>NC_087352.1:63219788-63844788 GCF_030014295.1 Loxodonta africana
CTATAGGACAGAGTAGAATTGTCCCATACGACTTCCAAGGGGCGGCTGGTAGATTCGAACTGCCAACATTTTGGTTAGCAGCTGAGCTCTTTACCGCTGTGCCACCAGGGCTCCGTAAAGCTAACCCTATAGTAAAATGCTAGAATGTTTAAAATGAGAATCGCACGCACCCATATGCATGTTCACTCAGATAACATCGTGCAACTGCCTTATTTCACAGGTGCCAAAACTGAGAGAGCTAGAACTAGAAATCAGTTTTTATAAGTCTTAACTTCTTTCATTTTTAAATATTATATGGTAAAAATTCTGTTGGGGAAAATTGTGAACAAACATAGGAGGGAAGAAATTGAATTGCACTTAAAAAAAAAATTTTTTTTTTTTTTTTTAGGTTTCATTTTTTGGCAAGCCAATACCCACCCACTGCTGTCAAGTCAATTTCAATCCATGGCAAACCTATAGGCAGTGCATTTTAAGACCATTGCTGTTCAGTTGATTCCAACTCTTGAGGACTCTACGGGACAGAGTAGAACTGTCTCATAGGGTTTCCAAGGCTGAAATCTTTACAGAAGCAGACTGCCCCACCTTTCTTCCACAGAGCAGCTGCTAATTTCAGGTTTGAACTGCCAACCTTTTGGTTAGCATGTGAACACTTTAACACTGCACCACCAGGGCTCCTTTTTAAGGACTACAGGGGTGCATAAGATCTGGTTGTCTTTCTTTTTATACTGGTAATTTGTTTCCCCTCCCTTCCTGCCTTCCTCCTTTCCTGCTTTCCTTACTTACTTTCTTTCCTCCTTCCTTCCTTCCTTTCTCCCCTCTTCCCTCCCTCCTTCCCTCCCTCCATGCTTCCCTCCCTTCTTCCCTCTCTTCTCCTCCTTCTTTCTATCTTTCTCCCTGTTTTTCTTTTTTCCTGTCTTTATTTTCCAAAATTTTAAAGGATAATCATTGTAACTAGGTCTTTTCAGTGGATAGAATCTGGATAATTTGGGTTCTCAAGGGCAATTGTTATGATAAAATTAGAATATCCCATAATTATCTATTTATTCTCTCTCACTTTTCACATAAACAGTCTCTGAATACAATTATAATACTGTTAATGATGATCCTTCAGTCAGTCAAATACTTTATTTTTGTTGTTTTTTGCTCATGACTTTTCCATTCTGTTCCCATTTTTTCTCATGTACTTTGAGTATATCTTGCTAGCATGATATCATTGGCTGTAAGAATATTGTGCCATTCCTTTTTTTTTTTCTTTGAATAGTAACATTGTGTGGAGTTTGACTCCAATATTTTTCTGTTGTTTATTTGTTATGTTATTGACAGATCATACAGCCTTTAAATTCTGCGATCTCTCCTTTTTAACCTTTGTTTAATAGTAGATCTCTTCTGACATCCATTTTGGTCTTTTATTTCTTTCCTGTCTTTTTAATGACCTCTTCCTTCATGTATGATGTTTTGATGTCACTCTACAACTTGTCTGGTCTATGATCATTAGTGTTCAATGCATCAGATCTAGCCTTGAGATGGTCTCTGAATTCAGGTCCGATGTACTCAAGGTCATACTTTGCTCTCATGGACTTGTTCTAATTTTTTTTGGCTTCAACTTGAACTTGCATATGAGCAACTGATGATCTAGTCCACAGTGAGCACCTGGCCTTGTTCTGACTGATGATATTGAGCTTTTCCATTGAAAAGAGTTGAACAGAAGATTTCAAAGAGAAACTCAAGAAGATAAAATAAAGTATTATAATGACATGTGCCAAGACCTGGAGTTAGAAAACCCAAAGGGAAGAACACGCTTGGCATTTCTCAAGCTGAAAGAAATGAAGAAAAAACTCAAGCCTTGAGTTGCAATAGTGAAGGATTCTATGGCAAAATACGTAATGACACATGAAGCATCAAAAGAAGATGGAAGAAATGCACACAGCCACTGTACCAAAAAGACCTGGTCAATGTCCATTCATTTCAGGAGTTGGCATATGGTACTGAAGGAAGAAGTCCAAGCTGTACTGAAGGCATTGGCAAAAGACAAGGTTCCTGGAATTGACAGAATACCAATTGAGCTGTTTTAGCAAAGGGATGCAGTGCTGGAAGTGCTCATTCATCTGTGCCAAGAAATTTGGAAGACAGTTACCTGGCTAACCAACTAGAAGAGATCCATATTTATGCCTATCCCAAAGAAAGGTGATCCAACCAAATGCGGAAATTTTATCATTAATATTACACGCAGGTAAAATTTTGCTGAAAATCATTCAAAAGTGGTTGCAGTAGTACATCAACAGGAAATGGTGAGAAATTCAAGCCAAATTCAGAAGAGGACACGGAACCAGGGGTATCATTGCTCATGTCAGATAGATCCTGGCTGAAAGCAGGGAATACCAGAAAGGTGTTTACCTGTGTTTTATTTACTGTGCAAAGGCAAATTATGGATAACATTGCAAAGAAGGAGAATTCGAGAACACTGACTTGTGCCCTGAGGAGCTGTACATAGATCAAGAGGCAGTCATTCAAACAGAACAAGGGAATGCTGCATGACTGAAAGTCAGGAAAGGTGTGAGTCAGGGTTGTATCCTTTCACCATACTTAGTCCATCTGTATGCTGAGCAAATAATCTGAGAAGGTGGATTATATGAAGACCAGGACATCAGAATTGAAGGAAGACTCATTAACGACCTGTTATACAGATGACACAACCTTGCTTGCTGAAAGTGAAGAGTACTTGAAGCACTTACGGGTGAAGATCAAAGACCACAGCCTTCAGTATGAATTACACCTCAATATAAAGAAAACAAAAATTCTCACAACTAGACCAATAGGCAACATCATGATAAATGGAGAAGAGATTGAAGCTGTCAAGGATTTCCTTTTACTTGGATTCACAGTCAACACCCATGGAAGCAGCAGTCAAGAAATGAAATGACTCATTGCATTGGGAAGATCTGTTGCAAAAGACCTCTTTAAAGTGTTAAAAAGCAAATATGTTGCTTTCAGGACTAAGGTGTGCCTAACACAAGCCATGCTGTCTTCAATTGCCTCACATGCATGTGAAAGCTGGGCAATGAATAAGGAAGACAGAAGAAGTATTGACACCTTTGAATTATGGTGTTGGCAAAGAATATTGAAGATACCATGGACTGCCAAAAGAATGAACAAATCTGTCTTGGAAGAAGTACAGCCAGAATTCTTCTTAAAAGTGAGGATGGCGAGACTCCACCTCGCATACTTTGTACGTGTTATGAAAAGGGACCAGTCCCTGGAGAAGGATGTCATGCTTGGTAAAGTAGAGGGTCAATGAGAAAGAGGAAGACTCTCAACAAGATAGATCGACACAGTGGCTTCAACAGTGGACTCAAGCCTAACAACGATCTTGAGGGTGGTGCAGGACCGGGCAGTGTTTTTTTCTTTTGTGTATAGGATTGCAATGAATCAGAACCAACTCAAAGGCAGCTAACAGCGAAAACAGTGTTAGATCTACAAGCAACCACAGAGTTAGTGCTTATCACCAGTACTCATTGATGTCTCTATTTATTTTGGTATCCTGAAACTTATTCTGATTTCCTTAAGAAAAGCTCATAGCATCAATATTTCTTGCATGTTGATAACAGGCTGTTATTTACTTATTTATTTTCTCCTTTATACTTAAAGATCATTTTTGCTGGAAGTAAAAGATTTGACTCACATTTTCCATATATACTACTTGTTTTTAACTAGATATCCCAAAGATTTTATTCTTTTTTTTTTATGTCTAGTAATTTTATTGGAATATGTCTTAATGATGGTCATTCCAGGTCAGTATTTTCAAGTACCCTGTATGTTTTTTCAGTTTTTTTAATGTGGGAGAAGTTTTTAGATATATTGCTTTTAGTATTTCTACTATTTTTTTTTTCCTTCAAGGACCTCCTATCATTTCTATATTGGATCCTCATTAACTGCCTTCAATATTTGTCACCTCTCAAATATTTCATAACTACTTACTGTCTTTTGGTTTTTGTGTTGATCATATTTCCATCTGATGTCATCTTCCTTGCAGCTCAGGTCTGCTTTGAATTATTTAAACTTTTTTGTTTCTGAAAAATTCTTTATTTCACCCTCATTTTTTGAAAAATATTTTAGTGGGTATAAAACTTTAGGCTGGGATATTGTTCTTTCTCTATTTTAAAGATATTACTCCACTGTCATATTTGTTTTCTCTAGAATTATTCCTGATGAGAAATCTGTTACCATCCTTATCATTTTTTCTGTTTATGCATATCTTTTTCCAAATGCATTTAAGATTTTCTCTTTTATCTCTGATTTTTAGTAATTTAAGTATGATGTGTCTTTGTGAAGTTTTCTTTATGTCTCCTATACTTGAACTTCTTGGATCTGAGTTTTATAATTTCCATCTAATTTGGAAAAATTTTGCCATCATTTCTTTAAATATTTTTTTCTGTTCCCTTATACTCCTTTACTTCAAGGACTCTAATTACGTGTATATTAGCCCACATAATGTTGTGCCGCTGCTCACTGATGTCCTGTTCATTTTTTTGTGAGCCTCTTCTCTCTGTGTTTCATTTTTCAATAATTTCCTGTGGTGGTCTTCAGGCTCACTAATATCTTTATCTGTAATGTCTCATCTGCCATTAATCACATCTAGTGTATTTTTCATCTCAGACATTGTAGTTTTCATCTCTTGAGGTTTGATTTGGATCTTTTGTATGTCTTGGAAAAAAAAAAGTTGTATATCTTACATGTCTTTATTTAATATGTTGAATCTCTCCTCTAGCTTACTGAACATATGTGGTACAGTAATAATAACTGTTTTAATGTCTCTTTCTGCTAATTGAGTCAGTTATAATTGATTGATTTTTTTGTTTCCCTCATTATGGTTAGTATTTTCCTCTTTGTTGCCTAATAATTTTTCAGTAAATGTCAGACATTGTGAATTTTATTTTGTTGGGTACTTGATAGTTGTTGTTGTTTTTTTTTTAATGTGTGTATTCCTTTAAATATTTTTTAATTTTGTTTTAGGATGCAGTCGAGATACTTGAAAACAGTTTGAATCTTTCAGCATTTGCTTTTAATCTTTATTAGGCAAGACTAGAGCAGCATTTACTATAGGACTAACTAATTATTCTACACTAATGAGGCAAGACTCCTATGTTTTTTGCCCAATGTCCCTTGAATTATGAGGTGTTCACAGCTGGCTTGGGAACAAAAGCTATTTCTGGCCCTTTGCATGCTATGTATACTGTTTCTTCTATTACTCTTGCAATGCATTTAATAACTTTATATGACCTTTTTACCCATGCATGCTCTTGAAACTCCCCACCTAATAATTGGCAGGGACTATGCAAATAAGGTACTTGCAGCCCATTAAGGGAATTGGACAGCTTGATAATAATGCCAGTAAGGTTCATAGCACCCTCGTGGAGGTGGGAGCATGCAAATAAGGTGTATGGAACCCTAATGAGGGGATTGGTCAGTTTTGGCATCCTACTAGGCTTAAAATGAGCCATCCTAAAAGCAGAAAGGGGGACTTCACTGCCATTAAGAAAGAAGAACTAGGAGAGGAACGTGTCTTTTGGGCCCAGGGTCCCTGTGCTGAGAACCTCCTAGACCCAGGAGACGAGAGAGAGAGAGAGCTATAACTGGTCACAGTGCAAGATAGCAAGAAGCAGCAGCAGAGAAATAGTGGCAGCAGAGCCGGTATACCAGTGTGAGACGGTGTAAAGGGCTTCCTGGCCCACGAAGCAAGGCAGCTACAATGGGCATGCAGAACCATGACCCACAGAATGAAAGAACTGAGAACCTTTGGGCAAGAGGCTTGGTGGCAGAGTGGGGTAACACCAGGCACTTGTCAGCAGAGCTAGGTTTGCTGACCAACGGGGTTAAGAGAGCTGAGCGCTTTCAGGCAGAAGCCTTCCTGGCAAAGTGGGGAGCCTCTGGGCACTTACCAGTGGAGCTAAAGAGCAGAGGCCAGGCCTGAGCGGAGACCAAGGGCCGAGGGCCAAAATAGGCCTGTCCTGAGGGCCAAGAGGAACCTTTCCTGAAGGGGCAGAGACAAGCCTGGCTTCCGGGGGCTGAGACAAACCTGTCCTCAGGGGCTGAGTGGAGCCTGTCCTCAGAGGACTTAGAGGAGCCCTGCACAGCTTAGAGGAGCTGAGAGAGCTGTCCTACACTGAAGAAGCCTTTGTCTACATGCTTCCTGATCCTGATCCTGAGTTGTAAACTGGTACTGCCGTAATTGCCATGGATTGAATTGTGTCCCCCCAAAATGTATGTCAACTTGGCTAGTCCATTTTGTGACTGTCCACGATTTTGTCATCTGATGTGATTTTTCTATGGTTAAATCCTACGTCTACGATGTTCGTGAGGTGGGATTAGTGGCTGTTATCTTAACGAGGCAGACTCAATCTACAAGATTAGGTTGTGTTTTAAGTTAATCTCTTTTGAGATATAAAAGAGAGAAGTGAGCAGAGAGATAGGGGGACCTCATACCACCAGGAAACAAGAGCCAAGAGAATAGCACATCCTTTGGACCTGAGATCCCTGCACTGAGAAGTTCCTTGATTAAGAAAGATTGATGACAAAGACCTTCCCCCAGAGCTGACAGAGAAAAAAAGCCTTCCCCTAGAGCTGGCACCCTGAATTTGAACTTCTAGCCTTCTAGACTGTGACAGAATAAATTTCTCTTTGTTAAAGGCATCCACTTGTATTTCTGTTACAGCAGCACTAGATAACTAAGACACTAATAAACCCTGTAACTGTGAGTATGGTCTGTGAGTTCTGTGTGGCCATTGCAACAAATTATTGAACCCAGTAAAGAAGTAGAAAGGCCGCGATAAGGGATGGCTGATGTCAGAAATGGCAAGAAGATTGATGGGTGGAGGTATGTTTGACCTCCACCTCATAGGCATCAGCCTTGGGCTGATGTTACTGATGATTCTGCCCCCTCATGAAGTTAAGACGAAGCAGTCAGATGCTGCCATGTCATTTTTACAACTCTCTAGTTGTTTTGCACCCCTCGCCCCGGCCCCGGCCCCCAGCCTCAGGTAGTTTCCTCACAAACATGCCCTTAACAGAACACTGTTCAATATTCAGAAAGCCCTTCTGTCATCTCTGGGGCTCTCTCTGAATGCAGCTCTGTCCTGTGAATTCTAGCTGCCTTGGTCTGCCTGGTCTTTCAGGTCTGCCTCTTCAATTTAAGGAGCCCACTGGGATCTGCCTGGGTTCCCCTTTTCTGTTCCATGGCCTGAAAACTCTATTGAGGCATGAAGTTGAGACTATCATAGGCTCACCTTGTTCATTCCCTCTCCCACCTCCCCCCTCCCCACCCAGGGATCATTGTCTTTGTTGCTTATATCTAGTATCTTTAAGGCTGTTGTTTCAAATATTTTTCTTTTTTAGTCGTTACTTGCAGGAATAGGTATCTGGTTTCTGTTTTTCCATCTAGGCAAGAAGTGTACGTCCTTATAGCATTTTAATGTGTGGAAATACTTCATTTTATTCAATGAATCTTATATTTAGGGATTTTTAGCTTTGTTTTTCTCTATTTATGAACTACTACAAGTAACATCATGATTAAAATTTTCTACATATTATTTTGCATTTATCATGCTTTAAATCTTGTTCTATTTTCAGTTTAAACAGTTGCCGATTTAATCTGTGACTTTGGATTATAATGTGTAGTGGTTAAAACAAAACTACGCTTTAGTGAAAATGGTTCTGAAGAATTCTCTTATTATGCATTTTATATCAGAAGTGAATTTAAAAAGTCCTAATCTGTCGGGGATTACTAAGGGATTTTCCCTGTATTACATTAGAAGGAAGCCTCAACCTGTAACTAGCAAAGAGTTGATCAGGAGGGAGTTTTCACTCTTTAAGTGGGTGGGAGAATTATGTCTCTTCTATGAAGAAAGGAAAAAATATATATGTATATGTGATTTTGTACTTTCTTAATTAATACACCTACTCCTCACTGACATGGTTAAGTTCCAAAGACCAGGGCATTATGTGAAAATTGACATTATGCAAAAATGGAGGATGATCACATCAGAAGACAAAATGGCGGGTGACTGCATCATTATGTAACTGCCAAATTACATCATTACATAACTGCAAAACCACTGAGAATCATGGTCCAGTCAAGCTGACACGCAACCTTAACTGTCACAACTAGCGTTACTCTCACCTCACACCTCTGTGTTCATTTTTGCTGGACATATGTTGTTAATGTGCAAAATAGTCAGATAGTTTTTTTTTTTTACTATTGTCATAAATGCAAAAAGATAACAAGATAGTTGATAAGTGTGGACTAGGTGTATTGAGTTTGATCACATGTCTTCAATATTCTTATATAAATCATTTGAAAAATTCTATTTCTAACAGGTTTTACGTACAATGTGAAGACATTTTAGAAGCATATCTTCTAATTTTAATTTACAAATAAAAGAAGATTAATCTCAGAGAAAATAAAAGACACAGTTAAGTGTCTTGAGATTTTTTTTCTTTTTTTTTCCTTCTTTAACATGAAGGTAAATTTTCAAAGAAGTTGAAAGGAATAAAAATATGTCTTGATTCAAAGACTAGGAAAAAATCTATGGCCAATATTTTCAGTATTTACAATCATCTATGAATAGTAAAGAAATCGCTCTGTGTATTTGTAGAAAGAGACTTCTATCAATTGAGGACAGTTTGTTAGTAGAACTTTTGATATCGAACTAGCTAGAAGATCAAGAAATATGTTTCAATTCCCAGGAGGTGCTACAAGATACAAATTCTGAGTGAATAAGAAAATAAATCTTAGGGTATTTTTGAGATTTGATAAGAGCAGTTTTAAAAGCCAAACTTTCTTACCTTTGTTTAAAGTTTGTGCAAAGTTTAGCATCATGGTTAAGAGAATGAACTCTGGAACTAGAGTGTCAGGATTCAAACCCTGGATCTGCACATTACTACTTTGTGCTTCTGTTCTCTCATCTTATCCGTAAAACGGGGATGATGGTAACAGTTACCTTACATGGCTGTTACGATGATTAAATGCGTTACTATACGTAAAGCATTCAGAAGAGTGACTGGTAGACTGAGGAGCTAGATAAATGTTAGTTATTAGCCATTAGCCCTGAGTTTTCCATTAACTAACTGTCTTGATAAGTAACTTGAGAATGTTCTTTAAATTCTTTCAGTCTCTGAGTTCTCATTTGTACAATAATGTGATTTTATGTTTGCCAATAGTTTTTATTTTAAATGTCAACTTTGACTGATTAGCACTAGATACCAGGATCATAGTAATCATAGAGATTTTATGTGATCTGGCAGGAAAAGGAAAGATTATGCCATCAGCTAGCGCATACATACACATGCATACACACACGTATATGCACGTGACATTCATTTACATAACATACATACACTATACATGTATAAAGTATACATTTACATATATATACGTAAAACATACATATTTGCACCCTTGTCCTCACAATTTTCTCTTTCAGCTTCAACACGAAATAATCACATGGTATATATACCATTTCGTAAAAAAAAAAGCTATTTCAGTAACATGAGCATTGGAGTGGCATTTGCAATACCGTTGGGTTTCTCAATACCTAACCTCCATTCCTATGTTGGAGCTCTGGTGGCACAGTGGTTAAGAGCTCAGCTGCTAACCAAAAGGTCTGCAGTTTGAATCGGCCAGCTGTTCCTTGGAAACCGCAGGGTTTGGTTTTTGGTTATTCCTAGGTTAGGCAAATTCTCCACTTGAGTGGCAGAGCCTACCTCCCATTGCAGAGACTGAATATGCCAGATACTCACTGTCTTTCTCTGCAGGTAGCACATGGATATATGACCTAAGTTCCACTTATCTGACATACCCAGCCAATATTTGGATGCTAGGAATACCAAAAGGGAGGAAAAAGACAAAATCCATTTTGGTGAAAGTAGAAGTAAGGTGTAGTTTGTGGTTTAGTGGCTTCTTTTCTAGACCAACTTCATAACATATATTTATTCCTGAAAAGTTAGACACCAGGTCTGTCTAACCTCCGGAAGATTCTGTGAGCTGTCCTCTAATATGTTACTTAGTCCCTTAATTTTATCTGATAGTTAATCTTATGTGCCAACTTGGTTAGGCTATGGTGCCACTGGTTCTGTGGACAAACACTAGTCTAGATGTTTTTATGAAGTAGTTGTTGTTGTTAATGCCATTGAGTCAGTTCTGACTCATAATAACCCTATGTATAACAGAGCGGAACACTGCCCAGTCCTGCGCCATTCTTACAGCCGTTGGTATGTTTGAGCCCGTTGTTGCAGTAACTCTGTCAGTCCATCTCATTGAGGATCTTCCTCTTTTTCTATGACTTTGTATTTTACCAAGCATGATGTCCTTCTCTAGGAACTTGTCCTTCCTGATAAGATGTCCAAAGTACGTGAGATGAAGCCTTGCCATTCTCTCTTCTAAGGAGCATTCTGGCTGTACTTCTTCCAAGATACATTTTTTCATTCTTCTAAAAGTCCATGGTATGTATATTCAATATTCTTTGCCAACGCCGTAATTCAAAGACATCAATTCTTCTGTCTCCCTTATTCATGTAATTAGATCAGTTATCCTTAAGTAAGTCAGATTACCATCCATAATATAGGTGGGTCTCATCCAATCAGTTGAAGGACTTAAGACCCAATAGGGAATTTTTCCTAGGGAGTATTCTGCCTTCAACCTATAAATAGCCATATTGCCAGAACTCCTCCCATTGTCTGACCTATTGGATTTTGGGGCACAAGATTGCAGGAATCTCCAGCCTGTTATCTGACCTCTGCATTTTGGGATACAAAAATGACAGAATTCCCAGTTTGTTGCCTGACCTACTAATTTCGGACTTTCCTGCCTCCACAACTGGGTGAGTCAATTCCTTAAAATAAATAATCTATCTATCTACTTATCAATCTATCTATCATGTATCTATATATTTGTCATTTATAGTACTAGTTCTGTTTCTCTAGAGAACCCTGACTAAGACAGTAAGTTAGTCTTTATTGAGTTTGGTTGCCAGGAAGCATGAATATTACATGGAATTGAATACTCTATCTCCATAAATAGTTATCCTGTGCCTACTCCCTGTTAGGTATTTTATGACCTCAGTAGATAACACCTTCATTAAAAGTTCATCTTTAAATTAATGACCACAAATAAGTTCTCAGTACCAAGAAAAATATCACAAGAAGGAAAAAAATTTGTGCAAAAGAGCAGGGGTAACACTTTTTCTTCCTTGTTGTTGTTAGGTGCCATCGAGTCGCTTCTGTCTCATAGCGACCCTATGCACAACAGAACGAAACACTGCCCGGTCCTGCGCCATCCTTACAATCGTTGTTATGCTTGAGCTCATTGTTGCAGCCACTGTGTCAATCCACCTCGTTGAGGGTCTTCCTCTTTTCTGCTGACCCTGTACTCTGCCAAGCATGATGTCCTTCTCCAGGGACAGATCCCTCCTGACAACATGTCCAAAGTATGTAAGACGCAGTCTCACCATCCTTGCTTCTAAGGAGCATTCTGGCTGTACTTATTCTAAGACAGATTTGTTTGTTCTTTTGGCAGTCCATGGTATATTCAATATTCTTCGCCAACACCACAATTCAAAGGCGTCAATTCTTCTTTGGTCTCCCTTATTCGTTGTCCGGCTTTCACATGCATATGATGTGATTGAAAATACCATGGCTTGGGTCAGGCGCACCTTAGTCTTCAGGGTGACCTCTTTGCTCTTCAACACTTTAAAGAGGTCCTTTGCAGCAGATTTGCCTGGTGCAATGCATCTTTTGATTTCCTGACTGCTGCTTCCATGGCTGTTGATTGTGGATCCAAGTAAAATGAAATCCTTGACAACTTCAATCTTTTCTCCGTTTATCATGATGTTGCTCATTGGTCCAGTTGTGAAGATTTTTGTTTTCTTTATGTTGAAGTGCAATCCATACTGAAGGCTGTGGTCTTTGATCTTCATTAGTAAGTGCTTCAAGTCCTCTTCACTTTCAGCAAACAAGGTTGTGTCATCTGCATAATGCAGGTTGTTAATGAGTCTTCCTCCGATCCTGATGCCCTGTTCTTCTTCATATAGTCCAGCTTCTTGTATTATTTGTTCAGCATACAGATTGAATAGGTATGGTGAAAGAATACAACCCTGATGCACACCTTTCCTGACTTTAAACCACTCAGTATCCCCTTGTTCTATCCAAACAACTGCCTCTTGATTTATGTAAAGGTTCCTCATGAGCACAATTAAGTGTTCTGAAATTCCCAGTCTTCGAAGTGTTATCCTTACATGTCTGAATAGCCTGAGATCACATCTAACTTGTCCTTTAAAATGGGGCCAATATCTTTCCCATTTATGAACTTCTTTTTAGCTTTCCCATTCTTGAGTGTTATTCCCTCATTTGATGACATTAGTACACATTACTTGTATCACTCATGTAACAGTAATTACAGATTTCTTTATAGAAAGTTTCATCTATTTATGTATATGTCATGAATATGTATGTATATGTGTATGTCATATAGGATATGTATGTCATATATAATAAAACCTGCAGTGTTAGACACTGTACTTTATGCAACTTTAAGTTAGCAGAAACTTAATGAAACAAACACATTTTAATAGTGATGAGGAACCACTTTAGCCTTACTGGTGGTCTATCTTGGTGAATGTTCCATGTGAGCTTGAGAAGAATGTGTATTCTGCTGTTGTTGGATAGAGTATTCTATATATGTGAATTAGATTGATTTGATAAATATTGCTATTCAGGTCATTTATATCCTTACTGGTTTTGTGCCTGTTTGACCTATCAATTACTGTGACAGAGAAGTGTTGAAGCCTCTAAATATAGTAGTCAGTTTCTCTGTTTCTCCTTTTAGTTATATCAGTTTTTGCCTCATGTGTTTTGATATTGTCTTTTTAGGTGTATACATGTTTAGGATTATTATGTCTTCTTGGAGAATTGACCTTTTTATCGTTCTGCAGGGCCCCTCTTGATCTCTGATAATCTTCCCTGTTATGAAGTCTGCTTTGCTTAAAATTTGTATAGTTACTCAAGCTTTTTTCTGATTAGAATTAACATGGTATATCTTTCTCCATTCCTTTAATTTTAACCTCCCAGAAGGTGTGGCCTGACAAAGCATGGCTTCTCTAAGCAACAAGGTGATATTCTAGTTTGTGTTGTAGAAGAAAGAGTCCTCTGGGACTACCTTGGATGATTTCTTTATTTAATAGATGGGAAGACTAAAGTTTAGGAATAGATGACGACTTGTCCAAAGTCACATAGGTAGACATAGCGGACATAAAATTAGAGACCTCTCAAGTCTTCTAATCAACATTTCCAAAATAATAGTTTCCACTCCTCTCTCCCCGACACCCTTTTAATGCAGAACTGAGGTCACTCCAAAGTTCACCCTTCAATCAGAGACTAGACAGGTCTATAAAACAAACAATAACACACATGAGGAACGTGCTTCATAGTTCAAACATGTATATGAGACCAAATGAGCACACTTGTCCAAAAGCAAAAAGGCAGAAAGGGACAGGATAACTGAACAAATGGAAACGGGGAACATGGGGTGGAGAAGGGGAGAGTGTTGATACATTGCAGGGATTGCAGCAAGGCCACAAAACAATCTGTGTATTAATTGTTGAATGAGAAACTAATTTGTTCTATAAACTTTCACCTAAAGCACAATAAAAAGAAAAAAAAATGACTTTCCAATGTTCATAGACTTGCTTTCAGTAAGAACAATTTCCGATATTATATCTCCCTCATAGTGAGTCAGAAAATACATTCACCTAGTAAAGGCTCTGCTGGCACAGTGGTTAAGAGCTCAGCTACTAACCAAAAAGTTGGCAGTTCAAACCCACCAGGCGCTCCTTGGAAACCTGTGGGGCAGTTCTGCTCTGTCCTGTAGGGTCACTATGAGTTGGAATCAACTGGATGGCAATTGGTTTTAGTTTTAGTAAAGGTTTTGATAAGTTTGACATTTAATTGACCTCAGGGTCATTTGTTTTCCATTCTGTTTTGTTTTATTTTGTTTACTTATTTTTGTCATAACACCTATTAGCATCTTAGAAACTTGCTCCATGGAACATATTTTGAGAAATATGGAAATATGCTTCTTTCTCTCTCTTTATATTTATCTTCTGAGTTACAGACTCTTCATTGTTAGAAATCATGGCTTCTGTTTTCCTCTTCCTGTACTTTCTATTCTTATTCTACACTTTCTTTCATTGCGTGGAACATGCAGAGCACAAAGACTCAGTAAACATGTCAATGTCGTTGCTCAACATTTGGATCAGGTTTAATGTTTTCTTTCAAACCCTGGGGTTTCTGTCCAGGGCTTAACACCACCGAGGTTATCTTCCTTTTTCTTCTTCATTTCCTTTTTTTTTTTTTTTTTCCTTCTTTCTTTTTTATAAAATAATCTGGCCCAACCCTTTAGTTTGGATTTTTTGTAGCCTAGTTTCTTCCTGTCTGAAACAGGAGAACACATGGGTTTTTGGTCTAGTTTCTGAAAATTGGGCCACTGATAAGGAAGCAATTCCTGACAGCAGCACAGAGCTGTCTGTCATTTTCTCTAACAACTTTGCCCATACTTGAATGTCCTTTAGCGAAATGACTGGAATAAGTGGTGCATTTTCCTGGACACTTTCTTCTATCTCGTGCATCAGCAGAAAATCACAGCATGGTCTCAGTGGACAATGCTAAAAACAAGACAGAAACTGCTATTATAAAATGTGAAAAGTCAATTTGAATGTCAGCAGCTGAGATAGAGGAGACAAGCTGAAAAGAGCTGTAGTTTGAGAAAATGAAGGAACTGTACTATATCTTGCTCAATCTGTACTGTGTCTTGCTCATGCGTGAAGCTTTATACTCAAGCTACACTTGAACATATTATAGTAAGTGATTTCCATTGCACTGGGCTCCAGGGTTCCTTGGCTTTCTGTAGGACCACAGACTTATGTTTGGGGGTATACACTGCCCAGAAATGCAATGTTAATCAAGCAGAGGTAATTGCTGCAGCCAACTTAGGAAGTTACTGTTTGCCTTTAGAGGTTGTTTGGCCTTGAATCTAGATGCAAGAGATTGATACTAATGCAAACTTTGAGGGTGATAGATTTTGAATATTTTGGTATTTCCTTATGGCTATTCTCCAACAATTAGCATGGTTTTCTAAAGGGTGTTATAAAACACTTGATTATTAAAGTACAAATAGGACTTACTTGAATAAAGGATACAGTATTTGAGTAACTTGGGACTTCTCAGAGGTTAAATATGTTAATGAGAATTGAAATTTCCAAGAGGGAAATATAGTCTACAGTATGTATAGAATAAAGGGTATTTGATCATGGAATTCACATATATTTTATTATATTTGCAAAGGGATACATAGTTATTGCAAAAATCCAAACAATATGGTACTATATGGAGTAGAAAGCAAAAGTCTTTCTAAATTACTCCATGTCCTATAAAACAATTATAAATGATAAACACATACACTATATTGGTTTTATATATGTATGTGTGTGTATATAATGTATATTTTGTGGATGTTAAGCATCACTTAACATCCACGATACATTCTGTGAAATAGGACATTATGCGATTTGGCATTGTGCAAACACCATATTATATACAGACAGTCCCAGGATTATGAAAAAAATTCATTCCTGAGTCTTTCTTTAAGTCAAATTTGTATGTGAGTCAGAACAGTTAGGTATGGTTTATGTCTAACATCAGCTAGTCCAATGTTTGTCTTAGCATGTAGTATATAGCATACCTTTCTATGCACAAAAACATTAAAAAAAAACACTTCTACATACACTAAAACATCTTTAACATAATAATACAATAATAATAATGTTTTGATGTGCGTCACAAAGTACCACCTGTTTGTTATTATTGTATGTACCTCAAATTTTTAATGTAATAGGCTTTACAGAGGCTGAGACCACAGACATACATGCGGTCGGACTTTGCCTGAACAGATGTTATGTGGTGCATGACTGTATATATATATATATACATGTATATATATTCATTCTCTACCACAAGTTCCATGAAATAGTATATATGAATTTACTTCTGAATAGCTTTTTGGCAACAGTGAAATTTTCTGTTCCAGTATACACAAATGTGATTTATTTGACTAGAGCCAAAGAGAAAGGAGACTGGTGGTTGCTAATAGAAAAGAGGGTAAAGTAAATGTCAAAGAATTAAGTTTTTACAAAAAGCTTTGGCAAAGGGAAAGAAGGATGAGGGAAGTAAATTTATGTCTTACAATAGCTCTCTGTAACTAAATTTTGTGAGGAGAGAGGGAGCTAAACCAACATAGTGGAGGTCATAGAGGAAACCTGGAAGGCTAGAGTTAGGGCCCACAGTGAATTTGGGGGAAAAAGATGTAAACCACCCTCCGGTAATAATACTAAAAGGTATCGAAGACCAGCCAAACATGCTTCATGTCTTCATGAGTGTTTCTTTGTAAATAGAAACAATTATATGGACCTCTTTGAAATTATAGAACATAGTTCCCAGGAAGCTGAAAGATATTAGTTAGAAATGTATAGTACTCTACCCACTCTTCTTTTTAAAGCTATAGAAAAACTCCTGAGAAGTACTTATTTTTTGTTTTCTCTTACTGTTGTTTTATCGTTTCGCTTTAGGGAAGAGAGATGTATTTATAAAGGCTTTCCATAGGTTAATTATACAGGTGTATAAAAACCCACTGCCGACGAGTTAATTCAGTCTTATCACGACCCTATAGGACAGAGTAACACTGCCCCATAGGGGTTCCAAGTCTGTAATCATTACGGAAGTCGACTGCCACATCTTTCTCCCCAGAGTGGCTGGTGGGTTTGAACGGCAGACTCAGCTAGCAGCGAGCACTTTTCCACTGCACCACCGGGCCTCTCTTAATCTAATTTTCCTCAGAAAACTTTAAATTCTTCAATGTCAAATTGTCCTGGCATTGTGGCTGTCAGAAACCTGACCCTTAGAGTTAGGGAGACTGTCTTTCAAATAATTTAGCTCCAAGAGGTATCCTGTGAGGGAATAGAGAAAAATAAGAGTGGAAAACTCAGCTAAAGCAAGTCTGCCAATTGTATCGTCTTACCCTTTAACATGTAATTAGACCTGGCAGGCATATGGCAAATGCTTTTTCAGTATACTCTCTGCACACAATGCTCAAAACCATTTCCAAATGGTGACTTCTGGTCCCTTCTTGTTGGCTCACCAGTGGTTTGTGTTCTGTGAGTGTGCTGTGTCATTCTGACCCCTAGTGGCTGAGGAGGCTAGACTGAGACACTTCAATAAACATGTTTCATAAGGTACCATGTGCCAGACTGCTAACCTGTTCCCCACATTTTAATTTTCATATCTAAATCTGTCTTGAAGTCACCCGTCTGCTGTTTAGTGATGCACTGTGCCTCTTACCCCTTCTATCATACTATAGACAACCATGAAATCAGAAGCTGCTTCTATTCTGGGTTGACAGAGAATGCGATATAAGGTTTAAAGCAAGGGAGAACGGTTTAGGTTTTACAGCTAGTCAGGAGGTCATCCCTGTCTATAGGAGGCTGACAATAAGATTTACGTTATGATACTACAAGGCTAACTTGTGCCAAATGTATTTCTTAGGATTTTCCAATTTGAACTCAGAGACAACTAGTTTTTTTCTACTAAATCCACTTCTGATAGGTATACCTTGTACCTTGAAATCTGTCAAAATCCAAATAGTTTACCTGAGTTAATCTCTATTATCACATAAGTACCTATAAATGTTAATAGCACCCTTAGCTAATTAATGTGATAGATAAAAATAATTAAGCCAAGTACTGAAGAAATGTACATAGAACTAGGTCACTTTGAAAGAAGGATATTTGCAAAGATAATAGCTGAAAGATGAAGCCTAATAGAATGTCTAGCATTTAGACATCTTCATGGATACCAAACCAAAAACCCACTGCCGTCAAGTCAATTCCGACTCACAGTGACCCTATAGAACAGAGTAGAACTGCCCCATAGAGTTTCCAAGAAGCACCTGGCGGATTCGAACTGCTGAACTCTTGGTTAGCAGCCATAGCACCTAACAACTACACCACCAGTGTTTCCTTTTCATAGATAGCAAGTATATTTTCACACATGCATACACACAAATAGTCCCTCTCTCTTTCCATTTCTTTCTCTCTCTCACGTACACAGTATTTATTGTGCTCAGTCTTTACAGATTTCTTGTGAGCAAAGCAGGAATTCTAACCCCATTGTGCAGTTATATAAATTAAGGCATAGGCAGGCTACCAGTTACATTTGAAGTTACAGAGCTGGTTATGACAGAGCTGAAATCATAGACATACGGGGAGGGACACTTTTCTGGGGCCTTTTGGTAGCTACCTTATTCCAGGAGGGCATCACACATTTGGGAGGGTAAGAGAAGGACCAGGACACTGGGAAGTGAAATGAGGAAACATTAAATAAATTGAATTATGTGATCATTTTGTAGTAGTTAGAGAGCTTAATGGATGTGCACAAAACTAAAAAGCAAATGTAGAATTTTCTGGGAAATTGGGACAGTGAATGTTACTAGTTAATACAGTAGGGATCAAGACGTAGAATTTTAGTCCATGTTTGGATTTTATCATCATCATCAATAATTATTTGAGTTCTTTGCTATTTCAGGCACTGAGTAAGGTAATATAAATTATGATAAAATTAATCATATTTATTTTTATTGGGAGTTAATATCTGCTTTAAGTAAGTTATGCTGTGTAACCTTATAGTAACATGAGGTAAGTATTATTATCCCCTTTCCACAAATGAAAAGCTTGAGGCTTGGAAACATCAAACAAATTGCCCAAAGTCTTAAGCTTATAAACAGCGCAGGTCACTCTAACCCCTGTATCCCATGCTCTTAACAGCAAAGACAAATAAACACGTGAGTAAGACAGGGCCCCTGCCTCCTTCTAGGGGCTTTTAAGACACTCACGTGGAATACAGACTAGTCCAAATACCATTGCAAGATTTGTAGAGATTAGATACAAGGTAAAAATAAAGAAGATCAAAGCAGAGTACTGATAACTTGAATTTCAATGTGTAATAAAATTGGACCATTAAAAACTGATTGCATAAAAGGAGCCATTATATCGTGTCATGTTAACCATTGAGTCAAATCGCTTTGGATTAAAATTTTAAAGGAATAGTACAAAGAAAATATCTAAGGGTTATTTACCATCCTGGGAAATATGTGCAGGATTCCCTCACTCCGTGACCTCTCCATACAGGGATATACTAGGACAGGAAAGTCACATATGATCTGTCTGTGACCTCTGTGGTGGGTGGGGCTTGAAAAGAGACTGTCATGGTGATCTGCCTGAGGAAGAGGAAGAAGAGATGAGAAGAATGAAGAAAAAAAGAGACAAAATCTACTGTGAAAGAATCTACTGTGATCACTTTCCATTGCTTTAAGGAACTGGGTGTGGGAATATTTAAACAAAAAACAGAATTTAAAATAACCAGCCATTTCTAAGTCATGCTGATTGAATGTTAGAGTATTACTTAAAAGTCTTCTGAGACTTAAGGATCTGGGAGGGAGTGAAATCAAGCAGGTTTTTCCATCCTTAAACAGGTCAGTAGCACATGTTCGATATCCTGTTCTTGAAGACAAAGTTCTTGGTTTCGTTATGTGTTTGAATTTGTTCATATTAACCCTTTTCCTTCAAGTCAATTCCAATACATAGTGACACTATAGAACAGAATAAAACTGCTCCATAGGGTTTTTAAGGTTGTAAATGTTTACAGAAGCAGATTGCCACATCTTTGCCCTGTGGAATGGCTAGTAGGTTCAAACCACCGACCTTTTGGTTAGCAGCTGAGGGCCTTTAACCACTGTGACACCAGGCCTCCTTTTGTTCATATTAGTTGGTCCCTAAACTAGGGAACCCAGTTTCCAATAAGATTATAGCGTTAGGAAACTATTGGATGCCATTTGCAGACTTAGAGTCATGTATTCCCTCAATGGAGTGGTTCCCATGCAGCTCTGAAAGTCAAAGATGCAATCAAAATTAGATATTTAAATTAATTTAACATCTTGAACTTCATATTCATGATTCATGTTGAATATGTTCCTTGATTACTTGGAGTCTTCATTTCCTCATTTGTTAAGTAGGATGAGTTACTTCAGCAGGGCCTTTGTAAGGAGTAAATGAAATAAACATGTGGAGAATACTAGTGTTCAAATACCAGTTGACTCTTGGCAGTTGTATATGCCTCTTCTGTCTACTTTGCAGTCTGCTGAGTTGTTCAGCACTGTTTGCCCCATGCTGAAAAGCCTCTGAATGCTACATGTTCTTTGTTTGTTTGTTGTTATTATTGCATGCAGGGTTTTTATATTTTTTTGACATCCCTGTTGCTATTAGCTTTCATCATCACAATTCGTCTTTGTGCCTGCTAGTGGTCTCTCTTCTGTTTAATTAGCACCACTTCTACCCTTCTGAAGGTCTGAGACACAAGTCATACACTTATTAGGTTTGCCTTTAAAATAAAGAACAATTGTACTTTAAATGGAGGCTTGAGCGCATCTGTGGACTTCAGTGGATGGGCTTTGGAGGCATCTATTTTGGTCACTAATAATAATTTTAGCTAGTTTACTAAGCCTCTTCTGTGTGCCACAAACTGCACTAGACACTTATCTCACTGAGATGAGCTTTATTTTATTTCATTATTTTAATTTTTCTGACATGTTTCTGGAGGCCAGGAACTGTACCTTGTCATTTTTTCTCTATCCAGTTCCAAGCAAAGTTGTTGTTACATAGAAGGCATTCAACAAACATTTCTCAGATACGCAAATGACTGCAAGTTTGAACTCTGGAGCAGGAGGTTATTCTGTTCCTGACTGGGCATCTTGTCCAAAATGCTATCATTGATCATCCCAACTGTGAGTAGCTTTGTTGTGCTTCTCCATGACCCGTAGTTGTGCTTGTACTAACTCAGCAATAAAATAAAAAATAAAATGCTGTGTGAAAGCTATTTACGTAGAGTATCGATCTCTTTCTTTGCCTTGTGCAGATACTATGACATTTCCTATCCAGGGTTTTGTGCTATCAGCATAAAGGTGGAAACCCACTAACTCATTAGGATGAGTTTCTTTGTGAAACCAATGATCAGCAATGTTAATAGAAATTAAGTCAGAACCTATAAGGAAAAATGACATGCTAATATTGCAACTTGAGAAAAAGAACTTCTGCTATGCTGGAATAATCCTAGTAATTCCATGCCTACAATTTTCCTTATGGCAGGAGTGAATGCAAGGTCAGAACAAGGGCATAGGGGAAATTTCAGAAGAAGATAAATGGAGAGAAGTCTTTTTCTTTGAAAGAGGACCTCCTTCTAATTTTATGGTATCTTATGAGTAGGAACGATGTCTTCTCAAATGTTTTGAATTTTCGTCCACTCTGACTGAAAGGTTGGTGGTTCAAACCTATTCAGTGGCACCGTGGAAGAAAGGCCTGGTGATCTGCTTCCATAAAATTATAGCACAGAACACCCTGTGGAGCTCAGTTCTATACTGTATACATGAGGTTACCGTGAGTGGTGGGCCAACTCAACAGCAGCTAAGAACATATTCTGGAATGTGATGAATAAAGTGACCTTGAAATCTCTGGCATACAGGTAATGAGGATTAGGGCTTGTTTGACGACATATATTCCAACCAAGTGAAAATGTCCTGGATCTCTACTCTGTTTGTATACGGGACTCCTACTAATGCTTAGCACTACTTCAAACTCTGTGGCACATATGAGACACCTCTTGTCATCAATAATCTCTACAAACAAGACTGACAGAAATGAAAAATTGTCAGGCATTATATATAAAGTATAATGTAAAGGTTAAATTATCACAATAAACTGTCAAAAGATAATATAGACGATAAGTACTGTACCCTCTCAAAAATAAATATCATTCAAGTTATTAAGGAAGACGTCAGGAAAAAAGTCAGAAATTGAGATTTTTTTTTAAGCCAGAAGGAAAGTTAGAAATCAGCCATACCGGTGTTTTCCAGACGTTGTCTTACAAGCGAAGTTTATCTTTCAGTAAACCCTTAAGTGGTAACTTAACATGTGACTGTTACATAACAGAACTGTTCTAGTTGAAATTAGGGGAGGAAGTGTGATTCCTTGTACCCCATAACCACTCTCCCATCCCCACAACATTCTTAGTACATGTGTCTAGAACCACAGAGCCTTCCTGAATCCAGTTCGAAAATCTCTAAAAATATAAGTTGTAAATGCATCCTGTTACACCTAACAGTATGCATGGCCAAAATAACTTTCAAAGGGAGGTCATCTTTTTTTTTTTTTAATTGCTCTTTAGGTGGAAGTTTACAGGGCAAATTTGTTTCTCATCAAACAATTGATACACAAATTGTTTTGTGACATTGGTTGCCAACCCCACAATGTGCCAATACTTCCCCTTCTTCACCCTGGGTTTCCATTTCCTGTTTCTATTTGTCCAGCTTTCCTGTCCCTTCTGCCTTTTTGTCTTTGCTCTTGGGCTGGCATGCCCATTGAGTCTCATATACAATATTGAACTATGAAGCACGTTTCTCACATGTGTTATTATTTGCCCTGTAGACCTGTCTAATCTTTGGCTGAAGGGTGAACCTTGGGAGTGACTTCAGTACTGAGTTAAAAGGGTGTCCAGAGAGGTGGGCCAAGATGGTGGAGTAGTCAGATGCACCCTGCGGTCCCTTTTACAACAAACACCTGAAAAAAAAAGTGAATCGATTATATATGACAATCTAGGAGCCCTGAACATCAAAGACAAACTCGAGGAGTTGGACTGAGTGGCAGGGGAGGGGAGAAACAGTTCAGAAGCAACGAGGATTTGCCAGGCCTGACCAGGCTGGCACGCTGCAGTCTGGATCAGCCGGCACGTGCAGCCTGAGGCAAACAGTAGTACTTGGGACAAGTTTTCCACACCGGGAGAAACCGAGCAGTGGAGAGTCTGCTTGGGCCTGTGGAACCAGGGAGAAGCAGTGCTGAATCTGAGAAAGTTAAGTGTAAGTGTCTAACCTTTCTCAAGGGATCAAAAAACCCTCCTCCCCCCTCTAGAATCCCTCTTTGCCATTTAGCCACACCCTCCCCACTCTGCTGTGGTCCTGGTCCTGCTTCAGCAATTGCCACACCCCGTGGGCCAGAAGTGGGACCAGTCACGTGCCCCAAGCCATTCTCCCGGCTTTGGAGAGGGAACAAATTACTAAACAGGGAAAAAAAAATAATAATCTGCCAGCTCCCCTAAGCTGAGAACTCAGGGCAGGCACAGCCCCTTTGCCTAGGCACAGGCATAATGGGTCCACAGATCTTTCACCCCTGCCTAGACCTGTATGGGCCTGTTTTAACAGCATAGGCCTTCATTAGCACAGTACAACGGGGTGTATAAGTGAAGCCTATTTTCAACTGCAACAGATAAGAGGGGGAGTGGCAGAGTCATGACATTTGACACCGCCTTGCCCGTTAAGCAGGGTACTCAGCTACCCACATCAGGGGCCTGAGGACTGGTGGCTTCACCCACTCCACCTTACCACCAGCAACAAGGGTCTGAGAATAAGTGGTGCCTGCCAGTTCTTACAGCCAACAGCATTGGGTACCCAAAGTATGGCTGCAAAACCCACCTGTCTATGTGCTCTAGGGAACAGGGACACACCTTCCACCCTGGCACTCATGGGCAGCCATTAGCCCCCTAACTTGCTCAGCATATAACATCCTACTGCAGCCAGATACCTGTGCCTATTCCAGCCACCCCTATGCAGCTCTGCCCATTTAGAACTGTAGGTGAGCGACTGCATGACATGCTGGGTGACCAACGACCTGGACACCTGAACTGAATCCACACAAGAAAAGTAAACAGACTCCTGGGCTTGCATACCTAGTAACAGTCCTAATTACCTCTAACCACCTGGTGACGGGACGTGAGAGCTTCAGAGATAACGAATAATCAAAGTAGTTCACATGACCATCCTATTTGGGAATATCAAAACAAAACAAGAAGCTAGGACATGGTAAGCAAACATAAAACAAATAAGTATAATAACTTGTTGATGGCTCAGAGACAATTGTCAATATGAAATCACATAAAGAGGCAGACCATGATGGCTTCAGCAAGCAACCAAAACAACCAGGAAAACTCCCAGAGAAAGATAAAGTCTTGGAATTACCAGAGTTAGAATTCAAAAAACTAATACACAGAGCTCTTCAAGAGAGCAGGAAGGAGATCAGGCAAAATACAGAATGAGGCAAGGAACACACAGACAAAGCAATAGAGGAACTTAAGAAGGTTATACAAGACCATAATGACAAATTTAACAGGCTGCAAGAATCCCTAGGGAGACAGCAAACTGAAATCCAAAAGATTAACAATAAAATTTCAGAATTAGGTAGCTCAATGGAAAGTCATGAAAGCAGAATTGAGGCAATGAAAGTCAGAATTAGTAAGATTGAAGATAAGGCACTTCACATCAAATTATTTGAGGAAAAACCAGATAAAATATTTTTTAAAAATTAAGAAACCCTAAGAATTATGTAAGGCTCCATCAAGAGGAATAGCCTACGAGTGATGGAGTACCTGAATGGGGGGGGGGTAGGAAATAACAGAAAATACAGGGAAAGTTGTTGAAAATTTGTTGGCAGAAAACTTCACTGATATCATGAAAGATGACAAGATATCTATTGAAGAAGATCATCAAACCTTACACAAGGTAGACCCCAAAAGAAAGTCATCAAGACATTATAATCAAACTTGCCAAAACCAAAGATTAAGAATTTTAAGAGTTGCTAGAGATAAATGAAAAGTCATCTACAAAGAAGAGTAAATAAGACAAAGCTCTGACTACTCAGCAGAAACCACGCAGCCAAGAAGACAATGGTATGACATATATAAAGCCTTGAAGGAAAAAAAAATTGCCAGCTAAGAATGATGTATCTAGCAAAACTGTCTGTCTAATATGATGGCAAAATTAGGGCATTTCCAGGTAAACAGAAGTTAAGGGAATTTATAAAAACCAAACCAGAATTACAAGAAATACTAAAGGGAGTCCTCTGGTTAGAAAATCAGTAACATAAGATAACAACCCAAGACGAGAACACAGGATAGAACAACCAGATAACAACCCAGATAGGGAAGTCACAATATAAATCAAAGTTAAAACACTGAAAATAGAGAAACAGAGACATCAATATATAAAAGGTGACAGCATTAAAACAAAAAAAGAGGGACTAAATAATGTAGTCATAGAACTTTCATGTGGAGAGAAAGTCAAGGGATATCAAGAAATAAAAGATTGGTTTAAACTTAGAAAAATACAGGTAAATATTGAGGTAACCACAAAGGAAACTAACAATCCTACACATCAAAATAAAAACCAAGAAAAACATAAAAGCTCAGCAAATACAAAATCAATAGCGATGAAAAAGATGAAAAGGAAATACATAAGGAAAAATGACCCTGCACAGATAATTAAGTGGAACAAAGAAACTGTCAACAACAAACACACACACACAAACCCCGTCAAAATGACAACACTAAACTCATACCTATCAATAAGTACACTGAATGTAAATGAACTAAGTGCACCAATAAAGATACAGAGTGGCTGAAAAGATTTAAAAACAAAAACAAAAACACTGTCTATAAAAAAAAAAGAGACACACTTTAGACTCAAAGACACAAACAAATTAAAGCTCAAAGGAGGGAAGAAAATATATTAAACAACAAACAAAAAAGAAGTAGAATTTGTAATATTAATCCCTGACAAAATAGACTTTAAAGTAAAATCCACCACAAAGGATAAAGAAAGACACTATATGATGATTAAAGGATCAATAACCTGGAGGACATAACCGTAATAAATATTTATACACCCAATGACAGGGCTCGAAAATACATAAACTCTAGCAGCATTGAAAAGAGAAATAGACAACTCCACAGTAATAGTAAGAGACTTCAACACAACATTTTTGGTGAAGGACAGAACACCCAGAAAGAAGTTCAATAAAGTCACCAAAGATCTAAATGTTACAATCCACCAACTTGTTCTCATAGACATATACAGAACACTCCACCTGACAGTGGCCAAGTATACTTTATTTTCCAATGCACATGGAACATGCTCCATAATAGACCACATATTAGGCCACAAAAAAAGCCTTAACAGAATCCAAAACATCAAAATATTAAAAAGCATCTTTTCTGACCATAACCCACCCAGTGCTGTCACGTCGATTCCGACTCATAGAGACCCTATAGGGCAGAATAGAACTGCCCCATAGAGTTTCCAAGGAGCACCTGGTGGATTTGAACTGCTGAGCCTTTAGTTAGCAGCCGTAGCACTTAACCACTATACCACCAGGGTTTCCTTTCTGACCATAAAGCCATAAAAGTAGAAATCAATAAAAAAGAAAAAGTAAAAAAGAAAATCATATGCATGGAAACTGATCAACACCTTGATCAAGAACTACTGGGTTATAAAAGAAATACAGGACAGAATAAAGAAATTCACAGAATCAAATGAGAATGAAAACACATCCTACAAGAACCATTGGGAGACAGCAAAAGCAGTGCTCAGAGGTCAATTTATAGCGATAAATGCACACATCCAAAAAGAAGAACCAAAATCAAAACATTAACCCTACAATTCAAATGCAGAGTAGCAAAAGAAAGCCCATGGGCATCAGAAGAAAGGAAATAGTAAAAATTAGAGCAGAAATAAATGAAATACAGAATAGAAAAACAACGGAAAGGGTTAACAAGACCAAAAGTTGATTCTCTGAAAAGATCAACAAAACTGATAAATCACTGGCCAAACTGACAAAAGAAAAACAGGAGAAGAAGCAAATAACCCAACTAAGAAATGAGATGGGTGAGATCACAACAGACCCAACTGAAATTAAAAGAATCATAACAGAATACTATGAAAAATTGTACTCCAACAAATTTGAAAACCTAGAGGAAATGGACAAATTTCTAGAAACACACTACCTACCTAAACTAATACAAACAGAGGTAGAACAACTAAAGAAACTGTAACAAAAGAAGAGATTGAAGAGGTAATTGAAAAACTCCCCCCAAAAAAGTCCTGGCCCCGACAGCTTTACTGGAGAATTCTACCAAACTTTCAGAAAAGAGTTAATGTCACTACGACTAAAGGCATTTCAGAGCATGAAAAGGATGGGATACTCCTGAACTCATTCTATGAATCCAGCATAATCCTGGTACCAAAACCAGGTAAAGAAACCACAAAAAAAATTACAGACCAATATCCCTCATGAACATAGACGCAAAAATCCTCAAAAAAAAAAAAAAAAAAAAAATTCTTGCCAATAGAATTCAGCAGCATATCAAAAAAAAATAATTCTCCATGACCAAGTGGGATTCATTCCAAGTATGTAGGCATGCTTCAACATTAGAGAAACAATCAATGTAATCCGTCATGTACATAAAACAAAAGATAAGAACCACATGATCTTATCAATTGATGCAGAAAAGGCATTTGACAAGTCCAACACCCACTCATGATAAAAAGATTTCAGCAAAATAGGAATAGAAGGGAAATTCCTCAACATAATAAAGGGAATGTATGCAAAACCAACAACCAGCACCATCCTAAATGAAAAGAGTCTGAAAACATTCCCTTTGGGAATGGGAACCACACAAGGATGCCTTTTATCACCATTCTTATTCAATATTGTGCTGGAGGTTCTAGCCAGAGCTATTAGTCAAGAAAAAGAAATAAAGGACATCAGATTGGTAAGGAAGGAGTAAAAATATCCCTGTTTGCAGATAACATCATTTTATACTCAGAAAACCCCAAAGAATCTACAAGAAAACTACTGGAACAAAGGGAAGATTTCAGCAAAGTATCAGGATACAAGATATATACACAAAAATCAATCAGATTCCTCTACACCGTCAAAGAGAGCTTTGAAGAGGAAATCACCAAATCACTATCATTTACAGTAGCCCTCAAGAAGATAAAATACTTAGGAATAAATTTGACCAAAGACGTAAAAGACCTATACAAAGAAAACTATAAGACACTACTGCAAGAAACCAAAAGAGACCTACATAAGTGGAAAAACATACTTTGCTCATGGATAGAAAGACTCATCATTGTGAAAATGTCTGTTCTACCCAAAGCGATCCATAGAGCCAATGCAATTCCAATCCAAATTCCAACAACATTTTTTAATGAGATGGAGAGAACAAATCACCAGCTTTATATGGAAAGGGAACAGACCCCAGATAAATAAAACATAACTGAAGAAGAACAAAGTAGAAGGCCTCACACTACCTGATTTTAGAACATATTATACCTCCACGGTAGTCAAAACAGCCTGGTACTGGTACAACAACATATACATAGTAGACCAACGGAACAGAATTGAGAATCCAGACATAAATTCATCCACCTGTGAGCAGCTGATATTTGACAGAGTCCCAAAGTCCATTAATTGGGGAAAAGACAGCCTCTTTAACAAATGATGCTGGCATAACTGGATATCCTTCTGCAAAAACATGAAACAAGACCCATACCTCACACCATGCACAAAAACTAACTCAAAATAGGTCAAAGACTTAAATATAAAATCTAAAACAATAAGATTATGGAAGAAAAAATAGAGACAATGCTAGGAGCCCTAATACATGTCATAAACATTATATAAAACATTACTAACAATGTACAAACACCAGAAGAAACACTAGATATCAGGGAGCTCCTAAAAGTCAAACACTTATACTCATCCAAAGACTTCACTGAAAGAGTAAAAAGACTACCTACAGACTGGGAAAAAGTTTTTGGCTATGACATTTCTGATCAGTGTCTGATCTCCAAAATCTACACGATACTGCAAAAAGTCAACAGCAAAAAGACAATAACTCAATTAAAAAATGGGCAAAGGATATGAACAGACACTTCGCTAAAGAAGACATTCAGGAGATTAACAGATATATGAGGAAATGCTCACGATCATTAGCCATTAGAGAAATGCAAATCAAAACTACAATGAGATACCATCTCACCCCAGCAAGGCTGGCATTAATCCAAAAAACACAAAATTATGTTAGAGAGGTTGTGGAAAGACTGGAACAATTATACACTGCTAACGGGAATGTAAAATGGTAAAACCACTTTGGAAATCGACTTGGCACTTCCTTAAAAAGCTAGAAATAGAACTACCATATGATCCAGCAATCCCACTCCTCGGAATATATGCTGGAGAAATAAGAATTATCACATGAATAGTCATATGCACACCAATGTTCATTGCAGCACTGTTCACAGTAGTGAAAAGGTGGAAGCAATGTAAGTACTCATCACCAAATGAATGGATAAATAAATTATGGTATATTCACACAATGGAATACTATATACTATGCAATGATAGAGAACAATAATGAATCCTTGAAATATCTCACAACATGGGTGAATCTGGAAGCCATTATGCTGAGTGAAATTGGTCGCAAAAGGACAAATATTGTATGAGACCATTATTATGAGAACTTAAGAAAAGGTTTAAACACAGAAGAAAGCATTCTTTGATGGTTATGAGGGTGGTTAGGGAGGGAGAGGAAAATTCACTAACTAGATAATAGCTAAGAATTATCTTAGGTGAAGGGAAGGACAACACACAATACAGGGGAAGTCAACACAACGGGACTAAACTAGAAGCTAAGAAGTTTCATGAACACAACCAAACACTTTTAGGGACAGAGTATCAGGGGTGGGGGTCTGGGAACCATGGTTTTGGGGGACATCTAAGTCAATTGGCATAATAAAATTTATTAAGAAAATGTTCTGCATCCCACTTTGGTGAGTGATAGCTGGGATCTTATAAGCTAGCAAGCAGCCATCTAGGATGCATCAGTTGGTCCCAACCCACCTGGAGCAAAGGAGAATTAAAGGCTTCAAAGACACAAGGAAAATATTAGCCCAAGAGACAGATGGGCCACATAAACCAGAGACTCCATCAGCCTGAGACCAGAAGAACTAGATGGTGCCTGGCTGCCACCAATGATGACCCTGACAGGAAACACAACAGAAAGTACCTGACAGAGAAGGAGAAAAGTGGGATGCAGAGCTCAAATTCACATACAAAGACCAGACTTAATGGTCTGATTGAGATGAGAGGAACCCCAGAAGATATAGTCCCTGGACTCTCTGTTAATCCAGAACTAAAACAATTCTGTTGTTGTTGTTGTTGTTAGGTGCTGTCGAGTTGGTTCCAACTCATAGCGACCCTATGCACAACAGAGTGAAATACTGCCCCATCCTGCACCATCCTTACAATCATTATTAGGCTTGAGCTCATTGTTGCAGCCACTGTGTCAATCCACCTCATTGAGGGTCTTCCTCTTTTCCGCTGACCTTGTACTCTGCCAAGCATTATGTCCTTCTCCAGGGACTGATCCCTCCTGACAACATGTCCAAAGTATGTAAGATGCAGTCTCGCCATCTTTGCTTCTAAGGAGCATTCTGGTTGTACTTCTTCCAAGACATATTTGTTTGTTCTTTTGGCAGTCCATGGTATATTCAATATTCTTTGCCAACACCACAATTCAAAGGTGTCAATTCTTCTTCGGTCTTCCTTATTCATTGTCTAGCTTTCACATGCATATGATGCAATTGAAAATACCATGGATTGGGTCAGGCGCACCTTAGTCTTCAAGGTAACATCTTTGCTTTCCAGCGTGCTTTAAGGAGGTCTTTTGTAGCAGATTTATTCAGTGCAATGTTTGATTTCTTCACTGCTGCTTCCGTGGCTGTTGATTGTGGATCCAAGTAAATGAAATCCTTAACTTCAATCTTTTCTCCGTTTATCATGATGTTGTTCATTGGTCGAGTTGTGAGGATTTTTGTTTTCCTTATTTTGAGGTGCAATCCATACTGAAGGCTGTGGTCTTTGATCTTCATTAGTAAGTGCTTCAAGTCCTTTTCATTTTCAGCAAGCAAGGTTGTGTCATCTGCGTGTTAATGTGTTAATTCGTCTCCCTCCGATCCTGATGCCCCGTTCTTCTTCATATAGTCCAGCTTCTCAGATTATTTGCTCAGCATACAGATTGAATAGGTATGGTGAAAGGATACAACCCTGAGGCACATCTTTCCTGACTTTAAACCAATCAGTATCCCCTTGTTCTGTCCGAACAACTGCCTCTTGATCTATGTAAAGGTTCTCCATGAGCACAATTAAGTGTTCTGGAGTTCGCATTCTAAAACCATTCTAGAAGCCAACTATTCAGACCAAGGTTAGACTGGGCTATAAAACATAAAATAATACTCGTGAAGGGTGTGCTTCTTAGTTCAAGTGGATACAGGAGACTAAATGGGCAGCTCCTGTCTGGAGGCGGAATGAGAAAGCAGAAAGGGATAGGAGCTGATTGAATGGGCACGGGAAACCTGGGGTGGAAAGGGGGAATGTGCTGTCACATTATAGGGATTGCAGCTAGGGTCACATAACAATATGTGTATAAATTTTTGGATGAGAAATTAACTTGAGCTGTAAACTTTCACCTAAAGCACACACACACACAAAAAAAGCGTGTCCAGGAGCCATCTCCAGTCTCTGTCAGACCAATAAGTCTGGTCTTGTGTGTATATGTGTGTGTGTGTGAATTTGAATTTTGTTCTACATTTTTCTCCCTCTCTGTCTGAGATGCTCTATTGTGATCCCTGTCAGATCAGTCAGTGGTGGTGGCCAGGCACCATCTAGTTGTGCTGGACTTAGTCTGGCAGAGGTTGTGATAGTTGTGGTCTACTTCTCCTTTGGACTAATCTTTCCCTTGTGTCTTTGGTTTTCTTAATTCTCCTTTGCTGCAGCTGGGATGGGACCAGTAGATGTAGCTTAGATGGCCACTCTCAGGCTTTTGAGACCCCAGATGCTACTCACCACAGTCAGATGTAGAACATTTTCTTTATAAACTATATTATGCCATTTGATCTAGACATCCCCTGAGACCATGGACTCCAGACCTCAGCCCAGTAACTCGGCCCCTCAGGGTATTTGGATGTGTCTGTGAAGCTTCTATGACTTTGCCTTGGTCAAGTTGTGCTGACTTCCCTAGAACTTTGTACTGTCTTACCCTTCACCAACTTTGGTGAAGGGTAAAAACACCAAAGTTACCATTTACCTACTGTCTAGTTAGTGTTTTTTTTTTCCTCACCACCCCTTCCCTTCTTCATAGCCATCAAAGATTGTTTCTTTCTGTGTGTAAACTTCTTCTTGAGTTTTTATAAGTGATGGTCTCATACAGTATTTGTCCTTTTTTGATTGACTTATTTCACTCAGCGTAATGCTTTCCAGATTCATCCATGTTATAAGGTATTTTTCAGATTTATCATTGTTTTTTATCATTGCGTAGTATTCCATCATGTGTATGTACCATAGTTTGTTTATCTATTCATCTATTGATAGGCATGGAGGTTGTTTCCATCTTTTTGCTATTGTGAATATTGCTGCAATGAACATAGGTATACATATATCTATTTGTATGATGGCTCTTATTTCTCTAGGATATATCCCTAAGGAGTGAGATTGCTGGATCATATGCTATTTCTATTTCTAGCTTTTCAAGGAAGCACCATATTGTTTTCCAAAATGGTTATACCATTTTTGCATTCCTTCCAGCACTGCATAAGAGTTTGGATCTTCCTGCAAATAAAAGGAGGTCATTTTTTTCCTCCTTTAAAAAGAAATCTGAAATATTCCTGAAATTGATTGGGATATTCAACAGTTCAGTCAGCAATGTGAGGTCTTTGTTTTATTTTTTGCCAATTATTTTTCATATTTCTTGCTTCACTGTCACAAGATGGCTGCTTCCACTCCAGACATAACATCTGCTTTAAGAGAGTAAAAGGGAGAAGTGGCAAGGCCAGATGGAGATGTTTTTATTTTATTTTATTTTTTTTCTTTCAACAAAGTAAGAAAATTTCCATAACACCCAGCAGACATCTGTTCGTGTCTCATTGACCATAATTGTGTCATTTGGCTATGCCTATCAACCAAGGCATCTGGGGAAAAAGTTATCTCACCTAGTGCTGGGTGTATTATAGACCTGAACAAAAGTGGGGTTCTGTTCATCAGGGAGAAGGGTGGTCAGATGCTGGGTAATTAAGTAGCAGTGTCTGCCACTCTATACCTAGTCATGAATCTTCCTTTTCTAACTAGGAGCATTGCTGTTCCTTGGCTTGGTTAACATCACCAGTAAATTGTTGGTGGGGTTTTGCCCATACTGGCAAACTGTACTTTGATATAAGCAGCAGAGTTGGAAAGTAGAGAGACAGAGAACATTTCACCTGGGAAACAGTAGGTTGAATACATGGAGCTGGGCTTCATGTACTTGTTGCCTTTGTATCCAATGGTATCCTTTCACCTTCAGTCCTCATTTAAAAGACGCTTTCTTCTCCATTCTCTTCATATTTGAATACAATGCAATATTTTCTAGTTTTACATCTTATTTTTATGAAAATCCTTTTCTCTTTGCCCCTAGATGTTTCACTTGACTGAGAAGGCTCCCCCACCCTTTTGATGGTTATTGTGTGAACTTTTTTGCTTGAATACTAAATTTTGCCAAATTAAAGAATTTCTTATCAAAATCCTATTTGTCTGATTCATAGTGTCCGGCTCTGAGTCCTGCTACATATGTTGGCCTGGGAAAGTTACTTAACAACACTGTGATTCAGTTGTATCATCTATAAGATGGGGGTAATTATGGTACCCCTGTCATAAGGTTGGTATAAGCTTTACCTGAGTGACTTCAAGTAAAGCCCTTGAACAGTGCCAGGCATGCATTGCATACACACGAAGTGTTGGCTCTTATTACTGGATGTAGTATGCTGGAACTCTTTTTTTATTAAGTGTTTGGACAGGAATTGTCACTGTTGACATAATGCTTTTATAGACAAACTCTGAAGTTGGTGAAATTTATCTCAAATATAATTATGTCTGATTCTTCTGCCTGTTCCCATCACAGATGGCTAGTTTTCTCTTAGTTCCTGCTTTGTTTTCCCGTAGTTGAAAAAAGCCATATGATGAGCTAATTCCTACTAAAATGTCACTGACTTACTGTATTACCCCATTCATATTTTAATATGAAGTTTTAGAAAGCGAAATATTCTTAGGAAAAAAAAGAAGTCACCAGGAATTTCAGGCAACAGAAAAAAACTAGGTAAGAGTAACCGTCTCAATGTTTCCCTGTTTCTATTATTTAGATTAACTCCACATGTTAGTGCCTTCCTGCACACCTATTTAAATGTTCCTGGAATATCTGTCATGAAAGAATGAATGTGAAATTAAACACAGCTAAATAGCTCTAGAAAAAAAAGGTTGAGTTTGGTAAATACTTTATAATACCAAGATGTCAAAACTTAAGAAAAAATAGCTGATGATTTTCAAGAATTGTGATTCTGATTAGATCTATGAAAATAAAGAAGTAATTGTCTGTCTCCCTGAAAGGTCTGACTTTTCTAAACTCCTTGTTTCTTCCACTTAGCCACAGCTCATCAGGGCTTCATTCAGATGGAGGAGGTCAAGGCAAGGGTACCTGAAGCCTGTAGGCATCCTTTGAGCAAATGATATATGTATACCAGCAAGGAAGAGCTGATTCTGTTTTTCAATAAGAATCAAGCGATAGACCTGAAAAATTTATTGAAGATATCCACACCTTCTTTGTAATATATCAGCTTGGTTAAGCTGAACTTTTCTTCCCAGAATTCCCTTCCCTACATGCCTCTGATTAAGGCTGACCATAAGAAAAGTTGCTTGACATGAGTGGAATTGAGGAGAACCATGCTTATTCTTTGGCAGTAGGTGTAGGTTGTTGCTTCCACATGTTTTTGCAGCTCTGTTGGTTCACCTGGCTGGTGAGAGCATCAGTAGGGTCCTACCCCCTCTAGCAGCTATAAGGTGTCTTCTTTCAGCTTCTGCACATTCTGGGCCAGGTGTGAGTATTGTTCTACCATGACAGTGACAGCTTTCCCTGAAGGTTTCCAAGAAAATAAATGAGTTTGGAGATTTAGAGAAGAGGAAAGCCCAACATGGGTTCTGATAAGAAATAGGCATAGATTCCAGTTGTCCCTCCTCTCCCCTACTTCACATGCATCTTTCCTTCCCAACTGCTTGCTTTATGGTTTCAGGCTTAGAGCAGACTCAGAAAAAGTGGGAGAAACAATTTCTCCTTTACCAGTTCTCACAGTCAAAAGTTGAGTAAGGTCAAATCCCTATAAGAAGTTCCTTATTCTAATCATTCCTAGTGGGTCTGCTACTCAGGTTGAATTTGGACTGATACACCCTTTATTGTGTGTTTCCTTCCCAACATGTAAGTGGTCAGAATTTTTATTTACAAGTTATTCAAAGGTTTTACTGGTCACTACCACTCTTCTTTAGGCTTTGCGTTTACTCTGCATTCTCTTCTCATATAAAATTTGAGTGCCAGTGAAAGTATTTTTTCTTAGTATTTATCGTTTGTGTTCATGCATCCTTTTTTTTTCCACCCTGCAATGACCTATCTTCCTTCATATCTCTCACTTCAGCTGATATTTACCTTAGAAATGAATATATGGAATTTTTCTTTTCTTAAATGTTTCAAAATAGGCACAGTTGTAGCCACCTCTGGCTGCCAGAAGGAAAGATTAGGAATTCACAAGAGTACAAGCAGATTTGGCATGGGGTTGAGATGTCCTTGTCATCTAAAGAAAAACAATGTTCTACCTTCTAGATTCTGAGCACTTTGGGAATCTAAGGCAGCTGTTGAAGATCATGGACAAACTTCTTTTGGGGGCTTTATTATGCATTATTTAGTATCTTATGAAAGTTCTGGGTTTTCCTTGATTACAGACTTTGATTTCCAAACTCAGATGAGTACAAAGCAGATGAAGATGGCCAAACTCTAATGGCAAGAGCAATAGAAAGCCAATGGCTTGTATGTATAGCACTGGAAAAAGATGGTGAATTCTAGAGAAGTACAACTGTGGTGCCGTTTTATAGACTTTCTGTAGCCTAATATTCAAGTTGAGTGAGTATTGGGAGGAAATAGGAAGTATAGAGTAGGACTGAGAAAACTTTAAGGCACATTCGAGGATCTTTAATCATTAGTAGCTGTACGTTTCAAATTTTTTCACTGTGATTTAACTAAAGAGCAGTGACACAGTGGTTAAGTGCTTCACTGCTAACTGAAGGGTTGGCAATTCAAACCAACCAGCCATTCCACAGAAGACAGATGTGGCAGTGTTTTATTCTCTCCTATAGGATTGCTGTGAGTTGGAATTGACTGGACAGCAATGGCTTTTAATGCCCTATTTGTTAATGGTATTTTTTTTTTCTGTCTTCTCAAGATGTCAAAAGGTAGAGTAGGTAATGATCCACTGCCCCTTCTGCCATCATTATCCTTTGGCCATCTAAATGGATAGTTCTTTTCATTCTACAATTTCTGCTGTAGTCACTGATGATAGATATCTTTTTTCTACTATTGTTTCATAGTACTATCAATCCAAAAATACTATTTCACTGTGACCTAGATTATGGAGGTAAAATTCCAGCAGTGTTGAGTGTATGTATGTATGTATATGTATATTCCCTGACACATGTTGTGACAGCCCCTGTCTCAGTCTCAGCATTAGCACAAAGGGGCTTGTGCCAGAGATAGGCTAAGGCTTAGTGACACGCCATTTATTCAAAATTCTTCACTATATTCCCTAAGCCTTGTACCCCTATCTGAATCTCTCTTTGTCTCCTGGGGTTTGTCTTTCCCTTCTGGTACAATTTCTAAGGATTTTAAGACCATTTATTTTCTACGAACATTTAGGGGTCATAGTTCCGGAGACCAACTTTCATCTCTAAAATGCCCAATCAGTTGTTGCTATCAAAAGGATCCTCACATATAAATCTGTTACTAATCATTTCTTGCTTGGAAATATGTAAGAATAAGGTGTGAAAATTATTCCTGTAATTGATATTTTAAAAATACAGATAGAGCACCTTACCAATTTTAATGTGCATGGTACAAATGATTATTTCATTCAGGGATTCAAACCAGTTCATTCCATTTCGAACGCATGCTGAGAATTTGCATCTCTACCCCCAGATATACTGAATCAGAATCTGCATTTTAACAACACCCCCTGGTGATTCTTATGTATAATTTTGAGAACCACTGTTCTGCTATTAGGGCTCTAGTAGTGCAGTGGTTAAGAGCTCTGCTGCTAACCAAAGGGCCAGCAGTTTGAATCCACCAGCTGCACCTTGGAAACCCTATAGGGCAATTCTCCTCTCTCCTGTAGGGTCTCTAGGAGTCAGAACAGAATCAATGGCAATGGTTTCGGTGGTTTCGCTCTACTACTGGTTTTCAGAATTGACCCCTAACCAGCAGCATTAGCATCACCTGGGAACTTGTTGTTGTTTCCGTCGAGTCAGTTCTGACTCATAGCGACCCTATGCACAACAGAATGAAACACTGCCTGGTCCTGAGCCACCCTCAAAATTGTTGTTATTCTTGAGCTCATTGTTGCAGCCACTGTGTCAGTCCACCTCGTTGAGGGTCTTCCTCTTTTCCACTGACCCTGTACTCTGCCAAGCATGATGTCCTTCTCCAGGGACTGGTCCCTCCTGACAACATGTCCAAAGTATGTAAGACGCAGTCTTGCCATCCCTGCTTCTAAGGAGCATTCTGGCTGCACTTCCTCCAAGACAGACTTGTTCGTTCTTTTGGCAGTCCATGGTCTATTCAATATTCTTCACCAACACCACAATTCAAAGGCGTTAACTCTTCTTCGGTCTTCCTTATTCATTGTCCAGTTTTCACATGCATATGATGTGATTGAAAATACCATGGCTTGGGTCAGGCACACCTTAGTCTTCAGGGTGACATCTTTGCTCTTCAACACTTTGAAGAGGTCCTTTGCAGCAGATTTGCCCACTGCGATGCGTCTTTTGATTTCTTGACTGCTGCTTCCATGGCTGTTGATTGTGGATCCAAGGAAAATGAAATCCTTGACAACTTCAATCTTTTCTCCGTTTATCATAATGTTGCTCATTAGTCCAGTTGTGAGGATTTTTGTTTTCTTATGTTGAGGTGCAATCCATACTGAAGGCTGTGGTCTTTGATCTTCCTTAGTAAGTGCTTCAAGTCCTCTTCACTTGTTAGAAATGCAAATTCTCAGCAGGGTTTTGAACTGGAACGAATTGACTCAAAGCCCTGGTTTCATTTGAGTGAACAGCCTTTTATTTGAGAAATCATGAAGAGTGGACTGATAGAAATATACTCAAATTGCTGTATGTCTTGGTTTCTCATATAAACTGGAATTAAATTGTTCAATATAAGCTGTAGAATGTTTACTGTATGCCCTGCCCTGTTAAGCACTCTGATAAACCAAAAACCGAATCCTTTGCCATTGAGTCAATTCTGACTCATAGCAACTCATAGGACAGAGTAGAACTGCCCCATAGGGTTTCTAAGCTGTAAATCTTTACCGAAGCAGACTGCCACATCTTTCTCCTGCTGAGTGACTGGAAGAGTGGCTGGCTGGTGGATTCGAACTGCTGACCTTTCGGTTAGCAGCTGAGCACTGAACTATTGTACCACCAGGGCTCCTTTAAGTACTCTAGTAGACTTTGGAAATTAATAGATACAGAACCTGAGCTGGAAAAAAAAAAAAAAAATTAGATATACGCAGCTGACCAAAGAAAAATGAATGAAACAGCATTTAAATGTCAAACTTTATGGTACTAACAAAGTTTATTTAAAGAAAAATATCTGTAGGAAAATTATATGTACGAAATATCTATAGGAAAATTATTTCTCTTCTTTTTATGCTTTCTCCTGTATCTTCCAGTTTTTTTGTATTGTACTCCTTCCTACTGGTATTCTTAATGTAAACTTTTACAAATACACACAGCCTTTAGCATTTAATCATGGCCATCTGTCCTGTCTTCAACATACACATAAATACCCACGTATACTACAAACATCTGAAGAAAAAACTCTCTGATCCCAATTCTGCTTCAATTAGGTCCATTCTCTATGCTCCATTTCATAGTCATCTCCTGGCAAAGTTTTTTACTCTTACTGTCTCCATTTTCCAGTCAGGCTTCCTCAGGACAACCACTCCTCCAAAATGGCACTCACTGTGGCCAGCAATGCCATCCATCTAACTAAATTCAACTGGCAGTTTTTAGGCATTATTACTTTATATGATCTTTGAGCAGTATTCACTTGTTTAAAACATAATTGCTTTTGGAAAAACATGTTCTTCCTTTGGTTCAGAGCTTTCCTGATAATTTTCTGGTCCCTGCTTCTCAGTCTCTTTGGCCTGCTGGTTTAAATGTTACCTCAAGGTTAATCTTAAATGTTACCTCAGTTGCTCAATCTCAAATATTACCTCAATGCATATCGCTCCAAAGTTATTATCTATAGTCCAGATTTCAACTTTGAGCTATGGACCTGATAATCTATCTACTCCACACTTCCAATTCAGCATTTCCAGGACTCATTGTAAAAACGTTTTGGGGACAATGTCTGACCTCCTCTAACTTCACAATGGGGAAGGAGAACCAAGATCAACAGCCCAAGGCTGATTCCTATGAGCTGGAGGTCAGACATGCCTTCTCTCTGTGCCATCTTTACTAATTCTGACACCAACCATCCCTCTCACAGCACTCTCTACTTCTCTGCTGGATTCCCTAATTCATTGCAATGACCACACAGACCATAGTCACAATTATGTGGTTTATTATGGAAGTAATAGTTACAATTCAGGCTCAGGAACAACTCTGCCCAAAGGCACTTAGCTTTCTCTCTTCATGGGCTGGGAAGCCCACTATGCGGCCTCCTACTGCCAAGCCTCTGCTACCAGATCTCTCCTTTCTTGATGGTGGTGGTGGACTCCTCCCCTCTGCTTTGGAATTGGCTCTCTTTTAAGGCAAAACTGACCAATCCTCTGGGATTACCCTATCACACAGTCCTGCCCAATCACCTGGGTAGAAGTTACAAGACCATGGCCAGAAAGGCCACACAAAAGTAATCAATCAGTAATCAGTAGCACTGCACTCTCCTTCCTTCAACTCTCTAACTTGATCTTTCTTGAATACTCACTAACTCAGTGTGGCTAACACAAACTGTGGTACCTTTCAGGCTCACATTAGTTCATCCAGTATCTTGTTTGTCATCGCCCTTTCTTGGGTGACCATTTCCCACCAGCAGCCGCAGGAAGGGGACACATGCAGTGAGCAAAGATAATCAGAATCCTTTGCCAAGCTATTCCAAATTAAAGGTAGCAAAGAGAAGTCCTATTGCCTGACTGGTTTGTAAATAAAGCGATGTCTGTAGCTGAGTCTCATGGTGTGGAGAAAGCCCATCTACCCAATAAGAAAAATCAAATCAACAGTTTGAGAGAATCAGTGATGAGTTAAAACGAAAGATGTCTGAGTTGTAATATTGTGTTCTAGTCAATTGTAAAACTAGTTATACCTCTGTTCTTTGTAGATTTTATTTATTTAGGCCAGTGAACTTCCTAACTCTATCCTTTTTTCTTATTCTCTTTAGGGTTTCTGTCATGTGTAGTCCAAATCCTGACTATTAGACTCAACAAACACTACCTCCATCCCCTCAATTGTGCTAGTAACTCAGGAGTTACTCTTGATATTTATTTCTCCCTCAGCCTTCTTGTGTCGTGAAACATACATGTTCCTAAATATCTCTCAAATCTATCTACTTTTATCAATTCTCGTGTCATCATCCTGGTGTAAGTTACCATCATCTCTCAAGTTTTAGCTTTTCTTAATGAATCATATTTGTCTCCAATTTGCTATTCACACAGTAATTAGAATGATATTTTAAGGAAATGTAAGGAAATGTTATTATGTTACCTACTTGCTTAAATTTCTTCAGTGGCTTTCCATTGTTCTAAGAAAAATGTATCTGTAGTATACATGGGATGTGTCTACTGTCCACCTTATAGACTCAAGTCTAAGTGCTATTTCCCTTTTCCCTGCCATATTGATATTCTTTTGGTTCTTTGAATATGTCAGTTTTTCTTACTCTTAGGATCTATGCAATGCTATCCCCTTTGGCTGTGATACTCCTCATTTAGGTATACATCCTTCAATGCTCATTCCCAAACCAACTTTTCAAGTAAATTTTCCCCAATCAGTTCTAGATTTCTATTATACACTTCCATTGCAGCTATCATCGGTTAAGAGTTTGGCTGCTAACCAGCAGTTTGAATCCACCAGCACTCCTTGGAAATCCTATGGAACAGTTCTGCTCTGTCCTAAAGGGTCGCTATGAGTTGGAATCAATTTGACAACAATGAGTTTGGTTTTGGTTTTTATTTTACTCTTAATTACAGGGTAATGATAAAATAAATATGTGACTATTGTGGTTGATTATTAACATTTGTCCCTTCCCAGGATCCAATCTCCTTTAGGAGTTGTAATGATTAAATGTCTTTTAAATAATATGTTCCCAAGGCTTAGTGCATTGCATTGTATCTTTGGGACATTGATATATATTTGTTGAATAAATAAATAGTTGATGGGACTAAGGAGATTCAAAAAATGTTTGGAAAGACTAAATCAGAGGAGCAGAAGCCATAGGTTTTATTCTTTTGGTATCTCCTCCTTCATCTAGGATCTCTTTCTCACTTCTCTTCCTCTGCTAAGTTCTGTAGTACACCTGCAACAATTGGTGATTAAATAATCAAGAATTCACAAAGACAGAGGAAAAAAAGCCATGATTCCAAAGTAACAAATTTCTTCCTTTAATCCAGCTATCCAGAAATGAGACTTCCTCTTAGTTTATAGATTAAAAATTGAACTAACCTCTATTTCAAATCTGCCCTTCATTAACCTACTTCGATGTTAAGAGAAAAAAAAAAAAAACTGTTAATAGTTGGAACCCAGGCTGCTTTTGTACTATTATAGCAGGATGCTTTACTGGATAGCTTCACTTGAGATGTATTTCACTGGGGCGGGGGAGAGATGGGGGACTGGTAACCTGTGGTTTACAGTCCTAATATAGCAGAAGTATTTGTATTCATGACAGTGGGCCCTGAAGTCTACTGAGGGCAAAACTATAAAATTGGAAGAGATAAGGCAAAAGAAGAGCAGGAAAATCCTTCCACTGCCTCAGGCAATGGGCATAGGAGAGGAATGATAAACACAGGCATCTCTCTTGAGTATGTTGGATGCTGAGGATACTCTTTATTTCTGTGTTTAATGTTTTTTACCAGAATATATTTCCTGGAAAACCAAGGAAAGATTAAGTTCATTTTGTTGCCAAAAATTCATAGTTCATTTAATAGATGATTTGGTTTTCTCTTCAGAGGACACTTGGCTTTTGTTCACAATGAGAGGTTATGCTGCCCTTTTTAATTTCTGCATTTTTTTCCAAGTGAAAATCTAAAAATTTGTCTGGAAAATATCTATCCACAATCCCTCTGTGAGCTAATTAATTTGTGACACAAAATAAAGGTGAGGTTTCATCAGAACCGAGTCTAACTATGTACAAATGTGAGAGAAATAGTACCTTCCATTGTGTGATTACTGGGGTAGCTAAAAAGTTTTCCTGTACCAATATGGCATGAGACCATGGTGATAATCGGGACATTTTTAATTGAGATAAAATATTATTAACCAAGGAGGCAAAATACAAGAGGCCCAGTGGCAGCTCCTATAAATGGTAGGGTGTGAATGACTCTTTATGCTATCATTACTAATCACCCAGGCACAGCAGCACCAAGTTCTTACAATCAGCAAAACAAGAAAGGTTGCTGAGCATAGGGCAGTGGTTAGGAGCAGAGGTGAAATAAGAGGAAGTGCTACCATGGAAGTAAAAATATAGCCCAGTGTCCTTAGACAAGGCATTTAAAATGTATGGACCTCAATTACTTAAAAGCTTAGGCTTAAAATTTACCAGTATCTTTTGCCACTTAAACAGTAAATTAGCCTGGCTAGTGACTCAATAAGACTACTTCTATAAATCTGTGTTAAGTAGGTAATTAGAAATGAAGAAATTATGTGTGAAATAAAATATTTAGTGCTAGCATTATTTATAAAAGAATAAATATTCAAACAATGGAAATGTGCAACAGCAGAATGATTCAATTATAATAAATTCCTATTATGTCATCATAATGAAATAATATTGTTTATACTGTGCATGTATATATGTATATGTATGTGTGTATATGTGTGTGTGTTTGTGCTGTGTGTAACCTGGAACACCAAAACTGTTAATCGTAATGGCCTCATTGTACTAAGTTGTGGAATTATTGGTGATTTTTTTATTCATAACTTTTAAGTTTTCAGTTTTCCGAATGTTTCCATGATAAGCAGAGGCAATATCTTTTCCAAGAAACCATCTCCAATTGTTGTCAAATGCCTTTTTCTCTTTTTTAATCACATCACCCATCTTATCACTTTGCATATTGCACTGAAATTATTGTTTTGATCTCTCTCTGCTCTCCCTGGGCTATAAAATTGATTAAGAATCAAGCCTTATGTACCTTTATATGCTCAATGCTTAGCCTCAGAGTTGTACATAGTAAAGATACATTTCACGAACTGAACAAAACTATTTGAGCATAGATTATTTTTATAAATTAGGAAGAAACAATATAATTTTAAGGGTATGAAACTATAATTATTTTTGAAACTCATCAGTGTTCTTGGCCTTGGGGAAGAAAACATAGAATAATGATCTGGTCATGGTGATATTGGGAGGGTATAGGTACATCATCAGAGAAGTAACCGAAGGCAGTCAATTGGGTGGCAAGTGATAGAAACTTCAATCTACATAGCCTATGTGCAAAGCTTATTTATTAGCCTGTGAAACCAAACAGCAAGAAGAATAGGGGTCAGCTGCCCTATAGGAAGCTCCCACTAGAGACTGATATCTTTCAGATTTCTCTCAAGGGGTCTCTTTGTCTGTCTCTTTTTCTCCAAATATTTTCTGTTTTACTCAGCATGTCAAATTTTTGTTCCCAACTTGGCTTCTTCTTCTCTCCAGTAAGGTCCCTGGGTGGTGCAAACAGTTTGCACTCTGCTACTAACTGAAAGGTTATGGTTCAAATAAACCCAGTAGCCCCGTGGAAGAAAGGCCTGGTGATCTATTCATAAGATTATAGACACTGAAAACCCTACGGAGCACCACTCCACTCCGAAACACATGGGTTTGTCATGAGTCAGAATCAACTCAGTGGCAACAGGTTTGGTTTTGGTTTTACTCTTCAGAAGTATTGCTGTCAGCTGCTTTGATGCCCATAAAGTCTAGGTTTACAAACAGAAAGAGAATGCTTTCTCTGTGTTTTAAGCTAAAAATTTTAGTGATGGTACTTAATTGGCCTACCTTACATCAGGAGTGATAGCTGTTTATAGTAGGAAAAGAAGCCTTTGCCAGGACTATTGTCTAAAAAAAAAAAAAATTGTCTAGTTCTTGCTAAATTAATAGCCGATATATACTAAAGACTGTCTGGAAGGTTGTTAAATAGGAAGTGATACATGAAATTGGTTTTGAAAGGCAAGATGAGTTTAGCAGTTAACAGTGAGTCAGGAGAATGCTGGTAAAGGTGACAGATTAGAGAAAAGACTGTGGCAATATGACATTCTTGGGGAACCTGTGGGTACTGCTAGGACAAAAGGTGAGAGGGAAGCAGTCAAGAGGGCAAGAGATAGGAAGGAGCTAGGTCATGAAGGGACTAGAATATTGTGCTTGAATTTTTTTTTTTATTGGCAGTTGGGAATCACTTTATTTTATTTTAAGTGGAGGAGTGATGTTAAATTTGGATATTAGAATTCCTCAGATGGGACAGTGGAGGATGATCTAAGGAGAGAAAGACTCAAGCTCGAAAGACAGGTTAATAAGCGAAATGCTTCTGATTAAGGGGGCAGACTGGAGAGTCACAACTCCCCCCACTCAATATCTTGTAAAATGAACCACAAAAAGTACAAAGAATAAAAATTATGGGAAAAAAATTACCAGCAGCAGCTAGACAAGAAACAGAGCATAACCATGTACCACATACTTGTAAAAGTGCTCTGGCACAGCTTAGACAGCTACACACCCTATGTCCATTCCCCTAAGAGGTTCGGGGAAAGGAAATGAATCCTAATGATTCTCACTAATAACTCCCAGATTGAAATGAAGTACCATGGGTGTGACCAGAAGTCCAATGGAATAATGACCAAAAAACCATTATGAGTAAAAGATCCTGCTTAGAATTCTGAGGCCTCGTTAGAGTCAGTAAAAAATCTTAAGGACTCTCCATTTTCTGGGATTCCACAGCGAATTTATGGAATAATCTGAAGCTCAGTTTGCCCCATCTGGTAGACTAGAACCTGAACCTGAACCTGAACCTGAACCTGAACCTCGTTCTGATTCTTCCAGCCATGCTCTATTTCCAGGGTCATATTTCTCCTGGCCAGTCTGCCCCCAGCCACCTGTGCTCTGAATTATTGCCCTGGGGTTTTGACACAGCCAACTTGTGATCTTTCATACATGGACTCTGTTCCTATGACTTTGCAGACCCCTGTCTTCAACTACTATTTTTGTACTTCTATCAGTCACAGCTGAGAGCAACCACATCTGTCCACCTGATGAAATCTGAAAATACGAAGTGATTTCTTTCTACAAGAGTAGGCCATTATGAGCAATTTTGACTTTGGATTGGACAGAAGAGAATACTGGGCCATGAGGAATTGGATCTCTTTTCAAATTTTCAGGCCAAAGCAGAGTCTCAGAGTTAGAAAGGAAGATAGGAAATATCTTCCTGGCAATATGGGAAAGCCCTTCTTTCTACAAATGTTTCTCATAACATGCATATAATCTCTTCATCAGAGAACAAGACGCTTCCTTTTACAAGAGAGAAAAATGACATTATAAGTCTTCTCCCTAGGGAGGTGTCTTGGTTATCTACTGCTGCTATAACAAATACCACAAGTGGATGGCTTTAACAAAGGGAAATTTATTCTCTCACAGTTTAGGAGGCTAAAAGTCCAGGCAGAGAGTAGTTAAATGGCTTGCCCAAAAATATGGAGAGTCACTAGGTGATGCAAATGGTTAATGTGCTCAGCTATTAACCAAAAGATTGGAGGTTTGAATATACCTAGAGGCACTAGAAAGAAAGCCCTCGGGATCTACTTCTGAGAAACTAGCCACTGAAAACCCTATGGACCACAGTTCTACTCTGACAGACATAGGGTTGCCATGAGTCAGAGTCTACTCAATGTCAACTGTTTCTTTTTTTTTTTTTTTTAATAGTGTTTTATTGTATTTTCAATGAAGGTTTGTATAGCAATTTAGGTTCCTATTCAATACTTTCTATACAAATTTTTTAGTGACATTGGTTATATTCTTCACAATGTGTGAACATTCTCATTATTTTCATTCTGGTTGTTCCATTAATCTAGTTCCCCAGCCCCCTTACATTCTCATCTTTGTTTTAAAGTAATTGTGGACCGTTTGCTCTCATTTAGGTGATTTTTTAAAGGACCACAGCACTTACAGACGATATGCATTATTTTGTGAGCCAATCTGTTGTTTAGCACAAAGTGACCTCAGGGGTTAGTTTCAGTTCAAGGTCTGACAAATATCTCAGGACAACAGTCTCAGGGAGTCCTTCGGTTTAGTAACTCTGTTTTTGTTTGTTTGTTTTTAGGAATTTTTATCCTATTCTATCAGGCGTCATCTGCTGTGGTCCTAATTAGAAGGATCAGTAGTAGTAGCTGGGCACCATCTAGTTCTTCTGGTTTCAGGCTAGATGAGGCTGTGGTTCGTATAGACTATTTATCCTATAGACTAGTTTCTTCAGCAATTGTTTTTTGTTTGTTGGTTTTTGTTTTTTTTTAACTGGAGCTGGAATTCAAATCTAAACAGTTTGGCACTTGAGTCTTTTTGTTTAAACACTGCATCATGCAATCTCTCTACAACAGAATGAAAATATGAGAAATATGGTTCCTGCCCTCAGGAAGGATGGGCTACAGAAGGAAAAAACAGGCAATCGCAGGAGAATGTAATAATTATAATGGGGGAATGCTCTGCGTGCTATAGGATAGATCAGAGGCTTTCTGACAAGAAAATTTAGAAGATACAGAGGAATAGCTGGAGTTCAGATACCTTGAGAGGAAATGGGAGGTTAACTGAGAGAGACTTGTATTGCTATGATGCTGTCGTAGTCATCTAGTGCTGCCGTGACAGAAATACTTCAGGTGGATGGCTTCAACAGACAGAAGTTTATTCTCTCCCAGTCTAATAGGTTAGAAGTCCAAATTCAGGGTACCAGCTCCAGGAGTAGTCTTTCTCTCACTGTTGGCTTTTGAGGAAGGTCCTTGTCATCAATCTTCCCTTGGTCTAGGAGCTTCTCTGGGCAGGAACCCCAGGTCTTAAGGACATGCTTTGCTCTTGGTGCTGTTTTCTTGGTGGTATGAGGTCCTCCTGTCTCTGTGCTCACTCCTCTCTTTTATATCTCAAAAGAGACTGGCTTAAGACACTGTCTAATCTTGTAGATCTCATCAATATAACTGTCGCTAATCCATTTCATTAACATCATAGTGATAGGATTTACAACCAATAGGGAAATCACATCAGATGACAAAATGGTAGACAATCATACAATACTGGGAATCATAGACTAGCCAAGTTGACAGATATTTTGGGGGGACACAATTCAATCCATGACAGATGCTGACAGGTTTCAGCTGAGCTTCTAGACAAAAACGGACAGGAAGAAAAGCCTGATAATTTACTTCTGAAAATCAGCCGCTGAAAATCCTATGGATTACAATGATCTGATCCACAACCAAACATGGGGATGTGTGTGCAGGAACAGGTAGTGTTTGGTTCCATTGCACATGGAGTCGCCATGAATTGGGAACCAACTCAGTGGCATCTGACAAGTGGCAGAGGTTGGGAGAGAAAAATGTTATGATGGAAAGGCGAGGCTAAAATAATGTTTTTGTCTCTAAAATTTTGCCAAGCACCAGCTCTTCCTTTCAAAATTCATTTTTAATACAGATGTGCTAACTGTAAGTCAGACATCTCTCTGCTGGTTTTTTTCTTTTCTCTCGGAAGGGGTAAAGAATTCCCATAATTTGTACTAAAATATCTGGAAACATCTTGGCCCCCAGTTATGTCAACTGGATCGCTCAGCAGTGGTTCAACAAAAAGAGTAGGACATTGTTGGTATTGGGGGCAGTCTCATTTTGAAACATGAAAGCAAATGAGTAGGACTCTTCTTGATGGGTCGCTAAGTCTCTTTGGGTGGACTCATATAAATCATGGTGAAAAATAGACTTCGAGGCCTACTTCATAAATCCCAGCCCAGTTTCCAAAGGTAGCGTCTTGCAGTCTCAAAGTCAATGCTCAGCATTTTAGATGCAAACCTGCAGCCTGGCTTCTGCAGGAGTTAATGTGTTAGCATTTTAACAAATTGAACCACTTCAGTGGCCTATTTATCAGTTCAAGCTATTTGGAAATGTTGCGACCATATGTCGTCCATTGAAACGAACACTAAACACTGCATTTATAAATGGTAATTTATGACTCATAAATGTCTTTGCTATTAGAGCCATTCTGCCACTGTGAATAGAATTGATAGCAGGTTCTGAGCTCTGTGGTATATGTATGTTTTTTCCCTTTTTAGGAATGTTGTAGATATTAAAGCTTTAGTGCCTCATGGAAATGTTATTTTTAAAAAGCCGTGCATATCAAAAAGATTGCACTTTTATGCTAGATTTTCATATTCACAAATTTGACAGGCAGGTTAAATATATGTGTGCATGTGCATATGGTGAAGGTTTTCTTTTTTTTTTTAATGTTTGTATAGACAAAGATTATAGAATCCTAACTGTAAAAGGTGGAAGTTACCTCATATTATTATTTGTCCAGGTCTTGAATTTCTCATGTGGTTGCAACTGCTAGTCATTTCCACTGATTATCTTCTCTCCCTCCTTCCTTAAAGAAAGAATGCTTGACTTTGAACCTGACACATGGTCCCCTGGGATAAACACTATATTACTCACTTCCCTTGCAAATAGTATGGTGACATGACTGACCAGTGCAATCAGAAAGAGTGTGGTAGCTTCTGAGAAACCCACATTAAAATTTAGCTGTATTACGTTGCATGTTATCTGTTCTTTCTCCATCTCTCTGTCTTGCTGCCTGGGATGCAGGTGTCATGGCTGGAACTTGAGCAATTATTTTGCACACTGAGGACTAGGGACAGACCCTAATAGTCCTGGAAGAAGCGTGGGTGCCTGACAACCATATGAAGCCGTATACTAGCCCTATTAAGCCTAGCTCCAGACATATTTTAAATGAAAAATAGAGCAAGAGAAGAAAAAAAAAATCTTACATACAGTTATACTTTTTTTTTTTTTTTTGAAGCATGTAGCCATGACTTAACTGGTATAATGAGGTAATTTAAATTACCCTGATTTAAAAATTGAATCATATGAGGCCCAGATAGATTATTTCGCCTGCCGAAGGTCACAGAGCTCAGAATCCAGTTTTTTTTTTTTTGGTGTGTGTGTATGTGTGCCAAGGTTTATTACTCTTGCTATTTATATCATGCCCACAGCATTTAATGAGGTCCGTATAAGAGATACCATAGTTTAGTGTTGTTGTAGAATTTGGATTCAGGCAAACCTGGCTACTTTGCAGGAGTACTTAGAGTAGCTCCCAAGAAATTTGCTGGTAGCTAGGGAGAAATTTGTAGTAGAGAGCAGGAGTTCCCACAGCTTGTCACATGTTATCATTTACTCTACATACATCTAAATCCAATTCTATTTGTAACTGTTACATGTGTCTCTATCTCTGGGTCATCAAAACTGAATATGATTAAATTTCTGTGGATGTAAATACGTATTTTTGGTTAGTATATTTTTCCATAGTGAGAGTTTTAGTGTATTGTTTGGAATTTCTGATGCTTTGGGAAATTTGTAACTGTTGTTATTAATATGCACAGTTAATACTATGACATTTATTTCTAAGGAGAATTGGGTATTTGAGATTCAACAAAGCAGTGAGGTAATGCAAGTGAGAACAAAAAGTTTACAGATAATGAACCTCTGGGACAGAGAAAGGAATTTCTCGTTGTTAAAGGGTAAAGGGAAGTTCTAACCTTGGGGAGGGATGATTCCAAGCATGAGAATTAGAGTTTTATAGTTGGCTCTTAATGTTAAAAATGTGGTTCTGTATCTGATTACGTACACACACACACAAACACACACTTTTCAGATTTAGAAAGGAATGTTAAGTCTTCTAATCCATCCTCCCACCTGATGCAGGGAACATTTCTGTAGCATTTAATCAATGCAATCACTTATTTTAAGAGTACCTACTATATGAAAGGAGGCCTTGTGGTGCAATGGTTAAGCATTCTGCTGCTAATCAAAAGCTCGGTAGTTCGAAACAACCAGTCAATCTTCAAGAGAAAAGGTCTCGTGATCTGCTCCCGTAAAGCCTAGAAAACACTATGGGGCAGTTCTACTCCATCCTTTGTGATCACTATGGATTGGAACCAACTTGTCAGCCCACAATAACAACAATAGCAAAGAACAACAACAGCAAAGAGAGTACATAGTGAATGTCAAGTTGAAAAAAAAAATGAGTACCTACTGTATGAAAGTTACTGTTCTAGAGGTTGTAGACTGTAAAAGATGATTAGGATAAGGTACTTTTTCTTCAAGATTTTATAGCTTAGTGGTAAAGAAGACATGAACACTCATGGTTAGAAACTGAGTTAGATGAAGTGAAAAAATACAAAGTATTTTAATTCATCCAAACTCCTCCAGTTTAAAGAATATTAGCAACCCAACTTACTAAACAAACTTTTTTTTTCTCCTAGCTGTGATCTATGGAAGTTCTCACCTGCCGTACAGGTTTTGTATATAGGTTAGTGGTAATGTGTGTAAAATGCACAAAATGGTCCATGTCCCATATTTGATGCTCAGGAATGGTTGTATCATTGATTGTAACAGAAGAGTTATGAGAATTCTCAGGAATTGTGGTTAAAACAAAATGAAGAAAAAGTTGGAAAATGTTTCAGCTGAAAGGAGGGATTTTAAGTGAAGCTTAATGACAAATAAGATTTATTTTTATTCAATAGGGAAAATTCAGATATACACAAAATATAAAGAATACTATGTTGCTGTTTCTAGTTGCTCTGGAGTCAATTCCAACTCATGGCAACTCTGTGTCTTTCACAGTAGAACTGCTCTGTAGAGTTTTCAAGTCTGTGACCTTTCAGAAGCAAATCACCAGGCCTGTCTTGCAAGGAGCCTCTGGGTGGGTTTGAACTGCCGACCTTTGGGCTAGTGAGTGCTTAACCATTTGTGCCATCCTGTGTGCTAAATATCCAGTACAATTGCGTCGTTATAATTTGCCATATTTGCTTTAATGTTTTTTTTTTTTAAAAGAAAGAAAATATTATATGTATATTTCAAGACATCTTTGTACCGCCCAGAATAAATACATCTGCTTCCCTCTATCCCTGGAGTAAATGATATTCTGAGATAGCATTTATCATTCTCATGCAGTATGGTAGGCAGACTTTTAAGATGGCCTCCATGATTCCCAGCCCCTGGTGTACACACAGCCTTTCCTGGTTATTCAGTCGAGCACTAATCCAGATGCTACTGTGAAGGGATTTTGCAGATATAATTAAGGTCTTAAATCAGCTGACCTTAAGTAAGGAAGATTATTCTCACTAGGCTTGGCATAATCAGATGAGCCCTTAAAAAAGCTGTTCCTGGAGAAAGGGATTTGAAATGTAAGGAGAGATTCAATGTGAGGAAGATTCTGCACTGTTGGCTTTGAAGATGCTAAAAAAAAAAAAAAAAAAAAGATGCTGGCAGCCTCTAATTGCTGACCGTGGCCCTTAGCTGACAGGCAGTGAGAAAACAGGGATCACAAGCCTCAGACAACACCTCAGCCCTGGTGGACAGAACACCTTGATTTCAACCTTGTGAGACCCGAGCAGAGAACCCAACCATGCTGTGCATGTCCTTCTGACCTATAGAGCTGTGAGTAAATAAATAGGTGTTAATTTAAGGCACTAAATTTGTGGTAATTTGTTATGAAGCAATAAAAAACTAATACATGCATGGTTTTCACATTAAAACTACATATAGAATATATGCGGGGCCCTGGTGGAACAGTAGCTAAGACCTCAGCTGCTAACCAAAAGGTTAGCTGTTCAAATCTACCAGCCGCTCCTTGGAAACCCTATGGAGCAGTTCTACTCTGTCCTATAGGGTTGTTACGAGTCAAAATTGACTCAATGGCAGTGGATTTTGTTTGATATTATATGTGTGCGTGTGTATATATATATATACTATTTCAAATATTTGTTTTCAAACAATTTTTATATTATTCTGCAACTCTTTGCACGTTATTTTTTTGAGGATTATTCATGTTGACATAGGTAGCTCTGCTTCCATCATTCTCTGTAGCAGGAGCCCACAAATTTCTTCTGTAAAGGGTCAGATAGTAACTATTTTAGTCTGTGTGGATCATATGGTCTCTGTTGCAACTATTCAGCTCTGCTGTTGTAGCGCAAAAGCAACCATGCCAAAAAAACCAAACCCAGTGCTGTGAAGTCGATTCCGACTCATAGCGACCCTAGAGAACAGGGTAGAACTGCCCCATAGAGTTTCCAAGGAGCGCCTGGTGGATTCGAACTGCCGACCTTCTGGTTAGCAGCCGTTGCACTTAACCACTACGCCACCAGGGTTTCTAAAGCAACCATAAAAACACGTAAATGAGTTGGCGATCGTGTTCCAATAAAACTTAATTCACAAAACCTGCTCGTGGGTCAGATTTGGCCAATAGGCCATAGTTTGTCAACACCTGTTATATAGCATTCTTTTGTACACTTTTGCACAATTTACTTATTCATTCTTTAGCTGTATATTTATCTCCGATTTTTCACTTTCACAAACCTTATCATGATTCCAGTTTATCATTTAAAAGTGCTAGTTTCTCTAGACTAATGGCTGCTGACACAAATCTTCAATAAGAAATATATTTCACAAGGCATTCCAGTAATCACACACACAGAAGTGTTGTGCACATACTTGGAGATTTTTTTACTACTCAGATACAGGGATGCCACTCATATCAAAGTCCATGATGACTGCTCCTCCTGAGTCACTGCCCAGTTGTACATTGTGGCTCTTTGCACACACATAAATTTGACATTCACAAAAGAATACTCCTCTTACTGTAATACACATTGACATTTCCTGTTCTCTTCCATCCTCTGCTGTTATTTTTTTGTTCTGTAATCCTAATGGGTTAATCCTAAAAATGCTAGTGTCACCACTAAATCAATTTGATTATCCATTAATGAATTATAATTCAAAACTCAAAAATAATTCTTCAAGGTATATACTTTGAAGAGATTGCTGGTTTAAAGAGTATGCTCATATTAAACTTTACTATATATTATTAAATTGCACTGTAAACGCTCTCCAACCATTGAAAACGTCTTTTTCTCTATACCTTTATACATTATTTCTTTTTAACTTACAGTTTTGGCTGAGTTTAAACTTACAGGAAAGTTGCAAAAATATTACAGACAGTTCCCATGCATCCCTCACCTAGCTCTCGATGATGTTAACATCTTATATAACCATAGTGCAACTATTAAAATCAGGAAACATCATTACAATTCTTTTCTCTAAACTTCAGACCTTACCCATATTTTGAGTGTTTTTCCCTTATGTCCTCCCCTTTTTTTTCTGTTCTACAATCCTATCAAGGAAGAGTCCTCCTTCTCTTTCATGATCTTAACACTTGAAAAATACTGATCTTTTATTTTGTAGAATGTCCCTCCGTTTGTATTTATCTGATATTTTATGGTTTTGAATGAGGTTTTGTGTTTTAGGCAAAAAAAAAAAAAAAAAAAATGACGTTCTGTCCTTCTCAGTGGCTTGTTTCAGGGGATTCGTGATTTTAACGTGTCTCATTAGTGGTGATGTTCATCCTGATCACTCGGGAGATACCTAGAGACCACGCAAAATTTTTTTCCCCCAAACTTTCACCCACTAATTTCTGCATCTATCAATGGATCTTGTCTTCAACAATTATTACTGTAGCGCTTGCCTAATTAAGTTTCTATTTCTTTCTTTTATTCTAACCAAATAAATTGATGTGACATGGTATCTGGTTTTTTTTTTTTTGGTTACGAGTGAGGTTAAGCGTATTTTCTTACATCTATTGGTTATTAATATTTTTGAGTTATCTCTTTCTCTCCTCTGTTTATTGTTTTTCTCTTTGATGTCTGTCTTTTCTAATTGATGTGTTGAAGTTCTTTATATATCCTCGTACGAATCTTTTGTCATATAGATGTGCGGCAAATGTGTTTTCCTTGCATGTAGTTTACATTTTAAAATCACTTATGATTTGGTGAACATTAGAACTATATTTTAATATAGTAAAATATGTAAAATTTTACTTTATATTTAATTTTTTGTCACTCATTCTCATAAATCTTTTTCAGAGGTTATAAAGTCATTCTGTATTTTCTTCTATTTAAAAATTTGATTTTTATATTTAGGTCATTAATCCATCCGGGAGTAAGTATATGAGTGCATTCTTTCTTATATGGTTAATCAATTTTATCAGGAATGGTCCATTATATCTCCCACCAAATAGAAAAGCCATTTTGTCATATATAGAAAGTCCATATATGTATATTTAGGTCTATTTTTATGCCTTCCATTTTGTTCCAATGCTTAATTTTGTTTCCCAGTGTCATAGTATTTTAAGTTCTGTGGCTTTATTGTGAATCTTGGAAAGTTCTCCCTTTCTGCACTCCAGCATTAGAAAGACTCCTTGATTTTCCATAGTATATTTAGAATCAGCTGATAAATTTCCATGAAAAATTTGTGATATTTTTTGGTATAAGTATTAATTCAGCAAGAATTGGTATTTATAGGATATTGGGTTTTCCCATTTTGGGACATGCAGTTTGTTTACTATCTGTCTTGCTATAATGCTTTAAAATGTTTTCCCTATCTGTCTTGCACATCTTTTGTAGATTGATTCCTAGATAACTTGAGCTTTTTATTGTAATTCAATTTAGATTTTTTATTATTTAATTAATTTTCTAATAAATGTGATTATTTACTATTCTAAATATTGCCGGTATACAGGAATATAGTATTTTCGTGTATGTAAATGATTTTTTTTTTTAAATGATTTTCCAGGATTTTTTTCTGAGACATTGTATCCTACAGAAACTTTTACATTTTCTGTTTGGGTAGCCATATCATCTGCAAGTAAAAAAAATTGTTCTTTTACAATTTTTATGTGTCATAGTTTTTTCTTTTCTGGTTGCTTTGGCTAGTAGCTCCAATACAATGCTGAAAAAATGTCATAGTGGTAAACTTAGCCTTATAACTAAATGTAATTGAAATTTTTTAATGATTTGATTTTCATTGACAAGAAGTCTGTAAGCTTTTTTTTTTTTTTTTTTTTATCAGGTTATGGTAGTTATTTTTTTATCCCCATAGACTAGTGCTAAAATTTATTCACTTTATTTTCCCTTTAATCAGGTGAAAATCAGGTGTTTTGGGGTATTTTGTATTAGTAGATTTTTGAACCTCTTATGCATTCCTGGGATAAACCCTATCTGTAATATATAATGAAAAATAATTTAGCTGTATTAAATGGTATGCTTACTGAGGTAGTTGATCTTGTCATGCGTCAGTACCAAACAATCCACGGTACTAAACAATTCACAGACCATCTGTGAACCTTAGTCAGGTAGCAGTGTTCTAGAATGTTACCCAATTTATCAATTTTTTGAAGTAATTTACATGGAATATTATGATTAAAATAAAACAAAAATCTTTAACTCTATGCGTGTCCTTTTTTCTTAATATTGTGTATTTGTTCTGCTTTTTATCTGTTTGGTTTTTTTTTTTCAGTCTTGCTAGTGTTTTGCATGGAGGTAGCTTTTAGTTTTATTGATCCTTGTGTTCGTATGTTTTTAAAATTTTCATTACTTTCTGCTTTTAACTGTATTTTCTTCCTTATACTCTTACTAGGATTAGTCTACTTTTCTGTTTTTATTTAACTTTAGCATACTTAGCATATTTATTTTAAGTCTTTTTGCTATTAATAAATCCTTCTGTGATTGTAAATTTACTTCTATTTCTTTAATTGTATCCCACAGTTTGGGTACTTCCTAGCCACATGTGACAGTTCATGTAGCCTTTTTATTGATTTCTAAGCCTATTGTGCAGTGGTCAGAATGAGTCTGTATTTTATTATTTCAAATTTGTTGATAATTTCAATACATAATACGTAATTGATTTGTGCAGATGTTCATTGTGTGCTTAAGAAGATATATTTTTAATTCATTATATTTTGGGAGAGGTAGGCACCCATTTTATATATACATAAAACAAAAATTTTTTTTTTTTTTTTTTTTTTTTACATAGAGAATGTAAATAAGAATGACAAATATCTAGGTCACCAGGAGACAATTGCTTTATGGCAATTTTAATATTTTGTTTTAATTTTTATGATAGTCTTAAAATTATTTTAAAACTTACAAAGTAAAACCTGTTTTTCCGTAATAATTTTGCACTGAAATACATTTTTGTCAAATAAGACTTCAGCCGCTATGAACATGAGTCTCTCTAAATTACTTTTATTCCCTGAGAAGATTTCTCCCCAGAGCTCTGGTGGGCAGTGGTTAAGCGTTTGTCTGCTAATGGTAAGGTCGGTGATTCGAACACACCAGCCCCATTCTACTATAGAAGAATATGGCAGTCTGCTTCAGTGAAGCTTTACAGTTCAACTGTGCTCTATAGGGTCTCTATGAGTTGGAATCTACTCAATGGCAATGTTAATTTTTTTTTTTGGATGAGTGGGACTTACGTTATTGTGTAAGTCGAATTTGATTCTGACTCACAGCAACCCTACATGACGGTAGAACTGCCCCAGAGGGTTTCCAAGGAGCAGTTGGTAGAATTAGCTGCAAACCTTTTGGTTAGCAGACAAACTCTTAGGGCTCCAAAAAAATGTTCTGTGACTACCCATCCTGTTGTATTACCTTACCTATTTCGTTACCTCTGCCAACTTTGAACTAACAATTTTTTTTTTTTTCAGTTGAAATGCAAGTAACCAAGTCTAGCTCTCAAGGGCTTATAAATAAAGGGGATTTATTCATTCAGCAGTAGGGTGGAATTCGGTCATGATTGAATCTGGGGTCTTGCTGTTGCTCACAGTTCTTTCAGCTCTGAACTCCTTTTCGAGTTGGCTTCTATTATGGGGGAAAATGACTGTAACAATGCCAGCTTTCACATCAGCATACTTCATCCAGGAAACTTGACTTAGAATTCCCAGAAAAATACATTATACCTGAATTCAACCTTTGTAGCCCAGGCAACCTGAGTTCCTAAACCAAACATTGAGGCAAGGAAGGTGAGACTACCCTGTTTTACTCTGTCCACAGGACACACTTCTAGGTGTGATGAATATCAGGGCCATCCAAGTGCATGCTTCCTACACAAAGCAAAGGAATAGCTCTTAGATAATTACAGACTCCATATCAGTGCTTCATTCCAACCAGGTACTTGGCTTAATGTACACTTTAGGTGGTCTTTGGGGTTTTCTCCATACATGAAACCCCATGTATTAAGTATGACCTTCCCTCACATCCACTAACTCAATGCAGGCTTCTGACGTCCCAACCTATGTGAGGCACCCAGAGTCCTTGTTTATCTGAAGGAAGTTTAGGCAGTTATATCAGCCTTCCAGCCAGGGCTTTGAACCCTTTCATTCCAGTTTGAACCCCTGCTGAGAATTTGCATTTCTAACAAGTTCCTAGGAAGCTGTATATAAGAATCACCTGGGGATCTTGTTAAAATTTAGCTTCTGATTCCTTATCACCTGGAGATCTTGTGAAAATTTAGATTCTGACTCCTTATATCTGGGGTGGAAATGCAAATTCTCAGAAGGAAACTTGTTAGAAATGCAAATTCTCAGCAGGGGTTCAAACCAGAATAAACCGGTTTAAAGCCCTGCTTCTTTTTTTTTTTTTTTCTAGCCAAGAAGGTTGATCTAAACTTTCTGAATGAAATTGGCTTTGGCAGAGGATAAATGGCAGATGTTACCCCTAAAGATGATTTCTTTGTCAAAGGAAAACAGATATCCCTTTATGTTAAATGTTAAGAATTCTTTTCATAATACCCTAAAATAAAGAAGCCCATTTCTATGTCACTTAAAATCAGCATCATGTGAGTATGTACAAATGCGTAAGAAGGGTTTTTCTTTAAAAACATCATTTCATACATGGTATAAAAAAATGTCTGAGGATCGTGAGGTTGAAGCACCTCATGAAGGGGTTTTAGTATATAGAGAAATTCCCTCTGAAGGGGTTTTAGTATATAGAGAGATTCCCTCTGAATTTTTTTTTTTCCCTTCTAAGATTTTGTGGATAAGGGAGGATGGCAACATATTCAGACAGTAAAAATATATTAAATTGTATTTCTGTTTAATTTGTGTTGATCTGCAATTCAATTCCAGCTACCACTATTAAAAAAAAAAAAAATGCTTAGTATGTTTAAGAAAATAATCACAGGAGAGCACATAAGAGGATTTCTCAAGCGAGCAGCAGGTTACTAATTCCTAATGATTGTGTAATTGTAAAAAGCCTGCCTGAGTCTGTTTGTCTCTCTTAAAATAATTGGCCAGATCTCCATGAATAATGAAGTTGTACAGAGTGGTATTTGTGAAATGAAGGCATTTTGCATGGGGACATGATCTTGAAAAGCAAGAGACCTAATTTTTGTCTTATATAACTAACATACAATAAACTGGTTTCAAATTGCTTGTTATTTAAGCAAATTACAGTGGGAACAAATTGAGAAATAGATACAGGTTTGAGAAAATGTTAATATAAATATAAAGTAAACATATAGGTCATGGAGAATTATTAAAGCAAGTTTTGATAGAGTATTATTTCTAGAAATGCTCTTGAAAATTGAGTATTCCAATACATCTCATGTCACAAATAAGTAAAATGAGGCCCTGAGGAGAGAGATGACTGAACAAAGATCACACATATGTATACCTCGTAGTCAGCATTTTTTTTTTCTTCTGTTTCCTAATTGTGGAAAGATGCCATCATCTTTATCAGCACTGTTTGTTAGCTGCCATCCAGTCAGCCCCTGACTCATGGCAACCCTGTGCACAGTGGAGCAAAATGCTACCTGTCCTGCACCATCCCCATGATCAGTTGTGAATTAGTCTGTTGTGATCCAATGAGCTTCAGGATGCCCTTTTTCAAAAGTTTAGGTGAAAATTTAGTCAAAAGAATTAGACATTAAATGAGAGCTACAATGGTTAACTAAAACTACTTTGTTATTTTTCTGTGTTGTCGAGTTGGCTCTGTCTCATAGCAAACCTATAGGACAGAGTAGAACTACCCCATAGGATTTCCAAGATGTGGCTGGTGGATTCAAGCTGCCGACATTTCAGTTAGCTACAGAGCTCTTAACCACTGTGCCACCAGGGCTCCAAAAGCTGCCTTAGAGGGCTAATTTGAGCACTTACTAGGTGGATGTGCCAAGCCTAGCAAAATTAAAATTTCAGACTATGCCTATAACAAAACTATGATAAAAAAAAAATAAGAACTCAGACCTAGAAGATACAAAAAGGGTGGGGGATGATGGTGGAAACTGGCAGAGAAACTTTTAATTTTTATTCCCAGATTCCATGTTTTGTTTTTTTTTTTTTTTTGTCTAAGAGTTCTTAGACCCAATCACTTGGATCCTCTGTGCCTTTTGTCTCTCACTGGATTACCGAGAAGCCACTGGTGTAATTCACTGATTATTGGAAGATTTCACTTGGGCATACTGTGCGGATCCTTGTTTGCCTTAGAAGAGCAATGTGCTATTTTACTCTATAGAAAGAGCTTTAGTACATAATCCTAATTCTTCTACTCTATCATCCTAGGAGGAACTCAACCCATAAGTAGGCTAACAAATTTAGTATTGGTTCATTCAGATCCCTGTGTCAAAAAGAATTTTATTTTGTAATTATATGACAAAACAGGAAGGGATTTAATAAAATATCAAAATATGAAATAAGAGGTTGAGAAGTCCAAATTGTTAGCCTGCAAATAGGAGATAGAGGTAAAAATATTCATTCTTTCCAGTTCTCCCTCACACAAAGGAAAACATTCATTCTTGTAAAATATGGAATGGCACTTTAATAGATGAAGAAAAACAATAGTTGGAGTGCAGGTGTGGAACAGGATGCTCTCAGAGGTGATATTCCCTGGAACACAACCCTTGAGAAAAATATGGAAACGAGCAGGAAGGCAGGCCTCCTTCGTCAAGGCTTAGGTATCAACCTCACTGACCACTTTTATAATCTGCAAAAGTTGCCAGTGAGTGAGAGCAAGACACTTAACTAGGCTGTATTTGTAAAGTGAATTAAGTCACACCTGTCACCCTCCTCTGATAAGATTGTTGGACAACCCAGGCGATAGTGATCCTTAGCAAAGTATAAACCATTAATGAACTGTGAGAGAGAGTATTTATTAACATGGTCAGATTATAGCAGCAAGGATAACAAAGATAATAGTATTGTTTACACAATAGCAAACAGGCAGATGTTAAGTGAAACATTCATTGTTCAATCAATTGGATGAAAGAACTACATAATGCCAAACAGCTGGGTATTTGGAAACATCTAGACATTTGATACCATAGTTCCTTTTTTTAAATGGATTTCCCATCAGAGCCAGAGTATGTTCTGCACAAGGAAACTGGTTTCAGTCAACATCTTTTTTTTTTTTTTTAACGCTATGGTGAGTGGGATTGCCAGCATTCTTACCCTCTTTATTTGAAAGATCTGTCTCAAAGGGAATTTTGAATGTTTCTCAAAAAAAAAAAAGCACCTTCAAAGAATAAAGATTTACTATTCTTCAGGATATTTAGTAAAATTATAATGCCATGGGTCCTGAGGACAATTAATAAAAATGATGTCCAATAAGTGAATAGACACAGAGCTTCTCCAGAGATTGTTAGAAGGATAACTTCATTTGGATATGTAAGTTTTGGTTTGTTAAAAAAAAAAAAAAGTCATGTTACTGTATGAGTTGTCATCTGAACTAAAATATGTTTTATATTTTCAGGGACAATCTAGATTATTTTCTTTTAAATCACCCGGTCTAACTCCAAGTACCCATAAGGCTAACTTCATGAAGCATGTATTATATGTACAATGTAATAGTCTATAGATTGGTTATAGGTTATATGCACAATATAATTGTCTATAGATTGAATGATCAACTGAATCCCTTTTGAAGATATACTAGAAAGGAACTCATGCTAGAACATCTACCATCCACAGATAAAACAGCCAGCATTTTGATTCTAGTGCCTGTGTTTACTGGAATTGAAGGTTCTTAATGGCATCCTTAGAAAAGGCAAGGGTATCTCTATTAGGCACTTAAAGTCAGTGCACTGCAATGTCTCCTCTCTTTGCACTTTCTTCTGCAATTTGGTGTTGACTCTCTGCCTTCAGCCTAATTCAATGCTTACGTTGTTAAGATATGGACTGGTTGCTCCTGTGAGAATATTTCCTGGCTTTCGTCCATTCCCCATCCTCTTCCCAGGTTTCAACAGTGAATAGTGTCCTTCATTCACTGGAAGAATATTTTTGGACCTGTTTATGCTCCATGAGGCTCATGCATTGTTCTCTTGGCCTTCTGACTTTGCAGTTCGCAGTGGTCCAACACCCTGGCTTCTTTTACAGAAGCTGTACTGTGGTTTTTTCCCACAACTTGATTTTAGCCTCTACACATGGTCTTGTATGTGTACACACTTAAATTTTAAAAACGTGCTTTAACAGGATAACTCCTTGGGGTGCAATTGATTACTTTGTGTGAGGCCTTTCTAGCCATGTTCTTGTAACTCCCACCCAGGTGATTGGTCTGGAATGTATGATAATTGTGGCCCAACAAGGGCATTGGTCAGTTTTTGTTAAAAGAGAGCCAATTCCAGAGCAGAGAGGAGGATCCTACTACCACCAAGGAGGAACAGACAGGAGTGGAAAGCATGTCCTTTGGACCTGGGATCCCTGTGCTGAGAAGATGGAAGCAGGAGATGGAGAGAGAGAAAAAAAAATTGTAACCCTGAAGACAGTGAGAAGCAGTGGCAGGAAGACCTGGCAGCAGGAGATGGGCATGATGGTCTTCCCAACCCAAAGAGAGAGAAAGTTGAGTGCCTTTGGGCAGAGGCTGAGGGCCAGTGAGAGGCATGCCTGCTAGCCCAGCTGAGGAGAGGCTGTCCTGATGGAAGAACTGTATCCTGAGTATTCCTGAGCCTGAATTGTAACTGTTACTTCCCTAATAAACCCTGTAATTGTGAGCGTGGTCTGTGAGTTCTGTGTGGCCATTGCAATGAATAATCACACCCAGCAGAGAAGTATAGAGTGCCATGGGAGGGACAGGACCGTTGGTGTCAGAATTGGTAAAGACGGTGGAAGAGAGGAGGTGTGTCTGGCCTCCACCTTGTCGGAGTCAGCCTTGGGCTGCTCTTCGTTCTTCTTTCCCTTTGTGAGTTTGGCGGTCAGACGCTACTCCCCAACCCATTTTTACACTCCTATTCAAAAATTTCTGTGGGACATCATAATATAAATCTTCTGTTTGGTTCCCAAAGATTTCTAAAAACAAATTCTCTCATATTTACATTTCATTTCTGAGCGTACATCACAAACTGCTGTTGAATTTAGGCCCTCTTCCTCACCTTCTCAAAAATATATTTATTCTCACCCCCATGAAAACGATTATGGCATTCTTTCTATTAGTTTTTTTTTTTTTTTTTTTTCCATTGAGGTATAGCTTACAAAGAGTGAGATGCATGGAACTTAACTGTATAATTCAGTGAGTTTTGATAAATACATATACCTGCATAATCCACACTGCTATCAAGATGCAAAACATTTCTGTCACCTCAAAAAGTTCTGTTATTCCCTTTTTCATTCACTCCCCACTAATCACTACTCTGAGTTCTATCACCAAAAATGACTTCATCTGTTCTAAATCTCATTCACATCAGTTGAGTATGTACTCTTCTGTATCCAGCTGCTTTCACTCAGTATATTTACCCACATTGTTTTGTGTATCAGTAGGTCATTTATTTTTCTTGCTAATATTTTGTTCTATGAATATACTGTAATTTGCTTATTTGTTCTCCTATTGATAGACATATGAGTTGTTTCCAGTTTTGGGCTATTATAAATAAAGCTGCTATGAACATCTGTGAGCAAATCCTGTGTAAAAGTAATGTTTTCAATTCTCTTGGGTAAATAAATAGGAGAGGAATCTCTGGGTCATAAGGTAGGTGTAACTTTTTAAGAAACTGACAAGCTGTTTACCAAGTGGTTTTATCATTTTATATCACCATTGGTAGAATTCCAATTGTGCCATACTTTCAGTAAGTTTGAAATTGTTTTTCTTTATAGTTTTAGGTGTTCTAGTGGATGTGTAATCGTGCCTCATTGTGATTTTAATTTGTATTTTTGAGATAACTAATAATATTGAACACATTCTTATATGCTTAATAACCATTCATATATTTTCCTTGTTCCCTTTCATATGGATAAAGTGTTCATCCTTCACCACTTAGAATGATGTATGCTAATGGAGTTTTTAGATGCCCTTTATTTGAATGAGGTATTTTCCTGGTTTGCTAAGGATTTTCATCATGAACGGGTAGAGAATTTTTTCAACTGTTTTTTCTGGATCTGTCAAGATACTGTGTAATTTGTCTTTTATCCCATTAATACAATAAGTACCATTGACTGATTTTCAAATGTTGAATAAACTTTGCATTTCTGTATGGGTATACAACACTGGTCATGAAGTATTACCCTTTTGACATATCACTAGATTCAATTTGCTCATACTGTATTGAGAATTTTTGTGTTAGTGTTCATAACATATTGGTTCTATAAAATTATTTTGTTGCAATGTCATTGTCAGGTTTGGTATTGAGGGTACGATCACCTCATAAAACAATTCGTGAATGGTTGTCTCCTACTTTTTTCTGTTGTTTCTTCCGTAAATGTTGATAGAATTTGCTGATTCTTTGGTGTCCAACACTCTCCCTGGTTTTATACAAGTCTATCTTACTTCACAATTGCCACTATTATACCTCTCCTAGTTATCCTATAAGTCCTAACCAACTCAAGCATATTCTTTTGTTAACTGTTCTTTGACTCCATCACCTGAGAGTAATTTATCACTACCCCAATTCAAAATTCATAGCCCTTTATCCCATTGACTTGATGCTTTTCCTTTTCTGCATTTGTGTTATAATTATTAACCTTTATTTTTTATATCCCCTGTAAGAGAGTGAGCTCCTCAAAGTTATCTTTAAATTGTTCTGAATTAGCACAGAATATATAGTTTTGTATCTAATGGGTAATTCATTTTTATTTAGTCAAAACTAATGGAAGGTAGGCTTTTGCTTCTGACCAAGGTAAAGTAATATAACAAGGATGGTATTTACCTTATCACCTGGAACAACTGCCCTCTCATCAAAAAAGCAAGATATATGATTTTAGGATACTGGGCATCAGAAATGAAGGGCAGTGATCCCTGAGAGGTGGAAGAGCAAATGAGGTAAACCATATGACTGCCCCAGTTTACTGCCTGGAGAGAGTGTCTGGGCCACAGCACAGGGAAGCAGAACTTAGGCAGAGCCAAGTGGATTCCCTAATTTTATAAGACAGAGCTAAGAGTCTGGGGAAACCGAGGTGGCTAGAGTTCATGCACATCAGAGAAAAGAGAACTTTGGAGAAAGAGAGAACCAGAGAGAGAGAAAGAGAATGAACTCAGGAGATCTGCAGAGCGTTTCCCTAGAATATTCACCAGAGTGATGATCAGTGACTTTATGTAAGGAAAGTACCCAAGATCAGTGAGGTAGGAGTGCTGGCACTGACACAAGGTGGGGGAATAGTGCCTGTTTCCACAAGCCATTCTAGAAATGTACACATGCACAACTGGTTTTTTAACAAATATGGGAGACAATTCACTGGTGACAGGATGGTGCCATAGCAGTTGATATCTGTATGCATAAAAGTGAACTTCAATACATAACTCACACTATATGCAAATATTAATTCAAAATGAATCCTAGACCTCGTTGTAAAACCTAAAAGTTACAACACTTCTAGAAAAAAAATGATAAGAGAAAGCCTTTGTGATCTTGGGTTATAAGGATTGATTAGATAAGATACCAAAAGCATGATCCAAAAAGGAAAAATTGATAAAATGGACTTGATCAAAATTAAAAGCTCATGCCCTTTGAAAGACAGTGTTAAAACATAAAAAGATAAGGCATGGACAGAAAAAAATGCATATTTCGCATATGCAATAAGATTTGCATATATGATAAAGAACTATCAAAAATCAATAATAAACCATTAAAAAAGGCAACATATTTGAACAAATATTTCACCAAATATATACAAATGGTAAGTAAGTATGTGAAAAGATGCTCAGTATCATTAGTCATTAGGAAAATGGAAAATAAAATCACAATGAGATATTACTTCACTTCTATTAACATACCTAAAATTAAGATTGATTTACTAAGTGTTGACAATGATATGGAATAAACTAAAACCATCATACAGAGCTGGTAAGAATGTAAAATGGTGCAACCAACAACTTTTGAAAATGGGCAGTTTATTAAACACATTCCTACAATGTGTTAGAGCCATTTTACTTTTCAGTATTTACCCAAGAGAAGTGAAAGCATTTGTCCATACTAAGGCCTCACATAAATATCCATAACAATTTATATGTAATAGTCAAACACTGGAAACATTCAAGTGTCCATCAGATGATGAATGAATAAACAAACTGTGGTATATCCACACAATGGATTACTACTCAACATTAAAAAGGAATGAACTACTGATAACACAGATGAATCTCAAAATAATTGTTCTGCATGAACAAAGCCAGACCGAAAAAAAAAAAAAAAGTACACACCGTATGATACAATTTGTATAAACTTCTAGAGAGTTCAAACAAATCTATAGCCAGCAGATCAGTGGCTGCTTTGTGATAAGGCTGGGGAGGGCTAGGAAAAAGGATTTACAAAGGGGCTGGAAAAGGCTTTGAATTTTGAAGTTGATACATTTGTTTATTATCTTCATTGTAGTGATTTCACAGGTACATATTTATGTCAAGATGTATCAAACTGTACACTTTAAATACATGCGTTTTATTGTATATCAATTATTCTACAGAGAAGCTGTTAAAAATGGGAATTTTTTTTTCACTGTCAGTCGAAAATATTTTTCAAATGTTTAGAAGTTCGTTAGATAAATCTTTTTGTTAATTTTACATTTAATTCTGTTTTCTCAAAAAACATTCTAGATATTCTATATATTCTATACTATACATATTTTATAAAGAAGCAAGGATGGCAAGATTTTGTCTCGCTTACTTTGGGCATGATATCAGGAGGGACAAATCCCTGGAGAAGGACATCATGCTTGGTAAAGGGTTAGCGAAAAAGAGGAGGACCCTCAGTGAAATGGATTGACGCAGTGGCTACAACAATGGGCTCAAATAAACCTACTTTTGTGAGGATGGCACAGGACTGGGCAACATTTCGTTCTGTCATTCATAAGGTCACTATGAATTGGAGTTGACTCCAAGGCATCTAACAACAACAACATATGATATTAATTACATGGATTTTCCTAATATTCACTATTTTTTTTAACCCTAGTAAAATCCTTTTCCATCATTTTTGGACTCAGGCTTCCAAACTCTACACTCTGTCTCCTTCCCCCTGCACCACTCTCCAGTATCCCTACCCAGGTTTTGATTCCAGTCCTAGTTAAGTTCTGATAGCAATGTTGAAATCAAGTCATTTTTCCCCTTTGTTATTTGTTTTTCACCTACTATGTTCAGTTAAGTTTAGAGGGATGCAAGTGCTTTCCATAGGGCCATAGACCGGAGAGAAATCGTAGTCCAATAGAGCATTTGGGAATTACTTGGCTTAAATTTGATTGGAATCATGTAGATTTCTAACTGCATTCAAGTCACTGTCCAGCTTTTCAGTGATCTCAGATACATCAAGCATGTTGAATTTCTTTGTGGGAAGCTGAGTTACTGTGGCAAAATTGTGTCACTTTTATGTCTTTTCTCTTCCTCCTGTGCTCAACTTCCATAGTTATTATGTTTTATATGCACATTTTCATGTACCAGGCCACCAAATAAACAATGATTAGCAAATCCTTTATTGAATGAGGGAAACCCTGGTGGTGTAGTGGTTAAGTGCTATGGCTGCTAACCAAAGGGTCAGCAGTTCGAATCTGCCAGGCACTCCTTGGAAACTCTATGGGGTAGTTCTACTTTGTCCTATAGGGTCGCTATGAGTCGGAATTGACTTGACGATGCTGAGTTTGGTTTTTGGTTTGGTTTTATTGAATGAGTGAAGAAGTTATTTCATTAATAAAAATTATTTCCATGTTTTAATTAAATTCTGCTAAGTTCATTTTGTTTATAAATAATTGGCGGAGAAGAAAACATCAAATGTTTCTGTTTCCACGTGTACATTTCTCAGTTCTTCTAGCATATTGAAGGCCAGTCAAATTTCCATGGAATCCCTATTTTCATCAAATCATAGAATCTTATGCTAACACGTGCTGTCCTTCTCAAAAAAAAAAAAAAAAAACTTTAAAATGAGGATCAAAATACCAATTTTTTAATCATTAGTTATTACATTATCCTCCTATATATTTTCATCTAACTAGCTGCTGAATCTGGGACAAGTTGCATATTTTTCTCCAGGCCTCAAGTTTCCCACCAGTGAAATAAAAATTGGATCAACTACTCTCTAATATCCCCCCTAGGTCTAATAGTCTGGAATACTGTGACTCTGCATTTCTTCTTTTATACTTTCTACCTTATTAGGGAGAAATTATTTAAGAGCAAAAACAGTTGTTATCCTTTCTCCTCTCACTGAGTTGTTGTTAGGTGCCATCGAGTTGGCTCTGACTCATAGTGACCCAATGTACAACAGAACAAAACACCGTCCAGTTCTGCTCCATCTTCATAATCATTATGTTTGATCCCATTGTTGCAGCCACTGTGTCCCATCTTGTTGAGAGTCTTCCTCTTTTTCTCTGATCCTCTACCAAGCATGATGTCCTTCTCTAGGGACTGGTCCCTCCTGATAACATGCCCAAACTATGTGAGTCAAAGTCTCACCATTCTCACTTCCACAGAGAACTCTGGCTATATTTCTTCCAAGACAGACTTGTTCACTCTTCTGGCAGCCCATGGTATACTCAATATTCTTCACGAACATCATAACTCAAAGGCGTCAGTTCTTCTGTTTTCCTTATTCGTTGTCCAGCTTTTGTGTGCATATGAGCAGATTGAAAATACTATGACTTGGGTCAGGCACACCTCAGTCCTCAAGGTGACACGTTTGCCTTTTCACACTTTAAAGAGGTCCTTTGAAGCAGGTTTGCCCAATGCAATATGTCATTTGATTTCTTTACTGCTGTTTCCATGGGCATTGGTTGTGGATCCAAGTAAAATGAAATCCTTGACGTCGGTCTCTCTCTTTTTTTTTTTTTTTTTTCATTTATCATGATGTTGCTTTTTGGTCCAATTGTGAGGATTTCTGTGTTCTTTATATTGAGGTATAATCCATACTGAAAGCTGTAGTCTTTGATCTTCATCAGCAAGTACTAAGTACCTTGTTATACTGTCATGGATAGTTAAATACCCTCTGGATGAAAAACTTACCACCTGTTGTTTAAAATGTGCTATCCTTTCTTGTTACTGAGCTCTGCTAAAATCCTGAACTACTTGGTGCAATCATTAAACAACCCCATGCTTTGCAAGAGATTGGCCAGGGCAATCCAAATCAATCAGAGGCTCCTGCTTTATTTCCCTCACTTCCCAACCTCAGTGTGTCTCAACCAGGAAAGCAAGGGCGTGAGGTGGTATAATGATTAAACAATAAGCGTTCTCTTTCTTTAAATGTTTGACAGGTGCCTGAAGAGTCAAAATGACAGCCCCACTCCTCCACATTTATAGCAATTACATTTTCTTTCCCTATGATTCCTGAATCTTTTTCTTCTCAAAACATCTCTATTCCAGCAGGCAGCAGAAAGTGTGAAAGCAAATTAATAGTATCGTCTGCTGTTTCCTGAAGCCTCAGTTATGCCCCAGACCTATATTAAGAATAAGCCCTGGCAGTAAAACATAGCTGGTTTTATCTGGTCCACCCTTGCAACAAAAACTTAAAATCTTGATGGGGCTGCCCCAATGCTACTGATCAAAAAGAAAGGATGACTTGGGCTGGAAGAAAAATGAGATCTGAGTTCTATTTAGCCCCAAGCATCCAGCCCTCCTCTGTGAGGGGTCATCAAAGCCTCTGTGAAAATCATGTCTCAGTCAGCCCAGGGAGTCTGACAGCACAGGAGGAAAGAGATGGTGTGCAGACACCAGGATACTTTATTCTCCCCTCACTGCTGGTGAAATCCTACAGTCCCTCTTCAAGTTTGGCTTCCCCCCATTCCACAATCCTAAACTTGACTGCAATCCTGCCGAGCTTCACTTTATTCTTCTAACGTAGTCTTCCCCTTTTGTAACCTGAGGACCACGGATTTCCCAGTTTCTTACAGTGAATGTTAAACATACATAACCTCGGGCTCTGCTGCCAGACTTACTGAATTCAGTGTGAAAGTGAGTTCAAGGGATCTGCATATTTAAGCAGCTTCCCACACTTCTTCCCATACTTAATCTCCCAATCATGATCAAGAGTACCAACTGCTTCCTGACAGAATGCAAAGCTCTCTCAAACAAATGAAAATGCATTTACCTTCCCCCATAAGTGTTAGGACCAAGTCCCATCAGTCAAGGCCTCCGGTATTCCTCCTCTAGTTAACTTTGATTCCATATTTATATCTGATAAAGTTTGCATTAGATTACAGTAAATCACAATCACCATACTCTGTGAAAATGGTAGAAGAAATAAATTGCACACACACACGGATAATAGAGGGCAAGAAAATGTGTAGGTTCTAGAGTTTTCGCTTCAGCTGGCCACAATGCTGGTGGTGCATACATTTAACTTATTTTATGCACTACCCATTCCATATCCCTCTTGACCTCAACCAAGGTCTTAGTTGGTCAGAAATCCTTTACTGGAGTGGAAATCCAAACCATAAGTCCTAAAGATTCAAAGTTTGTGATGGTTCTGCCATGGTATTAGGATCACTATATCCTTTGTCTTCCAATATAAGATACTTTAGAGTATGAAATAGAGTGCTCTTAACAGTTTTGCTAGTACAGCATGTGTAAATGAAGATGATCCCAGGGAAACCAGGACATTTGGTTGCTCTATGTTTGTATGTGTTTCTGTATTATCCCATTAAATTCTACTTCCGGACATAACAGTACTAGGAAGAACTTCAGAGTATCCCACACACAACCCTTCTTGACTCTATTTCATACAAACTAAATCAATTCTCTACAATAAACCATAAACCTTGATGTCAAGTCAATGCTCACTCATAGCGACCCTGCAGCACAGAGTAGAACAACCCCATAGTGTTCCCAGGGAGCAGCTGGTGGACTCGACCTGCCAACCTTTTGGTTAGCAGCCGAGCTCATAACCACTGCACCACCAAGGCACCTGGTTTCCCATTAAAAAAAAAAGAAAAACCAAACCCGTTGCCATCAAGTCAATTCCAACTTATAGGGACCTGATAGGACAGGGTAGAACTGCCCCATAGAGTTTCCAAGGAGCACCTGGTGGATTCGAACTGCTGACCTTTTGGATAGCAACTGTAGCTCTTAACCACTATGCCACCAGGGATAGTCAGGTGTTAGTTCTGTATTGTTGTTAAGTGCCATGGAGTTGGTTCTGACTCATAGCTACCCTGTGTACAACAGAACGTAACACTGCCGGATTCTGTGTCATCCTCACAATCGCTATGTTTGAGCCTCTTGTTGCAGGCCCTGTGTTAATCCGTCTTGTTGAGGGCCTTCCTCTTTTTCACTAACCCACTACTTTAGCAAGCATGATGTCCTTCTCCAGGGCCTGGACCCTCCTGATAACACATCCAAAGTACTTGAGAAGAAGTCTCGCCATCCTCCCTTGGAAGGACTATTCATTCCAGCTGTACCTCTTTCAAGACATATTTATTAATTTTTCTGGCAGTCCATAATCAATATTCTTTGCCAATACCATAATTCAAAGGCATCAATTCTTTTTCAGTCTTCGTTATTGTTCAGCTTTCGCATGCATATGAGACAATTGAAAATACCATGGCTTGGATCAGGCGCACCTTAGTCCTCAAAGTGATATCTTTGCTTTTTAACACTTTAAAGAGGTCTCTTGCAGCAGATTTGCCCAATGTAATAGGTAGTTTGATTTCTCAACTGCTGCTTCCATGGCCATTGATTGTGGATCCAAGTACAATGAAATCCTGACAACCTCGATCTTTTTATTTATCATGATGTTGCTTATTGGTCCAGTTGTGAGGATTCTTGTTTTCTTTTTATTGAAGTGAAATCCATACTGAAGGCTGTAGTCTTTCATCTTCATCAGTAAGTACTTCAAGCCCTCTTCACTTTCAGCAAGCAAGGTTGTGTCACCTGCATAATGCAGGTTGTTGATGAGTCTTCTTCCAATCCTGATGCACTGTTCTTCATATAGTCCAGTTTATTGTTTGTTGGCAATACCTTCAGTGCACCTTGGACTTCTTCCTGCCATACAATTCTCTACTAAGGCCCATTAAGAAGTCTAGAGCTTTTTTGTCTAAAGCAGCTGTTCTCAAAGTGTGGTCTATAGACATTCGGGGACCACAAGATCATTTCAGGGAGTTGACAGGGTCAACTCTTTGCATTATAACATTAAGATTTTACTTCTTCACTGTGTTGATATGTGCATTAATGGTACAAGAGCAATAGTAGATAAAATTACTGGGACTTTACAATAAGTCAGGCAGTGGCACCAAACATCAGGCACTAACAGTAGTCATCATATTCAGTACCATGCATTTACATGTAAAACAACAAACAGCCCCCCAAAATTGTTATATTTAAGAATGCCATTGAAGATGCAGTAAAAATTAGTTATATTAAGTTTCAAATCATTGAGTATATGACTTTTTAATAATCTATATGACAAAATGGGGGTATGCATAAAGCACTTCTGCTGCATACTGAAGTATTTACAGTTGTTGTAAAGAAAACCCTTGCATAAATATTTGAGTGTTGAACTGAACTTGTTGCCTTTTTCATTGAATACTGTTTTTATTTGAATGAATGACTGACACCAATCTGTAGTTTCTCAAAAATGAATGAAATGAGCCTGTCACTTCATGGAAAACAACTGACAGTATTTGCTGCCAATGATAAAATTTGACCTTTAAGTGGAAATTAGAAATTTGAAAATTTTTCATCTGCTTCACTGTTCTCTGATATTTAAAGACTCTTCTGATGAGATTACTGGTGGTATTAATAAATGTAAGTTTTTGATATTATATAATGAAATGTGCCAAAATATAGAACGTATACATTAGTTATTGAACCAATGGTTTCTAAATGACCAACTCATTATTTTTCAAAACCATGCATGGGTAAAAAATCCCTTCAATATTCAAGATAAATCAATGGGTTTGAAAGTAACAGAATATAAAATATTCATTGGTATGGTTTAAGATTCCACATTGTAACTAAGTTTTAAGAAACTATTAATTGTTGATTTTGGTGTAGTACCAAAGAAGAATAACCACAATAATCTAAAAGGGCTATTAAAATAATTCCCCCTTTTCTAACTATATATGTGTGAGACCAGATGTTCTTCATATACTCAACAACATATTGTAACAGATTGAATCCAGAAGCAGATCCAAGGATCAAAATCTCTTGAATTAAGCCATTATTAAAGAAATTTTCAAAAAATCCTGAATAATTCTACCTTACTCACCAAATTTATTTTTTTGCAAAATAGTTATTCCTCATGAACATACACCATTTATGTTATATAATGGGTTTATTATTGTAATTTAAAATAAATTATTAAATCTATTTTTAAATTTTCTCAAGTTTAGTTTATAATATAATAAATATCAAAAGATATAATCCACAAAAAAAGAGCTCTTTGGGATTTTAAATAATTTTTAAGCATGTAAAGGGCTTAAGAAACCAAAAAAATTAGAACAACTGCTCTAAACAATAATAATTATTTCCTGAGGACAGCATAGCTTTGCTCCAAATCTCTAGGAGGCTGCTCTGTGATTCTCTTGTCAGAGGTTCACAGTCTGCTTGCAACATTTGGATCTGCCATAGCATCTTAAGAGCCAAATGGCAGAGCTGCCTGAATTGCATCCTGGACCAAGTGAAGAGGCTTATTTTGCTTTGAGCCTCAATCAAACTTGCCATGTTGGCTTATCAATGAATGGCTAAAACATAAAACCAAAATCAAACCCAGTGCCATCGAGCCAATTTCAACTCATAGTGACCCTATAGGACAGAGTAGAACTGCCCCATAGAGTTTCCAAGGAGCGCCTGGTGGATTTGAACTGCCAGCCTTTTGGTTAGCAGTCGTAGCCCTTAACCACTATGTCACCAGGGTTTCTGGCTAGAAGATAACACCTAAATATGTGACCACTATGGAAAAATTGATTCTTTTTTTTTGTAGTAAGGGTTGCAAAAAAACAAGGAGCTCTTAATTCTCCACCCCCAACTCTCTCTTTTTTTTTTTTTTTTTGTTTGTTTGAAGGAATGTCCCAACAAGCCACAGATACATGATTTCTAAGAAGCTTCACCACGATGGCAAGCCCCTGAATTTTTATGAGTTTTTCTCCCGATCACTGGAAATAACAAATGCAAGCTATCGACAGATATTTCTTCCCATACCTCACACCATATACAAAAGCTGACTAAAAATGGATCAAAGAACTAAACATTAAACCTAAAACTGTAAAGTTCCTGGAGAAAATTATGGGACTTTTTTTTTTATATATAAATAGGCTACAAATGCACAAACAGAAGACACATTAGATCATTGGAACCTCATAAAAAGTGAACACTCCTGGTCATTATCTTAGGCTGGGTTTCTAGAGAATCAAAACCAGGGAAGCATATATGTGTGTGTGTGTATATATAAAATATATGTATATATATATATATCCCAAAAAGTTCTGGGTATTTCCCTTTCTCCATTGCACAGCCATTCTGTTATGCCTGTAACAGCCATCATGCAAATGCCAGTCACTTTGGAGAGGATTATGGAGGAAAATTTGAGCACATTCATGTGAAATAATTCCAAATTTCTTTCCCAAAAGCTATGTAGTATTCACCACCCCACCATTCACCTTTTTTTTTTTTTTTTCTTTTTCCCCAAGAGAAACTGTTCTTTACAGTTTAAGATATGGGTATTGGTGTGAAGCCAACTCATCAGACATGGATTGGACTGGACAATGGGTTGGAGAGAGATGCTGATGAGCTACTTGCGTCATGTGGACACTTGAGACTACATTGGCATCTCCTGTCTGGAGGGAAGATGGGAGGGTAGAGGGGGTTAGAAACTGGCAAAAAGGTCATGAAAGGAGAGACTGGAAGGAGCGGGCAGACTGACTCATTAGGGGGAGAGTAAGTGGGAGTACGCAGTAAGGTGTATATAAGTTTATAGGTGAGAGACTGACTTGATTTGTAAACTTTCACTTAAAGCACAATAAAAATTATTAAAAAAAAAAAGATATGGGTATTGGTGAAGGGGGAATTAATTGGTCGAGGAGGTTTGCTAGATCAGATTAAGCGTGATTTTACTTCTAGGGACCTCATGGTCAATTAAAAAACCCATTGCTGTCGAGTAGATTTTGACTCATAGCAACTCTACACATAGGGACCCTACAGGACAGAGTAGAACTGCCCTATAGAGTTTCCAAGGAGCACCCAGTGGATTTGAACTGCCAACCTTTAGGTTTGCAGCTGTAGCTCTTAACCACTACACCACCAGTGTTTCCTATGGGCAATTAGGCACCATCAAAGATCTCTGTGTGTCAAAAGAAAGATTCTGATTATCTTACCTACTTAGTCTCTAGCAGCTAAGTGCTACTGCCTTCTACCTCCCAGTTACCATCTCCCCTGCAATCAGGAAGTCTATTTCAATGGCAGCATCTCTCACTTTCATCTATAGCGTACACAGGAGAATACATGCAGCACTTTTCAAGGATTCCAAGACTCCTCTCAGCAGTGCATGTCTCAGTGACTTTATGAAGGGAATTCCTCAAGGTGGTCTCAGAGGATAGGTGAGATGATCACATACGATAGACATCCACTCCAGTATCTCTGTCATACTTAGTATTTGGACTCCTACTTCTCAGTATATAAAGAAATATCCAGCACTCAGCTTTATAGAATGCTGGCTGTTTTTGAATGTAGGCTTTAGTTACACAGTGGAACCAACTATTAGAACTATTTCTAGCTTCTTAATTTCACGTATTGAATCCAAAATAACAGTTTACCCCTATCAATAAATTCAACATGATATAAAATTATGTTTCTCTCTACTTTTATCTAGTGTAATCTTGCATACATTTCCTAAATTTTTGCCAGTATAAATTATTAAAGTCTTATAATGGTTTTATCATGTATCTTTACCTTTCATATTAAACTTTTAATTAGCCTCTGAGTCTTAATGCAGTCTGACTGTGTTATCCATATGGAGATAAAAGAATGATGGGGAAGGTCAAAACACAACACCATTTTAGATTTCTTCAAGCAAAGAAGGACTAGGCTTATCAGACAAGAGGAGAAGGATAGCTGCTTCTGGTAAAATATATTAGCTTTAGTGTCTGAGTATTTGTACAAATCCTTCCAAATTTTTACTATTTTGATTCTAGAGGTCTCAATCTGAATCAAAACCCCAGCTTTCATTAGTGAGGCTGGCAAATTCAAGGTACATTTTAATTCAGCAATACACAGGCTCAGTCAGAATTTCATTTTTGGATATATCAGTGCTTTGACTACAAAAGATAAAATATTCTTTAAAGGCAAGCATATAGACTCCTTTTACTGATCATACTGATAATTTAAAACTATGAGCTTATCATTTTGCTTGTTAATCTCCCCAGAACAGCTCGCCCATGATCTTTGTATTTGCGTTGACCATCATACAGTACTATATCCCATTACCACCACCTCCATCATACCATCTCTCTTGTCTGCCAAAGGAGTCCATTAGATGCTTTATGCCAGGTTACAACAAGTGATAATTTAAATATCTGTTTCATCACTGGGTAACATGGATGACTATTACCTTTTACTTTAAAGATAAGTCATCCCCATTGCCTTCAAGTCCAATAACTAATTCCAGATACCCAACCTGAAGTTTTGATTGTCTATTACCTACAACTGCATTTGGAACGAGTAACGTAATTGTCAATGTTAAGATTTAGTTAACGTAAAATGCTCTTGCTATTTAAAGTGGAAAGGGATATAATACAGGGAGTTAGGTGCTTACAAATTATTCCAGATCTCGAGGAATAAAGTCTAGGCTGGGTATCCAAGGATAAATTCCAGAACACAATAGAATTGACTTGCCAGTGGAGCTGTTACATCTGCCATAATCACAAAGGTTGAATGCCAGGCTTGGATTTTGGCTAGGATCAGGAAGCTGCCACCACAACTGTTGGTTCCAGAACCATATTTCATCTCCTATATTTGCACTGGAAAAAATATATATATATATACCGCACACTCTGCTTTTTTGATACTTATGAAACTAGTGACAAGACACTGAGCTGTATATTAATGCTACTACAGAAAAACCCAGCACTTCCATGACTTTGTGTGACATCAGAATAAGAAGAACAAACAGTGATATGGCCTTCATCTTCTCCATTGTAGAGATTAAGCAAGTGCATGTGGTTAGTTGAAATCAAATCGCATACTGAACCTTAGCCACAAGAGAGTCTGGGAAACAGCTTATAGGCTTCCAGTTTCTGAACTTCAAGATAGCCCACTGGAATGAAGGCAGAATGGATATTTTGGGCCAATCTGTCATGTCCACCACTCCCCTTGATTGGAAGAATAGAGCATACACTCCTACTTCATCTTAACTGTACACTTGTCAGCCCTCTCTGGGTTGGCCTTTTCTTCTGGCCATCAGAACTACTCTTGATACTGGATGGAGCAGTCTACCCACTCAAACAATGAACTGAAGAGCTAAGTAACAATCACAATAGACTTAAGCACACTACTAATATTGATCAAATGTTGATGTAGTCGAAAAAGTAAACTTATGCCTTCTCAATCTTGGGCCATTTTTGTCTGAAATATTCAGATAATTGAGTAAGTAAAAATGTTTTGGGCATAATTTACATGAATTATAGTCACCTCAATTACCTGATGCACGCCACTGTTATATATCTTACTCTTTCTATGATTCAGTGAGGCCAATATCAACATTAAATTCCAAATTCTTGTATCAATTCACACAAGGAAAGAAATATCATTGTTAAGAATATTCTATAAATTAAAAATATAGGGTAAATATATGGCTAAGAATATTCAAGTCAGAAAACATAAGCACATCTCACTGTTTACTCTCAGGTTCAATTTCTCTTTGGGGAACCTGTTTGTAAATCTCTTTAAAGAGCTGAGTTAAAGGAAGAAACAGAGCTTGTTAAGAGCCTGAAACTGGCTAAATTTAGATATGTAAATGAATCCACAGGGCTTGCTTACACTCTGTAGGCCGTCTGTACAATCACTTTCTGTCTCTCTCTCCTCCACCTTAACTCTACCCCTAATTAAAAGAGCAGCTCAGTTACAAGGTCAAATTTCCCATGCTGACCTAGCTTTGCAACTGCTTTGAGAGTGGTAGAAGCCTGTATGCTACAAAGAAGTGGCAATTAGTTCACCCATGATTAAGAGGTGAATGGTACCACCGAATGGAGGTGGGCCATTTCCAGGCTGCCCGGCGGGAAAACATGAATTGGACTGAGGTGAGTTTCCTAAGCACGGTTTCTCCTAGAAATGGGTTTACCATTTCTCTTAGAAATGGCATCCTGTCTTGGGATGAGGCCCAACTAAAATTACTGCAATTTTGAATTACATTGGAAACTGGAGAGGCTCACAGAGAACCACTCAAGAGGAGAGGCCCTTAGAACAAATCAGTGTCATTTACAATGAGTTAAAAATCCCTCTCAGTCACCCAGAACAGAACTCTAACCTATTGTAATGTGTTACTTCAGAATCAAAGCTTTTGGATGTAGTCTGAATATAGAAATACAAAGTTGTTGTTTTTAGTCTTACTTCAGATTTTCAGGTACTTAGCAACAAAAGACTTTTATTACTGCAGGCAACAGAGTCGGTTTACTTAAGTAATGGGGACTTTCCTGCCAGAGTAAACATCAGACAACTCAGAAATGCAATCATAAAACTATCAGGAACCTAAGTAGTTTTATAGATTGTCTACTAATTTAGTCTCTCCCTCATTGCATCTCTGATTTTTTGTGTTCAAATCCTCTCTCTCTTGACTAGATCTCTCTGCTAACTCCTTAAGTTTTGCTCCATCATGACTTTTGCCTTTAGGGAAATCTCAGCTTGCTATAGCCTCAGTTTTAACAAACAGCATTGTTTCACTGCCCCCTACCTCAACCAAATGGCCCCTTCAGTACATGTTCATAAGAGAGAAAACATGAGGACCAGGTCACTTTTATAGTTAAATTTATAGTTAGCATACCCTAATTTTGTTGGCCTGCCCCAATTTTTCATTTACATTCTCCTTTGTATTTATTGTGGAGCACTAATTCCAATCGTCCCTATCTTACTGAGAGCCTGTAGGTTTCTCAGTTCTCAAGAAATGGAACTTATATTGTGTTTCTATTAAAAGCCCTATTCCACTGGGAGGTACCCTCCTTTGCTCCCCATATTAATATTTCCTGATGTTGGGAAAAATTTCAGTCTTCCCTCACCTCTTGGTGCCTTGAGAACTTGAAGATGTTCTCTGGAAAATTGCCTGGAAGATTGTATCAGTCAACTGTTGTCACAATAATACCATATAACAAACAACCCCGGCATTCACAGTTGCTTACAGTGATAAGCACTTATTTCTTGCTCATGTATGTGGAGTCAGTTGAAGTTTAGTGAATTCAAACAAAGCTGGGTTGAGCTTTAGACAACAAAGAAGCTCCATTCTCCATGTAAGAACATACCCAAGGAATGTTCTTCTCATGACAAAATATGGGTAAGTAAGAAGACAAGCTCAACCTGAAATGCCATTTTCAAGCATCAGCTCAGGTTGTAGTTGCCGATATCTCATTGGAGAAACTAATTCACATAGCCAGTGTGAGCCCTCTTGGAGGGAGAGTTCATTTTAGACTCACTTCCAATGATGAAAGAGAGATTTTAGTTTTTTTCAAAGAATTTTAATCAGCATTTCAGCCACCAGAGAAGGTGTTTTGAGGCCTCAGCCATTGTAGTGCTTTGGAATTGTCTTCACTAGGGACCTCTTACTCTATGCCTCAAACTGACTATTGCTATGATCAGCCAAAGGAAACCGGGGTAAACATGTTAAAACTAAGGGACTAGTGAAGGTAAGCTAAGTAGTCTGTTGGCTATCACTGACTTAGCCATTTAATATCTACTCTAGGAAGCTGGAAATCATGGGTCAGCCATATATTTCTGTCTTATGCCTACTTCTTTAAGTGGACAAAACAAACAAAAACCCACTGCTGTCAAGTCTATTCCAGCTTCTAGCAACCCTATAGGACAAAGTAGAACCCACCAGCCACTCCAATGGAAAAAGGTATGGCAGCCTGCCTCAGTAGAGGCTGTAAATCTTTACTGAAGCAGACTGCCATACCTTTTTCCAGTGGAATGGCTAGTGGGTTCAAACCACTGGTCACTTGTTAGCAGCCAAGGGCTTAACCAATGTCCCACACATAATCCTGAGACAATAGTGTCCAGCTGGGTAAGAACAAGAAGATATCACAGATGTCAAATTTCAAATCACAGACATGTCAAATGTAAAAGAATTTCCTCGTTAAGTAATTACATGGATTTAATTACTTTTGGGTAAAATAACATGTAGGCACTTTAGCTATACGGCTGACTGAAAATATTTGAAATGTAGAACAAATATGAGTTGAAAACCAGTATTGAAAATGAGAGTAAATACACATTTCTGAAAGTAATACTAACAACCCTAACAGGACCACCGTCCTAAGATGTTAACTGAGTTTGGGAGACAATATGTATGTTTGGTAAATGGCCACACACTGAACAGGGGACAAAGAGATATATGCATATCTGTATGTGCACATGTATGCAGGCACACACACACATACGAATACACACAAGCACACACACTAATACAAGCATGTGTCCAGGTAGGCAGACAATTTAATACATAAACTAGAAGTCTCCAGTTCTTTTGAAACCAAGAGTGAAGTTCAGAAACCCATTCTTCCAATTGTCTGCAAAGAGGACCTTTTTACATCATCAAAAATTGGCAACTTAAGGTGAGACAGTAAAGATCGAATGCAATTTTTTTCCCTCTTAGCTTCAGAATTAGAAGCAGTTTTTAACCAAAGCTATAGGAAATGTCTTATTTGTTATACAATGGTCTCAGATTTCTCTGGGAATATTAAAAGAAATAAATGTCCAGCAAGCAAACCAATAAGCAAATACATGAAAAACATTTTTACAACAAAGAAAAAGCTTTCAAACATCAGAAATTTCACCAGTAAACCAGCAAACTCTACGAGTGGGGTCTTGGTTGGCTGGTTGGTTAATCGCTGCATCACCAGTGCCTACATCAGTTTCTAGAGTATAGTCAGTAATCAGTAAATATTTGGCAAAGGAATAAATACTTCATGAATGAATCCTTGATGATTTTTTCATGAAATGTATATGATTGAGTCATCTACATCTGCTTCCCTCACTACGAAATATATATTTTCAAAACAGGTTATGGAAAGAACCGAGCATCGCTATTAACCAAAACACTGCCCATCCTCTGTCAGCTCAGGCAGAGCAGTAGACCAAATTGAGGTTATATTATGAAACAGGATTAGACAGATATTTTCAGTCAAGGTGTTCCCTGTAACCACGGGGAAGAACCCTGTACCTGTGTGTAATTAAAAGTTGAGAGGAAGTACAGATACAAGTGGAGCCCTGGTGGCACAGTGGATAAGAGCTCAGCTGCTAACCAGAAGGTCGACAGTTTGAATCCACCAGCCCACTCCTTGAAAACCCTATGAGGCAGTTCTACTCTTTCCTATGGGGTCGTTATGAGTCAGAATTGACTCGGCAGCACCAGATTTGTTTTATTCCTTTAGTCCCTCTCCATCACATCCTCTTATCCTGCCTAATACTTATGGACTGGCATTTTTCATGTTTGAATGTTGGTTTGTCCATTTATTATTTTTTTTGTGAAAATATATACCACAAAACACCCATTCAACACTTTTTACTCGTACAGCTCAATTGTCCATTTATTATTTCTCTCTCTCTATTAGATTGAAATTACCATGAATACTTGAACTTTGCCTGTCTCGTTCCTCCTACATCCTCAGTGCCTTAAACAGTACTTGGCTCACAGACAATGCTAAGTGAATATTTGTTTGAAGAAAGAATTAGTAATAATAATGATCATAAATGTAATGTACTCTAACATTACCTCTCCTGGAATCAGCCTATATTTTTAAAACATAATGCTCCCCACCACACCTGAAAATAAATCCTCTAGCCCTTCCCAACTTATACAGTATGAATTAATTCATTTAAACATTGTCCTTTCTCTGTCTCAATTAAAATAAAAATATCCATTAAAGGAATAAGTCCAGCCCTTCCCAACTTATACAGTATGAAAATAATTCATTTAAACATTGTCCTTTCCTTGTCTGAATTAAAATAAAAATATCCATTAAAGGAATAAGTCCCTGTCACTTTAATAAAAAGCTATACTCTTGAGATTCTACTTTTCTCTTAGGGCATCCCAGGTAGAATGAGTTCCTAGTGCTTCCACATGGGCCAGTGTCCCCAACTTCCACACGTCTGCCAGGAAAGTTACAGAAAATGGAGTTCTTATTTTTCCATGAATCGTATTTTAAAAATGGCATTGAGTATTCCATGCCAGCAGTCAAGCTTCATTAGGATAGGATAAGGAGACAGCTGTTTCAAGCAAGCTGCAGAAAGCAATTAAGTGAGAGACAGTAGGAGAAAAAATACTTTTTAATTTTTAACTTTGGAGTATCTAGTGTTCTAATATGCTAAGTTGCCTTGTCAACTAATCAACTTTAAAAATTGGCATGGCCACTTAAAAGAGAGCTTTTCATTAAACTCTGTTGCAAGAAATTCTAGGCCATCACATCACAAGTGTCCTCTTTTTCACATCACATGACATTTGTCTTCTTTCTGAATCTGAGATCAGAGTCTTCTTTTCCTGATAATCTCCTCTCTTAAATCTTGAAATTGACCTAGCAATTTAACAAAATTGTTCCTGAACTGAATGAGGTTCCCTATGCTGAGTATTTTTCCAAGGCTTATCCCAAGATGAGAGCAGGTGTAACACAGGAATCAGCACCCTGGCTATGGCATATGTATTAAAGATAACACAGAGTGATTTTGCAAGCACGAGCAGGGATAATGCAAGAAAAATGATAAAGTGGGCAAGATTTGTCTTTATTATCCTTCTAGCTTCCCTTTAGCCATCCTTTTGGATCCTTTCCTTAAAAGCTGCATGCACGTAAGATGCACCTGGTAAGAGGCCAAATGTCAATGGTGAACTTTATTAGCAACCTTCTTGTTGGTGAAATGGCTTTGGCCATGTTATCACAACAAAAAAAACAAAAAAAAAATTTTTTTTTTTTTTTTAATCTAGGGTAACCAGTCTGGGACTGGAGTTTACCAGGGTGTGGCCGTTCAGTGCTAAAATCAGGAAAAACCAAAAACCAAACCTACTGCCATCGAGTCAATTCCGACTCATAGCGACCCTATAGGACAGAGTAGAACTGCCCCATAGAGTTTCCAAGGAGTGCCTGGCAGATTTGAATTGCCGACCTCTTGGTTAGCAGCCATAGCTGTTAACCACTACACCACCAGGGTTTCCAAAGTCAGGAAAGTCCTGGGTAAACCAGGTGGATTGGTTAACCTCAGGAGAAGTTAATTGTTTGTCTAGAATACTGTTTTCTGCAATAGTCGTTATTTCCTGCCACCTCCCTCCCCCTTCCAGACACACAGATTTCACCTGGATAACTCTTAATAACCCTCCAGGCCTCATCTTAGTCCTCATTTCCTCTAGGAAGCCTTCTTGAACTCCTGCAAGACTCACTTAGATTCCTGTGTTGCAAGCTGATGTCATCGCCCTGTTTTGAACCCCTTTGATAGCAGTTAGCACACTATTTCAATTTCTTTTTTTACTAGTGTATGCCTTTCATTAGTTTCTTGAGGGCGAGAATACATCATATTTAGCACTGTAAACCCACACTCATTGAAAAGTGTCGAAAGAATGAGTGTAAGGGACAAATAATGCTAGTTTATATATATAACCAAAAAAAAAAAAAACCCAGTACCGTCGAGTCAATTCCGACTCATAGCAACCCTATAGGACAGAGTAGAACTGCCCCATAGGGTTTCCAAGGAGCACCTCATGGATTTGAACTGCCAACTTTTTGGTTAGTAGCTGTAGCACTTAACCATTACGCCACCAGGGTTTCCATATGTATATATATATGCCCATTCTTGCCTAGATATATATATGTGTCTGAAAGTTGTTTTATATAGACATCTAGGCAAGAATGGGCTGATAATCACACTGGTGTAAGAGTGACATGGGCTTGAACACCATGTCACTGGAAATGTAATTTCTGCTCTGGGTAAATTTTCAAGTAATGAAACTCCAAGGTCTTTTCACGCTGAAATCATCTGACATTTAGACAAATGACTCCTCAGTTGATAGTATCAGAAATATCTAAGGCCCAAATCTCTGATTCTACAGGTATGAAGTCACATGTAGGAATTTCTATATTTCAAAAGCTTCTTAAGAGATTCTGATGTACTGCTAGTTTCGTTAAAGTCTTTTAATGCTTATTACATAGACATGCTGGAGCTAAATGTTAAATGTTATAACATTTAGCTCCAGCATGTCTATGTAATAAACATTAAAAGACTTTAATGAAACTATAGTGACGTATACTTCTAGGCATACAGTAGTCTCTGTCCTCAAGAAACTCACAGCCCAGATAAATGAATCTGGAAACTTCTAACGAGGTATAATATTTTTAAGTTCTGTCTTTTGTGGGTCTGATCAGTCCAGCTCCCGTGCAAAACCCTTCAACTTTGGTTTATTTCCCAGATTCCTAGATTAAGAGCAGTGATTTTTCACCCTTGGCTGTACCTTTGAAATCACCTGGGGAGACTTAAAACATACGGATGCCCGGCTCTGCCTCAAATGATCCTCATATAATTGGTCTGGGGATGGCCTCTCCAGAAGATTCTAAGTTTCACTCTAGAGGAATTGAGGGCTGAGTTGAAATCTGATATGTTAGCAGAAGTTGGTGAGGTGAAGCGCTGTGTGTGTGTGTATGTATGTTGAAAGAGATGTGGTTAGGTAGTATGGTAATGAAGAATGATAATCCAGGCAAGGCAAGATCTTCACCTAGGGCAAGTTCTAACGAGATTTTGCAGTGGGCAAATGCCTACAATCAAAGTTAGTTAGGGGTAATGTGTGTGAAAGTGCTTTATAAAATGAAAGCATGGAAAAAAAAATATAGAAAAGGTAGCTAATTTAATTTGACTAAATTTTAAATCCTTAATGCTATAGTGTTCACGCTGAAAAAATTAAACTGTTCAAATTCTTTAAGAGATGAACTCTTACTATATAGCTTATCCTTTGTGGTCATTTCTGATTATTATTTTCTTCTGAGCAACAGAGATCTACCTCCCATCCCTCACCCCAGATCCCAATTACTTTTAAACCCATTTGGCTGCAGAAAATTTTCTTAAATGTGTGATTCTATGTTCTTGCCTCATTAATTCCTATCTGGTGAATATCACTGAATCTTCCTTGAATAAATGAGTAAGTTTATGATCCCTCAGGGACATCAATTAACAGTGTGTAGGAAATCCAAGTTAGTGTGTCCTGACCTCAGGACATGCCTGGGAAGTGGCTTTTTGAAAGAAATTGCTAACATCAGCTTGCTTTACTATAATCGGCCTCTTTCTCCTTAGAGGAGAATATTGGAGAGTGGGGAAAAGTAGTTAGTTGAGCTCAGTTGTATTCCAGTTCGTTGCAGTTTTCTCACACCTGGTAAGTGCAGATGACTTGCAATTCTCTTCTTGGAGCAATGTTTTGTTCTGAATGACCTGTCCCATGGAGGCAAGATCACAATGCACATTGAAAGCATCTCTATCACAGTCCCTTTTACCTGCTGAAGGAAAACCAAGAAGTATAGATGAGCATGCAGCAGAATGTCCTGCTCTGGACAATGATGTCTTTTTCACAAAAAGGAGAGATTGGCGGCATCAGAAGAGCGCAGGCTAGAAATCTGACCACTTGGGTTCAGAGCACTTGGGTTAACCACTAATCAGGGCATCTCAGAGACTCTGTTTTCAGCTTTCAGTGAGGGAATGGATACACATCTCCAAAACTTAACTCAAAAAACTGACTGAAATAACATCTTCAAATATCAACAAATCATCTAGTTACAATGGGAGACCTTGAAAACTATCATCAATAGAGCCTTCTGAGTTCCAAAGTCTCAAAGCACCTCCCTTCTTCTGTGTACCATGGTGACAAGAGACTTTCCAAACCCTAATTCCTTAATCCATCTAGGTACTTTACCTTCCTGTTCTGTGTAGCTAACCTTTTTCTGGGTTGTCCAGGGTGTTCTCCATCAGGTTCTTTCAAACCCTTCCTTGTTTCCCAGTGTGGTAGGCAGCCTATAAAATGGCCTTCACAGATTCCTGCCTCCTGGTAATTGTGGTTCTCTGTAACCTATTCCCTTGATTGTGGGCTGGACCTAGGGATTCCCTTTTAACAAATTGAATACATAAAAAGTGATAAGATATGAAACAGAAATTAGGTAACAAAAAGACCGGATTCTTCTCTGAGCCCTCATTCTGGGAGAAACAAGCTGCCGTGATGTGAGGAACCCTATGAAGAGACCAATGTGGCGAGGAACTGGTATCTCTGGAGAGATATCTCTGGAGAAAGCCTGAAGCCTGCCAATACTTAAGTTAGCTTGGAAGAGAATCGCCGAGTCCTGCTACCAGCCAAGTGACTGAACTTGGAAACATATCCTCTCCAGTCCAGTTTTGAGATGACTGCAGGCCTGGCCAGTACCTTGATTATAGCCTGTGATAGACCCTGAGTCAGAAGCACCCAGCTAAGCCTTGTCTCGATTCCTGACTCAAAGAAACTGGGAGATAATAAATGTTTGTCGTTCTAAGACATTAAGTTTTGGGGTAAATTGTTATACTTCAATAGATGATTAAAACACTCAGTCTCCCCAATTCCTGTGGGATGCATACTTTCTGCTTCTTCCTACAGTCCTAGACCAGTACTACCTAGAACCTGGACTTCAAGAACTTCTTGCTCTGTCAGTCACAGGACTTCTAACTGGGTTGTTCTGGTTCAAAGCTCTGCTGAGGATAATTTGCATTTCCACCCCTAAATGTACTGAATCAGAATCTTGTTAAGATATAGATTCTGATTCAGTATATCAGGGCTAGAAATGCAAATTCTCAGCAGGGGTTCAGAACAGAATGAACCGTTTCAAAGCTCTGATTAGTCAGTCCTACCCAATCCCGTGTTCAGCCTGGCTCTCGCCATCCTAGACCTGAGCCTTAGTGCTCGTCTGCTCACCTGGGAGGGATGCTTTCTTATTTATAGCAACATGTATAAATGACTCTATTTGATTCTCTCAAGAATGTCGTGAAGTAGGTACCATTATAAGCATTTTATGGAGTGCCCTGGGTGGTGCAAAGGGTTAAGTTCTCAGCTGGTAACCCAAAGGTTGGCAGTTTGTGTCTACCCAGAGGTATATGGGAAGAAATCCCTGGCAATTTATTTCTGCAAATTGAAAACCCTGTAGAGTACAGTTCTGCTCTGATGCACAAGGGGTTACCATAAGTCAGAATCAACTTCCTGACAATGGTTTTTTGTTTTATATATACATACATGGAAACCCTGGTGGCATAGTAGTTAAGTGCTATGGCTGCTAACCAAAAGGCCCGAAGTTCAGATCCACCAGGCGCTCCTTGGAAACTCTATGGGGCAGTTCTACTCTATCCTATAGGGTCATTATAAGTCGGAATCGACTCGACGGCAACGGGTTTTTTTTTTTTTTTTTTTTAATATGTATACATACATATATATACATACACACGTGTGTATATATATGTATATATAAACATACATATGTATACACACACACATATATATACACATGTGCATGTATATATACATATATGCAAAAAAAAAAAAAAAAAAACCAAACCCGTTGCCATCAAGTGGATTCTGACTCATAGTGATCCTATAGGACCCAGTAGAACTGCCCCATAGAGTGTCCAAAGAGCGCCTAGCGATTCATACTGCTGACCTTTTGGTTAGCAGCCATAGCACTTAACCACTATGCCACCAGAGTTTACTATATATATATATATACATACACACATATATATATATACATACACACATACATACATGTACATATATTTTACAGGCAAGAGTATTGAGGTCCCAGAAAGAATAAGCAATTTACCCAAGTAGGAAGGTTTGGATACAAGTGTAGGATTTTTTACTTCAGGTTTAATGTACAACGCATGATGCTGAAGCTGCCTCTGCATTATTCCCTCAAACATCATAGCTAGAGAAACTATTATAAATCGATGGAAGTAAAGATATTTGAAAAATAACCGTATGTGGTGAGTGGTAGTAAACGTACTTGTTTTTAATTGTAAAAAATGTGCTGTACTAATATGAGATATTGCTATTAATACATACATATATGTGTATATGCATATGTGTGTGTGTGTATGTGTATAGTTTTCTCCTGTTTGAATCTTGTGGAAATCCATATGGTTAAGTTTTAATTAAAACTTTCTCCAGTTCTTCAGACTTATGCATACTTCTTCCATGTACGTTTGGATGTTTAAATCTCACCTTATATACATGATCTGATACAACATATGTTTCCTCCATGACTTTTATTGTTGAAGTTATCAATTTTTTATTTTATTTGGTAAAGATTAAAAAAGAAGGGAATTTCAATGTTATAACAAATACAGTTCATAATGAATTCTTTCTACTGAATCTGCTAAGGGGGAGAGAAAAGAGGGACTTTAACATAAACAAACTAAGATCTTTAAATTTATATGTAAAACTGGCACCAGTTCATCATGGCTTTTGCTGAGGGGTAAAAAAAAAAAATCAAAGTTGCCCACGAGGATTTTCCCCTCATTCTTTAATAATGGATACTTTCAGAGACCTCCTAAGGTCCCGTTCCCCCTGTCATGTTTAAAGGGTTTATTGTTTCCAGAAAAGCTTTTGCTGCTCCCTCTGGAGACTGAGCTGATCCAAGGTAATATTAATTCTGTGCCTCTCTTTTGTCGGAACTCAACTTCAAATGGAATATATGAGATGAAAGCTGAAAGAGAGGTTATGTGGGCTGTCATCCGCCATTGTGTCTGAGGCATCAACTGTGCTCAGAACAAATTAGGTGTCAGTCTGGTAAATCACAGTCAGGAAGGCAAATCAGTTTATAGAAGACTTATTTGGTCTCCTGGAAGGGTCCACCATTCACAGAACAGTTAATCTTTCTTTTCTTTCCTATGATTAAAAAAAAAAATCAGAGATTTAGCTGGTCATTTTTATCCTCTTCTTAACCCTTCTGCAACTCAGTCCTTATTTCCCCGACAGAGATGAAGAGCTATTGCTCTAAGTGACTAGTAGCATTTATAGGACCATTAACATGGAAAGTTTCATTATTTTAGTCTAATTTTATAAATGAAGAAAGGCCCTAGGAAGAGAAGGAGGAGGGGTGAATTTGAGCAAGGAGTGATGAAGGGGGAGAGGGAGATGTGATTTAGCTCCTCACCTTGTATGTGGAAGGAATGTTTGCAGATCCTGTACAGAACACCCAGTGAGAAGCAGGCAAGTCTTATTCTCATGGGATCTGTTTCAGTTTTTCCAATCCTTCTTGATCCCATTAGCTCTTTATTAAGAAGTTTGGATAGCAGAAGAAAGGGAATTACTTTTCACCTTGGAATGTAGGATTTTGAATCTGTCACATCTTTAGCTTGAGAAAAAAAGAAAATAAAAGAATCGTATTTGTCATATCAGGCTGCCCAATCATTTTGCATTAATCTTGGGGGGTGAGGGATGCATACTCATTTGAGCTTATAAAATGGTAGAACATTAAAAAAAAAAAAGAACTTGGCTAGGACTCAGTTGACCAGCATTTCCATTTTGCCTCTGCCAGTGGTTTCAAAACCTTGAGAAAATCACTTATTCTGCCTCAACCATTTCTCATTTACAAATGGCAATTGTCATTTCTACACTTGCTTTTGGTGATATTGTTATTGTGTCCTATGAGTCAGAATTAAATCCATGGCAATGGGTTTGGTTTTTTGGTTTGGGGTGGATCAAATGAGGAGAAACCATAGTTAAATAAAACATGTACAGTATTGATATTATTACAAACACCCAGCCACTGGTCATATCTGCCACCACTCTTTACAAGAACAGAGGTATTTGTTCTCAAAGTGGATCTATCTTGATCTGAATTCCATTTAGCCTGTATTTATCTCAGTTACCAGTTCTCCCCAACTTATTTTGGATGCATTTGACTTGCTCCTAGAGGTATAATCAGAGATTCCATGATTTTAATTTTATATTATTTCCTGATATCTCAACCAACCACATTCTACATAGGAAGAGGTATTGGGTACCTGAGTGGTACTTATCCTCTATCAGTGCCATTACTTGGTCCAATATCCTTGCCGGAGATTTTGTGTCCTTTCTTAATAACCCACTTGCTAAATTCAAAAATCTCTGTTTCTGCCTGCTTATCTTGTTTACTTACCAGTCTTGTCTGTGTTTCTGTCTCTCTCTTTTGCCAGAAATCCTGAGCTCCTGACCTTCTGTCTGGCCACAGGATCCTAATTCTATCCAAAGGCTTACATGTTAGATACCTCCTTTATTCCATTCCATTTGTGTTGAGCAGATGTCAATTCTGATGTAATATGAAGTGTTCTTGACATTCATGGTGCTTCTCCCTCTCAGCCCTGGTTTTCTTTTCCCTTTCTGTTTCTCTTTAGTTACCTTCAACATCTTAATAGAAACCGATACACTTATTTGGCCTATACCTGTTGCCACTGAGTTAATTCCAACTCATAGTGGCCCTATAGGACAGAGTAGAACTGTCCCACAGGGTTTCCAAAGCTGTAATTTATATGGAAGTGCCTGGTAGATTTCATCCACCAACCTTTTGGTTAACAGCAGAGCACTTAACCACTGCACCACGAGGGCTCCTTTATTTGGTCTATAAACCAAAACCAAATCCATTCCCTCTGAGTCAATTCTGAATCATAGTGACCCTATAGGGATGTGAAAAAATGCAAGGCACCATGAAGAAATCTCTGTTCTTAGCCTCAAATCCTCTCCCTTGAACTTGGGTGGGAGTTGCAGTATATCAAGAGGAACTGTGGTCAAAATTGTAGGTGATTATAACAGCTAAGAAGGCCACCTGGAGAAATGGGAGCCAAGGAGATAACCTAGAAGAATACTTGAGATATTTTGTTTTCCAAAATATCTACAAAGAGATGATTAGAGGCTTTGTGATTGGAATTGAGTCTTGTGACATACTTCAATTTTTCTTTTTCACTTGTTCCTTCTCCTTATTTATAGTCTCTTTCCCCTCAAGCTACAAAGGTACCATCCCACTGCTCTACTCTTTACCTTAAAACTTGTTTTAAAGATTAGTCACACTCTAAATCTCTGGTTAATTAGCTCTTATTTATTCTTCCTCTGGGATTTTGCTTTTTCCTCTCTCTCGCCTGAAATTATTCTGCTAATTATGCTGGCAATCTCCTAATAGCCAAATCCAACAACGCTCTTTGATTCTCATACTCTTAGAACTCTTGTGACGTTTGCAGTGTTGAATACATGCATGCTCCAGGAATGCTCTTCTGTTTCTGATTTCCCATGTTGATCATTTCTCATCTGGCTATCCCTGGAGCTACCCCTGGAACTTTTCAATTCCTCTCAAACTATACACATTTTAAGTTCCAGTCCTTCTCTTGTCATCAGATTTTCAGCCCTTCTGTATCCTCACACCCACACCTGTATTTCCAGCTGCTGCCTCAGTATTCCATATACATGCACCATGGGTACATTTCACCCAATAAACATGAAACTTAACTTTTCCCCGAATGTCTTTCCCTGTATTCTTAGGCCTATGTTTCACTAAGTAACCCCAACTAAGGCTTTCATAGCTATTTCCAACTCAAGTTCTGCTGACCCTACTCCTCTCATAGATATCATATCCTTCCTTCTGTTATCTGCAGTCTCACTGGCATCTTTATCTAAGGTCTTCACTATTTCTCAATTTGACTCCAGACATTCCATTAGCTTATTTTGCCTCTTCTCTTTCCACCACCAAACTTCACATAATATGTGCTCCAGAATATTCTTTTCACAACTCCCAGAATATACAAAGTTGTTGTCATTTTTTTTTCTTTCCCTTTCTCATGTGAATTCCTCTGCTAAAGTACATATCTCTTCTCCAAGTCAAATGCCTCACCTGTTAAATTTTTCCTATTAAGTTACCCCCAACATCTTAATAGAAGCCAACACATCTGTTTGGCCTATACCTGTTGCCATTGAGTTGATTCCAGCTCATAGTGACCCTCCTGCCTTACCCGACCTCCAACTTGCTTGGAATGATTTTGTCAACTGGCAAAGTATTCGCAACTTGTTGCTGTCTATGTTTTTGACACTGACACAGAGTTCAAACTAAAGTGAAGCACATACTTTGTTATGCCATAGAGCTGCTAATAATCTATGACACAGAAAGCTTTCTTGATTTTTCCAACGGGAGAAATCGAATCTCCTTGCTTCTTTTTCCCAATTCCAATACTTTGCCCCTTACCATCCTATTCTGGAGCCCTGGTGACCAATGGTTAAGAGCTCAGCTGCTAACAAATGGCAGTTCAGATCTACTAGCCTCTCCGTGGAAACCCTATGGAGCAGTTCTACTCTGTCTTATAGGGTCACTATGAGTTGGAATCCACTCGACAGCAATGGCGTTTTTTTGTTTGTTTTGCTTTCTTTTGTTAATTATTGAGGAGGTGGGTTACCATCCTATTTAAAAGGCTTTTTGTCTGTTTTCTTTTTTAATTCTATGGTATATTGGAACCCAAGCCTACTTGAATGTGATAATTGTTCCCACTTAGATCTGAGGAAACACAAACCTGGGTGAGCCAGTGCAGCTAGCTAAATGCGGCTCCATGGGGTAGGCTGGAGCCACTTGGATTTATTTATATCCATTAAAAAAAAATCTTTCTGAATTATGATAGCTAGCTTTTAGGAGATCAAAGGGGCCAACAATGAAATGTTGTTTTTCTGATTGCAGCACACAAACATCATTTAAATGTCCCCTCAACATGTGCACACAGCCAAACCCTATTGGAGCATCAGGCAGCACTGGGAGCTGGCACTGTGCCTGCATTGTTAGTCTTGCTCCATTATGATGGAAATAACAAGCAAGACACAGACATTAATGAGGAAGGAGGCTGAGTAGGCAAGGGTCTAGGTGGGAGGGCAAGAGACACAGTCACATGAACATGATATTTGAGTTTCCTTTTTTTTTCCCTGAAAAAACAACTAATCTGATGATGGTTTGATAATCTTTGTGGCTGAATGTGATTCATCAAAGAGCTCCTGTTCTATTCTCTTTGGTGATAGAGCCCTGTGGCAGGCCTTCCAACTCAATAGCCTGTCAGACAGGTCATATAGATCTTGGCATTGAGATTAATCCTCCAAGTTCAGAAGCCAGAGGTGGGCAAAGGGGGCAGTACCAAGACTGGGCAGGCTTAATGCCAAAGAACAAAGAACAAACAGTGCTAACAAGCAAAGACATTTCTGGTCTGTCTCCTCCCAGGTTCCTATTCCTTTCAGTATATTGCGAGTGCACTTCTTAGGATGATTTTCATAATGTTAATCTGTAGAGCACAGTTTACTACCCAAAGCAACTTTATATTTATTCATTTAATTGGAACTTATACCTTTTCTGTAAAATTACAAAGTGTTATGATTGAAAGAGTCCTTAGAGATTATCTCTTCACTGCCCTCATTTACTAAGATTCAAAGAGATTGCGGTTTGCCTAAAATCCTATAAGTAGTTACAACACTTGATTTTTCACTCCAGTAACTTTTCCCCTAACCTCACAGAGTCACTGTATCAGTCAGAGTTCTCCAGAGAAATAGAACCAATAGGATAGATAGAGATACAGGTATATATAGTTATGTATATAGATATACTAATAGCAAATTATAGATAATGTTATGAACAGCAGGAGTTCCAGAACACTTAATTTAATTGTGCTCATGTGCAACCCGTACATGGATCAAGAGGCGAGTCCTTCAAACAGAACGAGGGAGTAGTGTGTGGTTCAGAATTGGAAAAGGTGTGCGGCAAGGTTGTATTCTCTCACCTAACTTATTTAGTCTGTATGGTGAACAGATAACCCTAGAAGGTGGATTACACAAAGAATTAGAGGATAAGAGAGAGACTTAATAACGACCTGTGTTATGCAGATGATCTAACCTTACTTGCTTGCCAGAAATGAAGATGATTTATAGCACTTACTAATGAAGGTCAAAGACTATAGCCTTCAGTATGGATTACTCCCGGACAAGAAGAAAATGAAAATGCTCACTACTGGACAGTTAAATGACATCATGATAAATGAAGAAGAAATTAATGTCCATTTTTTTTTTTCTTCTTGGATCAACAATCAGCGTCCATGAAGCAGAAGTCAGAAAATCAGATGACCTGTTTCATCGGACAAATATGTTGCAAAAGACCTCTTTAAAGTTTACTTAACCTCATGTTTACTTAACTGATGACATTTTCAAACACTATTTCCAAACATGGACACATTCACAGGTATTGGGGGTTAGGACTTCAGTGTATCTATTTGGGAGACACAATTCAGTTCATAACACATAATCTTTTTTATTTAAAGTAAACTGTAGATGTTAATCACATCTACAAAATACCTTCACAGCAACACTTAGCTTAGTGTTTAAATAACTAGACAATATAACCTGACCAAGTCGATAGATATAACTGACCACCGCTCTAATTTTTACCTATTCTTTAAGATCCAACCAGTGCCACATCTCTTGTAAGAAGGTTTTGTTGATACAAAAATATGGAATATCTGGATTTTTAAGGACCTGAGATCCTTCCTGCAAACATAGAACTTAAGAAGAAACCATGATTTCTCTTTTTTCTTTTCTCGTTACTTCATAGATTTTAGTTAGGTTTTTCCTAGAGTTCTAGGAAACTCAAGGTTTTCTTCCTTTAAAATATTCTATCAGAATCTTGGAGGAATTGTCAAGGAATATCTTTGTGACCTAGTCTATCGAGAAATTAGGAGGAGTAATCAACCCTGTGCTTATAGGAGAATGATCCCTGTGTGGAGAGTTACCTCAGTAGAATGATCCCTCTGTGGGGAGTTATCTCAGTAAAGCCCAATGGAGATCCTCTGTATGTTCTTTTGTTTATGTCTCTCAGTGCTGTTAGTACACGGATGGACCAAGAGAAAAAGTGTTCTGTAAGTATTTGTTCATTGATTTTGCTTTCTCAACTCTTAACGTCTGTGTGAAAAATTCTGATAACTCCAGTCAATAAAAATTCCATAGTTGCCCATGACATACATTAGAGTTTAAGAGTCAAAAACTAAAGTTCTTGTCCAAAGTCTGTTGCGTTGTAGTTGTATGAAATTGTACAACATTATTTATCTCTTTCAGAACAATTTTTTTTTTCTCTTTAGTGCAGAAATAATAACTTTTCTGTCCTTACTTTCAGACACTCTGGTGAGGCATACAGTCCTAAATGAAATAGCTTTGACATTTCTAAGCTTTATACATATGGAAAATAGTATGATAATATTATCAGTAATGCTTCTTACTGTACATTTTGTTTCTTTATATTTAGTTTAACATTTTATGATATCCTATTTAATGTTTTTTTTTTCCCTTTATCATATGTGTTCTTACATCTCCTTTGGGTTTTACACATGTTAAATGCAAACAAATAATACACTTTGTTTTCTCCTTAGCTCCAGAATAGGTTAGAATTCTCAGCAACTGTTGTTACTTGCTTGGGTTTGAATCTGTCATCAGACCCTGTACTGAGGACAGAGATACTGGTTTCTTATGTGAAAACAGAGCTTTGGAATAAATGAATCATTCAAATTTTGGTTGGATTTTATATAATGGAGAAAGATGAATAAATATCCATGAAACACAACATTTCAGGGGGAAAAAAGAAAAAGCTTGTTATGTGTTTGTGGGAATCAGTCTGCAATCATGGCCATCTGTCAAGAGATCAGAAGCAGTGATTATGGAAGGGGCAGCCTTTCTGTCACTATCTAATCATTCCCAGAATACTCCTCATACTAATCAAGAGAGACAGGCAGATGGTACACTCTGAATGTGGGATTCAGGAGGGCAGCCCTCATATAACAGGGCTTCCTAATAAGTCAACACTTATCTCCTCGTCTAGAAAGGTTCATAGGCTGAACTGGCTGTGCGGATTGTCAGGTTGCCGAGCCCCAGCTGACTCATAGATGAGTGAGGTCTTCGTGCAGCCTGGTGACCTGGGATGCCTCAGCCACCCTCCTTGTCAACCTCGGATCCAGCTGCCAGCTTAGATAGCAGGAGCAGCGTAATTGTATTGGCATCTCTCCAGTACCCAAGGCCTCATCGCCTGCTACCCTCTCCCACTGCCTCTGCCAGGCAAACGGAAAGGTTAACGATGTCGGGCTTGATTGCTCTGCTAAAGGGTGGGGGATGCATAGGTTTAATCCAGAAATCAGTATCTCTGTGTCAGAGAGATAAAATGAGGCAGTTGGCATGGAAGGGAGGCAGCATGATAGTATCCAAAGACCTCTGGACTGGGAAGCCAGGCATGAGATTCTTGTTCTGTCTTTAAAAGTACTCACCATGTGATGTTGGGAGTCTTTTGATCTTAGTTCTTGGTTCTTCGTCCTACTTAATTCTTCGTCCTACATTGAAAATGGTATTTAGGGACAAATAATCTCTAATTTCCCTATGGTTACAAAGTTTGAAAACAGGATTTTTGCCCAGGGAATCTCTTTTCTTGCCTGCCATTCTGTGAAAGGAATGGTTCTAATACGGAGATTTAAAGAATTAAAAAAAAAAAAAAAAAAAAGCCAAACCCATTGCCATAGAGTTGATTCCGACTCATAGCAACCCTATAGAACTCAGTAGAACTGCCCTCATAGGTTTCCAAGGAGCCGCTGGTAGATTCTAACTGCCAACCTTTTGATTAGCAGCTGAATGCTTAACCATTATACCACCAGGGTTCTACTTAAAAATTAATTACTATAAATTATTGTCTTAAATAATCCATTCCATTTTAATCAAATATACCACATAATAAACCAATAACTGACCAATTTACAACCAAGAAATATTATTCAGCAGCACAGTATGTTTTCCATATTCTATGTTTATGTTTTTATAGTCATAAGATTAATATGATAGGAAGCAATTTAAAGGTAGTAACCACTTGTATGTAATTAAATAATGTGATAGCCATGGGAACTCACCTCTCTTCCCTTGCAGACCTCAAACTCCAGGGCATGAACAGACCAAGGTCCCAGCTACTGCGTTCTGGGACCCATGCTGCATTTGTGCTGAGGCAACACCTTCTAGGGGCTGTTGTCCGTCAATGACTGAGATCAGTTTGGTAACGACACTAAGAGACCATTCCTGAGTGACATGGAGTTTCCTGATGGTCAGCTTTGATACTCCGTGATTACTTTGCCACGACTTCCTTAGCCCACATTGCTGTCTAGGATGCTTCCACCCAATATTTACTCCCTCTCTCCTTCACTTGAAATCAGACTTACATCATAATTTTATGACTCTCCCAGGCTTTCCTGGCTCTCTCTTTTTTCCTCCTCATCCAGGCATTACCTCTAATAAAATTTTTGCGTGATTAATCCTGTTTTGACATCTACTTCTTGGATAACCCAGACTAACACAGGATAAAAGTTGTTTATTTGAGACCAAAGTACTAGGTACCAATGAATAAATAATAAGCCACAAAGTAGAATCACAGCATGATAAAGATCATACCTGGATTTGAGCCCTTGATCTGCCAGTTATTTGTTATGTGATCTGGGCTCGTGATTTATCCTTTTTAGTTTGTTTTTTTTTTTTATGCCTCAGTTTACTGTAAAAGGGATAATAATGCTACTTATATCTAGACTTGGAGAGCACAAAATAAGTTTCTATGTGTAAAGCCCACAGAACAATGCCTGCTCCATTCTAAATATCATATAAGGGTTAGCCTCTACAGATGAGAAAATAGAAGGCCTGAGAGCTAAAGAACCTTGCACAACATTACAGAGCTAAACTATAGAGGCATTGATATAAGTGCTAGAGTGTTCTGGAAGATGTTCAACCAAGTGGTTTGCTTTGTTCATTTGTTTCTTTTAGTTTGCCAATTGTGTTTTTTGTTCTATTTTTGGTCTCTACCCAATTATTTTGAGAAATAATAATGGCAAAGATGAGTTTGGCAGGTTCTTGAGTGATGAAACAAGAGAATAAAAACATAAGTACTGAAATGTTAACTAGAAGTTTTCCGCAATTGCTATAAAGATCATTTAGTTTCTTATTTCTGGAGCTTCAACCCTTTTCAAGAGACCTGCTCCATCCTCATGTCTAGGCCAAGAGAAGAGAAAGTACTATCCTATCCTTCTTCTTTCAGGTGGCCTAGATACTGGTCTTGCTTTAAACTTTTTATCCAGTTCCCCAGAACCTTGACTTATGCTTCTATTTTATTCCTTCAGAAAGTGGCTTTAAGGATGAATTCTTGGTACCTGAGAACCTACTGGACTTCTTAAGACACCAAGTTTCTCACATTGACTTTAATATTGACTGGAAGCTTCATCACCCAGGAAGTATTTTCTCAGCTGTGAACACAAGCCTGTCACACTTGGATTATCTATATCTCCTGCCAGACCTTGAGTAAATGCCTGTACCTCTACAGATTGCCTGACCCTTGGCACTTTCATCACCTCCATACTTTGCCTGTGATGTTGGATTGAGGACATTTTATTCTCAACTGAATTTGTCCTTGTAGGCTGCTGCACTGATTATGACTTATATTTGAATTACTCTACCAAAGATCTGACTGTAATAACCAGCCTCTGAACTATGTAGCATGTGCCAGCTTTGGTGTTTCCTAAACTGAAGATCTATCTAGACTTCCTTGGATTATGCATTTAAATGCAATTGTCCATTACTTTACTGTTGTTTCTTCACAAATTTGTGAAAAGAATATGTGTAAAGTACCAGCAGAAGTAATAGCTGGTACTTAATCAGTGAAAGCTAATTTGTCACTCATTACACATGTATAAAGCATGAACTAAAGGTTTTTAAAAAATAGCTAGTACTTTGCCTACTAGTTTAAATTTATATACTTATTTATATGTGTTATCTTAATATACTGAGTGGGAAAGATTAAGGGGAATAACATATTGTTTTTGCCATTTTTGATCATATAGAATGATGCTTATGCCCTGGCTCATATCATCATTGTTCTCAGAAAAACATCTTTATCTGCTGCCAAACCTTTATCACTTTACACATTAATTCATTTATGACACATTTATTTAGCCTCTTCATTTGGTTGAGTGCTATGGGAGGTGTTGAGATATGACATTATATTAAAAAGATAATCAAGATGATTAGCACTTAGTGAGCAATTACTATGGATCAGGCTTTGAATAAGGTGATTAATTTAACCCTCACAATTTTCTGAGGTAAATTCCTATATTGTTGTTCCAAGTTGGCAAATGAGGTAACTAAGCACAAATTTTATTAAGTAATCCATTTAAGTATATAAAGTAAATGTTAGGAATGGGCCTTAAATTCAATGAGGTCTAAATCAAAAGCCCGTATTCCTGAAACAGGAAAAGGATACGGTAAACTTGAAAGAACATACGCAAGTCTGATGGATATTACCAAGTCTTCAGAGGACAACCTGGGAGAGCAGGAAAACTTCTCCAAGGAACTGATGTTTTATAGGGGTATGCAGATACCAGATTGGGAAGAATAAAGTGAGTGGTAAAGAATCCTTCAGTGTAGCCCCCACTTCCTCCATAAAGACGCTTTGACCATATCAGTACATAAAGGGCAGTCTTTTCCACATCTGAATTTTTGCATATTCTTAGTGCTTAACCAACCAGTTGCTATTGAGTCAGTTCTGACTCATTGTGACACTATGTGTGTCAGAGTAGAACTGTGATGCGTAGGGTTTTCAGTGGCTGATTTTTGGAAGTAGATCACCAGTCTTTTCTTTGGAGGTACCTCTGGATAGACTCAAAACTGCCAACTTTTTGGTTAGCCGCTGAGCATGTTAACCACTTGAACCATCCAGGGTATCCCTCTTAGTACTTAGGGCTCATTTAAATTGAAGTTCTTTGAAAACAAGATCTATCTTGAGTGCCTTGTATAGATCCCTATCCAGGGGAGATTTTTAATTAAAATAATAGTTCAGTTCAACTTAATTTTCATCATGATTGATTTACTAGGCACCTACTAATTCTTTTCTTATGGACACAAAAAAGTATATAAGATTCTTTTCTTGTCACAATGGCAGTTCTGGTTTCATTCTAAGGAGAGAAATTTTAGCCATTGAATGGCAGACAGCCTTATCGTCATTTGTATTTCAGACCTTTTGCACTGCTTGTCCACATTCAAACTTAACATGGAGAGTTCAAGTTCCAAGAAATGAGGGTGGTGGAGAGTCTTTCCAGTACTCAGAATGTGACTGGAATTGAAGGCCTTTCAAAGATCCCTGTTTAAAATCTGTTTTATTCATTCAGCTGTGGCAATTTCTTTAACAGCTACAGTTATAATTGAGAGGTTTGGGGCAGAGAGAATTGATTTCTATAAAACGTTTTATTATTTTACCAGTAATTCTCTTAAGTGGGCTTCAGTGAATTACCTTTGTTATGCGGCTATTACCAGGGATAGCATCATAATAACTGGGGCCTCAGCCAAGGAATTCCTTAACTACAGTAAAGGGATGTGGCCCTTCTGAGAGAAGCACTTCTCCACTCTAGCTTCCCAGCACTGGGGATAATAATCACAGCACAACGTTCACCTTTCTGTAAAACTGGGCATTTGAGCCTGGGACTACATAAATTGAAGCTCTTAACAGAAACTGTGGTGCTTTTTCTTGGAAGATCTGTGAGAAGAAAGCAATTTTGTTCCCTTTTTCCACTGCAGTGACAATTTCAGTATCACACAACGTATTCCATCACAACCTGTATAGTTCTACCACTGTTCTTGCCATCAAAAATGTTTTGCCTGTATGTCAAAGAAGGTTCCTCAGAAGAAGTGAGTCATGCTGGGCGTTCCAAGGTAAACAGGAACTGGCCACATAGAGAAGAACAGGAAAGAGAACATCAGCCAAAAGAACACTGAGAGCTAAGGATATCATAGCACCTAGTGAAGTGAAACCACTCAATGTCTGCCAACAGGAGAATAAAGAAGTAAATTGTTTACTCATACAATGCAATATTACACAGAATTTTTTAAAAATTACATGTATTAGGTTGAATAAATACCAACAATGACAGCGACACATTATATGATTTCATTAATATGAACTTCAAGAATAGGCAAAACTCAAAGATTAGACAAGCCGGTAAAACAAACAATGACATGTGAGGAATGTGCTTCTTAGTTCAATCAAGTATATGAGAGTAAATGGACAACACCTGCTCAAAAGCAAAGATGAGAAGGCAGGAATGGACAAGAAAACTGAATGAATGGACACAGGGAACCTGTGGTGGAAAGAGAAAGAGTGCTGAAATATTGTGGGGATGGCAACCGATGTCACAAAACAACTTGTGTATAAATATTGAAAAGAGAAATGAATTTGCTCTGTAATTTCACCTAAAGCACAACAAAATTAAGAAAAAAGAATGGGCAAAACATATATAATGATCAAAGTCAAAATAATGATTATCTCTAGGGAGGTATATGTAACGGGAAGGGACATAAAGATCTAGACTCCTGGGGGTAATGAATGGGAAGGGACACAAGTCTAAGCTCCTGGGGGTACTGGAAATATTAAATATGAAAGAATATACAGTCTAGAGTACTGGACATGCTCTACATATTGATGTATATTTTGGTTGCTGAAGTATATACATATGTAAAAGTTCATTGATGTGCACACTTAAGATTGGGGCTGTTTTATGGATATATATTTTTTCTTTAATTACATATATTTAATAATACTATATGTATGGAAAGTAAATCATATATGTATAAGCTATATATATTATATTTTTTCTCAAAAAAATTACCTAAAAGCATCTCAAAGGCAGAGTGAAATATGTAGTATCGCAGTGCTCAGAATAAAAAGATCAACAGAGAGATAATGAAATCAAAACAAGCAAGAAATGAAAACCCTAGAGGGAGATGCAAATTAAAATTGAGGAGGATATACTTTCACTTTTCACCTGGGGACATTTACTGACTCTGGAAGCTGACAATGCAGGTTTGACCTTGGCAGAATATTTCTTGCTGGAGGCAGAGATAATAGTAGAGATCTTGAAATAGAAGCAAGGCTGGAAGGATCAATTGGAATGTAAGAAACCACAGACTAAAAAAATAAAACAAAATAAAAGATACTATCGAAGTTTTTACCAAACTTTGATGTTGTTTATGTTAGGAAACCAAAGGTACTAGCAGAAAACTCTAAAATATAGAACTGAATATCTCACATTCTTTCAGTGCTGAGGAAGTAAAGATCTGCCAGATATTGGATTGAAAGCCCTTGAGGATAATGCAATAAGAACAGGGCATCAGAGGTAGATTAAGGTTTAATAAAGCTGCAATCAATTTCTGAGAAGTTTAGACCTTGATGGATTAGATGATCAGCACCCCCAACCTATATGTTTGATGGAACAAAAGGTGAACTCTCATTGATGGGCGATAATTTCGTCTGTCATATCAATGGTTCTTTTTATAAAAATAAACAGAATACAATAAAAAGTACTAGATATATGAAAACCACATGGCCAAAAATAAAGATCAAAAATGTAAAATAATTACTAAACCACAGATAATCTAGATGCAAGAGCTAGCCTTAAAGAACTTTTAAAAATAACTACAGTTAATGTAGAGAATAAAATGTACAGATTAAAAAGGTGAAGGATTTCAGCAGCAAATTGGAGTCTGTCAGTAGAAATTAAATGGATATTATAGGAATAAAACATAAGCTATCTGAAATTAAGAACTTAGTAGCTGAGTTTAATGACAGATTGAACACAACAGAAGATAGGATTAGACAGGTCAATAGAAAATACTAAAGTAAAGAGAGAGGAAAAAAGTAGAAAACAACAAAGAGATTTGAAAACAACATGGAGTGCACTCAAAAATTCTAATATATAATTGGTTTCTCAGAAGGAGAAATGACAATGGAACAGAATGTGTATTTGAAAAGATACTGTCAAATATATATATATTTTTCCAAACATAATGAAAAATGTCAACAAAAAAACTTAATGAAAACCAAGCAGATTAACTACAGAGGGTAACGGCACCTAAGTAAATCACAGTTAAACTGCTAAAGGACAAAAAACAACATTTTAAAATTAATATGAGGAAAAAACACATTACCATCAAGGGGGCCACAAGTAAGACTAAAAATTGACTTTGTAAGAGAAAAATAGAAGTCAAAGGAAAGATAAAACAACAAGAAAAAAGAAAACAAAATTCTCTAAAGGGCTAAAAGGAAAACACAGCTAAATTGGACTTCTATACCCAGTAAAAATATCATTCAGAAACAAAGGTGAAATAAAGACTTGTTCACACAAACAGTGAGGAAACTTGTCTGAAGAAAGCCAACACTTAAAAAAATAAAATAAAAAGGCTACTTAAGAAACTTCTTTGGTCAGAAGGAAAACAGTTCCAGAAAAAAAAAATAAGGAAATGCAGGGAAAAATGAAGACTAATGGAAATATTAACAATATGAGTGAATAAAACTGAATATGAATAAAACAAAATGTGTTGGGAGTATTAAAAGACAAACAGAACTAAAATACATAGCAACAGTAACAATTATTTGGAGGTGGTGAAATGGAGAAAAAATCTCTGAAATTCTAGCAGCATCAGGCAAGTCGTAAAAATATTAATTTATATTCAACCGAAATGAACCAAAGATTCAGCTCTAGGATAACTACTGAAATGGTTAAATCAATTGTAACCCATAGCAACCCTATGTACAACAGAAGGAAACACTACCCAGGTCTTCACCATCCTCATGATTGTTGCTATGTTTGAGCCCGTTGTTGCAGCCACTGTGTCAATCCATCTTGTTAAGGGTCTTCCTCTTTTTCACTCACCCTCTACTTTACCAAGCAGATGTCCTTCTCCAGGGACTGGTCCCTTCTGATCACATGCCCAAAGTATGTGACACGAAGTTTCATCATTTTTGCTTCTAATGAGCATTCTGGCTGTACTTCGTCCAAGACGGATTTGTTTGTTCTTCTGGCAGTCCATGGTATATACAATATTCTTCACCAACACTCTAACTCAAAGGTGTCAATTTTTCTTTGCTCTTCCTTATTCATTGCCCAGCTTTTACATGCGTATGAGGTGATTGAAAATACCATGGCTTGTGTCAGGTGCACCTTAGTCCTTAAAGCAACATCTTTGCTTTTTAACACTTTAAAGAGATCTTTTGCAGCAGATTTGCCCAATGCAATGTGTTATTTGATTTCTTGACTTATAATTCCATGGGTGTTGATTATGGACCCAACAACTTCAAAATCCTGGACAACTTCAATCTTTTCTCCATTTATCATGATGTTGCTTATCGGTCCAGTTGTAAGGATTTTTGTTTTCTTTATGTTGAGGTGTAATCCATATTGAAGGCTGTGGTCTTTGATCTTCATCAGTAAGTGCTTCAAGCCGTCTTCACTTTCAGCAAGCATGGTTGTGTCTTCTGCATATCACAGGTTGTTAATGAGTCTTCCTCTAATCCGGATGCCGCATTCTTATCATCCAGCGTTCTTATCATCCAGTTTCTCAGATTATTCAGCGTTCAAATCGAATAACTATGGTGAAAGAATACAACTCTGATGCACACCTTTTATGACTTTAAGCCATGCAGTATCCCCTTGTTGTGTTCAAAGTACTGCCTCTTGGTCTAAGTACCAAAGTTACATTAAATGTAAATAACTAATATTCTCCCCAAAAAGAGTCATATTGTCAAATTGGAATAAAACAAAACATACAAGCAAACAAACAAAAAATTGGGACTCAAAGACATCTGACAGCATGCTTGTTGATTTTCCCACTTTTGCTTATTCTGTAATGTTCCTTGGACTCAGGCAGACATAGCTCTGGCAGCATGTTTGTCCATTTCCTACTTTTGCTTTTTTGAAAATATGCCAAATAAAATCTTTCTGTTAGCTTTACTACACTTTTACCCTACAACAGTTAATGGTATAGTTGTTGCAGCGGTTTCTGAAGCTATGAATCCAGTCCAACTGGAGGCGACCTAGACTGCGGAGCAGAAGCAGGCAAAGAGAGGTCCTATCTTCTGAAATCCATTCATTCACATTCCATATCACTTTGACAACGATGGGGTAAATGCTCTTGGAAAATAAGACTTCGCTTATTCTCTTTTGTTTTCTTTCTTGTATTTTCTAAAGTTTTGTTCAGTATATATTGTTTTAAAAAGCTGGTTATTTGATTGAGGAGAACCTTTCTTGATCATTTAGTTAATAGTGATATCTAGTAACTCTTTTGGTGAACTGCAATTTAGTGTCTGGATTTAGGCATTTGAAACATTAAAGAGGTAATTCTATTTTCAAAGATCTCTGGGTCATGATAAGCTGAAAAATATGACACAGGTTGACTAGTAAAAGCCATTTGCGTGGTTGCCAGTGCTCACCATGAACGTTAAAGACTCCCATTGACAGGATAAGGTGGTTGCGAGCGAGACAGGTTAGAGTGCTAGTCTGCCTTCCACCTGCAAGCAAACTATCATACAATGAAGGGACACATTGGTCTAAGCATAACACTGTCCAAATCCAGTGGAGTTCCTCATTAGGGTTCTTTTTGTAACTCAGGGAAAACCTGGAAAATAGTGCTCTATTTTGCCAAATTCACAGGGGGAGGTAGCAGCTCATGACCAGTTTTATGAAACTTACAGTGGGAAGTGATAGCTTCTGACGTGTTTTATGAAATTCCCATGGAGAAGTGTTAGTTCTGAACCTGTTTTATGATAATTTCTCAAAAAAGAATCACAGTGTTAAAATTAAAATCATCAGTAGCTACTTGAAAGTAATTTCAAGTTGGAGAAACTAGTATATTTAAGGTCTAAAATAAGACAGTAGGTCTCTAGCCAGCAGAATGAATTAAGTTCAAAAAGAAGGAAACAAAAAACTTGAACCTTAGTGCTTAACATTATTAATAAATGAGCCAGGATTCCTGCCTGCCCCCCCCGCCCCCCGCTACCAAGATACTGGTTTGAGGTTCATATTTAGAAACACTATAAACTGAATATACTACAAGTATTTTGGAATTTCAGTGACCACTTTGGGAAAGTGAGCTTCCATTTGTGTTGTCTTTTCCTTTTGGGGGAATTTTTGTTTGATGCTCAGATTTTGTCAAAAGGCCTAATATTCCTCCATCTGAGGCTCTGGCAAGTTAATAAGTTTTATCTAGAATTTGTTTTTTCTATTGAATTGAGTCAATCTTACCAAATATTCCTATATATACTTTAAGAAACTAGGATCCCCATATTGTTGTTTTGTGTGGTGTTGACCAGTGAGTTTGGGTGGTCTTTCTCTCTCATTTTGTCCTGAGAGCTTGCTTCTGGCCTAGAGCATTGTCAGAGTTTCGTATAGCTCAAGGGTAGCTTTTGAAGGATCCCTTCCAATTAGGTGGAGACCTTTTTAACACGAAAGAAAATAAGAAAAAATGCTGTTATGCTGTAGTTATCAGAAATTGGATGGGTACCAATCATACAAGAAGTGTAAACACATTCTCTCTATTATAGGGGAACTTTAAGAAACCAAAAAATAGAAATGACAATGAAATACCTGAAATGGCCTGGGAAAATGTTTCCAACCCTAGCCAGAGACTTTAGATTACATCCATATCAATTAATTGGTCAGTTTAAAAGAAACTTGTTGATTTCTAAAGCCAGCTGATAAAATCTTTAAAGGCTAAAATTAGATTGAGGAAAATATGGGAAACAGTAAAAGTTGAATGAAAACAATATTTAAACAAACTTTGTTTCAACAGTCATGTTTTATGGTACACAGGCTTAAAATAATTTCTGAGACCTTTTAGGTAACTTACTAATTAAATCAAGTAAATAAATATTCCTCAGAATGTATTTAAGTTTATATTCTTTTGCTTTTTATGCCACAGAGAAAGGATATATATATATATATGTCTGCTAATGAGCGCATTCATTTTTTGCCATTTAAAGGTGTGTTTTTAAAAAAAAAAAAAATTTTTTTTTTTTTTTTACTATAAGAGATATGCAACAAAGAATGTTTAAGAGGTTTATTAAAAAAAATTATTTGATATGGTCAAAAGCTTTATCTGTCTGACTAAAGTTTAATGGTTTAATTTATGAGATTTTTAGGAGCTCTTTTTTTAATGTTAAATAGCATATAAAAAAAGATTTTTTTTCTTGCTGTTAAATAACAAAATTTTATTTGATTACTGAGTTGAAGGGTTAATTTATTCTTTGTGTAATCTGCCTCGAAGGCAAAGGTTTGGCCTCTCATTAGAATGTGGCTTTAAAAAAAAAAAAAAAAAGCTAAGGTTTCTACCTTTAAGATCTTTAGTTAAATAATTGAAGTATTGTTTCTCAGTGGCCTATAACAAACTCCTGAGAACTTTCAAACTTCATGGAAAGCCATAAAAAAAAATTATAAAGGAAAAATGGTAAAAAAAGTTTTATTTAATATGTTAGTATTTCCTCATGTTTTTGCCTAATATTAGACAACAAATACATAATATTATGTCATAATTTTATTATTTTTTAATTGCTAACTTGGTTGTAATTTTCTTTTTTTGAATCAAGCATCATCAAAGCCAATGATTTCACTGGGGAATACATATTGTTTACCCATTAAGTTTTTTTTTTTTTTTATTACTTGTTCAGGTATTTAGAGGCTTGATAATCTTGGTATATTCTTGGTGTACCCTGACTATATGGTGTTATATCTCAAAAATTATTATGTATTTTATCTGAAGCTCTTTAAAAATAAGTTTAATCATTGTATTTAAATATATTTTTGTCTAAGTTGGTGGATCCAACTACACTCATTTAGATGATCCCTTTCCAACTGACAGTGAGTTTGCATAGGCAATCTCTTGTTTAGATTCCTGGCAAATGAGTTAGCAATGCATTTTGGTAACTTTAGGATTACCTTTAGGTATTCATAGCAATGTTACCAGTAAATATTGGAAAGGTAATGTTAATTTGTTACACATTGTAACACAAGATTCAGAAGATTGCTCATGGGTCCAACACTCAGGGTGGGGTTGGTCATTTCTAAGAGCTTTAATTCCTACTTATGGTAATAGTTGAATTGGAAAAATCTTTAAGAAATTTTTCAATCACTGTGGGACAAATAGCAGATGAAGTTGCTAATGGGATGGAAACACAGCAGTGATCTCTGACCTCATTAAACCAAGGTGGCATGAGATAACATAATAGCCTTAGATTTCTTATTAGCCCTAGAAAGTGTAGTCTGTACTGCAGCAAATATCTCTTGTTGTATTTGGATAAATAACTCAGGAGAAGTAGAAGAGTATATACACAGAATTAGACAGCAAGCCACTTTGTTACATACTAATAACACCCTCGTAAACACCAGATTTGTTTGATTATCATCAAGAATAAGTACATGTGCTAGATCACTGTTGCAAGGAATAGTAGTATTCTTAGTCCGCGTCCTGATAGTATTAGACTTAATAAAACTCATCTCCTATTGTCTTAAACACTTAAAAGGCAAAAGAAGCCTTGGGCTAAAATGTTGATGTACATCGAGTGTGCTCATTTCAACAATGAGATTGATAAGAACCTCACTCTTTCTTAAGATCCTGATGAAGAACTAGATGGTAACCAGTGGAAAACTAGCACCATGAGTTTAAAAAGCCTGCTATGGCTGCCATCTAATAGCCTGACCAAGTCCACGTGTTGCTCATCCATGTGTTATCTCCAGTCTCCAATCAAGAGGAGGGAATGATTTAGGAGATAATATTGGAGCCATTATTCTCTGTACTTGAGCATAAAGAATGTGACCCAGCTGGAGCTAGACTCACAAGGACGCACAAGAACTCATTAACTGAGCCCTGAGGTATAAAGACAATAGCTAGAACAAATCTGGAAAAACATCTTTTAGGGAACATTTCACATAAACAAATCATAAACAGCACAAAAAAACCCCACATACCTTCCACTCTCCTCTTATTTTTTATTAGCATTTAGTGAATAGTAAGATTCGTTGGACCAATGAAGACCCTTCTGACTGTTGTTATTGAAACTTGTACCAATTATTGTTAAGAAAGACACTTTAAAATGTAGAATCACAATGACTTAGCATTTAGCTAATCTGTGAAAAAGTGAAGCTTTCAATGATTTTACACATTTATAATGTTAATATATACTGATGGGAAACCCTGGTAGCATAGTGGTTAAGTGCTATGGCTGCTAACCAAAGGGTCGGCAGTTCAAATCCACCAGGCACTCCTTGGAAACTCTATGGGGCAGTTCTACTCTGTCCTATGGGGTAGCTACGAGTTGGAAGTGACTCGACGGCACTGGGTTTGGTTTTTTTTTGGTTATATACTGATGATTCAGTAACATTCCTCAGGCTCAGACAAACATGGCTCTAACAACATGTTTGTTGGTTTTCCCACTTTGCTTATTCTGGAATATTCCTTGGACTCAGTCAGACAGATATAGCTCTGGTCCCATGCTTGTCCATTTCCTACTTTCGCCTTTTTGAACTTATGCCAAATAAAACCTTCCTTTTTGCTTTACTATAATTTTATGGTGATTTTACCCCAGAACAATATATTAGCATACATTTATATGTACATGGAGAAAGAAAATTACAAACTTTAGGGTTTACTTGGTGGGGGAATGCGATATATGAATGTAAAGAAGGTACTCCAAAAGAGCAAAAAAAAAAAAAAGGAGAGACAAAGGTGTCCAATAAAAGCAACAACTATGCTATAATCTCATTTTTGTAAAATTAAGTTGTCAAGTGCCATCATCAGGTTGGTCTGACTCATAGCGACCCTATGAATGACAGAACAAAGCACTGCCTACTCTGGCTCCATTCTGACAGTTGTTGTTATGCTCGAGCTCATTGTTACAGCCACTGTGTCATTTCATCTTGTTGAGCGTCATCCTCTTTTTTGCTGACCCTCTACTTTACTGAGCATGATGTCCTTCTCCAGGGCCTGATCCCTCCTGATAACATGTCTAAAGTATGTGAGACATAGTCTCACCACCCTTGCTTATAAGAAGCATTCTGGCTTTACTTCTTCCAAGACAGATTTGTTTGTTCTTTTGGCAGTCCATGGCATATTCAATATTCTTTAGCACCACCACAACTCAAAGGCATCAATTCTTCGGTCTTTCTTATTCATTGTCCAGCTTTCACATGCATGTGAGGCAATTGAAAACACCATAGCTTGGGTCAGGCACACCTTAGTCTTCAAGGTGATATCTTTAGTTTTTAAGGTCTTTTGTAGCAGATTTGTCCAATGCAACGTGTCTTTTGATTTCTTGATTGCTGCTTCCATGGGTGTTGATTGTGGATCCAAGTAAATCCAAGTAAAATGAAACCCAAATAAAATTAAGTAAGTGTGTGTAAATGCACAGAGGTCTGTATGCAAGGATGAAAACGAACTCGCTCATGTAGTTTGGTGGTGCATCAGGAAAAGACAACCTCAGTGCAGTCAGTGAGACAAAGGCATAATGTTCTGACCATGCTATATAATTTTAATTCGGATTCTAGACCAACAGCTATATTTTTTGAGAAAAACATGTTTTTCCTCAGTGGTTCAAACCAGAATGTGAAACCATATGTCCTGAGGAGTCTTAACCAAGTGACTATCTGCACCCCTCAAAATACCCATACTCTGGAAGAGTGCTGTCTCGGTGCCGTTGCCAGCAAGGTATTTTTTCTTTTTGCCAGATAGACCAAGAAAATACATGTAAGCGCCTTGTGACCATGATGTAACCATCCTGTGAAACTATCTGAAGAACTAACTGTACTATTAATAATCAGTAACTAGTCAGAGTGTGATTATTACAATATTCATTGATTTTCCTGTAATTGCCCTCCCTATGGTTTGGCTCCTCTTTTTAACTCATAAGAATACTTGTATAACGAAACTGCCCCAGGACTACCTGGTTCCATTTTCAGTGGACTATGTAGTTCCCCAATTGCAATTGTTTTAAGCCCTTAATAAACCTCTTTGTTTTAACTTGAAAAACAAACAACCAAAAAAAAAAAAAAAACACATGGTTGGGAGAAACCATGGATCTGAGCACTTATTATGTCTTCATCAAGTGTGCTGACCTGTAAGGCCTAATCTTGCTCTGACTCCAAATCCTTTCTATAGTCACGTAGACAATTAAGTAGGTCAAGGTGAACCCGGCATGAGTACCATTCAAATGGTTACTCCTCAGAGAAGTAGGACTACTTTGTTTGCTGCTTGCTACAAAAGGTGTTTGACCCTCGTTCACCCTCAGTTCCTTTGCTACAACAGAACACTTTGTGCATGTAATCATCATATGGGATGGCCAAATCTCACAGTGGGACTTGAAGTCAGAAGTACCAGCCCTGCCGTGCAATGTTCTTTCTGTTTGCTCGGCTCTGAGTGATTAACTGTCTTGCTCCTTACTACTAAATCTCATTCTCTATGTTTGGCACCTCTGGAGTTGTGGCAGCCAATTGCTTACTTGCTTAGTCTTCTCCTTTGGTGTCTTGCATCCTCTATGAAGATGAGAGTGTCTCCTGCCATTAGTCAATGTAGTTCATTATGTTAATCAAATAAAAGAGAAAAATCATATTATTGTCTAATAGATGAGGCAAGGAATTTGATAAAATTAACATTCATTTATAATGTTTACTAAACTCTGATTAGAAGGGAGCCGCTTTAATCTCATAATGGGTAGGTAAAAAAAACTATAGCTCACATTATGCTCAGTGATGAAATATTGAAATATTTTCCTGTAAGATTAGGAAGAAGACAAATATTCTCACTATTACACACTATTTAACATTATACTAGAAGGTCTAGGCCATGGAATGTGACAATAAAAAGAAATAAATATTGCAAGAATTGGAAATAATTATAGTGTTATCATACAATATGGTTGTATCCTTAGGATATCCAAAAGAATCTGCAGATTATTTATTAGAAATAATAAATTAGTTTAATGAGGTTGCTGCCTGGTAAAGTTACTAGATAAAAATCAATTTTATTTCTTTATACTAAAAACAATTAATGAAATTAAATTGATAATACCAGCTTAAGTAGTATCAAATGTAAAAAATATTTGCTAATAAAACTAATGAACGATGGAGAAAACATCTACACATAATACTTTAAAGTGCCATTTAGAAAAAATTTTAAAAAGAAAACTTAAATTGATAAATATTACTCATGAGTTAGATTATGCAAACATATTTGTAGATTCAATGCAATCCCAATTAAAATCAGAACATTTTTAATTGAGAAATTATATTGTACATTTATATGGAAATGAAGGAAAAAAAATGGTAGTCACTTTTGAAGAAGTACAAAGTGGGAGAAAATACTGATCTGTTATACCAGATATTATACAGATTTGAAAACATTTTGACATTGGTACTATGATTGATAATTATGCCTCTGAATAGAATAGAGGGTCCAAGAATAGAACCATGTATATATGGATATTGGATTTAAAATGAAATTTATTTCTGAATAATGATTTAATGCTTATCTTTTAAAATAAATGTTGCTTGATCAATTGGAGGGCAATTATATAATTTGTTGTTGAAATTGGAACAATTTGAGTGAAACAGCACCATTTTATAATTGCACCAGAGGAACAGGGACTTGGCAAGAGAAGTTATTACTATCAACTGGATATCAGTAAACAAATAAGCACTTGATCCCTTTTTCACACAATTGACCAAAAGCCCAAGAATATTAAAGGTGCATATGTGAAAGGCAAAACTTTAGAGTTTCTAGAACACAGTTTCTTCATTAGTTTGGGATATAAGATGTCTTCTTAATCAGGACAAAGAAAACAATACAAAGTATCGACAAACTTGGCTATGTTAAAATTAAGAAATTTGTTACTTAAAAGATACCATTGAGAGTGAAAGGAAAATTATTAAAAGGCATATATTTGCAGTACATAGAGCAAAAAAAAAAAAAGCCTGTATCTGGAATAGGTGAAACAGCCATGCAAATAATGAAGAAAAATGTCAGATAATCAAATATTAACATAGGCAAGGCATTTGTCAGGTATTTCACAAAAGAGGATATCCAAATGAAAATATTCAAATGGCCAGTCAATCTATGAAATAGTAATCCATTATATGAATAATTAGGGAAATATAGTTAAACCCACAATGAGATGTCACTATGTATCCTCTGAAAAGACCAAAATTAAAAAGATTCACACTATCAAGTGCTTCTCTGGATGTGGACCAAGAGAAACTCAGATGCAGTTTTGGTAGATGTGTAAACTGTTAAAATCACTTTGGAAAAATATTGGCATTGTTTGTTAGAATTGAAAATATACATACACCATGCTGCAATGATTCTCTTTCTAGATATGTACCTAACAGAGATGTGATATGCAAAAAGAAACAGGCACAAGAATGTTCTTAACATTAATCTTAAGAGATAAACAGCAACATCATAAATGTTTGTCAACTGTAGGAGGGAAATGATAAAAAATAAAAAAAATTATATATTCATACAGCAGAATACTATATTTAAAAAATAATAATAACTACAGCTACACACTTAGCAAACAGTGAACCAAAGAAGCCAGATAAAAAAGAATATATGATATATAATTCCACTGATATTAAAGAACCAGCAGAATCAAACTAGAGTGTTAGAAGTCAGTATTATTACCTTTGAAAAAAAAAATTGTGAGAGCCAGAAAGGGAGTTTGAGGGGTGCTAAGCAATATTAAGCAATATACTCTCTTGACCTGGGTGATTATCCAAGTGTATATTTCTTGGCAAGTAATTAAGCTACTTAAGGGCTTTCTGTTGTTGTTTTTACATAGTTTGTATATATGTTATGGTTTAATAAAAAGCAAAATAAAACAAACCATATAACTTACATGTGCCATGTATGTAGAAAGACAGAAGGTGATTAAAACCAAACCATGTGATGGTGAGTCTAAGGTGCTCTCCATTCTTGGATCTCTGGAGCTCTCTTGGTGCTTTCCCTTCCTACGATTAAGGTTACCCAATTATTTTGTCCTTTGAATCTTTGGTTGATACCATATTTCTCACTAATGGAAGGCATGCTGATTAAAGGACCAATTCATAATTTTCCTTATGAGTTATGGATTTTGATACCCATTATCTGGGATCAAATATGTCCCAGTGGAACATGGATGTAGTAAATCCTACTGATGAGTCAATGATAAAATCATTTTTTTTTTTTTAGTGGATTTTGTTTTATTTCTTGAAATTTTGCAAAATGTGAGGTAAAATATGAAGGCATCTGACAATGACTGCACATACATTTTATTCTGGTCTTCTTCTTAGACTTTTTATTATTCTTCATGAAACTTTTCAGAATGTGGTACAATACACTCTACTACAAAGAAACACCTACAGCCCAAATAAATAAAACCAAGGCATTTTTTACCTCAGGAAAATGACCACTGTAATGGATTCTTCATTACTACAAAAGCAATACTGACAAGCTAAATAAATTAAAGGAATTTGAATCTCAGGAAAATTACTACTACTCTGTATTCTTCATTATAACAAAAACAGTACTAACAGCTGGGAAGCAGGAAGAGCTGCTCTGGAATACTGCAGAACTGCCCACAGCCGTGAGTACCATCTGCTATATGTGAAAGCAGTGATTGGGCGTCAAGGAGAAAATGGCCAATGTGATTGAATGAAGACTAAGAATAGCTTATTCTCACAATTAGTGCATTCTCACAAGAACATAGTGACTGGAAAACATAGCGAGGAGGCTTATCTCAAAGAAATAAAGGCAAACCTGTCAAAAATTAAGAAAATTTGGACATCCAGGAGGCATCACCTAAGACAATGCTCAATCTGCAAAAAAAAATTAAGTTCTAACTCAGGGTTCTTGAGTTTCATGTATGTCACAAGGCTCCCACCTTGAGGCTAAGTGTGTTAAAATCTGGCTACCTCCTTCCCAAAGAACTCCAGAGACATAAAAAATTGTTGGGATACTGTATGTCCCATGAGTTACCAAAGGGTTAAAAATTTTAAGACTAAAAGTAAACATAAAATTACAAGAAGAAAATATAAATTGATAGTCATGTAGTCTTGGAGTTACATAAGACCTTTAAGCTTGACTCTTAAAGTTAGACCATATAAAAGGAGAATTACTGATTTGACTCCAAAACTTTTTTTTTTGTATAGAATAAAAACACTATAAAGTTAAAAGACAAAACAATAGGAAAAATATTTACATCATGTACAATTGACAAATTGTCTATGTCATTAATGAAAGAAAGTTTTTCTAGCCAATAGGAAAAAATAGACATAAATACAGAAAAGGGAAACTGACAAAGGAACTACACATTTTTAGAGACTATTAAAAATATTCAACATCCTTATTAATAATAGCAATCAGAGAAACTCACATGAAAACAATCTACCCGAAAGAAATGTCGTTAATGTGGTTGCAATAAAATGGCATGTACCATACCCTCTTGTTGAAAATATGAAATGAAATATTTCTAGAGGCAATTTAATCAAGTGTAGCAAAAGCTTTTAAATGAGAATATTCTATGAAGCAGTAATTACATTTCTAAATATAACAAATAATCAAATATGACAATACGTAAGTATAAGGATTTTTATCTCAGTCTTTAAAAAAAAAATATGTATATACCAGAAAAAAAAAAAACAAAAAAAAAAAAACAAACATGTTGCCATTGACCCTATAGGACAGAGTAGAAGTGCCGCACAGGGTTTCCAAGAAGCAGTTAGTGGATTCAAACTGCCAGCCTTTTGGTTAGCAACCGAATTCTTAACCAATGTTCCACCAGGGCAAATATACATATTTATATACTATTATATATATATATAAAACAAATTGGAAATAATGAGAGCACATCCACTCAGTGAATACACAAACTATTAAAATGATGCAGTTAAATATTTGTTTACATCCCAACCCCACCCAGTGCCCTCTAGTTGATATACATAGAAACATGTTTTAAATATATTCCTAAATTTAAATGACCACATCAGAAAACCATGGGAAGACTGAAGTCTGAAAAACTTGCAAGCAACCATCTAAGGTACAAATATTGGTCTCGACTCATCTGGAGCAAAAGAGGAAACCAAAGACTCACAATGGAGTATTAGACACCGCTAAAGAACAATGATGAATCTGTGAAGCATCACATAACATGGATGCATCTGGAGGACATTATGCTGAGTGAAGAAAGTCAATCACAAAAGAACAAATATTGTATGAGATCACTACTGTAAAAACTCAAGAAAAAGTTTATGTACAAAAAGAAACAATCTTTGATAGTTACAAGGGTGGGGAGGGTAGGAAAGGAAAAACACTTAATAGACAATAGATAAGTGGTAACTTTGGTGAAGGGTAAGACAGCACACAATACTGGGGAAGCCAGCACAGCCTGTACAAGGCAGGGCCATAGTAGCTCCACAGACACACCCAAACTCTCTGAGCGACCGAACTGCTAGGCTGACAGCTGTGGGGACCATGGTCTCAGGGAACACCTAGCTCAATTGGCAAACCAGTGTTGATAAAGAAAATGTTCTACATTCTACTTTAGTGAGTAGCATCTGGGGTCTTACAAGCCTATGAGCGGCCATCTAGGATACTCCACTGGTCTCACCCCTTCGGGAGCAAGGAAGAATGAAGAAAGCTAAAGACGCAAGGGCAAGATTAGTCCAAAGGACTAATGGACGACATCTACCATGACCTCCACCAGACTGCCTCCAGTACAATGAGATGGCACCTGGCTACCACCACTGACTGCTCTGGCAGGGATCACAAAAGAGGGTAGCAGACAGAGCTGGAGAAAAATATAGAACAAAATTCTAACTCAAAAGGAAAGATCAGACTTGCTGGCCTGACAGAGACTGGAGAAACCCTGTGAGTATGGTCCCCGGACACCCTTTCAGCTCGGTAATGAGGTCACTCCTGAGGTTCACTCTTCAGCCAAAGATTGAACAGGCCCATGGAACAAAACAAGACTAAAATTGCACACCAGCCCTGGGCAGGGACTGGAAAGTAGGAGGGAACAGGAAAGCTGGTAATAGGGAACACAAGGTTGAGAACGGAGAGTGTTGACATGTCGTGGTGTTGTTAACCAAGGTCATACAACAATGTGTGTACTGTTTGATGAGAAGCTAGTTTGTTCTGTAAACCTTCATCTAAAGTCCAATTAAAAAAAAAATCAAAGCATGTTGAGAGAAGAAAAAAAAGAAGAATATAGAACTAATTGCCTACATGCACCGCAGCCTCATCTATCCAGAGATCAGAAGAATTAGATGGTGCCCAGTACCACTACCAACCATTCTGACCAGGGATACAACAGATGGCTCCAGATAAAATAGGATAAAAATGTAGAACAAACCTCTAGTTCTTATTTAAAAAGAAGAGTCCAGACTTATGGGCTAGAGGTACCCCTGAGACTATAGCTCTGAGATATCCTTTAAATAATTAATTGAACTACTCCCAGAAGTCAACTTTCAGTTAAATAACAGATTGACTCATAAAATAAACAATACTACCAGTAAGTACTGTGCTTCTTTAAAAAGAAAATTCATCTATATGAGACCAAATGGTCAATATATACCCTAAAGCATAGATGAGGAGGCCGGGGAGGGGGGATGTGGAGGGGCAGAGACAGGACAGGAAACCTGGATTAATGGAAGCAGAACAACCACCAGAAATGTGGGGAATGTTGACACAATGTGTGAAATGTAACCAATATCACTGAACAATATATATTAAAATTATTAAGTTGGAACATAATTTTCTGTGTAAACTTCCACCAAAAACTAAATAAAATATTTTAAAAAAAGAAAACCATGGGGGAATATAAATGATTTTGATAAACCAAAAAAAAAAAAAAAAAAGGATTTATAAATCTGTTTAAAATAAGCATTAAAATACCTGGATTAATATGCACTATAAAGTTAAAGTCACCACTCTTCTGTCAGTGCCTCATACTATGGTGGCCAGAATTTTGCTTTGATACCGGAAGTTGTGCCACCGATATTTCAAATAACAACAGGATCATTCTTGATAGTCAGGTTTCATTGGAGTTTCCAGACTAAGGCAAACTAGGAAGAAGGAACTGGCAATCTACTTCTAAGAAAATTGGCCAGCAAAATCTTATGAATAGCAGCAGAACATTGTTTGATATAGTGCCAGAAGATAAGCCCCTCAGGATAGAAGGCACTCAAGCTATGACTGGGAACAGCTGCCTCCTTGAAGTAGTGTTGACCTTAATGAAATGGATGGAGTAAAGCTTTCCAAACCTTCATTTGCTGATGTGGCACTACTCCGAATGAGAAGAAAAAGCTGCAAATGTCCATTAATAATCGGAATGTGGAATGTATGAAGTATGAATCTAGGAAAATTGGAAGTCTTCAAAAATGAAATGGTATGCTTGAAGATCTATAACCTAGGCATTAGTGAGCTGAAGTGGTCTGGTATTGACCATTTCAAATTGTAAAATCTTATGGTCTGCTATGTGGGGAATGACAAATTGAAGAGGAACGGTGTGGCATTCATTGTCAAAAAGAACACTTCAAGGTTGATCCTGAAGTACAATCCTGCCAGAGATGGGATAATATCCATAAGCCTATAAGGCTGACCAGTTAATATGACAGTTGTTCAAATTTACACACCAATCACTAATGCCAAAAATGAAGAAATTGAAGATTTTTATCAATTTTTGCAGTCTGAAATGGATCAAACATGCAATAAAGATGCATTGATAATTACTGGTGACTGGAATATGAAGGAAACCCTGGTGGCATAGTGGTTAAGTGCTACGGCTTCTAACCAAAAAGTTGGCAGTTCGAATCCACCAGGTGCTCTGTGGAAACTCTATGGGACAGTTCTACTCTGTCCTATAGGGTCACTATGAGTTGGAATAGACTCGATGACAATGGGTTTTTTGGTTTGGAATATGAAAGTCAGAAACTATGAAGAAGGATCAGTAGTTGTAAAATATGGCCTTGGTAATAGAAATGACACATACATATAGATATAGAATTTTGTGAGAACAACAACCTATTCATTGGAAATACCTTTGTCAACACATAAAAGGTGAGGAATCACATGGAACTCACTGGTTGGAATACACAGAAATAAAATCGACTACATCTGTGGAAAGAGACGATGGAGAAGCTCAATATCATCAGTCAGAACAAGGCCAGGGGCCAACTGTGGAACAAAGCGTCAAGTGCTCATATGCAAGTTCAAGTTGAAGTTGAAAAAATAAGTCCACGAGAGCCGAAGTACGAGCTTGAATATATCCTACCTGAATTTAAGACCATCTAAGAATAGATTGGACATTTCTGAATACTGATGACGAAAGACCAGATGAGTTGTGGGATGGCATCAAGAACATCATACATAAAGAGAACAAGATGTCATTAAAAAGACAGGAAAGAAAGAAAAGACCGAAATGGGTGCCAGAAGAGACTCTGAAACTTGCTCTTCAATGTAAAGTAAAGCTAATGGAAGAAATGATGACGTAAAAGAACTAAACAGGAGATTTCAAAGGCCAACTCAGGAAGACAAAATAAACTATCATACTGAAATGTGCAAAGACCTGGAGTTAGAAAACCGAAATGCTCAGCATTTCTCAAGTTGAATGAACTGAAGAAAAAATTCAAGCCACAAGTTGCAATGTTGAAGGATTCAGAAAATATCAGAAAGATGTTTACCTTTATTTTATTGACTATGCAAAGGCATTTGACTGTGTGGATCATAACAAATTACGGCACTGGCTTTTTTTTTTTTTGCAATGAACGGGAATTCTAGAACATTTAATTGTGCCCGTATGGAACCTGTCATAGGCCAAAAGGCAGTCATTCAAACAGAACAAAGGGATGATGTGTGGTTTAAACCCTTTAAAAGGCAGTGGCACATATATGTTCCAGCTTCATTTTCCACCCCTGGAGGTATACTGACAGACATTTGAGCTACTTCAGTACATTCTGGTGTCCTGGTGAGTACTGGCGCAACTGCCTGAAAAACAAGGAAGTTGGTCTGTACATTTGAGTATTGAGAGCCTTTTGTAGTAGGGGATGTTTCCTAAAGGGATGATTGTGTGAAACTTTTGTGTCTTTTGGCTTTTGTGCAGTGAGATAAGACTTGCAGGTATATTTACTATTTCCTTTGTGTTATTGGTAAGGTACGGTAACTAGTATTTAGAAACATTCAAGTAAATGAGTTATTTTTGGGGAGAAAACAGTTTGCGATGAACTTTGTAGGCAAGGGACCGATATGTACGTATTTGTGATGGAGCATGGGACCGATGTGGCCCACTTGCAACTGACACCCCATTTTTTCGAATAATATAAAACTACCAACAAATGGGGATTAAGCATCCATTCTGTTAGTGAAAAAAACATGGCATCACCAAATAAATAAATAAATAAATAAATTCATCCTTTAAAGGATTAAAATCAGGGAAGGTGTGCATCAGGGTTGTATCATTTCATCATACTTATTTAGCCTGTACGCTGAGCAAATAATCTGAGAAGCTGGACTATATGAAGAAGAGCACTCCATCAGTATTAGGGGAAGACTCATTAACAGCCTGCGATATGCAGATAACAAAACCTTGATAGCTGAAAATGAAGAGGACTTGAAGCACTTACTGATGAAGATTAAAGACTACAGTCTTCAGTAGGGATTACACCTAAACATAAAACAAAAATCCTCAAAACTGGACCATTAAGGAACATGGTTATAAACAGAGAAAAGATTGAAGTTGTCAAGGATTTCATTTTACTTGGATCCACAGTCAACACTCATGGAAGCAGCAGTCAAGAAATCAAATGATGTATTGCATTGGGCAAATCTACTACGAAAGATCTCTTTCAAGTGTTAAAAAGCAAAGATGTCACTTTGAAGACTAAAGTGCACCTGACCCAAGTCATGGTATTTTCAGTTGCCTCATATGTGTATGAAAGCTGGGCAGTGAATAAGGAAGACCAAAGAAAAATTGATGTATTTGAATTATGGTGTTTGAGAAGAATACTGAATATCCAATGGAGTGCCAGAAGAATGAACAAATTTGTCCTGAAAAAAGCACAGCCAGATGGTCCTTAGAAGGGAGGATGGTGAGACTTCATCTCATGTACTTTGGACATTTACCAGGAGGGACCAGTCCCTGGAGAAGGATATCATGCTTGGTAAAGTAGAGGGTCAGCTAAAAAGAGAAAGACCCTCAACTGGATGGATTGACACATTGGCTGTAACAATGGGCTCAAACACAGCACTAACTGTGAGGACTGCCTAGGACCGAGCAGTGTTTTGATGGCATTACTAGGGGGGTGCAGGTGGTGTGGACCACAGTCATTTTTATAGACACCAGTATGACTATCTATAAAAACATACTTGTAGTTAGTTATAACAAAAAGATTTTTCGTAAGCCCAGCTTACATATATCAATATACCTACAAGGCTAAAACTCTATGCTAATTTACTTTTTGAACCTTCTAATAGAGCCCTGGTGGCTCAGTGGTTAAAGAGCTTTGCTGCTAACCAAAAGGTCGACAGTTTGAATCCACTAGCCACTCCTTGGAAATTCTATGGGATAGTTCTACTCTATCCTATAGGGGTTGCTGTGAGTCAGAATCAACTCGAAGGCAACAGGGTATAATGAGCTCCAGTTAGCGCTGTCATTATTACCCAATTACAATGAAGCTTTGAGCCACATGATTTCATCTGAACGTGCTACAAGCATGTTCCTTTGTATTTGTTGCTCCAGGTGTTTTTATAGTCACTGATTTTGTCACGTGTCCTCATACTTTAGCTACGATATTGTGGTAATTAGTATTTGTGAACCTGTATCGATAACTTTGACAATGAAGTAGTAATTAAAGAAAAAGAAAGAGCAATATATAGGAATTATGATTTATGAGTAACATTAGTACAAAAACATTGCTAAGAATTCTGTATGGCCTGGTACAGAAGATGGTCCATGGACGGATGACACCACGAGTTACTGTACTGGGTTACATTAACCCCAGTGACACCACTGTATTATTTTGGTCTGTTGTACATAGGGTTGCAATGAGTTGGAACTAACTTAATGGCACCTGACAACAACAACAACATAATGTTAAACTAGTTATCCCCGTATTGTTGTTGCTGGGTGCCTTGAGTCGATTGCAACTCCATGTGACAGAATAGAACCATCTCATAGGGTTTTCTAGGCTGTTATCTTTATGGGAGCAAATTGCCAGGTCTTTCTCCCAAAGAGCCTCTAGGTATATTTGAACTGCCAGTCTTTCAGTTGGCCACCAAAGTGCTTAATTGTTGCACCAGCAAACAAACAAACAAACACACACACAAAAAAACCCAAACCAAAAACTGCTATTAAGTTGAATCTGACTCCTAGTGACCCTATAGGACACAGTAGAACTGTCCCACAGGGTTTCCAAAGCTGTAAGTCTTTACGGATGCAGACTGCCTCTCAGAGCTCCTTTATCTCTGCACACTGAGTTCACCTTTTTCTTTTAACCACATCTATATTTTTTAATTGCCACATACAAGATGAGCACCCAGCAGCCATGCCTTTATAGTATAAACCTGCCCTTGGGATCATGGCATCTTGGGAGGGTTATCTAACCCAAATTGGGGATTTCTCTTTTCTGGGAATCTGGAAGTCAGTGAGAGATAGGACCAGAGTGATTGGATCAGAGGTGCATCTGTGTCTGTGTTCTTCAGAGAACCCCTAGGACAGCCTTTTGCTGTAACTGAGAAGCCACACTGCTCACCATGTTCTTGTGATTAATGTTTTGTTTCGTTTTTTGACTGGGTGAAATTTTCCAGCAATCTTTACTTTCCCCCACTATGTTAGCCATAGTTACTCTGTAACTTGTTTGCCAATAACCTTAACTAACAAGAATTCCCTGACAAAGAGAAAAATTATTAACAGGCATCTTATTTTGTTTTTATGATTTTTCTTACCCACAAAACCAAATATTAACCATTAAAAAAAAAAATTCCTGACCCAAAGTTAATCCTGCCAGAACCAAAAAAAAAAAAGAACCAAACCCGTTGTCACTGAGTTGATTCCAACTCATAGTGGCCCATAGGACACAGTACAGCTGTTCTATAGGGTTTCCAATCAGCAACTGATGGATTCAAACTGCTAAGCTTTTGGTTAGCAGCCAAACTCTAAATCCCGCCAGAGGCTTTTGTTTTACCCAAAGTTGCTAGTCTTTTCTATCCTGTTAGAATCAGGCTTACTTAATTTACATTTCAAAAGTTATTCTGGATGCAGCTGGGTAGAGGGCCGGAGACCAATGTGTGACCTGATATCAGTTGATCTCAGTAAATGAGAAGGACAGGGTCCAATTAATCAGGTTAAGATTAGCCAGTGATTTATCTTCTATTGTTCTTCATTCTCTTTATAAGCTTCATCATAAGTAGCCTACTTTGAGTCATTTGCTTTTTTTTTTTTTTCCTTGAAATCAGAATAGTCTCCCTAAATGCATATGGAATAACTGCTCACAGTAAACCTTGTTGTTTTGTTAGGTGCCATCTAATCTGTTCCCACTTATAGCGACCCTATGTACAACAGAGCAAAACACTGGTCAGTCCTGTGCCATCCTCACAATTGTTGCTATGCTTGAGCCCATTGTTGCAGCCACTTTGTCAATTCATCTCATTGAGGGTCTTCCTCTTTTTTGCTGACCCAAGGATGATATCCTTCTCCAGGGACTGATCCCTCCTGATAGTATGTCCAAAGTATGTAAGACAAAGTCTTGCCATCCTTGCTCCTAAGGAGCATTTTGGTTGTACTTCTCCTAAAACAGATTTGCTCATTCTTTTGGCAGTCCACGGCATAGTCAATATTCTTCGCCAACGCCACAATTCAAAGGCGTCAATTCTCCTTCTGTCTTTCTTATTCATTGTCCACCTTTCACATGCATGTGAGGCAATTGAAAAAACCAGGGCTTGGGTCAGGCACTCACCTTAGTCTTCAAGGTGACATCTTTGCTTTTTAACACTTTAAAGAGATCTCTTGCAGCTGATTTGCCCAATGCGATTTGTCTTTTGATTTCTTCACTGCTGCTCCATGGGCGTTGATTGTGGATCCAAGTAAAGTAAAATCCTTGACAACCTCAATCTTTTCTGTTTTTTATCATGATGTTGTTTGTTGGTCCAGTTTTGAGGATTTTTATTTTCTTTATGTTGACATGTAATCCCTACTGAAGGCTGTGGTCTTTGGTCTTCATCAGTAAGTGCTTCAAGCCTTCTTCACTTTCAGCAACAAAGGTTGTGTCATCTGCATAATCCAGGCTGTTAATGAATAACCCTTGTATTTTAATATCTTTGAGTTTTGATTATTCTAACAGTTTTTTGGTGTCAGAGTGGGATCCAAAGAAGATGGCCAAGTCAAAATTCAAGACTGTTGATGAGGGATCCTCAAATATGGTACTAACAGAGCCCTTTGTGCCAATACTTCCTAACCACAGCTAGAGAATTTGGTAAATCTCTCCTGGGTTCCAGTTCCACTTATTTTGTGTTGAACTCTCTGACTATATATCTCAGAAGTTATGGAAAATCTGTTTTTTTGGTAAGTTACCCTTTTGCTCTGTCTGGGGAACTGAGTTCCCATTTGCTCTTTTTCTTTCCGCTTTGAGGAATTTGTTTGGTGCTCTGGTTTTGTATTGAGTTCCATTTGCATTATTTGAATAACTTTCTTGGACTCAGTCCAAGGGATATTGAACTGAGTTCAATAAAGGGTGTCAGATTTGATCCAATGGAGACCTCAGATAATTTTATTTGAATACTTGAACTGGGCTCAAGGGAAATAAACTGGGTTCAAGGGAGGCCTCAAGGATTTGTTAAAATGAGCCAACCTGACTGAAAACAGCTTAGAAATGTGGTAGCTACTTTTGTGTGTGTTTATGTTGCCATGTTTTGTGGTGTAGTGTTTTAAGAGTGTTATGCTGTTGTTGATTGTCATAAAAAGGAAAATCATAAGGTAAAGTACGGGCATAGACCCAATAAGCTTGTTGTTTGAGAAGGCTCCAGACTGGTGAATTTGCAATTCTCACATAGATGGCATCCATATGGATGAATTTTGTGGTGAGTCATCTATAAAACCAGATGAGACTCTGTCTTCAGAACTTTAGCTTTGATCTAGATAGAGGGTTCTGTCTTTTTCTTTCTTTCTCTCTTTTCTCCTGTAAGCCCAGGATAGCTTAGACAGATTTGGAAACTATTCATGAGGTCACTTTAAGTCTCAGCTCCAAGAAAAACTGCTTCTTACACCTGTTTTATGATTTGAATCTTCAGTAGCTACTCTGAGAAACTTTGATATAAATTGGTTCATTTGAAAAGAGCACTGAAAAAGTGATGAATTGTTTTTTTTTGATTGGTATAACGAGACCTTAAAAAAGACAAAAATTATTCTAAATTGTTTCTCTAAAACATTCTTTAAAATGCACAGAAGATAGGGTTATGAAAATGGAATATTTTCCTACCTCCCAATGGTATTATTAAATTAGATTATAATATTTCTTCAAAGAACTTTATTCTGATTAGTATCAAGTGTTTATATAATTTTAGTAGTTGTAATAGTCCCAGGAATTAATGAAAGTATATTTGTTCTGACAAAGGTTTTTTTTTTTTTTATGTCACCTTAAAAGCAGTTTAATTTTGTCTTTAGTAAAAAAAAAAAAAAAATTTTAAAAAAGCTGGTTCTTGAAAATAGCCTGAGCAGTTAAGTACCTTTTGTCTTTTAAAAACGACTAGGCCAACTTAAAGATATGTAAATGAGTTGAGATCACCTAATTCATCTCTTTGGCCAGGAGCCTCTGCAAGAGAGGAGGTAGGATGAACCCTCACCTGCCCCTACCCTCTGAGGCCTGAGGCTTGCCCACTTAGCAAGCTCTGTGTGCTTTTGGAGAAAGAACCCCTCCCAACAGTGGGGAGAACTTTGAACATATTTGAAAAATAGGATGAATAAGGTGTCCATCCAGGCTAAGCAGGAAAAAGTCTGTCTTAATACAATTATCAGAATTGGTTGGATCCCCAACAATGAAGAACCATAAACACATTCTCTATTGTGAAGAAAGCTTTTAAAAGCAAAAGATAAAAATCACAATGAGAGCACACTTGAAATGGGGAAAATGTTTCCACCCCCAGCCAGAGGCTTAAGGTCATACCCATATTAATGGATTTGTCAGGTTGAGCAGAGACTTCGTGATTTCCACAAACCAGTGATAAGATCTGAAAAAGGGCTAAAATTAGCTTGGGAAAAATATGGGAAATGATAAAAGTCTGAATGAAAACTTAGAATATTTAAACTTCATTTCAACAGTAATTATGCTTTGTGGTATATAGGCTTAAAAATAATTTCCAGATGGTTAGGCAATTTATAGATATTAAACTGAGTTAATGGATATTCATTATAATTTGAGTTTATATACTTTTTGCTTTTTATGGCAGAGAAAGGAGGTGGAGGGATGGGTGTGGACGGGTGGGGTAGGTGAGGGTGAGGGAGTGATTCCCGAGCTGGCCTCATCTGGGGCCCCCTGATCTTGTCCCCTGGGGCGAATGCCCCTCCCTCCCACTATGGCTCTGTAAGTGTATGGAGATGCAGTTCCAGCAGACCTTCCTGCTGCAGGTGCAGTGTATGCCGCAGATGTTCTTCCTGCATGGTTAGGGAGTTTGGGTCCTCGGGCTAGACAAGGTTTTCAGCCCATTGGCTCATGTATTCTCCTTATTCTGATCTTTTATATCATTATCAAGGTACTAAGCTGTTTGGCATCTGGGGTCTTTAAAAGTTTGCGAGTGACTCTGTCTTCCTAAACGTGATGACTCTGGGTCCACCTGAATAAGCCAGGATAATCGCTGCATCTCAAGATCCTTAACTTAACCCCATTGCAAAGACTGCCATAGAAGGGAACATATACAGCTTCCAGGTATTAGGACATGAATATCTTTGAGGAGAGGGGCATTTTTCAGCCTCCCTACCTCATGCCATAAACAAAAATAAATTCTAGATCTAAATGTAAAAGATTTAAACAATAAAGCCTTAGAAGAAAGCACAAGGGACTATCTTCATGACCTTGGAACAGGCAAAGCTTTCTTAAACCAAAAACAAAGCACTAACCATTAAAAAAAAAAAAGAAGCTAAATTGGACTACATTAAAGTGAAGTACTTATATTCAACAATAACAACAACAAAAAGAAACACTGTAAAAAGTGAAAAAACACCCCACAGAGAGGATGAAGAGACTTACAACACATATATACAGCAAACAGCTTCTACTCAAAATAGAGAAAGAACTACAAGTTAATATGAAAAAGGCAGACAACCCAACAGAAAAATGGCAGAAGACAAACGAGGATACCCAAATGGCCAATAAACACTCGAAAAGGTGCTCAACTTCATTAATCTTCAGGCAAATGCAAATTAAAACCATAATGCGATTGCACTGTATACCCACTAGATGGCTAAAATGAAAAAAAGCAGAAAATACCAAGTGTTGACAAGGATGTAGAGCAGTAAGAACTGGCAGGGTTGTAAATTATGACAATCACTTTGGAAAACTTTTTGACAGTTTCTGCTAAAGCAGGACATATGCAGACCCTCTGGCCCAGCCATTTGCTCTACGACTGAACAAATACCAAACAGAAATGTGTATACATGTTCACCACACTAGGATACTCATGTGATTGTTATTTGTTGTCAAGCTGATTCTGGCTCATGGCGATTCCATGTGCTACAGAGTTGAACTGCTCCACAGGGTTTTCTTGACTGTAATCTTAACGGAAGGAGATAGTCAGGACTATCTTCAGTGGTGCCCCTGGATGGATTCGAGCCAACACCTTTAGGCTAGCAGTAGAGCGCAAACCATTTGTGCCACCTGGGAGCCTCTATGATGTCCATAGCAACACTTCGTAGCAACGCTATCTGTAACAGGCAAAATATGAAAACCACCAAAGTGTCCACCAATAGTACCAAAAACCAAACCTGTTGCCGTCAAGTTGATTCCAACTCATAGAGACCCTATAGGACAGAGTAGAACTACCCCATAGGGTTTCCAAGTCTGCTTATGGAGGCAGACTGCCACATCTTTCTCCTGCATAGCGGCTGGTGAGCTCGAACCACCAGGCCTTCAGTTAGCAGCCAAGCATTTAACCACTGCGCCAGAAAGTGTGGTATATTCACATAGGAATACTACACAGCAATGAGAATGAATAATGTACAACTACAGAAAACAACACAGATAAATCTCACACACAGAATGTTGAGCAAAAGAAGCCACAGACAAAAGAGGATATACTGAATAGGATTCCATCTACACAGGAGACAAACCCTTTGAGCGAAGTTGTTGGGAAGGGACAGGAAGAACGGGACAGGAAGAACGATTGTGGGGAGCTGGACACGTGTCGTTATCTGGCTGCTGACTACAGGGTGTGGTCATTCGTGTATACCTATGATTTGTGCTCTTTTATATCATTTAATATTTGATTAAAACTTGTACTCCCCCCCCCCAAAAAAAAGTTTGCCAACGAAAATTTAAGGTACAGCAAATAGTCTCCATCTGACTGCAGGAAAAATGAAGAAAAGAAGCTAAGGAACCAACTGAAATAATATAAGTTTCACATAAAGGGAAGTCATAAAGCAGTACCTATGAGATCCAAAGAAACCTAGATGGCGCCCAGCCAAAACTTATTTGAGCAAAGATTCTAATTGAATAATGATCAAGAGGGAGAAGATGTCAAAGAAAATTAGTACCAGACATCTTACTTTGATTTTAAGGTTTTTCTTATCCATGAAACCAAATATTAACCATAAAAAAAAAAAAAAAAATCCCTGACCCAAAATTAATCCTGCCAGTGATGTTGTTTTACCCGAAGTTGCTAATCTTTTCTTTCCTGTTAGAACCTAGGCTTAATTTAAATTTCAAAAGCTATCATGGCTGCAGGTGGGTGGAGGGATGCAGACCACCTTGTGACCTGATTTTAGTAAAATGGGAAGGGAGATGTCAGCTGATTTTAGTAAAAGGGGGGGACAGGGTTCAGCCAATCATGTTAAGCTTAATCAATGGTTACTTTTCTATTCTTCTCCCTCCCCTTCTCTCTGTAAGCTTCATTGTAACTTGCCTACTTGGAGCCATTTGTTTTTTTTGAATCAGAATGGTCTTCCTATATGCATATGGAATAACTGCTCAGTAAACCTTATTTTTCAATTTCTTTGAGTTTTGATTATTTTTAATAACCCAAACAGTCTTTTCCATCAATATCTTAGAAGTTTTTAGTTATCTTTAAGGTTTGGTCATGATTCTAATGATGGACTGGCCCAGAATACAAAACATGTCAAAAAATGCCTTGCAGTATAGAATATGGCCATCTCAGTGACTTACACTTGTTTTCTTAATCCAGTTCATGGCTCTGGGCACCTTCCTCTATTAGCACAACTTCTTCCCCAGAGTACTCTTCAAACTTTGTGTAAATAATGTCAAATGCATTCTCCACAGATATTACCAAAACAAGCTCTTAATAAATGAAAACTGAATTTATTGCTTACGACAGTAAAGGAGACTCCCGCCTCAACAGACTTTTAGTAGTGTTCTAAAATGGAGGAGGAAAAGCAAGGAAGGAATTTGATGAAAAATTTAAGTTTGGTTTTAGGCAACTCTTTCATCATGGGGACTTGATTAGGATTATATAAGGGTCATGATATAATGGTAGGATTGGTAAAAACAGCAAAACAAGCATTTTATTGAAGAGTTGGTGGGTCTTTTGGAAAATTCCTATAATGAACAAACATCCTGGGCAAGGATCTCTTGGAGTAATAATGCTATGCTAATCAAGATAATGAAACCCTAGTGGCGTAGCGGTTAAGTGCTACAGCTGCTAACGAAATGGTCGGCAGTTCGAATTCACCAGGCACTCCTTGGAAACTCTATGGGGCAGTTCTACTCTGTCATATAAGGCCGCTATGAGTTGTAATCGAATCGAAGGCAACGGGTTTAATTAAGATAAGGGAATAGTAAAATCATGTTACTGTAGACAGTAAACTGGGGGTGAGAAGGGTAGGTAGTTTCAGTCCTCGGTGTCCCAGTGGGAGTAGGTGATTTTGTTCTCAATAGGCAACTGATGTTCTGAACTACCAAGTTTGTCTGACCTAATATGCTATTATCATGGTAAACGGAGAAAATACTGAAGTTGTCGAGGATTTCATTTTACTTGGATCCACAATCAACACCCATGGAAGCAGCAGTCAAGAAATCAAATGACACATTTCATTGGGCAAATCTGTTGCAAAAGACCTCTTTAAAGTATTAAAAAGCAAAGATGTCACTTTAAGGGCTAAGGTGTGCCTGACCCAAGCCATGGTATTTTCAATTGCCTCGTATGCATGTGAATAAGGAACACAGAAGAATTGATATGTTTCAATTACGGTATTGGCGAAGCATATTGAATATATCATGGACTGCCAGAAGAATGAACAAATCTGTCTTGGACACAGTACAGCCAGAATACTCCTTAAAAGGGAAGATGGCAAGACTTCGTCTCACATGCTTTGGACAAGTTAGCAGGAAAATCCAGTTCTTGGAGATGGATATCAGGCTTGGTAAAGTGGAGGGTCAGTGAAAAAGAGGAAGACGCTCAACAAAATGGATTGACACAGCAGCTGCAACAATGAACTTAGGCATAACAACTATTGTGAGGATGGCCCAGAACCAAGCATTGTTTTGTTCTGTTGTACATAGGGTCACTATGAGCCAGAACCTGCTCGATGGCACCTAACAATGACAACAATATAACCCGCTAAAAATACTATTCCTAAATTCCTCGCTAGGTTCAGACTAGGACCCTTGATACTGATGTGATTGATTTTCGTAAGGAGAAATAATTAAAGACAGTTTTCCAGCATAAAAGACTAATTATATATAAGGTTGTAGAGTTAGAAGTTAAGCATACCATGCTAAGGACAGTGGTAATTTTTATTTAGTTACCTTTATCTAGGAACAAAGGGTCCCTGGTGGTGTGGCAGATGGGCGCTTGGGTGCTAACCTAAAGGTTGGTGGTTTGAACCCACCCGGCAGCTCCGAGGGAGAACTGGCAATCTTCTCCTGTAAAGATTACTCCCCAGAAAACCCTATAGGGAACTTCTACTTTGTCACATGAGATTATTGTGAGTTGAAATTGACTTGATGGTACCTGTCAACAACAATAACATCAAGGAACAAGAGCAAAATTGATGAAAATATGCCCAGATTTTACCACTAATTTTCTATGTGAGCATAAGTTTTTGAGTTCATGCTATTAGGCCAATATTACCAAAACTGTGAAAGAAATTGTTTGGATTATTTTTTCCTTCCAGTTCTAGTATACTGCTGTACCTTCTGAAAGCTAATATTCTGATAACCACAAATACTTTCCATATGGGCATATGGCCAAACATTATTTTTCTCTCTCTTCTTTGTAAGTGTCTTCTTAACCAGAGGAGGTGATAGAATCCCGGCAAGAGATAAGCAATGCTCAATTTAATTGCCAAAGATTATATTTTAATGAACTTTGGAAAAAGGAAGTTGACTACAGGGTTCTTTGATTAATTTGATGAAAATCTATAAACATCTGACCTAGCTCATTAATACCTTAATGAAGACAGAAGAGTCTCTTATGCTCAATTTCCAGGGAACTTAGTGTTGTGTGTGGTATTTTGATTTTTTCCAGCCAAAGAATAATGAGGTCCATAACATAAAATTTGCATATCTGTAGGTCAATGTGAATGTGGCCGTCATCAAAATGATTGTGATATTAAGGGCCTTATGGAGGACTTTATCAAAGGCAAATTACTTGTGGCCCTCTAGCCTTTCTTTTGCCTTTCTATCCCCCACTCCTCCTTCCTCACACTGCTCTACCACTGCCCTGTAAGTACAAAGTAAAAGTCAACTACTACTAAAAAGTTTGGTGCCCCAAAGAGGTAGCTATCTCAGTTTAGAATAAAAAAAAATACCAAATACTTATTAAGTGATTGGAGTTGACAGGGACAACGGTGGGAAAAAAAACATGCATAACATTTGCCCCTGGGAAGCCAGCAGATTTTGGCTGAATATACCGAAAAGTAGTTTATAAAAGACTTTTTTAGATAGCTCACAGAATGATTGGGAAAGCTGGGGAGTCAGGCTCAGTTGTAACAGCTAGGATCACTGCTATTTGCCGATATCTGTCCTCCTTCCAGTCCCCCTAACCCCAGCTATTATGGCCTAGTAATTTCTCCTTTAAGTCTCTGATTCTTTTACTTCCAGAGACAGAAAGAGAGCTTCCATCCCTTCCCTTTTGAGTCATTAACTCCTGAGTCAAAATCTTGCCAGCGTCTGATGGTGGTGTCCAGTTCACTTGCCCATGCCACATATGCAAGGGAATTAGAGAAACAGGTAAGCCAACATTTTTGAGACAGCCCCCACAGTACTGTATCCTTTGCCTGGCTTCCTCCCCTACAGTGTTGTATTAAAGGCTCATTTCCTTTGCTGAGCTCCCTCCCCACCCTGACCACCCCCCCCGCCAGCTTTGCATTTGAATCCAGCTTTTGTTTGTTTGTTTGTTTGTTTGGAGGTTATATGAAAACCCCATTGCACCTGCTTAGTATAATTAAGAATGTTGCTGATGTACAAACTCCCTATTTGTAAACCCCTTTAAAATTAACTTGCCTACCCACCCTTGGTGAGCAGCCTTGGCAGCAACAGCTCCAACTAACTCCATTTCCCTGTACCATGAAATAAAGGTGCCTTTCCTGTTTTCCCACCAGATCCTCTCATTTATTGGCCAATATGAGTCATGCTGAGTAAGAACCTGGGGTTTCCACTGGGCAACATTTCTACCTCCTAAACAGAAGAATACTTTCCTCCTTTAAGTTTCTTTCTCTGTTTGGGAAATTCCCTGCCTTATGAGGCTTAGTGGCCAAATTTAATGACAGATGTTCACAAGATTACACTCTGATAAGCACAAAGACAAAGACCCAGATAATTTAGGTACAATGTCCAAATTCCTGATAGAAGAAAAATAGAGCGCTTGATTAAGACTGAGGTAGTAAAGGAATACTACTTGTAGGGGGAAACAGATAAAGACTAAGAAGGGTATTAGCCAGATGAAGTTAATAAAGGGCATTCCAGGGAGAGGAAATAGCAGGAGCAAAAGCTCAAAGTCCTGAAATTACAGGTGGAGAGTGCTTCAAATTTGCGTTACTCAATTGGTTACATCTGTCAAGGGCATGAAGCAGTTGAATCTTAAAATGCACCTTGAAGAACAATTGATGTTGTGATAAAATGTGTCACTGAAATGTAGCTTCAAATTCATGTCATAGGGCCCAGAAAGAGCATGTGAATGGAAACTGATGAAAGAAGATCAAGTTTTTGCTTTTAAGATGCTTGTTTCATCAACATAAGACACTGTGGAGCCCACAGTAAATACTACTTAGACATGAGTATTCTCTGTTTCCTGAACTTCAAATCTGTAATCATGTTTTCTCAACCCCATTTTCTCTTACTGATATACATGAGCATTCCTTGTTTATAAATAGGTGGGTATTCCCAAATCACTTCTTGTCTCTGGACATGAGATCAATTCTCACTGAGTATTTTGGATATGTTTTTAATCTCTGGAGCCTTAATGAATTCACCCATGGGCCCCTGACTGTGAGCTTTATTAGCATTTTATTATGTGACTAAGAATAATCCTGAACTTTGTATCTTGGGGCTGAAGGGAGACAGTGGGCTGCAGTGTATCTGTCTCCCTATCCAGTTCCCCCATTAGATCACGTCTATCCTCATAAAGAGAGGGACTGATTTTTACAAGAAAATCTGTGGGATGTAGGATCCTTAGAAGTAATCATTTGGAATGTAGGTGACAAAGTGAGAAGATTTTCTCTGACCACCTTGTAGTCTACTTGAGGAAGACGCAACTCAATGTTTGACATCATACCCTCAGGTATGATGTTATTTCTCATTTTTCATTGGTTAATATTTGTATATATGCCTAGGCATCTATATATTTATTCATTCGCAAATATGGACACATTGAATTTTCATCATGTGTAGTAAAATCTAAATCTAGGGTAACGCGTTGCTGTTTTCCCTCATGGTTTACATTTGTTCGTAAGAATCACGTTCTCCTCCCTAGCAACAGTGCTTTAAGCTGTGGTTAATAAACAGCTAACTTGACTTTCTTCTTAAAACACAGAGCACAAATTTGAAGGTGTAAGTATTGTTTTTCAGCACTCTAAAAGTGGTATTTTATCCCATACTGACAAGGGAACAAAGAATTTCTACTCCTGAGCTTTTAGTTATCCTGTCAGAGAAGAAAACGTTTTTTATTCATTGCACTGAGGTGATGTCTGTTTTTGGAAATAATAAAATCGGAATGAACTAATGATTGACTGAGGTTATTTATTCAAACACATGACCAGATACACAAGGATCATGTTCCAAACGTGTTCTTCTATATTACTGCTGTTCCAAGGGTGAAAACGTTCTTCCGTGATTGACCATTTTTTTTTTATTTCACTTACAATGGAAAAATGAAGTCATTTGGTTAGTCATGTCAGTCAAAATATGTAAATAGGGCCAGCTGGTGTCCAACGCCTATTGTTGTTTGCTGTAGAATTGATTCTGACTCATAGCACCTTACATGACAGAGTAAAACTGCTCCATAGGGTTTCCTAGCATGTAATCTTTATGGGGGCAGATCACCTCGTCTTTTCTCCTGTGAAGTCACTGGTGGGTTTGAACCACCAACCTTTTGGTTAACAACTGAGCATTTTAACCATTGCACCACCAGAGCTCCTTGTCCAATGTCTACAGGAGTATAAAGCCAGTATTGACCCCAAGTTTGCCCTTTGAAAATATATAATTTGGATGAAGGTGAATTTTGGCATCTTTAATCTCTCACCTACCTCTGCTGTTTTTACTGCCCTGACATTTTTGGGCCCTGAATCATTTGGTGAGTTGTTCATCATAGTGAAGTTAGGATAATGTGTTACTACTTTATGGAAGTTCCAAGTATTTTAATTCTAATCTCTGATTATGGAATGAAACGCTTTATTTTCTGAAAATAGCATTGCAGTAGATTGGAAGGAGTGTTATGTTGGGGAGCACTGGCTTTCTTGGTGCCCCTAAACCTGTTGCCATTGAGTCAATTCCAACTCATAGTGGCCCTATAGGACAGAGTAGAACTGCCCCATAGAGTTTCCAAAGCTGTAATGTTTATGGAAGCAGATTGCCACATCTTTCTCTCACAGAGCAGCTGGTGGGTTTGAACTGCTGACTTTTTGGTTAGCAGCCAAGAGCTTAACCACTGCACCACCAGGGTGCCTGTAGCTATTGTCCATTCTACGTATGTTTAAGATTAGATTTGAATGAGGTCCCTTAGCGATGCTAGGAGAAAAGAGCAAGCAGACCATCCTACCATACCACATCAATGTCATGGAAGGGAAGACAGCAATGACATAGTGAATTAAATCTAAAAAATCAGTGATCTAACAATTAGAGCTATTAGAGCCACTCAGGAAAAAAAAAAAAAAAAAAGGTTTTAACCTCCAAGACCCATCACATGTGTTGGGCCAGACACACAGGAGGCTGCTCAAACGAGAAATTTAAAGAGCACTGAGATTGTCTCCCCAATTCCAGATATTTCATTCTGCTTTGGCACCTGAAGTTTTCACCAAGTCACTCCTTAAATTATAAATCCTTGTGTGTAATAGGTTTTCATGGTAAATTATGAGGATTAATATACATAAATCTACCATTAATTGTTATTTATCATTATTCTCAGTGATAGTCAAAGAAGATAAAGCTAGAAGCATGAACTGAAAAAAATTGTCACTGATAGGATTGGAGTGTGTGTGTGTTTGTGTGTGTGTATGTGTATGTGTTTTAAGAAAGTGCTAGAAATGGGCCAGTGATGCTACCCTACTTTTCTTGGGTGAGTGGAGCCTAGGAAGACAACAGAGCACTGAAATACATGGGAGAGATTTTTGAATAATTTTACAACTTCACAGTTATGCTAAGAGACAGCCTTATGTAGTCCATTTGATCTGAATTCCTTTTGAACTAATGATATATCTAGGGAGCACAGAGTCATCTAGTTAATTTGCTTCCCATAAAAAATAAACAAATAATGCATTTTTTTTTTTTTCTTCTAAGACGCCAGAAAACCCACTTAATTCATTCTCAAACACTCTTTTCAAAGTTGTAGCTAGATATTTTTGGCAGCATAATCAGTGATTTGATCTGAGCTCAACATACTTGGGTATCAGGCTACCCACACCTGGGGACTCTGAAAAATAAGGGAATTGGTGCTAAAGGGTCTTATTTCTAAATTGGTCGAAGGCTGTAAATTTTATTTCAGAGTAACAGCTTATTTTTCAGATGGGGAATTAAAATGCACAGTTGGATACATAACTATATTCCTGTTTAGGAAAACTTCATGTCTTGCTAGAAGTTAAGAGAACTCTTCTTTTTCAACATTAAGGGCATTTCTCAAATACAAAATTCTATTGTCTCACGAAAGGAAATTTTACTTTGCTTCACTTTGAAGGGACATATCTATACCATCAATTTGATCCCCAGGATTCTCCATAAGCAAAAAATGATATAATTTGATGGAGATCAAGAAAGGAATCTCTTTATCAAAATATGGCTAATTGCTTCCATGAACAACTGCCTCCTTTGTCATGAGACCAGAAGAACTGAATGGTGCCTGGCTACAATTACTGAACATTTTGATAAAAAAAAATCCTGTAGAAGAATCCTAATCAAAAGGGAAAAATGAAGAACAGAATTTCAAATTCTCATGGACCCCAGATTTTCTGGAGCCATGGAAGCTGGATGAACCCCTGAAACTATTGCCCTGAGATAATCTTTAAACCTTAAACCAAAAATACCACCTGAAATCTTCTTTAAACCAAACAATAATTTAGCTTAACTAGTAAAAAATGTTTGCCTTAAGCATTATGGTCTTTCAAGAACTCTATATGGGATCAAATTGACAACAGCAACTCAAAAGTTTAGAGAGGAACCTTAGGGGGCAATGAGTTTAAGTTAATTGAGAAGGAACAACTCAGAAAAGAAAGATGAGAATGGTTACATAACTCGAAGAATGTCATCAGTGTGACTGAATTGAACATGTAAAAACTGTTGGTGTATGTTTTCCTGTGTGTATTGTCAACAATAACAACAACACAATTTAAAAAAAAAAATTAAAAAGAATAAAAAAATATGTACCACCCTGTGGCCCAAAACCATTGCCAACAATTTCATCATTAGAGTCAGTGTTTTGAAGCATTGTATTTAACATAAGCTGAAGTAAAATGACAAAGTTCATGGTGGTGGTAAATGATTAAGTCATCACCTATCACCTATAGCTTGGTGGACATTATAAAAATCTTCTCCAAAATGACTCCAGCCAAAGGACAGTCCTGAAGAGGAAGTAGAGTCACTTTCAGTATCAGGGAGTGAGAGGATTGGGAGGGTTTCAACTTCCGCATTATCTCTGTTGACACAGTACTATAACCCTGAATAACCCAAATGTTAAGAAAAAAAGAATATTTTGCTTCACAAATAAAGCTTCGAGTTAATCCTGGCTTGCTATTCTGAACAGATTTCTGCCCCAAGCCACCTGCAGCAATGCCTACTTAAAGTGAAAGGCCAGGGAGGGAGCACTGAGGACAAGTAGAGTCAGTCTAGATGAGCTTCCTCGGCAACAATGCCCTATACAACCAGGGTTTCATATGAGGTCATCACTCGCTGGATTGGGGTAAGGTGGATAGACTAAACCAAACCCATTGCCCAGAGTCAATTCCAACCCAGAGAGACCCTACAGGACAGAGTAGAACTGCTTCATAGGGTTTCTGAGGCTGAAATCTTTACAGAAGCAGGCTGCCATATCTTTCTCCCTTGGAGCGGCTGGTGGGTTTGAACTGCTGACCTATTGGTTAGCAGTTGAGCACTTAACCATTGTGCCACTAGGGGTCCTTATAAGGTTGGTAGGGCTAAGTATAAGGTTAGAGAAGCATCTTGAAAAGTGATGCCTAGAAAGCCTGGGAAATCCATTTTGCATATGGCTGTTCTAGAAAATTATCTGTAATTTCCTGATGCTTATGCTGTTTGCCACTTATGCTTACTCTAAAGCATCTTAAGTGAGGAGGCAAAATAATTTTGAGAATTCATCCCACCTTATCTTTTTTTTTTTAAATAGCAGTCTTATTATCATCTCTCCTTTTAATTTGATTTATATCTCACTTCTACAGAAACTATATTTTCAAAGGTCAACTAGAGCTTTTTATGACATGTTCTTTTCTCAGTCCCTGTTCTTCAGTTTGATGGTGAAACTGAGGACTACCTCTCCCTGAATATTTATCTTATTCATTTATTAAAATATTTATTCAACAGTAATTTATTGAGACTTGACTAGGTGCTGGGTACTGTTCTTGACTTTAGGCACAAAGATACCCTTGTTCTTTGAGGTTACAGGGCTACACTATCCTACATTGTTTCATACCACTTAAACATCTTCATTACCTGTTTTCACACAGAATTTCTTTATATATTTAAAAGCTGCCATCCTATCTTCCCCAGGTCTCACCTTCTTTACGCTAACCTCCCTAATTCCCTTAATTATTTCCTCATATGGCATGATTTTCAATCTTCTCAACATCTTGGTCATTCTCCATGACCTTTTTGTCCTGTAAAGAACAGCATCAATAATTGAATGTAATACTCCTATGAACAGAATAGCAGTGCTTTCACACTGTGTATTCTAGTAGGTTTTACGTTTCTTCCCATATAGACTAAATTTGTATTAGTTTTTTGGTAGCCACAATGCAAAATGGATTAAAAGTGAGCTTACCGTTTATTAACATGATTATGTTTTTATATTTCTGTCCCAGCTTAAGTTGAACAGTTGACCTCTCAAACTCAATTGCTGCCCCTACATTTATCCCTGTTAAAATTCATGCCATTAGATGTAGTTCATTGCTCAGGTTTGCCATGATCTTTGGATATTTGTATTTTATCACCTAGCATAGTCACCATCCTTTTCAAAATCAGGACAGTCACTGATTTCCTGAGCATATATCTCATTTATAGTGATACAGGTTATGCAAAAATGCTGTCACAGAATCAAGGATTATCCTAGAAGGTGATAGCAATCCAGTAATAAATATTCTTTAGGCATAGTTATTCAGTTATTAATCTACAGGTGTTTAGACTATCTAGAACCTCTCCTTTTTTAAAAAGACTTGTTAAATGGCACACTGGAAAAAATTCTGGGATATTTTTGTGTGATAATATAGTAAAAGTGGAAAAATAAATGAGCCTGATGTGATAGACTTTCTATGCTGGCACCCAATACTCACTGCTTTTTTCCTTGGCTACTTTTGAATAATCCCTTTGAGCTCACAATCTGTAATTCATGAAATTTCAAGCAATTACATCTTCTCAGTGTTGTAGCACCTCCCATATTCCATACACCTACTTAAAAACTACTTATATTGGTTTGGAAGGCTAATCTTCACATCTCTCAGTAAATAGAAAATGTGTGAAAAATACAATAAAGTAAGATAGTGATCAAGAGGGTCTGGCATCTTAGTTCCAAGGTAGTTGTGGATCCTTATCTCCATGAACCATGAGGGGAGGACTACTGGAGTTAAGCCTTCTGCTCTTGGACATCCTTCCATCTTCAATCCACACCCGCCATTCCACACACAAAATACGCAGCCCATTTTTAAATTCTCTGGCAAACTCTGTTCTAAAGGATGAAGAAAACTCAGGTGATGTAAGAACTAAAGCATCAGAGTTGACATGTTCATGGCTTTGATTTTCATTAGCTTCAGTCCATTAAACAAGCATTTGCCAATGTAATATTGTATGCATAAAACAACTGAAATATTCATTAAATGAAAAAATCACAAGGACACAGGCCAACCACTTCTCCCAGACAGCCTTGCTGCAGTAATATAGCTCCACAGGGTCCATGGCTTTGTCGTTTAGTTTAATTTCGGGGAATTTAAGGTTTTTAAATATCTGTGCCTCATCAGACAAATATATTTAATCTTTTATGATGGAAGTGACTTTTTCCCCCCTGAATCAAAACATTTGAAATATTAGGTTTCATATACTTTTCATGAAAGGTCCTGAGCCATATAAAATCAAGTTGTGGGACAGAGCCAGTTCTCTTATGTTTTAAGCAGAGAGATATCTTCTTTCACAAATTCGATTTGATTCGGTGTCTACCAATTCCCTACACAAAGAAAGAAAACAATTTTTCAATGAGTGAAACCTATGCCAGGCACTGTGCTAGGTACTTCCAAGGGTATAAAGCAAGATATTTCCCTGATTTAGGACTCATACATTAGTATGAGCCAGGGTAAATAATTCGATGACTAATGGTCTGGGTTAAATCAGTGATTCAGTTTAAAAACAGGGACATATTACATGTTTTGACTAGATTTTAGGTGAAACTGTTTGACAGGTAGATATATGATATGTTTTATTCCAAGTGTATGGAGGTAGTTTGATCTGGAATCAGGAAGCCTGGATTTAAACCTGGATCTGTACCTAATTAGATTTGTGACATTGCAGAAGTCACATTCCCTATCCGAGAAATGTTTCATTATTGCTAAAATAGGCTTTGGAAGATTTCTAATGTCATAGTCAAAAACCAAAGAAGTATGAATATCATGAGCAAAGGTATAAAGGTAATAACGTGTGAAGTGTGTTCAGGGGAAAGCTGCACCATCTCGTTTGGCTGGATTTTACTATAGAGGAGATAAACATAAATGGTATGATATAGCCTTTGAAGGTCTTTTAGGGTAAAAGTGTAAAAGCTAGCAAGTAACTAAGGAGGCATGATTTTTTAAAATTCTGGTATAATTTATATACAATAAAATTCATTACTTTTGAGGATACGATTCCATTAGTTTTGACAAATATTTCTATAAATCCTAAAAGTTCTTTCATGCCCCTTGGTAGTCAATTCCCTCCCCCTACTCCAGGTCACTTGTCTGCTTTTTGTTACTATAATTTTGCCTTTTGAAGAATTGCATATAAGTGGATTCATATAATATGTAGAATTTTGTGACTTGGCTTTTTTCACTTAGCATAATGCAATTTAGATTCATCCATGTTCTTACATGTATCAGTAATTTGTTCCTTTTTATTGCTGAGTAGTAGTAGCTGTATGACTGTCATCATTTGTTTATCCATTCACCAGCTGATAGACATTTGGGTTGTTTACAATTTGGGGCCCTTGTGAGTAAAGCTGCATGAAAATTCAGATACCAGTCTTTGTGTGGACATACGTTTTCACTTCTATTGGGGAAATACTTTGGAGTGGGATTGCTGAGGTCGCAGGGAAATTGTGTGGGTGAATTTCAAAGAAACTGCCAAGTTGTTTTCCAAAGTGGCTATGCTATTTTTCATCCCCAACAGCAATGTGTAAGGGTTCCAGTTGCTCCACTTTCTTGCCAATATCTGGCATGGTCAGAATTTTTAATAGGTATATGTCTTAATAGTATCACAATTTTATTATTATTATTATGGTAAATATATATGGAACAAGCAAAACATTTGCTCTGTAACATAGACTTACCATTTACCTCAACAAACATGGAGTTACTGTAAGAACACAAATAGACTAAAACTAAAAAAGGAGCAGAAAAGCCGCAATAGAGGCAGCTCTTGAAACTACACTCTCCCCTCTTCTTTTATCTCTTCTCTCTATACACATGCTCCATTATTTTCTCTCCCTCTACTGGTGGGCTGCTGCTTCTCACTCTTATTATCCCTTCTAATTTTGTTTTGCAACTGACTGTCATGACTGCCTCAAATCTCTTCTTCGTCATTTTTCCGTTTCAATTTCTACTAATTAGTTTCAATCTGTCTGTGTTCTTGTGTCTATAGAGTATATTTGATTGACCCAACTAATTATCCCCTGTTCAAATTTTTTGTGGCTATGGCCATAAGTCACTTGCCAGCAACTTTACGGTTTGGTCTTTGGAGAGATGTCCGTCTTAGGGCTGGTCAGGGATGCTCAGAAAATTAACGTCAAGGGATATAAAAAGTAGACGCATTAATCAACAGGGCTCCTTAATTAGGACAGTAAAGTAGGCACTTAGAATGGACTGTCGGATGTGAAGGAAGATAGGCACGGTATGATATGCCTAGAACAAAAGTCATTTGTAGAGAGAATTTCAAGGTTGAGGGGGTGGCAACTGCCTTAACATATACATAATCCAAAGAGAATGAAGAATGAAATTGTCTTTCTATTTGACAATTAGGAAGGCAGCATGATTTTTGTTTCTTTTTAAAAATGTTTTATTGTGATTTTGAAGAAAATTTACATAGCAAATTGGGCTCTCATTTAACAATTTCTATACATATTATTCAGTGACATTGGTTATACTTTTTTTTTTTTAATGTGTCAGCATTCTCATTATTTCCATTCTGGTTATTCTGTTTCCATTAATCTAGCTTCCTTGTCTGCCCTTGCCTTCCCATCTTTGGTGTAGGGTCAGTATTGACTGAGAAGTCTCATTTAGATGAGAATTTACAGAAGGACATTGCTCACAGATGGAATTATTTCTTTTATGAGCCACTTTGTCTTTTAGCTAATAGGTGACCTCCTGGAGTGTTTTAAGTTCCAAGTTTAAATGGTATCCCAGGGCAATAATCTTGGGGGTTCATCTAGCCTCTCTGGTCCAATAAATGTGGAATTTTTTTGGAATTTGAGATTTGTTCTACATTTTTTTCCCATTCTATCTGGGACCATCTATTGTGTTCTTAGAACAACTGGTAGTGGTAGCCATGCACCATCTAGTTCTTCTGGTCTCAAGGTTGGTGAGGGCAGAATGAATTTTTGATGAATCAGCTTAGGGTTGTCCAGGAAGATTTTGTGGAAGAGATGAGGATTGGAATGAAGTATATAAGATGGTTAGTTCATTCTTAGAAAGAGGTGAGAAAATCCTTGATTAAGGAATACTATAAGCAAAAATCCAAAAAAGGGGATTAGAAAGAACGAAGGAGTGGAGAAGATGAAAAAGATGGTGGAGGAAGAAATAACATTTTGCAATCAAATCAGCTAACATTAGTAAGACTTTATTAAACAGCTATTATATTTGAATATAAAGAAATATTAATTATTAAGAAAATATACTATATTTAAAAATATGACAGTGAACCAAAGTGACCAACTAATCCAATTGTAAACCCACTGCTATCTAGTTGATTCTGACTCATAGCAACCCTATAGAACACAGGAGGCCTGCCCCATAGGATTTCCAAATGACCAACTAGGCAGGTTAAAAATTTTATAAGATATTACTTTCTGATAAAGACATTTTCCTTCACATCATTGCCCTCATATATCATGATTCTAACTGACATAGTATCTACAAAACAAATGCCACTTAAATTTTTTCCAGCCTGTTGTTACTTACTGTTATCCAATTTTTGTAGGAGACACCTTAAATTACTAAGACATAGTCTCATTTGGAGCTGTCAAACCTTTTGTCATGGAAGCCATTTAAAGTCCTGGAATTTGGTGACATCATCACATAAATCCCTCTGCCTTTTTAAAAAAAGCATAATTTAATCTGCCCAGAGGAACAGTCCTCTAAACAGTGTTCTGAGATATTCTTGTTTCTCAGTCTCTGAAACTAACTAAGATCTTATGATCCACACAATCTGAAGCTGCAATCTTTTGTTTTTTACTTTGTTAAAACAATCAAACTTTCTCAATTTATCCTTACTCTCCTTTATGGAAAAAAGAGTTATCTTCACAGTAATTTAAGGACCTTTATTTTCCTCTTCTTGCCCAAAAGCATCCAAAATGACTGAAATTTTGAAAACACACAAATTTAAAAATGAAGAGAAAAAAACATGTTTTCCTTAGTTGCATTTTTATATTTTCCCACTTATTCATAGCATGAATGACTGAATGAACCATTGACTAAAATTGCTGTTCTGTTTCTAACCTCTTTCATACCAAGTTTTATATAACAACAGGTTTTAAGGCTCTAGCGCACAGAAGTCACAACAAGACCATAAGAAGTAGAGACCAAGATTAGGATGAGGTATATTGAGTTTACATGGTGACTCGTCAAATTGAGTAGATAGGTTAAGAACTTGGTTCTGCCTAGGCTGGAAAAAATCTGAAAAAGAATAAACTTGTGTTTAAATATGTAAAGAGCATAAGGGAAAGTTGGGAAGAAGGAGATGTCTAGGAAGCAGGCAGCATTCTCAAACTAACCCCCCATGATAGCCCTTATAACAGGAACTTACTGTAGGGTTGTTCTACTTGAGAAAATGCTATAGTCCTTTATGCTTCTCTTCTAAGGGTTGCATACATTTCCTGCTTCCACTCTTTCAAATTTAAAATGCAACAACACCACATTTATGTCCCCTTAGAAGACAAGTCATAATTTGCCCTTACCCAGAATTGGTAGGTCAGACAGCAGGGTGCTGGCTCACAGGGCTGCTGAAGCTGGCAAATCCCAAAACTGATAGATCAGATGACAGTCTGCTGACTCACGGGGCTGTGGAGCTCATAACAGTTACAGCCATCATTTCTGCAACTGGTTACATGATCATAACTGGTATTTAGAACTACCTTCTTCTACCACCCATTCTGTATTCCCTTTGCCTTCAGCAAGTACCTCAGCTAGTCATAGTTCTTTGCCTGGTTGAGTGACCAAACCTTCAAGGTCACTGAAGGGTCTGGATCATTTCTAGGCATGTCAGAATTGAGTTGCTGTAGTTTTCCATTGACTTTACTCATAGGGTATGGTAGTACTCTTTGACACCCTAAGGGATCTCCTGTGTTCCCGACAAACTCTTCTTACATCCATTATGTAATATCAATCTGATTTCCCCTTGGTTATCAGATCAATCACATCAGCCAATGTAGTAACCCCTGCCTTTGTTGATCCAGAGATGTGAGGAGACCAAAGTGCCCAGGTGGTATTCTTAACATCCAGTTCAATGGAATCAGTGTTGTGTCTCCAGATGGAAGCAATCCTACCTTTGGAACTAAGACCTCTAGACCCACAGAGTATAAGATCGTGGGGACAGGAAGCAAAGATTTTATGAGTCAGCCTCTAGGGGTAATAGTGAGTGATGCTACTCCCATTTCCACCCATAGGTTCCTAGACCCATGAATCCTGGCTATGGGAGAAACAGCACCATATATTGGATGCTAGTTTTTAGTTTATAGCATAAACAGCCTCCTGGAGAACATTGCCCCAACCCTGCAAAGTATTGCCACCTAACTGGTGCTGTCTTTATAAATGGTCTTTATAAAGGCCATTTCATCATTCTGTCAAGCCAGATGCTTTGGGAAGATGGGGAACCTGGTAGGACCAGTAAATCCTGTGAGCATGGGCCCATTGCCACACTTGGTTTGCTCTGAAGTAAGTCCTTTGATCTGGGGCAATGCTGTGCAGGATACCATGATGGTGGATAAGGCATTCCGTAAGTCCATGGATGGTAGTTTTGGCAGAAGCTATATACCATTTCCGTTTAAGGATGGAGTGGTACTGTGCACATCCAAATTTTTAATTCTGTGTGTCTGATAACACCCAGTTTATGATAGGTGACTCAGGCCACATGGTAACTTGATGTCCCATGGTTAGGTTCTCAGTCTCTACGAAGGCCCAGTAAGAAGCCAAAAGCTGTTTCTCAAAAGGGAAGTAGTTATCTTCAGAGGTTGGCAGAACTTTGCTCCAAAATCCTAAGAGTCTGCACTGTGATTTACCAATAGGGGCCTGCCACACACTCCAAACAGCATCTCTATCTGCCACTGCCACTACAAACACCATTGGCTCAGCCAATTCATGTGACCCAAGTGGCAGAGTGGCTTGCATGGCAGCCTCAACCTTTTGCAGAGCCTTCTCTTGTCTGGGCCCCACCCAAAACTAACAGTTTTTCAACTCACTTGATAAATAGACCAGAGTAACACACCCAAATGTGGGCTATGTTATCTCCAAAATCCAAAGAAGCCCACCACTAGGTGTTGTGTCTTTTTTGTTTTGTTTTGTTTTGTTTTGTAGGAGGGGCCAGATTCAATAACTTATCCTTCATATTAAAAGAAATATCTCAGCATGCAGCAACTACTGGACCCCTAGAATTTTCACTGAGGTGGAAGGCACCTGGATTTTTGCTGGATTAATTTCCACCTTCTAGCACATAAATTTCTTACGAATAAGTCTAGAGTTATTGGTACTTCTTCCTTACTAGATCCAATCAGCATAATGTTGTCAGAGTAATGGACCAGTGTGACATCTTTTAGAAGGGAAAGGCAATCAAGGTCCCTGTGAACTAGTTATGACATAGGGCTGGAGAGCTGATATACCTCTGGGGTAGGACAGTGAAAGTATATTGCTGGCCTTGACAGCTGAAGGCAAACTGCTTCTAGTTATTCTTCAAAAGCAGAATTGAGAAAAATGCATTGGCCAGATCAATAGCTGCATACCAACACCAAGAGATGTATTAGTTTGCTCAAGCAATGAAACCACACCTGGAACAGCAGCCGCAGTAGTAGTCACTACCTGGTTAAGTTTACTATAGTACACTGTGATTCTCCAAGATCCATCTGTTTTTTGCACAGGCTAAATAGGTGAGTTGAGTGGGGATGTGATGGGAATCACACTTCAAGTCCTTGATGGTGGCAGTAACTTTTGCAATTATACCAGGAATACAGTATTTCTTTTGGTTTACTATTCCTAGATAGAAGCAGTTCTAATGACTTCCACTTGGCTTTTCCAACTGTAATAGCCCTTACTCCACACGTCAGGGATGCAATGTGAGAGTTATGCTTGTTGCTGAATATGTCTATCTAATTATCTGTTCTAGAACTGGAGGAATCACTACAGGATGGGTTCAGGGATCCACTGGACCCACTGTGAAGTGGACTTGGATAAGACTCCATTATTAACTTGACTTCCATACGCCCCACTCTGACTGCTAGGCCACAGTGACATTTTGGATCTCCTAGAATTAGTGTCATTTCACAGCCAGCACCCAGTAATTCCCCCAAAATAAGATTATTTCCTTATCCCAATGAATAGTCATTCTCATAAAAGTCTATAGATTCCTTTTGGGGAAGGGTGGGAGAAAAATCAACAGTATAAAATTTTGATAGTGCAGTGGTGTCCTTCTTCAAGGGTACTTGGCCTCCGCTTCATTCAAGGAGTTGTGGGCTCAAATCTGGTAATTGATTGAGGGGTCATGACTCTCTAGTTTGGCAATTCAAGTTAGACTGCACTTTATTCGGCCTAGGATTCTTCCGCTGATACTGATCAAGTAAATATTTAGTAGCTTTCCCATTTATTTCACTCCTAGGGACACCATGACTAAATAAAAATGACTAAATAGCCTGTGCCAAAAGTACATATGAGTCAGACTACTGCTTTGACTCTGCTGTCCTATAAGATAACCACACCTTACCTTGTCTTCACCAATTAAGTATCACCACATGGCACTTACCACCACTGGGTCCAATCAATCCCATTGTATTCAGGTGTCTTAATTCAGTCATGGCAGTTCCCACTGTCAAATCTGACTTACATAAACTAGCAGTCACAGCAGCCTCAAGGTTGTTGGGGCTCCCTTCACCAACTTTACCATTATGGTAAAAGGTGCATCCTCTGGGTACTCCATGTGTGTAGGTCTGTGGGTCTAACCTGATAAAGCCACTATAGCATACCAATTTCCCTAAGCCTTTGGATATCTTCTGCTGTATACCAAAGCAGATCTGACATTTCAACTTGATTTAGTGTAGGCCGCTGCTTAATCCATGCTTTTGTGAGCTATCTAAATAAACTATGAGATCCTTTTCTAATCTCTTGAGCTGAAACATTGAATGAGGGATATGTACTTAGTGCCATACCCTTAATAGCCATTCCCACACATATTTCCCAGGTTACTATTTGTACATATTAGAAAAGTCAAGAAGATCTTTTGGAGTGTAGCATACCTTCTCCTGAATCACACTATTTACTTCACCTTTTGGGGCTTGCTGGGACTTAATCTATTTATAGGTCTAGAAGGAGAAATGAGTGGAGGGGAGGTGCTCTGGCAACATTGGGAGATGTCTCGTGAGGCATCTGCCCCAGGCAATGCGCTAGGCAGTGACTCAGATGCCACCTCAGGTGATGACTCAGACATTGGCCCAGGTGATATTTCAGACAAAGGCTTTCAGACACAGCTGGGTTAATATCAACAGATGGGGTGGAGAGGATAATGGTTTTGCTGGGGAGGGTAGTTTAGCAGACAAAGATGGAGTAATCTCTTTAGATGGGAGAGCTAGTTCTTTTGGCAGGGGTGACTCAACAGAATGTAAGGGGTTCTTGTCCCCAGCTTTCTGATTATCTGCCCATATGTCCCCATCCCAAGTTTCAGGGTCCCGTTTTTTCCCGATCAATGCCCTCCTTTTAACATTAGACACCATTTGAATTTGGGAATTTAATTGACATTGTAATTCAGCCACTGTTATGATAAGAATCTGGGTTTGGTTTTTGACAATATCAGCTCTGTTGCTACAAGACATAAGGCTTTCTTTCAGGGCACGAGTGGCGCATTTGTGGTCTTTTTTGTGGCATTTGAGCTGTGACTCTGAAGCCCTGAGTTTATCTCTTTCTTTTTCTACTTTGTCTAAAGAAGGTAGGACATAACAACCAGCTCCCCATACTTCTCATTTTGATAAAATTGTAGAAAAGTATCAAACATATGATCATCCGGAGCCTCACCTCTCACCTATATGTGATCTATTCATGATATTTTTGCATATTAACATCTTCACCTCATTCAGTGGATTAGCAGAACCCTGTTTACTCCTGGAGGTAGAATCATCAATGCCTTTAAGTCTAGTCAGACTTGAAAACTAATTTAGAAAACTCATCCTTACAATTTTGTTTCTCTGCAACCACTCCTAGTACCAAATGTCTTAAGCTGGGTTCTCTAGAGAAACAAAACCAGTGAAATATATATATATATATATATATATATATATATATATACCTACTCAACTGCCGTCGAGTCGATACCGACTCATAGCAACCCTATAGGACAGAGTAGAACCACCCCATAGAGTTTCCAAGGAGCGCCTGGTGGATTCAAACTGCCAACCTTTTGGTTAGCAGCAGTAGCACTTAACCACTATGCCACCAGGGTTTCCATATATATATACATACACACACACACACACACACACAGGGATAGATTTATCTCAAAGAAATGGATCACCCCATTTTGGAGATTGGCTGGCAAGTCTATGGGTCAGACATTGGCTGGAGGCTTCTCCTGACTCACATGGTTGCAGGGGCTGATGAACCCAGAATCGGCAGATCATACAGCAGACAATTTGCTCACAGGTCTGTGGAGCTGGTGAATTCCAAAGTCAGCAAGTCAGGCAACAGGCTGCTGGCTCAGGTTCTAAGAACCAGAGGTTAGATCATGATGAGTCCGAAATAGGATCTAGAAGCAAGCTTTGCCAGAACATATATATATATGTATTGGGTGCAGACCACATCACTGCAAAACTCCCCTTACAACGGATTGGCTGATTACATTAGATCACATCATGGAAGTGATTACATCATTATATCATAAAATGGAGGATAGTTACATAATACTGAGAGTCATGGCGTAGCCAAGTTAACACATAACATTAACTATCACAAATGGTCTTTAGCACTTTACTTTAATGGCTCCATCTCATTATTAGGAAGGTCTTAAGACCATACTCATCTAACTGCCCATCCAGGGAGAAGGTACGTTAATGTGAATGAACCATGTCTAAGGTTGTTTATTGTGTCTAATGCTAGAGAGTAGGACAAAGGATAAAAAGCTTGGACTTATGCCTGGTGAGTCCTCTTAAGGATTTGCATCTTTAGGATTGGTCGTGATTTTGGCTTACTTCTTTGGAAGACTACCTACTCTCTTTCTGTGAAAAGACTGGCTTGGAGGTGCTTCCCTTTTGAAGGAATTCATACTTAGATTGTTTAGTGTATGCAGAAAAGCTCAGGGGTGCTTTCACCAATGGAAAAACTGTTCCTTCCAGCTTAGGATTTGACATTTGGTGGTGTCTATAAGACTGAGAAGAATAAAGTTGAAGAGGCCTCTCCCCCTTTGTAGTAGTTTCATTAAAGAATTTGCTTATGGTTCCATTGAAGAATGAGAAGAGGGAGCCCAGTAGTTCTACATGGCCCAGTTCAGTTCAGTTGGAGTTGTATTGTGGGGCACCCTGCATAGCATTTGGGTGCAAAGTTTTATAGCAATATATAGAATGATTTTGCATGGAATATCTCCACTGCATCTACACAATCTGGTGCTCTGTGAGATATGTGGCAAAGGATTCAAGTATCCTGGATTCTGGAAACCTTGGTGGCATAGTGATTAAGAGCTATGGCTGCTAACCAAAAGGTCAGAGTTAGAATCCACCAGGCACTCCTTGGAAACTCTGTGGGGCAGTTCTACTCTGTAGTATGGGGTCACTATGAGCCAGAATTCACTCGATGGCAACAGGATTGGATTCTGCCAAATATCACCTCATTAGAACTAAACTCATTCAAGCAGCTCTGTTACTACCCATGAATTTTAAGCTGCCTTTTTTTTTTTTTTTTGTATGCTATAGTTAAAGTAGTTGGACAACAACCTAGGGAGCATAAATAAAGAGCAGCAGAAGTTAGATTCTGCCCTATAGAATAATCTGTAGTCTAGATAAGATCAGTAGAGAATAGAGACCCTGGTGTTCTATAATCCGACATAGAACCTGCCTCATTCCCATCCCCTTCCTCCCTGCATGCCAGAGTGGTCTACTAAAAATCTTCTGTTGATGACAAGACTATTCCTGCTTTTATAACTTTTTTTTTGTTGTTGTTCCTCTAACTAAGAAAGCCCTCAATTTCCCCCTCCTCTAGAAAATTTCTACTTATTCACCAAGGTCTGGGTAAAGTACCAACTCTTTAATCAAGCAATTTCTATCCCTTCTCCCCAGTCTTTTGTGAACTTCCCACCTGTGAGCTCTTCTTGAATTCGTGGTCTCTTTTTAGCTGGGGTATACCAGTTAATGCTTTGTAACAATTTATTTTCTTAACTTTTCACATGATGGTGTCTTGTCCCAACCAAATTTCAGGCTCACTAGGAAGTATGGAAACCCTGGTGGCATAGTGTTTAAGTGCTACGGCTGCTAACCAAAAGGTCGACAGTTCAGATCCACTAAGCGCCCCTTGGAAACTCTATAGGGCAGTGGTACTCTGACCTATAGGGTCTCTACGAGTCAGAATAGACTCTACGGCAATGAGTTTTGGTTTAAGACCTATGAATATATTTAGCCTTTTCTTGTATGCATCAGAGCACATAATAACCAAACCAAACCCACTGCCATCAAGTTGATTGACTCCTAGCAACCATATAGGACAGAGTAGAACTTCCCTCATAGGGTTTCTGAGGCTGTAATCTTTACGGAAGCAGACTGTCGTATCCTTCTGCCAGTGAATAGCTGGTGGGTTCGAACCTCTGACCTTTCAGTTAGCAGCCAAGCACTTTAACCACTGTGCCACCAGGGCTCCTGTCAGAGCACATAGAGAATACCTATTAATTTATTGAGTTAATTTGAAATAAATGAAAACAAACAAACAAACCCATTGTTGTCGAGTCAATTCCTACTTATAGCAACCCTAGAGTACAGAGTAAAACTGCCCGTAGGGTTTCCAAGAAGCGGCTGGTGGATTCGAACTGCTGACCTTTTTGTTAGCAGCCAAACACCTAACAGCAGCACCACCAAAAAAAAAAAAAAAAAACACCAGGGCTTCCTAATTTGAAACAGGTAATGTAATGTCAATTCACCTAACAGTGACTATGTCCAGAAAATCCTTGGTTGGAGATTGAATTTTTTTTTTTTAATATGTCATCCCTACTGCAATCTTAAATCAACAAATAGTATCTAGTTTGCTACTTGGTATAAATATTTGACATTTATTTCGCATAAAATATTCCCCTCCCTCTATCCATGTCCTTTGACAGTGCCCTTCCACACTGACTCTGGATTGGCCTTGTGACTTGCTTTGGCAACTGAGAGTTGGAAAGTGATTGCACATTGGATCTCGCCATCTTTTGCTGCTCTTTGGAACCTGGAGAATGCCATCTGCAGAAGCGCAGCCAAGCCTCCTAAAAGGTGAGAGGCTTTGTGGAGCAGAGATAAGCCAGCCCGGCGGATGGTCTGCAGCCTAACCAACCTACCAACTAACATGGGAGGTTGGCCATCCTAGATCATCCACCCTAGCCTACCTGGCTCAGTCCAGAAGTGTCACCAGTCTACACACAGTATCAAGAACAATAATACACGCTTGTTTTAAGCTACTATGTTTTGGTGTAGTTTTTTAAGTCAGCAAAGATTAACTGATACACACTGGTTTCTGTAATCACAGAATGCAGAGGGAAGTACAATTCTTTCAAATTACCCCTATCCAGTAGTTTTTGTGGCTGCCCCACAGTTTTCAGAACAATAGTGACAGAGAATCCCATTAGTCAGAGGTAGAAGATTTAACTGTGTCCAGACTCTGATTTGAGAAGCAGACTGGAAGGATCCTTCTTCCCTAAAATACTTGTTCCACTCTAGAATTCTCCTATTACAGGCTACCTGGAAGTAGTACAATATTACATACATCAGTGCCACAGGAAGGTCTAGTGAGCTCATTTAGTCCAGGATCTGATTTCTGAGAAAACCCAATACAGCATAGTTAGTCCTGACAAGAGAGAAGACAAGGCACTAGGGATGGAAAATAAGTAAGCATCCAGTATTACAGGCACGGTTTGTGTTGGCCTTGGAACTAGTGGGTGACTTTTAGGTCAGGAGTAGAGCTCCTCTAGGTAAGTTGGCAGGCATATTGAATACTAATTGGTTTAGTTTGGTAACAATTCCAAAAACACAGTTTGACTGACTTTTGGATTGTATGGTTCCATTGTTTTGTAATTGCATGCAAACACATTATAAACTGACACCATATGGGAATTGTTTGTACAGGGATATGTTTTTATTCTTAGAACATTTTAATTCTCCAAACGAAAAAAAAAAAAAAAATTGGGGAAACATAAAATAAAGAATCAAGAGGGCTAGGCTCTTACCGTTGTTCTGCCGTCAACTAGACAAGTGTCTGGAGGGAAGTCATTTCCTTTTCTTCAGCCTCAGTTCCCCATTAGTAAAATGAAGTATTTGGTTGCATCTTAATTTGAACTTTTACCCTTCTGCTTTTTTTTTTGCAAGCTGCAGGAATAAAATATGTTCTCTAAGATGCTTCTTAAGGATAGAACCAGGAAGACCTTGTGTGGTGATTGTGCTGGCCACGCTCCTATGTGAGTGACACATCTTATCACCACACCTATGTTCTGCTTCCATAAACCAAAGGATGTCTAGTAGGTGTATTCAAAGACAGAACGCCCCAGGGAACTGCTAAGCCAAAGGTGCCTTTCCGTTTACAAATAAAAGATTCAATTCATAAAAACTCTGAAATACCAGTGTGTGTGGTTCTTCTATATCTGGTGACCATTTGTCCTCCCAAATCCCTGTGTCATCCCATTGATGACCGCTATTTTTGAGTAATAATCCCTGTTTGCTAGCAGTGTCAGCCTGGCAGCAATTTACATGTAATGAATCGGACAAAACTAATGATGTATAAAATATCTAATGTGGGTTTGAAGAGAGGCCTGATGCTTCTGTCTGTGTTGGGAAATCTGTGAATGGGGAGTGTAGTGTCTTGAAACAGTAAGAAGCTAAGATTCAGGAGATCCAGATACTTACCAAATTGCTGTATGGTCTACTCTTTTGATGTCCCAATTTCCAAATCACTGTTATTGAAATTCCAGTATCTGCTTCATATGGAACTTGTAAGTAGTAAATGACAAAATCTACATAAAATTTTTAACACAGGGCCTAGTAGATGGCAGGCAATAAATGTGAATGTGATAATACCTCACAGACATATAAAAGTTACATATATGCTCTAATGCTTCAGAATCAAGCAATGAGTGACATAGTGTATTTTTGCTGAAGATAATTTTAAAAGGTCGCAGCAGTACATCAATAAGGAACTGCTAGAAATTCAAGCTGGATTCAGAAGAGGCCCTGGAAGGAGTGATATCATTGTTGATATCAGATGGATCTTGGCTGAAAGCAGAGAATACCAGAAAGATGTTTACCTGTGTTTTATTGACTATGCAAAGGCATTTGACTGTGTGGGTCATAATAAATTATGGATAACATTGTGAAGAATGGGAATTCCAGAATATTTAATTGTATTGACTCGGAACCTGTACTTAGACCAAGAGGCAGTCATTCAAACAGAACAAGGTGATACTGTGTGGTTTAAAATCAGAAAAAGTGTGTGTCAGGGTTGTATTTGTTCACCAGACTTATTCCATCTGTATGCTGAGCAAATAACCTAACAAGCTGGACAATACGAAGAAGAACGGAGCATCAGGGTTGGAGAAAAACTCATTAACAATCTGTGATATGTAGATGACACAACCGTGCTTGCTGAAAGTGAAGAGTACTTGAAGTGCTTACTGATGAAGATTAAAGACGAAATGGATTATATCTCAACATTAAACAAAAATCCTGACAACTGGACCAATAAGAGAAATCCTGATAAATGGAGAGAAGATTGACATCAAGGATTTCATTTTACTGGGATCCACAATCAACGCCCATGGAAGCAGCAGTCAAGAAATCAAACAACACATTGCATTGGGCAAATCTGCTGCAAAAGACGTCTTCTAAGTGTTGAAACCCTGGTGGCGTAGTGGTTAAATGCTACAGCTGCTAACAAAAAGGTAAGCAGTTCGAATCCACCAGGCACTCCTTGGAAACTCTATGGGGCAATTATACTCTGTTCTATAGGGTCACTATGAGTCAGAATCGACTGGACGGCAGTGGGTTTTGGTTTAAGTGTTAAAAAGCAAAAATACCACTTTGAGGACTAAGGTGGGACTAATCCAAGCCATGGTATATTTAATTACCTTGTATGCATGTGAAAGCTAGACAGTGAAGAAGGAAGACCAAAAAAGAGTTGATGCTTTTGAATTATGGTGTTGGCAAAAAACATTGAACATACCATGGACTTCCAGAAGAAAAAACAAATCTGTCTTGGAAGAAGTGTAGTGAAGTAGAAGGGAGGATAGCGAGACTTCGTCTCATGTACTTTGGACATGTTATGAGGAGGGATCAGTCCCTAAAGAAGAACATCATGCTTGGTAAAGTAGAAAAACCCATTGCTATCGAGTCGATTCCAATTCATAGCCACCCTAAAGGACAGAGTAGAACTGCCCCATACGGTTTCCAAGTAGGGGATCAGTGAAAAAAAGAAAGACACTCAACAAAATGGATTGACACAGTGACTGCAACAATGGTCTCAAACATAGCAATGATTGTGAGGGTGATGTAGGATCTGGCAGTGTTTTGTTCTGTTGTACATAGGGTCACTATGAGTTGGAACCAACTCAACAGCGCCTAACAACAACATCAGCAGGAAAGTAGTGTCCTTGGTGACTAAGAGCTCAGTGATATTATATTGTTATCTATCTAGTTATATAAGTCATATATATTTATAGGATATATAGGATTCAGAGTGGAGACCCCTTGGTCCTGGGTTTCAGCTTCACCTTCCAGGCCCACTGGAACAGTATCTCTGCAACCTCAGCTTTGGTTGCCATGGCCCCACCCTTTGCAACCCCAGAGATCCTGCCACACCTTTTTCAACTGAGGTAGCTCGGCTTCCTATGTTCCTTGTCTGTTCAGCTTCTGCTTCCTGGTTTCTTGGCCTCTCAGCTCCTCAGGCCTCACACCCGCATCTGCCCTGCTGGGGCAAATGTTCTTTTATATCTCAAAAGAGGTTGGCTTAAGACACTATCTAATCTTGTAGATCTCACAAATATAACTGCCACTCATCCATCTCATTAACATCATAGTGATAGGTTTTACAACACATAGGGAAATCACACCAGGTGACAAAATGGCTGACAGTCATACAATACGAGGAATCACGACCTAGCCAAATTGACAGATATTTGGGGGGGATACAATTCAGTCCATGACAATAGGTATATATATGTAAATTCTATAGTTTTGTATTTTTAATCAAATGTGTCATAAAATACTGCTCATTAATTTTTAATTGGCTTACCTTTTTGTTGTTGAGTTGTGGAAGTTTTTTTTTAAATATATTCTTTTTTAAAGTTTATTTATTGTGCTTTAGGTGAAAGTTTACAAATCAAGTCAGTCTCTCATACAGAAAGTTCTACACATCTTGCTGTACTCCTAGCTGTTCTTCCTCTCTACCCTGTATTCCCTGTGTCCATTCAATCAGCTCCTGTCCCAATCTTGCCACCAGATAGGAGTTGCACACATAGTCTCATGTATCTACTTGAGCCAAGAAGCTCACTCCTCACCAGTATCATTGTCTATCTTATAAAAAAAAAAAAAAGTCTAGTCCAATTCCTAACTGGAGAGTTGGCTTTGGGAATGGTTCCAATCTTGGGCTAATAAAGGGTCCAGAGACCATGACTGTCAGGGTCCCTCCGGTCTCAGTCAGACCATTAAGCTTGGTCTTTTTATGAGAATTTGAGGCCTGCATCCCACTGTTTTCCTGCTCCATCAGGGATTCTCTGTTGTGTTCCCTGTCAGGGTGGTCATTATTGGTAGCCGGGCACCATCTAGTTCTTCCAGTTTCAAGCTGATGGGGTCTCTGGTTTATGTGGCCCTTTCTATCTCTCGGGCTCATCTTTGCCATATGTTTTTGGTGTTCTTCACTCTCCTTTGCTCCAGGTAGAGTGAGACCAATTGATGCATCTTAGATGGCCACTTGCTAGTGTTTAAAACCCCAAACGCCTCTCATCAAAGTGGGATGGAGAATGTTTTCTTAAGACATTTTGTTATGCCAGTTGACCTAAATGTCCTCTGAAACCATGGTCCCCAGGCCCCTGTCCCTGCTACTCTGGCCTTCAAAGCTTTTGGTTGTATTCAGTAAACTTCCTTGCTTTTGGTTTAGTCCAGTTGTGCTGACTTACTCTGTGTCATGTGATGACCTTCCCTTCACCTAAAATAATTCTTGTCTACTCTCTAGTTAATGAATATTCCTCTTCCTCCCTCCCCACCCTCATAACCATCAAAGAATATTTTCTTTTGTGTTTAAATTTTATCTAGATTTCTTATAATAGTGGTCTCATACAACATTTATCCTTTTGTGACTAACCAATTTCACTCAGCATAATTCCTTCCAGATTCCTCCATGTTATAAGATGTTTCACATATTCAGTATTTTTCTTAATCATTGTGTAGTATTCCATTATGTGAATATACCAAATTAATTTATCCATTCATCCGTTGATGGGCACTTTGGTTGCTTCCATCTTTTTGCTGTTGTAAACAGTGCTGCTAAATGAACATGGGTTTGCATTTATCTGTTCGTGTGAAGGCTCTCATTTCTCCAGGGTATATTTCAAGGAGTGGAATTGCTGGATCCTATGGTAGCTCTATTTCTAGGTTTTAAGGAAGTGCCAAATTCATTTCCAAAGTTGTGGTACCATTTTACATTCCCACCAGCACTGTATAAGTGTTCCAGTTTCTCCACAACCTCTCCAACATTTATTATTTTGTGTTTTTTGGATTAATGCCAGCCTTGTTGGGGTGAGATGGTATCTCATTGTAGTTTTGATTTTCATTTCTCTAATGGCTGATGATCGTGAGCACTTCCTCATGTATCTGTTAGCTGCCTGAATCTCTCCTTTGGTGAAGTGCTTGTTCATATCCTTTGCCTATTTTTTTAATTGGGTTATTTGTCTTTTTGTTGTTGAGTTTTTGCAGTATCATGTAGATTTTAGAGATCAGACATTGATCAGAAATGTCATAGCTAAAAAGTTTTCCCAGTCTGTAGGTATTCTTTTTACTCTTTTGTTGAAGTCTTTGGATGAGCATAGGTGTTTGATTTTTAGGAGCTCCCTGTTATCTAGTTTCTTTTCTGATGTTTGTACATTGTTAGTAATGTTTTATATACTGTTTATGCCATGTATTTTTTTTTTTTATGCCATGTATTAGGGCTCCTAGCATTGTCTGTATTTTTCTTCCATTATCTTTATCATTTTAGATTTTATATTTAGGTCTTTGATCCATTTTGAGTTAGTTTTTGTGCATGGTGTGAGGTACGGGTTTTGTTTCATTTTTTTGCAAATGGATATCCAGTTATGCCAGCATCACTTGTTAAAGAGACTGTCTTTTCCCCATTTAATAGACTTTGGGCCTTTGTCAAATATCAGCTGCTCATATGTGGATGGATTTACATCTGGGTTCTCAATTCTGTTCCCTTGGTGTCTGTTGTTGTAGCAGTACCAGGCTGTTTTGAGTACTGTGGCTGTATAATAAGTTCTAAAATCAGGTAATGTGAGGCCTCCCACTTTATTCTTCTTTTTCAGTAATGCTTTACTTATCCGGGCCTCTTTCCCTTCCATATGAAGTTGGTGATTTGTTTCTCCATCTCATTAAAAAATGTCACTGGTATTTGGATCGCGATTGCATTGTATCTATAGATCGTTTTGGGTAGAATAGACATTTTTACAATGTTGAGTCTTCCTAACCATGAGCAAGGTATGGTTTTCCACTTATGTAGGTCTCTTTTGGTTCCTTGCAGTAGTTTCTTATAGTCTTCTTTGTATAGGTCTTTTACATCTCTGATTAGAATTATTCCTAAGTGTTTTATCTTCTTGGGAGCTATCGTAAATGGTATTGATCTGATGATTTCCCCTTCGACCTTCTCTTTGTTGGTGTAGAGGAATTCAACTGATTTACGTATGTTCGTCTTGTATCCTGATACACTGTTAAACTCTTCTATTAGTTTCAGTAGTTTTCTTGAGGATTCTTTAGCTTTTTCTATGTAGAAGATCATGTCATCTGCAAATAGAGATACTTTTACTTCTTCTTTGCCAATTCAGATGTCCTTTATTTCTTTATCTAGCATAATAGCTCTAGATAGGACCTCCACCACAATATTGAATAACAGTGGTGATAGAGGTTATCCTTGTCTGGTTCCTGTCCTCAAGGGAAATGCTTTCAGGCTCTCTACATTTAGGATGATGTTGGCTGTTGGCTTTGTATAAATGCCCTTTATTATGTTGAGGAATTTCCCTTCTATTCCTATTTGGCTGAGAGTTTTTATCATGAATGTATTTTGGACTTTGTCAAATGCCTTTTCTGCATCAATTGATAAGATCATGTGGTTCTTATCTTTTGTTTTATTTGTGTGATAGGTTACATTGATTGTTTTTCTAAGGTTGAACCATCCCTGCATACCTGGTATGAATCCCACTTGTTTGTGGTGAATTATTTTTTTGATATGTTGTTGAATTCAGTTGGCTAGAATTTTGTTGGGAATTTTTGCATCTAAGTTCATGAAGGATATTAGTCCATAATTTTCTTTTTTTGTGGTGTCTTTACCTGGTTTTGGTATCAGGGATATGCTGGCTTCATAGAATGCATTTGGGAGCATTCCATCCTTTTCTATGCTCTGAAATACCTTTAATGGTAGTGGTGTTAACTCTTCTTTGAAAGTTTGGTAGAATTCTCCAGTGTAGCCATCAGGGCCAGGGCTTTTTCTTTTGGCAGTTTTTTAAAATACCTTTTCAATCTCTTCTTTTGTTATGAGTTTCTTTAGTTGTTCTATCCCTGTTTGTGTTAGTTTAGGTAGGTAGTGTGTTTCTAGAAATTTGTCCATTTCCTCTAGGTTTTCCAGTTTGTTAGAGTACAATTTTCACAGTATTCTGTTATGATTCTTTTAATTTTGCTTGGGGTTATTGTGATATTGTCCATCTCATTTCTTATTCAGGTTATTTACTTTGACTCCGGTTTTTCTTTTGTCATTCTGGCCAATGGTTTATCAATTTTGTTAATCTTTTCAAAGAACCAGCTTTTGGTCTTGTTAACTCTTTCAGTTGTTTTTCTGTTCTCTATTTCATTTAACTCTTCTCTAATTTTTATTATTTGCTTTCTTCTGGGGCCTGAGAGTTTCTTTTGTTGCTCTCGTTCTACTTGTTCAAGTTATAGGGATAATTCTTTGATTTTGGCCCTTTCTTCTTTTGGATGTGTGCATTTACTGCTATAAATTGACCTCTGAGCCCTGCTTTAGCTGTGTCCCAAATATTCTGATAGAAAGTGTTTTCATTCTCTTTTGATTCTATGAATTTCTTTATTCCGTCCTTAATTTCTTCTATAATCCAGTCATTTTGGAGCAAAATGTTGTTCAGATTTCATGTGTTTGATTTCTTTTCCCTGTTTTTTCCTGTTATTGATTTCTGGTTTTATGGCATTATGGTTAGAGAAGATGCTTTGTAATATTTTGTTGTTTCAGATTCTCTTAAGGCTTCCTTTGTGGCCTAATACGTGGTCTATTCTACAGAGTGTTCCATGTGCTTTGGAAAAGAAAGTATACTTGTCTGCTGTTGAGTGGAGTGTTCTGTACATGTCTATGAGGTCAAGTTGGTTTATTGTGGCATTTAGATCCACCATGTCTTTACTGAGCTTCTTTCTGGTTGTCCTGTCCTTCACCAAAATTGGTGTGTTGAAGTCTCCTACTATTATTTTGGAGCTGTCTATTTCACTTTTTAATGATGTTAGTTTGTTTTATGTATCTTGAAGCTCTCTCTTTGGCTACATAAGTAGTTAATATGGTAATATCCTTCTTGTGTATTGTCCCTTTAATCTTTATATAGTGTCCTTCCTTATCCTTTGTGGCGGATTTATCTTACCAAGTCTGTTTTGTCAGAAATTAGTATTGCCACCACTGCTCTTTTTTATTGTTGTTTGCTTGATGTATATTTTTTCCATCCTTTGAATTTTAGTTTGTGTCCTTAAATCGAAAGTGTGTCTCTTGTAGGCTGTGTATAGACAGATCGTGTTTTTTAATCCATTCTGCAACTCTCTGCCTCTTTATTGGTGCATTTAGTCCATTTACATTCAGCATGATTATGGGTAGGTGTGAATTTAGTGTTGTCATTTTGATGACTTTTTTGTGCATGTCTTGTTGACAGTTACTTTGTCCCACTTAATTTTCTGTGCTGTCATTTTTCTTTATGTTTTCTTTTCACCTTTTTCATTGTTGTTGATTTTGTATTTGCTAAGTCTTTATGTTTTTCTTGTTTTTTATTTTGATGTGTATGATTGTTAGTCTCTTTTGTGGTTACCTCTATTTTTCTAAGTTTAAACGAATCTTTTATCTCCCTATATCACCTTGACTTCCTCTCCATATGAAAGATTTATGACTATTTTGTTTTGTATCTCTTTATTGATTTAATGTCACCTTTTACATAATGACATTGCTGTTTCCCTGTTTAGAGCATTTTTTATCTTCATTTATTTTTGTGATTTCCCTATGTGGGTTGATATCTGGTTGCTCTGTCTTGTGTTCTATTCTTGGGTTGATATCTGATATTTTTGATTTTCTAACCAGAGAATTCCATTTAGTTCTTCCTGTAGTTTTGGTTTTTGCAAATTCCCCAAATCTTTTTATCTGGAAATGTCCTAATTTTGCCTTCATATTTGAGAGATAGTTTTGCTGGATATATGATTCTCGGCTGGTGATTTTTTCCTTCAGTGCTTTATATAAGTCATCCCATTGCCTTTTTGCCTGCATGGTTTCTGCAAAGTAGTCCAAGCTTATTCTTATTGACTCTCCTTTGTAGGTGACTTTTTGTTTATACCTAGCTGCCCTTAAAATTTTCTCTTTATCTTTGGTTTTAGAAAGTTTTATTGTAATATGTCTTGGTGACTTTCTTTTGGGATGTACGTTGTATGGGGTTCGATGAGCATCTTGGATAGATATCTTCTCAACTTTCATGATATCTGGGGAGTTTTCTGCCAACAAATCTTCAACAATTCTCCCTGTATTTTCTGTTTTTCCTCCCTGTTCTGGTACTTCAATCACTCGTAGGTTGTTTCTCTTTATAGAGTCCATAGAGTCCCACATGATACTTAGGGTTTCTTCATTTTTTTTAATTTTTTATCTGATTTTTCTTCAAATATATTGGTGCCAAGTGTTTTATCTTCAATCTCACTAATTCTGTCTTCCATTTGCTCAATTCTGCTCTGCTGACTTTCTACTGAGTTGTCTAATTCTGAAATTTTATTGTTAATCTTCTAAATTTCTTATTGCTGTCTCTCTGTGGATTCTTGCCACCTATTAAATTTTTTGTTATGTTCTTGAATAGCCTTTTTAATTCCTTAAGCTGCTTTATCTGTGTGTTCCTTGGCTCGTTCTGCATTTTGCCTAATCTCATTCCTGAAGTTTTGAAGAGTTCTGTATATTAATCTTTTGTCATTCTACATCTGGTAATTCCAGGATACATCTTCATCAGGAAGATTCCTTGATTCTTTGTTTTGGATGTTTGTTGAAATGATCATGGTATGCTTCTTTATGTGATTTGATATTGACTGTTGTCTCTGTGCCATCTATTATTTATTGTATTAATTTATTTTATGTTTGCTTACTGTGTTCTAGCTTCTTCGATTTGTTTTGATATACCCATATAGGCTACTAGAGTGAGCTAACTTGATTATTGGATCTTTTGAGGCACCAATGTCCTGTCATGAGATGGCTAGAGTTGTTATCAGGTATATTAGCCTCGGAGTCCATTGACTATTCAGGTTTCCAGGTAGTCAGTCACCTAGTGTGTGGTGCAGGCTCTCACCTACTGTCTTAGAAGAGCAATGTTGATTGGTGTATGCACAGATTTCTGGTTGCATCAGGGGGTCACACTCTGAGGAAGGCAGGGGGCTGACAACCTTCCCCTGAGAGTCTGTGAGGAAAGCACATCCCTGTTCTCTAGAGCACATTTGTGCGTCAGCTTTGCAGGTGAACCATAGGCACTTAATGCTTTTAACTGTGAGGACTGGGAGGCAGCACTTATCCTTGGACCCCTATCACAGGTGGCTAGGTGGTGTGGATGGAGCCACAAGCCCTCAGGCCCCTCATGTGGGTAGGTGAGGACTCTATTTAAAAGGCAGAGCAGTGTCAAAAATCAAAATCCTTCCTCTCCACCGCACAGCTGAAACAGTTACAGTCAGACCTCAAGCACATTCACCATTGCAATATAACAGCAGGTTCCTAGCTGCTGAAATGGGGCCACCTGGGTCCAGGCATTGGTGAAAGATGTTCAAAGTCTGTGCACCACTTTTGCCTGGACAGGATCCACTTCTGCTCTATGTTTCTGGATTAGGGGAGCTGGCAGATTATTTTTCCCCCATTTGTTAATTTGTTCCTTCTCCAAGGCCAGGAGAATGGCTCAGGCAGTATAGCAAGGCCTATCTCATGCCCAGGGAAATCAACTGTCACTGAAGCAGGCTGGGTCAGAGGGAGGAGGGATCAGATAGATGGGAGAGAGTTCTTTCTAAAGGAGGAGCTATTCGATCTGCGAGGTAAACTAGACAAAATCACTTACCTTGTCCCGAATGTGCTGTTTTCTCACTGATTCAGGAGGCCTGTGAAGATTCTGTGCGCTGGCTTGGCCCCGCCACAGTTGCGTTAGGGGATTGGGGCTATGCCGCCTCACTTGCCTTCTTTCACTGAATCAGCTGTGTCCCATACACCACTGCCAGCCCTGCCACAGTTGCACCAGGGGATCAGGACTGTGCCGCTTTGCTCCCCTTTTTTAGCTGAAGTAACCGAGTCTGGAATGCTACTGCCACCCCAGCCGTGGTTGTGCAAGGGGATTGGGGCTGAGGAGTGCTGCTTCCCTCCAAGTCAAGTCCAGTAACTTCTCAGTGCTTCTGCATCCTCTCTCTCTCCCCCTTTCACTCTGTCCAATTTCTTAACTTTGCCTTTGATGTTCAAGGTTCCTAGCTTGTCATATATATAACTGATTCATTTGTTTTTTCAGGTCTTTGTTGTAAGAGGAACCACCAGAAGCATCTGACTACCCCACCATCTTGGAGCTGCCCCTAATATATTCTTGATATTAGACATTTGTCAGATATATGTTAACAAATATTTTACCCCATTGTGCAAGTTGTCTCTTTACTTTTAATGTTCTTTGCACAAAAGTTTTTTTTTTTAATTTCAGTGAAGTCTAATTATCTCTTTTGTCTTTTTTTGCTTGTACTTTTGGTGTCAAATCTAAGAAATCATTGTCAAAAACCAGGTCCCAAATCTTTACTCTCAAGTTGTCTTTTAAGAGTTTTAGGCTTTTAGTCTTATATTTAGGTTATTGATCCATTCTGAGTTAATTTTTTTATTTGGCGTGAGGTATGGCTCCAACCTTCATTCTTTTGCATGTGGAGATCCAGTTGTACCAAAACCATTTGTTGAAGAGGCTATTTATTCCCTATTAAATGAAGTTGGCAAAAATATTGTCTGTGTGTATATGACTTTATTTATTAACTCCCCATTCTTTTCTATTGGTCTATATGTCTGTCAGTATAACAGCACCCCACTGTTTTGATTACTTCAGCTTTGTACTATGTTTTGAATTCGGGAAGTATGAGTCCTCCTCATTTGTTACTCTTTTTTAATATAGTTTGGCTATTCAGGATCCCCTGTAATTTCACATTTGTAATATGAGGGTTAGCTTTTCCATTTCTGCAAAAAATGTTGAGATTTTTATAGGAATTGCACTGAATTTGTGGATCGCTTTGGACAATACTGCCATCTTAGGAATAGTAAGTCTTTCAATTTATAAACATAGGATGACTTTCCATTTATTTAGGTTTTCTTTAATTCCTTTTGGAGCCTTGGTGGCATAGTGGGTAAGAGCTTGGCTGCTAACCAAAAGGTGCACAGTTCAAATCCACCAGCTGCTCTTTGGAAACCCTATGGGCTTGTTCTGTTTTGGACTATTGAGTCACTATGACTTGGAATTGACTTGATGGCAATGAGTTTATTTGTTTTTTTTTTAGTTTCTTTTAACAACATTTTACAGTTTTCAGGGTATGAGACTTTCACTTCCCTGGTTAAATTGATTCCTGGGTATTTTACTCTTTTAGATGCTATTGTAAATGGACTTATTTTCTTAATTTCCTTTTCAGCTTGTTCATTGCTAATATATAGAAATACAATTAATTTTTTGTGTTGGTCTTGTACCCTGCAACTTTGCTGAATTTATTTTTTAGTTCTAGTATTCTTGTGTATTCTTTGGGATTTTCTAATACAGGATCATGTCATCTGTGAATAGACATAGTTTTGCTTCTTTTTTCCAGTTTGGGTGTTTTTTATTTTTCTTGTCTAATTGTTCTATCTATTGTCTAATTGTTCTAGTCCAGTGTCGAGTAGTGGTGGTGCTGTTATACCTCCCTGCCATTACTATGTTTAGTTTCCCCACAGCAATGTTACTACAGAAGTCCAATAACAGCACAACCCACACCTCCTTTTAATTTTTTTTTTTTTTAATCACAGGAACTACTAAATTGTGAATGACAATGTTTGAGTTTATTTTTATTCTCTCTTTAATGTATTAAATGATACATTGCAGTAAACTCTTTTTAATACTTATCCATCCTTGACTTCCAGTGAAAAACAAATTTTGTCATATATGGTGTTTCTTTTTAGTTTTTTTTTTTTTTAAATAACATTGCTGTATTTAGGTTGTTTATATGTATTTAAAATTTTTGTGTATATGTCAAAAAATGAAATTTATTGATAATTTCCCTCTTTTCTTCTGTCCTTTTGTGGGTGTGTTATCAAATCTATCCTACCTTAATTTACTAAAGTGGAACATAGGTTTCTTTTTCTGTTTTCTGGAATTGGGATTATCTATTAACTACTTATGAGGTAGAAACATCTCTAAACTATTCTTAGTCTTTTAGATTTTGATGCTGATAGATTGATTTTTTTCACAACTGACTGAATTTCTTTAATGGCTATTAGACTATATACTTTGCTTGTACCAAATTTGGTAGGTTATATTTGATAAGAAATTTTCCATTTCATTTAAAATTTTACATCTATAGTGGTATATGTTTTTAAAAGAAACGTGCATGTTAACTAATTATTTCATATCTAATATTTCTTTTTATGTTTTTAATTTCTTGGTCAATTTTTCCTGAAGTTTGCTTATTTCCTTAGATTTCTTAAATAATAAATGTATTTGCTTTCATTTTGTTGACACTCTCTCTTCTTTTTTTCCTTGTTTTAATTCTGTTAATATTTGCTTTTATTTATTAATTTTCATGTTTTAGTTCTCCTTATTTACAGTTGTTCTTTTTAACATGTATTAGATATAAAAAAAAAGCTATTGCTGTCGAGTTGGTTCCAACTGATAGTGATCCTATAGGATAGACTAGAACCACCCCATCGGGTTTCCAAGGAGTGCCTGGTAGATTTGAACTGCTGACCTTTTGGTTAGTGGCCGTAGCTCTTAACTACTATGCCACCAGGGTTTCCATCATTTAGATCATTAAATTTTGATTTATGTTTTCAAATATAAACTTTTTGGTTTAAAACTTTTTAAAATATTACTTCATTTTCATTTCATGAGTTTTGATCTACTATATTTTCATTATACTCATTTGCAAACATTTTCTAATTTCCATTGTGATCCATTTACCTTTTTTTACCCTCCAAAGCATTTAAGTTACTAGAATGTAATATCAGTGACTTTTTCTATCAACAAATATTTATTCACTGAGTCTCATCTCAATTTTGACAAGGTGACTCAATAAAATTGACAGTAAGAATTTTGCATGGCATTGTTCACATTATAGAGCTATTTGGCTTTTTATTTATGACGACCTGATAATTAAGACTTAAGTTCTAAATGAAGATCGAATTCTAAAGACTCACCTTTTCCCAGTATATCCAAATAAATCTTTTGCTTTCTGTTTGTTTATTAGCATTTTTAGAGTCTATGCCATGTGACAGGGATTTGATAAATACTTTAAATACAGAATCTCATTTTGTCTTGTGTTTTAATGTACAGGTAGTCCCTGACATACATCAGGGTTTTGATCTGTCATAGCTAGGTTCTGACATAATTTGAATACTTTTTTTTTTTTTTTTAGTTTTCATAGCCTGCTATATGGCAATGTTTTCAACAGTAAATCATAACATTGAACATCTGTGGGTGAACATCTGAGGATGATAACATCAGCAAATTATGTACTGCAACATTGTTTGTAGTGCATACTACTAACAATAAGATGTATGAAAAAGAGAAGATGGTCGTAAGTGCATGTTATGGATTGAATTATGTCCCCCAAAATATACGTTGTAAATCCTAACCTCTATGCCTGTGGTTATAATCCCATTTGGGAATAGGTTGTTATGTTAATGAAGCAGGATTAGTGTAGGGTATATTTTGAGTCAATCTCTTTTGAGATGTAAAAAAGATTAAGCAGGCAAAGAGAGGGGAGATGGGGTAAGATAGATGCCAAGAGACAAGGCAATCTCCAAGGAACCAGGAAGCAGAAGCCTCAAGAGACAAGGACCTTCCTCTAGAGCCAACAGAGAGAGAAAGCCTTCCAGTAGAGCCAGCTCTCTGAATTTAGATGTGTAGCCTCCTAAACTGTCAGAAAAATAAAATTATGTTTGTTAAAGCCATTCGCTTGTGGTATTTTTGTTATAGCGGCACTAGATATCTAAGACAGTATGGTTCATCATAACTCAAATTTTGTCTCCAAAAAGTTATATTGAAGTCCTACCCCTTTACCTGTAAATATGACCCCGTTTAAAAATGAAGGTTTTCTTTTGTTGTGTTAATAACGGAATACCAGAATAGGGTGGGTCCTATACCATATCTCCTCTGAGTGATGTCTAATTAAGACAGCAGAATAGACTTAGCGATACGTACAAGGGAAAAAGCCACAGTTACATTGCTGAGAAGCAAAGGGACACCAAGGATTGCCAGGTGTCAACCAGAAACTAAGGGAGAGGCCCACAGAAGAAATTGGCTTGCGAGACCTGGATTTGGACTTTCAGGTTACAGAACTATGAGAAAATAAGTGTCTGTTTTTTTAAGCCACCCACTTTGTAGTATATTGTTATGGCAGCCATAGCAAACTGAGACAGTAGCCTTATCTCTATTTAAAGGACTTGGGAACTGAGGAACAAGAATGATAAGTACCTTGACTAAGGACATAGAAGCCATGAATTGTAACTGTTCAAATCCAAGAATAACTTATTCCAAAGACTGTTCTTAACCAAGATGCTACTATATTCCTTCTCACAAACTTGCTTCAAATATGCAGCTATGTAGGCTTTGAGTTTTTGCATGAAATTAAATAATACAATAAATTTTATCCAGGAATGTAATATTTTAGGCATCCATGATTAAGAAGATAGGTATGTGTGTCTGTATATGTATGTGTGTGCTCACTTGCTAAAGAGGTGAAGAAAATAATAAAAACAAAACAGTGTAGTGAAAAACGCAAGAACCGGAAAGAAATCAGGAGAGTAGCTCTGCCCTGACATTGCCATCAATATTATGAGTGACGAGTGAACTTGCATGAGTTGTCCAAGTTCAATATTCCTCCTTTTTACAATGAGAAACAGGGATTAGACAATCTATTGGGTTCTTTACAGCCTTGGTAATCTTCAAGAATCTCAGTTTGGTATCATCCTAGGCAGGCAATTGGGATACTCTGGGAATAAACACATTCTTCCAAACCTTGTCAAGCCACACCTGCTGGTTAGTCATCTTTTCTGCACTGATACTGAGTTAGCCTGGAAGGTAGTCATGAAAATATGTAACTCAGAATCACAGAGCAACAGGATTTTGACCTGAAACACTTGGCATCCACAGCCCAGGTAGAGACCAGCACCTCACAAGGGCTCAATCAGTATTTTCTGGATTGAATTCAATGCTATTGCTTGCAGTTCTACAGTGCTCAGCAATTAATGATCATGCAGTCTGTTTTAGGTGTGGCGGCAGCACTGCCTGCCCAGCCGAACGGCCATTCCTTTAAGGCAGGAGTCATCCTTTATTGCCATTTGCTTCTCATCAGCTCACAAGAAGGTGAGGAAAGCATTCTCATTGTTTAATTTGGTCTAATGGGGAAAATGCATTTCCTTTATAGATTTGTCAAAAGCAACTCCATTTGTGTAAAATGACACCTGTCAAGTTCCTTGATGGTTTCATATTTCCTGCTAAAATTACTGGCATAGGAAAGCACACCAGGATGGGCCTAAGCACTTCAGTGCCATGAACAGTAAAGCTATAATTAGTGACTTTTGCCTGATGTTAACAAATGCCAGAGGGTATCGCAGTCTCTGCAGATGAGTTCTCCAGGATTTAATTAGTTCTATCTATTTTTTGTAGAGCTGTGCAGTTCCTAACATACCTGGTGCTTGCTTCAGGCATGGGTCAAAGCATGCAGCTGTCAATTATTTAATATTCATGACATTTTTAAACAAATGAAATGCGAGTGAAGCCTGTAGTATTGGAGGATATCGAAGCCACTGCACTTATGGAATAAATGAGCCTATTTCTTTGAATAATAATTTTGAAGAATTCAGGGACAAGGGAAATTTTGTTCTTAAATCTCAAGATCCATCTTCCTTTTTAGCTTGTATTCATCAGGAGAGGGAGAAAGAAGCAAGTATTCTGGGTTTTAGTTTCTATTCTCTCTAATCTCACTCTAGCAATTTTGCACATCACTGCAGGTTCCAATTTTTCATCTTTAAAATGTAGAATTAAACTAACTGATTTCTAAGGCTCCTCCAGTTTTAAAAGTCTAGGGTTTGATGATGATTATGGAAATTATCATGAAATTCAGACTCATTCTGCTTTAAAATAGATTACTGGGGAGAAATTTAATTTTTTCCTTTATTATAACATAAATATGTATAGACAGAATGAGATTCTATAACTTTTTTAACCATATGATTTCTGTGCTTTCAAAAATTTGAAAATAATTTCCTTGGCTACGCCAATGACATGTGATACATAAGGGAATTTTGGAATGAATACCTGGAAGTATGTTATGCAGCTCTGAAAGTTACAGTACTTTTTTTTCCCCCAGCCATCAAGTTACACTTTGGTGCCCTGAGCAGGAATCTATTGAGTACCCTGGTTATTAAAGCTTCTGAAAGTACCTAAGTGCCTGTGTTCTGCCTCTGGAGAAGATAACTCCTTAAAAATACGTTACTATCAATTTTTAAGCTAATGCTGAACATTATTACCCTAATGGCTTGGCTAATGATCATTGCTCATTTAAGCTCAGTCAACAGTCCTTTAGAGAGTGAATCCTTGACTTCACTTTTGATTATTTTAGCAATTACACTGTTGACATGATAATGAAGGGGCAATGTGTATGGTACATGGTATGCACATATGGTATATGGGATATGGGTATGACAGTGAGCTTCCTTTTGAGTTTATACATTCCACTATGTTGTAATAAGGCCATTTTAAAGCAATGATAATGACTCCTACATATGTAGTATGTAAAGGGCTGGACATTGCATAGAGTATGGCAAGTCATGGGATATTGTGAATAACATTTATTTCAATTGATACTGAGACAAATAAACCAGTTAACATTAAGTCTACTGTGACTTATGGCTGCCCCATATGTGTCAGAGTAGAACTGTCCTCCACGGGGTTTTCAATGACTGATTTTTCAGAAGTAGTTTGCCAGGTCTTTCTTCTGAGGTGCCTCTGAATGAATGCAAAACTTCAACCTTTTTGTTAGCAGCTGAGCATATTAACCATGTGTACCACTATACACACACAAACACAACATATGTATACACTCATGAAATCATCATCACAAACATAAAAATGAACATCGTCGTCTCCAAAGTTCTTAATGCCCGTTTGTCTTATTTCTGATCTTAGCATTAAAGCATTCAGAATTTTACCATTAAGTATGATATTAGCTGTAGGTTTTTCATAAATGCCCTTTTTCAGGTTTAGAATGTTCCCTTGTATTCCTAATTTTCAGATACTTCTTATCAGGCATGGATGTTGAACTGTATCAGATGCTTCTTCTGTATCAGTTGAGATGATCTTTTTTTTTCTTTTGTTAATATTGTGAACTACTTGGATTGATTTGAAGGAGCCCTGTGGTACAGTGGTTAAGAGATAGGGTCCTGACCAAAGATCTGCAGTTCTAATCCGTGAGCTGCTCCATGGAAACCCTATGGGACAGTTCTACTCTGTCCTGTAGGGTCATTATGAGTTGGAATCGACTCGATGGCAAGGGGTTGATTTTAACTTAGTCATGATGTATTATTCTTTTTAAGATAGTGTCACTTGGTTTAGCAAAATATATTTTAATTCTTACAGATAGTGGGTAACTATATACTTTGAATACGATTATGAACATCCATTAAGAGCATGGACACTTTAGCTGGACTGCTTGGTTAAAATCCCAATCTCGTTAACTTTCTCTTTTGTGCCTCGGTTTTCTCATATATAGAATGGCAATAAAAATAATAGCCTAACTGTTTCATAAGGCTGTTGGGAGCACTAAATAAGAGAGTAGAGCGTGTAATGCAAGGTCTGGTACGTAACACGTGCTAGACATGGCCGAATAGTATCAATATATTTTGAGTGACTGTCTCAAACATAGCAATGGTTGTGAGGATGGTGCAGGACCAGGCAGTGTTTTGTTCTGTTGTACATAGGGTTACTATGAGTCAGAACTGACTTTGCGACTCCTAACAAAACAACAATGGTAAGTCCAAACCAGTAATGTGGGGTACATTGTCAGTGGTGAGAAAAGTTTTGGCATAATTATGAAAACATGCTGTTTAATCTGATGGAGGCATTGCTAACAGTCAGTGAGGGAAGGTGAGATGTGGAATTGGGAAGGGCATGCTGGTTTGGAATCTGCAAATGGGAAGGGCTCTAGACTAATTCTGGAAATGAGGAGCTGAGTGTCCCTAAAGTTTATTTGCCTAGGTACATATAAAGGGATTTTTATGTAGGAAATATTAAAGGTAATGATAGTCAGGTAAGAAGGGGCAATCAATATTATGAAGGTCCAGATTCCAATTCCAATCCTTCATCTAATCTCTTGAGAGACAGTTCTTAACAAGTTCTGACCCCTAAAGAGGAGCTTCAACTAGTCTTATTCCATGGACCCCTTTGTCAGTGTGGTGAAGCTAGAGAGCCTTTCTCAGAATAATATTTTAAATGCATAAATAAAATGTGACTATAACCAAAACCATTTTTTATGAAATATTATTCCTTACACAGATCCATCAGAAGGAGGGGGCAGGATATGTGTGTCTGTGGATCCCAGGTGAAAAACCTATGAGAGTAAGGAGTGAGATGGAGACTGAGTTAGAATAAACAAGAAAAAGAGAAGAAACATTTTATTTCTTAAATCTCTTACTGTAAAGTGAAATTTCTATCTCTTCCTTCATGTCTTAATTCAAATGCCATTTTTTCAGTGAACTCTTATCTGGCCATCTTCTCTAAAACTGTATCCTCTCTGCCCTGCCAGCGTTCTTGAGCCCACTTCTCTGATTTAGCTTCCCTTTTTTGTTTTCTTTTTTAGCGCTGGCCACTATGTAACCCCAGGGTTGATAACCATTCACATGGGTCAAATGCTGGTTACCGACAGTTTTTGTATGTGTCAAGAGCTGAGTTTTTACATTTTTAAATGGTTAAAAAAAATCAAAAGAAGAATAGTTCATGAGATGGGAAAGTTTTATGAAATTCAAATTTCAGGGTCCATACATAGTTTTATTGGAACACAAACTGCTCAATTTTGTTTACATAATGTGTGTACTGCTTTTGCGATACAAGAGAAAAGTTGAGCAGCTGCTACAGAGACCATATGGCCTGCAAAGCCCAAATAGGTGCTATCTGTCCCTTTACGGAATAAGTTTGCTGACCACTGATCTAACCTATTATATTTTAGTTTTATTGCATACATACTATTTTATATATTGTATTTTTCTTGTTCATTCTCCCCTCCTAGCATATATATTATAGGAGCCCTGGTGGTGCAGTGGTTAAAGTGCTTGCTTGCTAGCTGAAAGGTCAACAGTTTGAACCCACCAGCCACTGTGTGAGAAAGATGAGGCAGTCTACTACTTCTATAAATTTTACAGCCTTGGAAACCCTGTTTTCTCTTTTCTTTATTCTCAGGACCGCTAAGAGTTCCACTCATTTCATCACTGTGAGTCAAAATTGCCTAGACAGCAATGTTTTTTTGTTTTGTTTTGTTTTCTTAGCATATACATTCATTGAGGGTAGGATTTTTGTCTATTTGTTCCCTGCTCTATTCCCAATGCCTAGAATAGTGTGTGGCACATAGTAAGTACTCCACTTCATTTGTTGATTGAGTGGATATCTGCCACATCAATAACACTTTATATGAAGCAACTGAGATTAAACAAACACTCTCAGGAAAGGAAGAAATGACTCACTGTGTAAGATTTTTGAGAATACCTTATGAGGTGTTAATTTTGTTTGTCATCTTAGCTAGACTATGGTTCCCAGTGTTTGGCCAAATGCTAGCCTAATTGCTGTTCTATGTTGTTGCTGTTATTGGTTGCTATTGAGTCAACCCCATGTGTGCAGAGTAGAACTCCTCCACAGGTTTTCAAAGCTGTGACCTTTTAGAAATAGATTGCCGGGACTGACTTCTGAGATGCCTCTGGGTGGGTTCTAATCACCAGCTTTTTGAGTAGTAGTCAAGTGCTTAACCATTTGTTCCACCAAGCTGCCTTCTGCTGTTCCGTAATGTAACGTAATTAATCAATTACTTAGTTGAAAAGGAAGTTTCCTTATAATGCATTCTTCTTCTAACTAAATAGATATTTTGGCAAAACTCTCTCTCTTTTCACGCTGAGCCCTTTCTGTCACTTGACCTACAGATTTTGGGATGCAAGCCTGCAGAAGTCTCCAGCCTGCTGCCGAATGTATGGATTTTGGATTTGCTAGGCCCTGGCAGTTGAGTGATCCAATCCCTTGATGTAACCTGCCCCCCCTCGCCACTCTCTCTCTCTCTCTATAAGCATATATATGTATAGATAGATGGGGGGGAAAAAAACCAAACCCACTGTGGTAGATACCAAAAACAAAAAAAGCCAAACCTGTTGAGTTGATTCCAACTCATAGTGACCCTATAGAACAGAGTGGAGCTGCCCCACAGAGTTTCCAAGGAGTGCCTAGTAGATATAAGCTGCTGACCTTTTGTTAGCAGTCATAACACTTAACCAGTACGCCACCAGGGCTTCCAGATAGATAGATATGTGCCTATCTATCTATATATAGATATAGATATGTATATCTATATATATATAAAAAAATTTTTTTTATATATATAGGCATATATATATATATATATATAAAAAAAAATATACATATATCTGTATGTGTGTATGTATACGGAGGCACGATGGTTAAAGCACTTGGCTGCTAACCAAAAACGTTGACAGTTCAAACTTACCCAGCAGCAGAAAGACTGGCAATATGCTTTCATCAAGGTTGCAGCCAAGAAAACTTTTAGGCAAGTTCTACTCTGTCGTATGGGGTCACTATGAGTCAGAATTGACTCAACAGCACCCATCAACAGCACATATACCTGTGTGTATGTGTACATATATGTGTGTATGTGTGTGTCACTGGTTCTGTTTCTCTAGAGAACCCTAACTACTACACCTTAATAAAGGATCCTGATCAATGAGTATGCCTATGACAGGCACAGAGGGGAAAGAAAGACAAAACACACCATGGATGAGAAGGAGCTCCGGTTGCCAAGGTGGGCATTAGCAAGGCTCATTCAGAGAGTAATGAGAAAAGAAAGTAGAGAAAATAGTCAAAGGTTTACAATGGAGAAGAAAGAGAAATAATCTTGGAAAATAAAAAGATGTGGCCAAATTGTGCACAGCCTCAAATGCCACGATGAGAAGTTTGGTCTGAGACCAACTTTTGAATGTCCTGACTCAGATCTGCTTGTTTACAAACCTTGGAAAGAAATGGAGGAGGAAAAGGTTACAACTCAACCGAGAAGATGTCAATTTGCCCTGTAGTTACTTGTGATTTGGAGCAGTTCCAAACAAAAGCAGCAAATCGAAAGATCCCATCCGCTTTATTTTCTTCCCTTCACTTTAAGAATACCAATTCCAAGTGATTGAAAGGAAACATTTTCATGGTGTTTCCCCAGACCTGATTGTGTTACAAGTCTGGAGACAATCTCCAGGGCTCCAGCCGGGACACATCGACAGGATATCGAGTTTGGGTTTTATGCCTCGTTTTTGCCATTATGTGGCGGTTACTTTGACGTTTATTATACTGCTGGATTGACACAAATTGTAGTCAGATAAATGCAATCAACATTTTTTACTAGTTGTTCAAATTGTGACTCGCCCACAGCAGGAGACAATGGTAATTTCTGGTGTTTTAGAAATTTGATGCAACACCCAGCTCAGCACTCAAGACATTGAAGGGAATTTTTAATATGTTTATGCTACTTGAACTTTCAGCATTTGATTTAATATGCACTTACTGGTCCCCTTTGTTACCAGGTAGGAGAATTTTAAATAAAGGACCCGAAGTGTGTGAATAAAGAGACTCAACCAAATGTCACAAAAATATTTAAAAATATGAAACTTTTCTACTTGATAAAATATAATTATGTGATTATGAAACAAAACTTAATTATATAGTTTAACATTAAACATTAGAACATACTTGTATAATGCTAAAGCTTTACTGTTAATGGGAGTGATCTCTTTTTCCAACGGGGGGAAATGCATTCCTCTGGAATGAAAAATGAATCTTAAGATACAATGGTTTGTGGTCCTCCAAAATGCTGTAGTACCCACACAGATGTACAGCATATTTGTGATATTAAAATGTCATGGGGGGAAGAGGGAATATTTTAAAAAGTATAAAAGGCTCCTAATGAAGGTGATAATTAAATCAAAAAAAGTTGACAAGCACTGTGTTAAAGAAATGGGTGTTTATTTTCCTTTTGCCAGTCATCTTGATACCTTATAAATTGCTTTGAAAATATTTTCAAGATGCCTGTAGTGTGTATGTGTGTATCTGTGTTTGCTTATTCTACCTAAATTATACACCTCTCAAATGTAGGGTCTGAGCCTCCTATGTTTTATGACCATGTGAAAAGCTATAATTTATGTGTTTCTTAGACTATATAGACAGATTCATTAATGATAAACCATACCATTAAATTGTTCTTGACCTCCTATACTTTGGAGCCTCTGAATGGTACCAGTGGTTAAATGTGCTTGACTACTAACCAGAAGATTGGAGGTTCAAGTCCATCCCAAGGCACCTCAGAAGAAAGGTCTGATGGTCTACTTCCAAAAAATCAGCCATGGAAAACCCTGTGAAGCATAGTTCTCTTCGGACACACACTGGGTCACCATCAGTCAGAATTAGCTCAACTGCAACTGGTATACTTTGTTTCCTTTTTCATAAACAACTTCTTTATGGATTTGCTAGAAATCTGTAAACAAGAAGAATTTTAAATTTAAAATCATCCTTTCGTAAATCCTAATACCGAGTCAAGGATTTCTTGCTGATATGCATAAATGAACATTATCATATTTCATTTGTATCTGTATATTTTTCCTTGCTGGATTTTCTTAGATAGGCCTAAATCTAGATGTTGTCTAATTACCTGAACTGGCATCTGATTTTAACAGAACTTATACAAGTGTTAAAAAAAATCTCATCTTTGTGAAGAAATGGCTTAATAAATATTAGCAACATTTATCATTGCCTTTTCTGTGTTGCTCACAGTTACAGCTTCAGCTGGGCTCTGAATTTTGAACTGCATTGTAATGTTATGTCGTACACAGCCAGACCTTCGTATGAAACCCTTGTTTATCCATGGACTATATTTCTGACTTGGGAAAATAGTTTAAGTATCTTAAGCCTCTGTTTTCTCATCTGTAAAATGCACATAGTAATATACACCTTACAGGGTTGTTTTGAGAATTTAATGAGATAACCTATAAAAAAGAGATAACCTATACAAAGCCTTTAATATACAGGCTAACACATACTAGAAGCAAAGTAAATAATAACGGTAATGGTGGTAGTGGTGGGGCAGAAGTGATAGTACAGTAGTGATAATCTTAGTAATATGTTAGATTTGTGATCACTTGTCTCCACATTCAAATTCTCATTAATTATTTCAAAAATCCAACCCAGTGACAGTTAAGAAGATGAGATTCTAGGATACTACCAGCCTGAAGTGTGATCAGTGCCTTTTAGATAATTGGTAGCTACGGGGAGCAAATGAAGCCAAAATATAAGGTAGCTCAACTAAGTAGGATGAAAGTTAGCAGAAACATATCATGACAGAAATAAATTACAGTCTCCATACAGAAGGAAAAAAAAAAAAAAAAAGATGAAAATAGAGAAAGCTGTTATTCTAAGGGAATATTCCTAATTCAAAAATAAAAGCAGAAACGTTTCCAACTGGGCTGAGATCTAGTTATGGCTTTACTCATGGATTAGAGTTGGAGTTCATCTGATCTGAGGTAGTTGAGAAACAATTACATCGGTTTATCAGATATATCGTCAACATGACTGTTGCTATGAAGGAGAAACATGGCAGTAGATAGGTTAAGAAAAAAACAACTAGGCTGGTTGTTTAAAAGCTTCCAGGAGAATATGAGTGTGTCATGATGACCAAAATATATCTGTGACAAGGGATCACAAAATGTGTAATAAAATGAGTTAATGTTTGTAAAGAGCTTAAAACAGTGCATGGTACATAACCAGTTGCTGCAAAATTGATTCTAACTCATGGAGACCCCATATGTACTCCATAGGGTTTTCAATGGCTGATTTTTTGGAAGTAGATCACCAGGCCTTTCTTCTGAGGTGCCTCTGGGTGGATTTGAACTTCCAACCTTTGGTAAGGAGCCCTTTGTACCACCCAGAGACTCCACATGTACACATTCTGAGTACACAACAGGGAAGTACTAAACATAATGTAATCATACTTAGATACATATGCTACTTTATGATGCAGGCACACAATGCCCATTCATTGAGTGGATGATGATGGTAGTTATGGCAGAGATGCAACACCCATGACTGTTCATTAAATGTTCACGGCAGGATTAATGGGGGCCCCTTCCCCCAAACTCTAACTGACCAGACAGTCTAAAAGAAGTTGACAACTCAAATCTCTTCCCTTCAATCATGCTGGGCAGTTAATATGGCGTGTGGCTTCTGGCTTAACTTTTAATGCTCATAATAAAAAGTTATAGTCAAACTGTTACATGTGCTCAGAAAATAAGAAATTAATTATGAACACCTCATTGAATGAAGAGAGGATTGAATGTCCATAGTTTCCTTAAAGGGTCATTGAAGTAATTCCCCTACTGCCGACTGAACATTTCTATAGAACTCATCTAAACGTGCTCAGTCAGTGAATCACCAGAGTTTCTGCTTCATTAACTGTTTACATGGTGCCCTCAATAGAAAGGTTTTAGCCTGATGAGAAGTCTCTCTCACAGCCTGCCTCAGGCAGCAGATGTAGTAGGGCTGTAGGACTCTTCATGACACATTGAGAGATAAGAAATATCACATTAGCATTCTTAATCTTGCCACATTAAGCACTAAAACACCCCTTGTTGTGTTAACCTCTGCATAGCCCCCATAATGCTACAACGTAAGCTCAGTCCCTGAAGTCCTTGGTTTCCACTCAATTGGAGTGAGAGATACATTTGCAGTGGTGTTTCCTGTTCATTCTTCAAGGCCCTATAACCCTAGATTTGCAAGCAGGCACTCTAAGTGTTCCATTCATTTTTTAATGGCACTACTATTTTACTATTATTTATGTCATACGTTATAAAGTCAAGGAAATCCACATATTCAAATTTCACTGGGCATCTTTCTAGAAAGAATAATTCCTCAGTCAGCAAAACGTTAAAAGAAAAAAATGTTTACAACACATTATTTATCTGGGAACAGAATATCTGTAATAATAAGGGTTGCGTAAGTACAATCATTCAATGGGTAGATCAGAGAAAGGCCTGTGTGGCTATGGTATCATAATGCTATTTGACTTTTGCATAATACAATGACTTTCAAGTATATCTTCTGATATGCTGTAATAAAACACTGATGCATGCAGATCACACATGTTGTTGATGTTAGGTGCCATCTAGTTGGTTCCGACTCATAGCGACCCTATGCACAACAGAACGAAACACTGCCCGGTCCTGCGCCATCCTTACAATCGTTGTTGTGCTTGAGCTCATTGTTGCAGGTCATGCATAGATTTTAAAAAGAACATTAAATAGAAAGGGAGTCACTGTAACCAGGTTCTGTTCCAAAATGGTTGTTAAACTCCACCATATTGTATAAATAACTTGACTTTTGGAGGCCTCAGTTTCTGTATTCCTAAAAGGGAAATGGGTTACACACTCTCCAGAACTCTAAATTATGTGATACTATGTGATATTGGCTGCTATTCCTATCTCTAAAATGATAGAACTTGAATTACATGAATCCCTAAGAGCTAATTGGAAACCCTGGTGGCACGGTGGTTAAGTGCTACGGCTGCTAACAAAAAGGCTGACAGTTCACATCCACCAGGCATTCCCTGGAAATTCTATGGGGCAGTTCTACTCTGTCCTATAGGGCCACTATGGGTTGGAATGGACTCTTTGGCAAAGGGTTTTTTTTTTTTTTTTTTTTAAGGTCTAATTAAAAAAATTCTATGATTTGAGTATTTTTGCATATTTTTTAAATCTGATTCATTTCCGTTCTTTTCCAATACATATTTAAGTTGTTTGCTTCAGTTATTCTTGTTAATTATCCTTTAGCTAGCCTTGCTTTTACTAATCTTTCTCCCAGTCATATTCTACTCAACCATCAGGTTCATATTTCTAAAATATTATTAATCAAATTAAGTTACTGTTTCCCAATATTCAGAGAATAAAATAATTCTTATCTAAACATACCCCATCCCTTCTTCATGATGTATGTCATCCTACATCTTTGTTATAGTCTTTTTTTTTTAATAGTCCCTATCAGTTTCTCTTTTATCTATAGAACTGCAACTCCTTAAGTCTAAAATATGTTTCTCAGTTGTTGTTGGCTCGTGAAAATCTCTTTCAAAGCAGTCTTATCTTTCCTTGTTTTGACTTCAGTGCTCAGCACAGTGATGACCATATAGCTGGTATATAGTAAATAATCACTGATGAAATAAATTATAGCTGCTGCATGGGTTGCTATGACTAACCATCCTTCCCCCCTGCACAAGGACTTGGGTTTTGAGATTTTCCAGGAATGGAATGCATTTTGCTGATTCCTTTTTTATTATTTTATATGAGCATCTTTGGATTAGTAGGAGTGGATTTTCAAGACAGAATCAATGTTTTTCAACTTAGAGTTAGCTTTAGCTAAAAAGTTGTGTAAAAATATTTCTGTGACACAATGGAAAGGACACAACTGGCCTGGAGTTAGAATAGTTGCCTGTGTGAAGCTCAGTCTCCTCATTAGTCTAAAGGAAATAAAAATAGCTTCCATACTGACTTCATGGGTTTTCCAAGGAAATCAGAGAAGAAGCTAGATATAAAAACACTGAAAAACAGACTTTTTAAATTCATAGTAGTAATATAAACAAGCAGTATTAATAGTAGTAGTAATTGTAGTATGGGGCCCTGGTGGCACACTGGCTAAGAGCTCGACTGCTAACCAAAAGGTCACCAGCTTGGATCTACCAGCCACTTCTTGGAAACCCTGTGGGGCAGTTCTACTCTGTCCTATGGTCACTATGAGATTAACATTCTGTTTGAACCACGTAAGACCGTATTTCCAAGACCACCTCACCTGGAGACTAAAACTTTAGAATTAAGCAAGTATACGTAACCAAAATCAAACCTGCTTCTCTCAAGTCAATTCCAACTCATAGTGATCCTATAGGACAGAGTAGAACTGCCCCATAGGGTTCCCAAGAAGCAGCTGGTGGCTCTGAACTGCTGACCTTTTAGTTAGCAGCTGAGCTCTTAACCACTGTGCTACCAGTGCTCCATATATATAGTATATATATGTGTGTGCATACATATACGTCCACCACCTGTCTGTCAGTTTGTTGTACTATAGTGGCTTGGGTGTTGCTATGATGCTGGAAGCTATACCACCAGTATTTCAAGTATCAGCTAGGTCATCCATGGTGAACATGTTTCAATGGAGCTTCAAGAATAAGATAGACTAGTATCTACTTACAAAAATTACATAATGAAAACCCGATGGATCACAATAGAGTATTATCTGATTCACTTGCTTTGGATGTGTAAGGGGGGATCAGTCACTGAAGGAAGATGTCCTATTTGGTGAAGGAGGAAGCCAATGAGAGCAAGGGAGACCCTCAGTGAGATGTGTTGTCACAATAGTCGAAACAATGGACTAAGTAACACTGGTTATCATTAAGATGATGCTGGACTGAACAAAATTTTGTTCTGTTGTACGTAAGGTAGCCATGAGTCAGAGTTGACAGCAGCTGTCTGTTTATCATCTATTTGTCCATCTATCATGTATCTATTTATCTATCATCTATCTATATATACATATGTGTGTGTGTGTGTGTGTGTATATATGTATGTATTGTTGTTAGGTGCTGCTGAGTCGGTTCTGACTCATAGTGACCCTATATACAACAGAATGAAACACTGCCCAGTCCTATGCTATCCTCACAATTATTGCTATGCTTGAGCCCATTGTTGTAGCCACTATGTCATTCTATCTTGTTGAAGTAGACCCTGTTTTTTGCAGATCCTCTATTTTACTGAGCATGATGTCCTTCTCCAGGGACTGGACCCTCCTGATAACATGTCCAAAGTACATGAGATGACGTCTCCCCATCTTTGCTTCTAAGGAGCAGACTGGCTGTACTTCTTTCAAGACGGATCTGTTTGTTCTTCTAGCAGTTCATGGTATGTTCAATATTCTTCACCAACACCATAATTCAAAGGCATCAATTCTTTGGTCTTCCTTGTTCATTGGCTAGCTTTCACATGCATATGTATGTATGTATACACATATATGTTTGTGTTTAATATCTGTTCTTTTTCAGCTATTGCTTTTCTGCTTCCCTTTTCCAGCTATTGCTTCAATTCTCTGTAACTTTGACTTCTCAAGTTATTATTATTATTATTCACTAAATAAAAGATGAGCACTTAAGCCTAGACACAAACATGAAGTATCTTGAAGCTTTCAGTTGCAGGTAACTGAATACATTCAAATAGACACAAGTGAAAACGTTGATTATTTAAAGACAACAGTGGGCAATCCAGTGGACAATCAAATGTCACAAGCCATACGGAAATGAAAAGTGGGAATGAAGACTAGTACCTCTCTTTCAGCCAAATGACAGATAGGCCCATAAAGCAAATAATATCACCCAAGAGTACTGTATTCATCAAAATAATCATCTAGATGAAATCAAATGGTTAACATTTACCCTAGACCAAAGATGAGAAGGTAAAGGGGTACAGGGTAGCTAGATTAATGGAAACAGATCAACTGTAGTGGAAATAATGAGAATGCTGACATATTGTACAGAATGTAACCAATGTCACTGAACAATATATATAGAAATTGTTAAATGAGAACCTAATAGTCTGAGTTAACTTTCACCAAAACACAATAGAATATTAAAAAAATAAAAAAGACTAATGCCTCATCCTCTCATCAAAGTGTATTTGCAGTCCTCTTTATTTTCTCATTTCCTTTTTCCCAGCCTTTCTGATTTCTAGGACTTGCTCATGGTCTTGGTGTGTCCTGGAGTCTAGTCACATACCAACTTGACATGACTTTTCAGTTCAAGAGGCTACAATTATTTGATTTATTCTTAGGGTTTCCAGACCCTAATTCCTTGGAAAAGGAACATAATGGATCCTTTCAATTACGGTCCACCTATGAGTTTATCAGCTACTATGGCCAGTACTATGAGTTAATCAGCTACTATGGCCAGTACTAGGAGTTAATCAGCTACTATGGCCAGTACCATGGCTACTCATCTATGCCAAGAAATATGGAAGACAGCTTCCTGGCCAAATGACTGGAAGAGATCCATATTTCTGCCTATTCCCAAGAAAGGTGATTCAACCGAATGTGGAAATTATAGAACAATATCATTAATATCACACACAAGCAAAATTTTGCTGAAGATCATTCAAAAACGGCTGCAGCAGTGTATCGACAGGGAACTGCCAGAAATTTAGGCCTGTTTCAGAAGAGGATGTGGAACCAGGGATATCACTGCTGTCAGATGGATCCTGGCTGAAAGCAGAGAATACCAGAAGGATGTTTACCTGTGTTTTATTGACTATGCAGAGGCATTTGATTGTGTGGATCATAACAAATTATGGATAACATTGCAAAGATTGGGAATTCCAGAACACTTAATTGTGCTCATGAGGAATCTTTACATAGATCAAGAGGCAGTTGTTAGGACAGAACAAGGGGATACTAATTGGTTTAAAGTCAGGAAAGGTGTGCGTCAGGGTTGTATTCTTTCACCATACCTATTCAACAAATAATACGAGAAGCTGGACTGTATGAAGAAGAATGGGACATCAGGATTAGAGGAAGATTCATTAACAACCTGCATTATGCAGATGACACAACCTTGCTTGCTGAAAGTGAAGAGGACTTGAAGCACTTACTAATGAAGATCAAAGACCACAGCCTTCAGTATGGATTGTACCTCAACATAAAGAAAACAAAAGTCCTCACAACTGGACCAATGAGCAACATCATGATAAAGGGAGAAAAGGTTGAAGTTGTCAAGAATTTCATTTTACTTGGATCCATGATCAATAGCCATGGAAGCAGTAGTCAAGAAATCAAAAGACACATTGCATTGGGTAAATCTGCTGCAAAGGACCTCTTTAAAATGTTGAAGAGCAAATATGTCACCTTGAAGACTAAGGTGCACCTGACCCAAGCCATGGTATTTCCAATTGCATCATATGCATGTGAAAGCTGGATAATGAATAAGGAAGACCAAAGAATTTGAATTGTGGTGTTGGAGAAGAATATGGAATATACCACAGACTGCCAAAATAATGAACGAATCTGTCTTAGAAGAAGTACAACCAGAATGCTCCTTAGAAGCAAGGATGGCGAGACTGTGTCTTACATACTTTGGACATGTTGTCAGGAGAGATCAGTCCGTGGAGAAGGACATGATGCTTGGCAGAATACACGGTCAGCGGAAAAGAGGAAGACCCTCAACGAGATGGATTGACACAGTGGCTGCAACAATGAGCTCAAGCATAACAACGATTGTAAGGATGGCACCGGACCAGGCAGTGTTTCGTTCTGTTGTGCATAGATAGGGTCGCTGTGAGTCAGAACTGACTTAACAGCACCTAACAACAACAGCAACAACATGGCCAGTAAGTACTAGGCATGTTGGAGGTGGGCAGAAATATATTGCACAGAGAGATAATTGTTTAAGGAAATGTAAATTCTTCCAAGAGAGAATGTTGGAGATGAGAAAAGGACTTGGATGTCTTATCATAGTAAAAGTGATTTTTTTTTTATATCATGCAGATGAAACAGATAATTCTGTGTTTTAGTTAAAAGTAACTCCACGTTCACTTTTACATGTAAGGAAAATATCTGAAATAAATTTAGGGAAATTCTATCCATTCTTTGCGGTATCAGGAAATGCAACTTTTATTTACCATAGATTTCCAGATATTTTCTTATCTGCAAGTCCTTGGCTCTGACCTCCATGGCGTTGTTCAACCACATTACTCTTGCCCATCTCTTGAATCAACTTGGACAAGCACAGCAAAATTCATGGTTGTTAGGCCATAGAACGAATTCTATTTTCTTTATATCAACCAAGACTGGATAGGATAAGATGAGAGAAACTTAAGAGTGTTGAGGGCAATTAATTTGCATCCAAGTGTTTTATTGTGGGTAATATATTTCTTGCTCTTGATTATATTGCATTTATATTTTTAAAGAGAGATAACATTTCCTCTCACTCATATATGTGATTTGCCCTTTATTTCTCTCTGTAAAGAAATAGTTCTTAAACTTTTTTACCATCATGGATTTTTTGAGACTCTGATAAACTTGTGAATCCTCTCCTCAGAGAAATGCTTATAAAATAAAAAAAATTCTGTACCACTTCAGAGGCTGCACACAATCTCTAAAGCCCATCCATGAATCCCCTAGGGGTTCAGAGTTTATTCTCTGAAAGAAGTAATATACCAGTAATGGTAACAGAAATGTTGTCTAAGTGTGGTTTATAAAACATGCTTGAATAGGAAATTACAATTACTGATAGATCCTCCTCCCTGAGTTTTCTAAGTTCACCAATATATTAATTTTAAAGTCTCCAAAAAATATTTCATGTGTCCTTTTTAATTCTGCAAATAATTCAACAAAGATAATCAGAAATCTAAATCAGACAGTGGTGAGGGAAACTTTTTTTTTTTAGTGAAGAAAACTGTTTAAATGAAATCCTGGAAAAGAACCTCAATATGTAAAACAGATAAAAAGATCAAACTGACTAGTTGAAGTGTGATTCGATGGGGCCATAGTGGTTCCTAGCTTCATATCTTCTCACCATCTCCCCATTCTAACCCCAAATAGAGCTCTTCAGAATCTTTAGGAGTCTCAAACACTTTAATTAGCCAATGGATAAGATGAAGAAGGGGAAAAGGTATTTTAGTCAGAAGGAATGGCACTCACAAAGGTAGCAAGGAAATAAGACAGCAGTTGAATACTGCCTTAAAGAATTATATTGGGCGTGGGCAAAGAACAGATGATAGATTTTTTAAAATAGCAGCTTCCTCTTTTAGGTCCTTGTATTCTACATGAAATAATTTGGATATTATCCTGCAAGTAGGAGGACTCATTGTGAGATTTTAAGTAGAGGAATAATTTGATAAGACTAACATTTTAGCAAGATTACTTTGGAAACTATATGGAAGATAAATTAGAGGGAGGAACTGACTGGGGCAAAAGATAGGAGATAATTTAAGTAATTTAGGACAGAAGTTATTAGAGGCAGAATTAAGAAAATTGCACTTGGAGTGAAGACAAGGTGACACCTTCTAAAGGTGTTAACTAGGTAGAAAAATCGGCAGGACTTGGATCATTTGGATATGGGTGGTGAGTGAAAGGGAGTAGTCACTATTTCAATCATGTTCTTTATGTGTGTTGTTATTGTGTGCTATCAAGTTGATTCTGACTCACAGCAAACCTATAGGACAGAGTAGAATTGCCCTGTAGGATATCCTAGGCTATAGTCTTTATGGAAGCAGATTGCCAGGTCTTTTCTCCCACAGAGAAACTGGTGGGTTAGAACACCAACTTTTTGATTAGCAGCCAAGTGCCTAACCATTGTGCCACCAGGGTTCATTTCTTCATGTGTAGCACAGAAAATGAAGGAAGAATTGCAGGATGGAGGGCATAGGTGACTACAAGTTCATGTCGCCTTGCCCTCGAATTCTTTCATTTGCATACAGTGTTACTTCCAGCTGGACAATGATTTACTGCGTATTTTTTGAAGAATTTCTAAAACCAGGATGGAAATGGGTTTATTCAAAGTAGATTAACCAGCAAGAGCATCTATATTATCTATATTTTTAAGTTGAGAAGAAAGGTTACATTATAGCTAGGCTCTGAGAAGAAGTATAATATAGGTATTTGGCAATGCCTGCCATAGCCAAGAAAGGGAAAATTCACTCTGAGTGTTTGCAATGTGTGTGTGTATATATATTTCACCTTTCCTGCATGAAAGATGTATTAAAAAAGCATCTATTTTTGAGTAGCAAAGCCAGAAAATACTTCAACATTTGTAGACTTAAAACAAGCTTGTGCATTCCTTCATTTATCATTCTTTTCTTTATTTAGCAAAGATTCATTGAATGACAATATATATGTATTTCTCGTAGAAAGCACAGAGAGATAAAGGAAAAGATTCAGCCCTTGTCCTTAAGAAGCTTAAGGCTGAGAAGTTGATACCAATCTGCAGGAAACTTTTTGAGCATGATTTGTGATTATACACATTTGTGGTACCAAATGAATGCTAAGGACAATCAGTGCCATAGAAATAAGTGTGGGGTTAGCATCATGTAAGTATCTAGATTTTGTTTAGATCAGGCTTTGGCAAACGGTAGGATTGGGTTGAGTGGAGATAGGTGGTAGATTATGGCAGACTGTGGCTAGGATATTCATCTTTGTTACTCTAGTTCCTGTGCATAAAGCCCCTCTTTCTCTGCCAACATGCCCCTCCATGCCAGCAGAACTCAGAGTTTGTTTGTGTCTCCTGATGACCCTTAGTATCCTCTCCACGCTTCTGGGTAGTACTCTCAGCCCTAAGTCTTGCCCTTACTTCTCCTCTTCAGTTACCTCTTATTCACAGGGTCGTATCTGATTTCCTGAAGCAATTATTCTTCTCCACTAAAGAGAGCACCTTCCAATCATCAAAGAGAAGTTGATCCAGTGGGAATAAAATATCTCCCTCTCCACCTTTAATCCCAGACAGCTTTAGAGAGGATGGTTTGGAGACTTCTGCAGGAATGAAAAAGTGGCAAATAGTTTGGCCTAAATCTCATAACCCTGCTGGAATAGAGCTAAGTTCTTGTTAAAAATATCTAGAAGAAAGTACAGTGCTCTTCAGATATCGTATATGGTGCCACAGAGCCCAGCAAAACCCTAGTTTTGAGAAAGATCTCTGGGCACTGGCTCTCTCCAGGCCTATGGACTATGTCAGTAGACAGTGACCTGAGTCCACATATAGATGAAAATAAGTAACCTTCAGGAGACAATGGAGGGTTTGCTAAATGCCTTATATGAAACCAATATCCTCAGAGAACAGACTATCAACAATTTCCGGAGTTTATTTTGACACTGATCATCTCCGGATTTTGCCTGGCTTCCTCTTTGAATATTCATTGCCTACCCTAAGAAACTGTGGCCAAGTCTGAATTGGGATGGAAGCAAAGAACCAAAAAAGAAAGAAAGAAATAAGAATGAGCAAAATTTATTTCTATCTCTCCATTGCCTGATCAAGCAGACATACAATAAGCATTTACAGAGCCAAGCAAGAAATAAATATACGGATATTCAATCAATTTTTAATGGAATGCATAAACATCAAGATACTAGGCATCAGTGAGCTGAAATGGACTGGTATTAGCCATTTTGAATCAGACAATCATATTGTCTACTGTGCCAGGAATGACAAATTGAAGAGGAATGGCATTGCATTCATCATCAAAAAGGACATTTCAAGATCTATCCTGAAGTACAATGCTGTCAGTAATAGAATAATATCCATACGCCTGCAAGGAAGACCAGTTAATATGACTATTATTCAAATTTATGCACCAACCACTAGGGCCAAAGATGCAGAAGTTGAAGATTTTTACCAACTTGTGCAATCTGAAATCGATCGAGCATATAATGAGGATGCATTGGTAATTACTGGTGATTGAAATGCTAAAGTTGGAAACCAAGAAGAAGGATCAGTAGCTGGAAAGTATGGCATTGGTGATAGAATCGATGTCAGAGATCACATGCTAGAATTTTGCAAGACCAAGACTTCTTCATTGCAAATACCTTTTTTCAACAACATCAACAGTGACTATACATGTAAACCTAGCCAGAAGGAATACATAGGAGTCAAAATGACTACATCTGTGGAAATAGATTATGGAAAAGCTTTGAAGCACTTACTGGTGAAGACAAAAGACTATAGTCTTCAGTATGGATTACACCTCAACATAAAGAAAACAAAAATCCTCACAACTGGACCAATAAGCAACATCATGATAAATGGAGAAAAGCTTGAGGTTGTCAAGGATTTTATTTTACTTGGATCCACAATCAACACCCATAGAAGTAACAGTCAAGAAATCAAACAACACATTGCATCAGGCAAATCCGCTGCAAAAGACCTCTTTAAAGTGTTAAAAAGCAAAGATGTCACTTTGAGGACTAAGGTGCACCTGACCCAAGCCATGCAGTTTTCAGTTGCCTCGTATGCATGCAAAAGCTGGACAATGAATAAGGAAGACCAAAGAAGAACTGACACCTTTGAATTGTGGTGTTGGCAAAGAACACTGAATATACCTTAGATTGCCAAAAGAACAAATCTGTCTTGGAAGAAGTACAACCAGGATGCTCCTTAGAAGCGAGAATGACAAGACTTCATCTCACATACTTTGGACATGTTATCAGGAGGGACTAGTCCCTGGAGAAGGACATCATGCTTGGTAAAGTGAGGGTCAGCGAAAAAGAGGAAGACCCTCAACAAGATGGATTGACACAGTGGCTGCAACAATAAGCTCAAACAGCAACAATTGTGAGGCTGGCACAGGATCAGACAGTGTTTCTTTCTGTTGTGCATAGGGTCACTATGAGTTGGAACCAACTCAAGGGCATCTAACAACAACAACAACAACAATCTATTAGACTCAGTGTATTTTTGTTGTTATTTTTTAACAGAACACAGTTTACTTTCATGTTCTCACTTCCTTCTCCTCCATTTACTGTGTCACTCTCTGAGTGGACAAATGACCTTCTACAATGGATCATACTGGAGATTGCCTGCCTCTTTCACTCTTGTGCAATATCGAATGTACATATATTAGAATTCTTTGCCCTTTGATCCATTGCTTAATAGCAGATGCTAATAAAACATCTTTGTCGTTGTCGTTATCATCAGGATTATAGTGTACACTTTGAGCCAATATTAGTTTGCATGTCATTAGCTGCCAACATTCTAGTAGTATCTTAATTGGAAATCACTTAATTAAACTAACAAGGTCAATGGCAATTCCTTTTTCTTAAGCTTCAGAGCACATTCACAGCCATGGAAATATTCCCCCCTGCAGATTAAATTACTCTACTTGGAAAAAAAAAAAAAAGAAGCATTTATTAATTCCAACCCTAACACTCTATTCTAAACCGGTCTATGCTATGCAGGAGAGTAAACACACAAACACACACACACACACACACACACACGCACACACAATCACACAGAAGACTGCTTGGGAAGAGAGTCCTCTCTGGTTTTCAGTGTATTGAAAGAGAGTTGAAAAATTTCAATGATAAATCATACAGTGTTTTGGATTAGTCTTCACTGCAATTTCCTGAAAGCATTTTTTGACAACCATCTAATTTGTGGTGGGATATTTATGTACTAACCATCACTTCAAGCAATTTATTCTTGAAAATGAAGTAGTAACAATAGGCACAATACTATGATTTCAGTAAGTAACAAAAATTTACAGCAATTGTTACCATATTAGGATATAGCTTTACTGTCTTCAGAAACAAATAATATTTTAAGAGGAAAAAATGCTTTTCAAAATGTCAAGCAAGATGCAAAATTGAGACAAACAGCTCAGAGGAATGGGTACCCTGCTGTACATTGTCTTATGGATGAGCTTGTTACATATGCTTTTCTGAGGGATTCCACAGCTTTCTAAAGGATTCCACACCTTCCTGGACTAGAATATCCTTTTAAAGGTTGATATACCATGAATAGAATAGATTCTGTCCTACAGTTTTGCCTGGCTCCTCTGTTCATGAAACCTCAAAATCAGTTTTAGTTTAACTATTAAAATTAGGGGAAAAAAATGAAAAATTTCCAATGTAAATTAATTATAAAGTTTCTAATTTCTTCTATGACACTGTCGGAACATTCCTATTTGTCCTTTAGAAAGACTCTAATGGGACTGAGAGAAGACCGAATATTTATTTTTCAGTGTCAGGTTTGTTGGCAGGGCCTGGAGCTCTGATGACCCCAGTCAGACTTTCCACTAATTTAGCTATCTTATTGTATTTAGGAAGCCCTGGTAACAAAGCAGTTAAGTGCTGGGCTGCTAAGTGAAAGATCAGAGGTTTGAACCCACCAGCTGCTCCATGGGAGAAAGATGTGGTAGTCTTCTTCCATAAAGATTTACAGTCTTGAAAACCCTATGGTGCTGTTCTACTCTGTCCTTTAGGGTCACGACAAGTTGGAATCAACTTGACAGCAGTGGGTTTGGTTTTTTTGGTAATTGTATTTAAATATTCTCTTAAAACAAAAGCACTGAGTTGCGCCAACCCCAAGAGAAATAAGTCCATCCATGTCCAAGCATCTGCCACATAACACACTATATAGGCAGAAAGGAGGTTTCAAATGATTACAAAGCATTAATGAGACTTTCAACAAACTTAAAACTAATACAATGTCTAAATAATCATAATTTAAAATATGAACAAAATGTTAAATTTTGGAATAAGACAGTGCTACAAGAAATACCTCGGGTGAATAAAGGAGAATTAGCAGATGAGTCATTTAGGAACTAAACAGTCCAGAAATGAAGAGTCAAGGAAGATAAATATGAGCTGGCCTAGAGGAGGAGGACTTCCTGAAAAGAAGGAACTGATGCTGGGTCTACAAGAAGGTAGGATTTGGAATAAAAAAGAAGAGGGAGCATAATTTTTTTTTTAATAATTTTTATCGTGCTTTAAGTGGAAGTTTACTAATCAAGTCAGTCTCTCACATATAAACTTATATACACCTTACTACATACTCCCAATTAGTCTCCCCCTTAATGAGAGCCCGCTCCCTCCTTCCAGTCTCTCCTTTCATGACCATTTTGCCAGTTTCTAATCCCCTCTACCCTTCCATCTCCCCTCCAGACAGGAGATGTCAACATAGTCTCAAGTGTCCACCTGATGCAAGTAGCTCACTCCTCATCAGCATCTCTCTCCAACCCATTGTCCAGTCCAATCCATGTCTGATGAGTTGGCTTTGGGAATGGTTCCTGTCCTGGGCCTACAGAAGGTTTGGGGACCATGACCACCGGGGTCCTTCTAGTCTCAGTCAGACCATTAAGTCTGGTCTTTTTATGAGAATTTGGGGTCTGCATCCCACTGTTCTTCTGCTCCCTCAGGGATTCTCTGTTGTGTTCCCTGTCAGGGCAGTCATCGATTGTGGCCGGGCACCATCTAGTTCTTCTGGTCTCAGGATGATGTAGTCTCTAGTTCATGTAGCCCTTTCTGTCTCTTGGGGTCGTAATTACCTTGTGTCCTTGGTGTTCTTCATTCTCCTTTGATCCAGGTGGGTTGAGACCAACTGATGCGTCGTAGATGGCCGCTTGCTAGCGTTTAAGACCCCAGATGCCACACTTCAAAGTGGGATGCAGAATGTGTTCATAATAGATTTTATTTTGTCAATTGACTTAGATGTCCCCTGAAGTCATGGTCCCCAAACCCCTGCTCCTGCTTCGCTAACCTTCGAAGCATTCAGTTTATCCAGGAATCTTCTTTGCTTTTGGTTTAGTCAAGTTGTGCTGACCTCCACTGTACTGAGTGTTGTCCTTCCCTTCACCTAAAGTACTTCTTATCTACTATCTAATTAGTAAATATCCCTCTCCCCCCTCCCCCCTCCGCCCTCTCATAGACACAAAAGAATGTGTTCTCAGTTTAAACTATTTCTCAAGATTTTACAATAGTGGCCTTATATGATAATTGTCCTTTTGCAACTGACTAATTTCACTCAGCATGATGCCTTCCAGGTTCCTCCATGTTATGAAATGTTTCATAGATTCATCACTGTTCTTTATCTCTGCATAGTATTCCATTCATCATGGATGGAATACTACACATTGATGAGTCAGAATCGGCTTGATAGCACTGGGTTTTTTTAGTATTCCATTGTGTGAATACAACATAATTTAATTATCCATCCTTTGCTGGGCACCTTGGTTGCTTCCATCTTTTTGCTATTGTAAACAGTGCTGCAATAAACATGGATGTACATATATCTGTTTGTGTAAAGGCTCTTATTTCTCTAGGATATATTCTGAGGAGTGGGATTGCTGGGTCATTACGGTAGTTCTATTTCTAGCTTTTTAAGGAAACGTGAAATGGATTTCCAAAGTGGTTGTACCATTTTACTTTCCCACCAGCAGTTTGTAAGTGTTCCAATCTCTTCATAGCCTCTCCAACATTTATTAGTGTTTTTTTGTATTAATCCCAGCCTGGTTGGAGTGGGATGGAATCTCATCTTAGTTTTGATTTGCATTTCTCTAATGGCTAATGATCGAGAGCATTTCCTCATGTATCTGTTAGCCGCCTGAATGTCTTCTTTAGTGAAGTGCGTGTTCTTATCCTTTGCCCAATTTTTAATTGGGTTGTTTGTCTTTTCATGGTTGAGTTTTAGCAGAATCATGTAGATTTCAGAGATCAGGCACTGGTCGGAGATGTCATAGCTGAAAGTTCTTTCCCAGTCTGTAGGTAGTCTTTTTACTCTTTTGGTGAAGTCTTTAGATGAGCGTAGGTGTTTGATTTTTAGGAGCTCCCAGTTATCTGGTTTCTCTTTGGCATTTTTAGTAATGCTTTGTGTTCTGTTTATGCCTTGTATTAGGGCTTCTAATGTTGTCTCTATTTTTTATTCCATGATATTTATCATTTTAGACTTTTTGTTTAGGTCTCTGATCCATTTGGAGTTAGTTTTTGTGCATGGTGTGAGGTATGGGTCCTGTTTCATTTTTTTGCAGGTGGATGCCAGCACCCTTTTTAAAAAAGATTATCTTTCCCCCATTTAACTGTTTTGGGGTCTTTGTCAAATATCAGCTGCTCATATGTGGCTGGATTTATATCTGGATTCTTAATTCTGTTCCATTGGTCTATTGTCTGTTGTTGTACCAGTACTAGGCTATTTTGTCTACTGAGGCTGTATAATAGGTTCTAAAATCAGGTAGAGTGAGCTCTCCCACTTTGTTCTTCTTTTTCAGTAATGCTTTACTTATCCAGGGCTTCTTTCCCTTCCATATGAAGTTGGTGATTTGTTTCTCCATCACATTAAAAAATGTTATTGGAATTTGGATTGGAATTACATTGTATATATAGATGGCTTTTGGTAGAATAGACATTTTTACAATGTTAAATCTTCTTATCCATGAGCAAGTTATGTTTTTCCACTTACGTAGGCCCCTTTTGGTTTCTTGCAGTAGTACCTTGTAGTTTTCTTTGTATAGGTCTTTTACATCTTTGGTAAGATTTATTCCTAAGTATTTTATCTTCTTGGGGGCTACTGTGAATGGTATTGATTTGGTGATTCCCTCTTTGACATTCTTTTTGTTGATGTAGAGAAATCCAACTGATTTTTGTATGTTTATCTTGTAACCTGATACTCTGCTGAACTCTTCTATTAGTTTCAGTAGTTTTCTTGAGGATTCCTTAGGGTTTTCTGTGCATAAGATCATGTCATCTGGAGCATGAATTTTTATGAAGTTGGGGATGATGGTGTGGGTGTAAGAATGTGAAAATCCTTCAAGAAGATACTAAATACACAATTTGTAGGAGAAAAATGTTTATGATACTGCTGCAAACTAGGTTGGCTAAATATAGAGTGCCAAGGTGGAGGAATTTCAATGTTAGAGAGTTTTTAAATCGTGTTTTATATAGTTTGAAAGTTATCTGTCTTTTATTGCCTCTCTTGGAGGAAGGCTACATGATTTTAAATTTAAGGGGATGAGAAGTCATTCACGTATTTGTTTATATATTATTTTATTCACTCACAAAATTTAAGCAATGTCCTAGTCATGGAGGATTTAACATTGAACAAAACAGAAGAAAATGCCTGCTCTCATGGAATTTACATTTCAGTGTGAGGAAACAAACAATAAAAACTATGTCACTTTGAGCGATACCATGCGCCTGATCCAAGCCATAGATTTTTCCATTGCCTCATATGCATGTGAAAACTGAACAATAATTAAAGTAAGACTGAAGGAGAATTGACACATTTGAATTGTGATGTAGGTGAAGAATATTGAATATACCATGGACTGCCAGAAGAATGAACAAATCTGTCCTGGAGAAAGTACAGCCAGAATGCTCCTTAAAGCAAGGATGGAGAGACTTTTTCTTGCTTACTTTGGACATATCATCAAGAGAGACCAATTGCTGGAGAAGGACATTGTGCTTCATAAAGCAGAGGGTCAGTGAAAAAGAGGGAGACCCTCAACAAGATGGATTGACACAGTGGCTGCAACAATGAGCTCAAACAGAGCAAGGACTGCAAGGGTGGTGCAGGATTGGGCAGTGTTTTGTTCTGTTATACATGGGGTCATTATGAACTGGAGCCAACTCGATGGTACCTAACAACAACAACAACAGCAATTTTTGTTTCTGCAAGTTCTCTCTTAGTAATGCTGGCCTTGGTCGACATGATGGGTTCATATTCCTCCTTTTAGTTTGTTGTTGGAAATCTACCTAAGTTTCTTGCAACAAGACATTTAATATGCAATATGAAGCCAAATTTGGGGTAGGTTGTCATTGACCTGGACATGAGAAATGTGAACTATAAAATCACAATCCATATCCTCCTCATGATCACTGTCATCACCATCATTGATACAGCTAATGCATATTGAGTGCTTGCTGTGTATCGGGGATGAAGTCAAGAATAGTACATGGGATATCTCATTCAATCTTCATAATTATCCTAAGAGGTCATTACTATTATTATCCTCATTTTTCAGATAAGGAAACTCAAGTCAAGAAAGACTAAGTTACTTGCTCAGAAACAAATAATTTGTAAGTGATGAAGCTAGGATTTGAATCCATAACATATGACACCAAAGATATTCTTCAAGAACGTCTTTGGCTGTTCATTTTAGCCATTATAGTGGAATTGGGGTTCAGGCTTTTCTACAATGACAAAACTATAAACATTTCCCTTAACTAGTGGCATAGTGGTTAAGTGCTTGGCTGCTAACTAAAAGGTCAGTGGTTCAAACCCACCAGCTGCTCCACAGGGAAAAATGTAGCAGTCTGCTTCCACAAAGATTGACAGCCTTGGAAACACTATGGGGCAGTTCCACTCTGTCCTATAGTGTTTCTGGTCAGAATTGACTCAACAGCAATGGGTTTTTAGTGCCATAAAATTGACCAACAGTGGTAATATTTCTGAAATGTTTATCAGTGCCCATAAGAATATGAAAAGGGGGGAATGACAGGATATATGTATATAAATATACAATACACATATACCAAATTACGACTGTAATAAAGCAAATTTATCCAACACACTTCAGTACCTTTCAAACCTTGTATAAAGAAATGAAAGGCAGTGCTATTGATTTGTGCCCTTGTAGATTTTGAAACAAATTGTGCTATATAACCGAGACTATATAGTATTTACAGATGAGGGAAGGCATTGACCAACTGTCCAAATACACAGACAACAGAGGAAACGATGTGAGTTTATTTGGCGATGCCTATCATCAAGCTCACATTTCAGGACATTGTAAAGCCACAGAATACATTACAAACAGATTTGTTATAATTTAATAGTGTTTTTTCCCCTTCTGGAACAAGAGAACATAAATGTGAGCAATAACATTTTAGGATATGCAATACTTCAGTATGTGCTTTCTTTGGCATTTTGATGAATAAAAGAAAAGGACAAAATTTTTCACTCAGGCAAATGGATTTGGATTACTAGAATATAGAAGGTGATCATACAATCCCATTAAACACAGTAAAGGAACCTTATAATAGCAGGGATACTAAATACTAAAACTAGCCTTCCTAGTGCACTGGAAAGAGGTCTGAACTGTAATCAAACAGCCCAGTTGTTCTTTCATTGACAAGTTAAAATTCACATACTTTCCTTTGATCTCTGTGTCTTCATCAGTAACATGAATAATTAAGAACTGAATAATCTCTAGGATCCTTTCTGGCCGTAGCGCTATTTTCTTTGGATTAGATCAGAGGGTTTCCTTGTGACCAAAATTTAATAGCTTCCAGTAATGTGGCCTCAGGGGTTATTTTTCTTTAAGAAAGAATTTGTTGCAGTATAGTAAAAGGATCATTGACTTTGGAGACAGAGATACAAGCTTTCATCCGGGCACTTCCACGTACAAACTGTGGTTATGCTACTTAATTTGTGCCTGGCAGCACATATAACGACCATGAACTTTTTCAGCCTCTGGAGTTTATTGGGAAGCTGCTGTACCACTGACAGTGTGTGCTGCCACAAGGCAGAGACCTTAATGACTCTTTGAAACTTAAGAAACAGCCATGTGCTGAAAATTACTGTTTTTAGAGGGTATTGTATGAGGTGTCTGAATGTTTGATAGGAAAAATAGAAATTTTGAAAATTTTTATTGGGTATAATTAATGGTACTTCATATGTACCACTAAACACTTAGGGTGGGCTCATGGGGAGGGCAAGAAAAAAAAATCCATACTAAAAAAAAAAAAAAATACCTACCAAAAAATCAGACACACTCAATGATTCAGCATGCTTCCATTAATGAAAACACATGCTATCAACAAAAAATTCATGATTGTGTCACCAAAGGATTAAATCTGTTACATACGAGGACAAATATACCATTAGATGGTTGAGGTAACAAGATTTCACCCGAATGAGTTAAGCTTTAAATAAAGTGTTTTGAAAGGACTATAATGTAAGAATTGGCACATACGTAAAAAGGAGTCATGGGCCTTTACACAAACATTTCTTGAGGGCAGGGAGGGTATCTGTCTTATTCATCCTCAAATTCCCAGCATGTAGTACAGTGCCTGACTCAGACTAGGAGTTTAATAAATATTTTTTGTGATTGAGTAAACAGATGAATAACTGACTTACTTTAGACCACTGGACCTTACCATGATATCTCAAATTGCCATTAAAACCAAAACCAAACCATTTGCTGTCCAGTCAATTCCTACTCATGGCAACTACGTGTGTTGCAGGGTAGAACTGTGCTCCATAGTGTTTTCAAGACTGTTGCCCGTGGTGTGATGCCTCAATTTGTGTGGCCTTTCCAACCATGGTCTTATAACTCCCACCCAAGTGATTGGGCGGGACTGTGTGATACGGTAATTGAGGCCCCCAAAAGGGATTAGTTAGTTTTGCAATCCCGCTGAGTTTGAAATGAGCCACCACAGAGGTGGGAAAGAGAATCCTACCACCACCAAGGAGAGACAGCCAGGAGCCAGCACGTCCTTTGGACCTAGGACCCCTGCACTGAGGTGCTGTCTGAAGTAGGAGACTGAGAGAGGGAGTGAACTGTAACCCTGAAGATGGTGAGAAGCGGTGGCAAGAGGGACCCAGCAGCAGAGACTGGTAGCAGGAGATGGCAGAGTGGGCTTCCTGGCCCATAGAGAAAGCTGAGCTCATTTGAGCAGAGGCTGAGGGCCATTGAAAGGCATGCCTGCGAGCATGCCTGGAAAGAGGCTGTCTTGATGGAAGAACTGTATCATGAGCATTCCTGAACCTGAATTGTAACCTGTTACTTGCCTAATAAACCCCATCATTGTAAGTATTGACTGTGAATTCTGTGTGGTCATTGTAAAGAACTATTGAATCCAACAGAGAAGAGGAGAGTACTGTAGGAGGGATGGTTGGTGTCAGAACTGGTAAAGATGATGGAGACAGGAGGCATGTCTGACCCCTGCCTCATAGGAATTAGTCTTGGGCTGTTGACCTTGATTCTTCTTCCTCTAGGTGATGTTAAAGGAGGTCAGACCCCACCTCCAGGCCATTTTTACAGACCTCTCAGAAGCAGATCACTTGCCTTCCTTCTGAGGCACCTCTGGGTGGGTTCAAAGCATGAACCTTTTGGTTAATAGTAGAGCCCATAACTGTTTCTACCACCCAAGGGCTTCTATTAGCAGATTGTATATCTATGTGCATATAGTGCCAATCTTGATCATAGATTACAGATGTCTCCTTATCTTGGAGATCCTGGGAAATAAAAACAGGAATCATTAGAAATTTCCCCATAGTAGATCCTTTCTTAGCTCAAATATTAAATACTTTAACAGATACAGTGGAGAAAACCGTGCGTTTTGTGCCTTATGGTTCTTGTTTAATTCGCAGATCTTAACCTCCCTTGAGGTCTTATATAGAGATAGAAATTGTCTTCCAAGCTTATTTGGTGAATTAGGTTAAGTTTGTAAATTAACTAATGCAGTGCTTGGCCTGCAATCAGCATTCAATGAATTTTCCCTTTTTGTCCATGCTGTAATCTCCATCATCAATGAGGAGGAAACTGGGCTAAGTTAATGAGAAACTGAAAAGTGTCATTACCACATCTAAAGATAAATATGAGATCATCAGTGTACACTACTCTAACTTTTCTACTCTGAGAGAAAGTGAAGATGCCTACTCTAAGAACATTACTCCATTGCTGAAGATATCAGAATTATAATAGGTTATCTAAGATAAAAATTTGTTATATGGAGCCATAGAATAGGGCCATACACATAACATCTAGAATATACTGCCCAAGGGGATGCATCAACTTGATTATAGGCTAGAGTTGTATGTAAAGGCAGATCAGATGCCCATATTTTGTATTTCTTCTGGCTTTTACTAGATTGTGGCGATTTCAATATTAGAAAAAGAATAATTAATTTTTGACATGCAAGAAACAAAAGAATCTAAAACACCTGGTTCATATTGTCCATAATCGTGTCTGGAAGGCAGCAAACTTTTTCTGTAAAGTGTCAGTTTTAAACATTTTAGGCTTTGCGGGCCATATGGTCTCTCTCTCAAGTACTTAACTCTGCATGAAAGCAGCTATAGAAAATACATAAATGAATGGATATGGCTGTGCTCCAATAAAACTTTATAAAAACCACATAGTAGGTTGGATTTGACCCTGATTTAGTTTGCCACCTCCTAACTAGTCAATTGAATAGTGTTCTCATAACTGAATATTATAAGTCCTATTACATGCCTGTGGAGCCCTGGTGGGTCAGTGGTTAAGAGCTCAGCTAATAACCAAAAAGTCAGCAGTTTGAATCTACCAGCAGCCCCTTGGAAAGACAACGGGACAGTTCTACTCTGTCCTATAGGGTTGTTATGAGTCAGAATTGACTCGACAGCAATGTTTTTTTTTGTTTTGTTTTGTTTTTAACATTCCGAGCTCTATATAACACACCTTGTTTGAAATGAATAGAATAGGTGTAAATCTAGGTAGCATATCAGTCATGCAGCTATCTCAGTAAAATTATGAGCACATATCTTAAATTTCCCAGTTTGCATGACTGCCAATTCCCAGAGATGTAATTTCCATTCCCTTTCTCTGTGTCCCCTATTTCAGTCAGTTGGAATTACCATACCTTTTTCTATTTTCTGATGACTGATTTTGTTAGATGAATATTAAGTATTTTTCTTCAACCATTCTTTGAAGTGAGCTGTTAATGACTGACAACAACTTTCAGGTTCTCCTCTTAAGAGAAACCAAAATTGCAGTGAAGAAATTATTCCAAACAGTGAAAACATTTACCAATAAACAGCTGAAATAGATTTTTAAGTTAAAAAAATTTTTACTTAATATCATATTAAATCACAGAGAGGTGATACTTTGATCTATGGGTGAACATCAGGCTTGAGATGTATTTTTTAAGGTTCCTGAAATTTCATCAAGTCAGATTTCATTTATTTTCTTCTTGGGATCTTAACACCAAGAGTCCCTGGTAGAATACACACACATATTTAATGTAATTAATATATAGGTTAATCAATACATAGATTAACTATTAGAAAACTAACTTTTCGGTTGTTTTCAATTGTTCACACCATGATGTGAGTTCATTCATTTTCTTGCTTTTTCGAATGGCAGGAAACTGGACCTGATACATCTAGAACAAAAAAAAGTGGTTCTCAAATAGCAATCTTCCTACCAGCAGCACCAGCAGCGTCTAGGAACTTGTTAGGTGGATTGAAACCAGAAACTCTGGGGTTGAGGTTCAGAAATCTGGGCTTTATAAAGACCTGCAGATAAAGCTTGAGACCCACTGACCTAGAGACTGAACAGGCAGGCTCTCCTACTGCCATCTGCTGTCTTGTCAACTCAACTCCTTGTAGTAAGCCAATTCCAACCATCCTTTGACCAGCCCATTCCTTCTATCCATTAACCTTTCTCCATACATAATGCACATAGAATAATACCTACACTTTTTTTTATATGTGTTCATTTTTGTGTTATTATTTTCACTATATCTCAGTCCTCTCATGTCTTTCCTTACTTATTTGTCCAGGTTAAACTCAGTGGTTAATCTTTATAATCATTCCTTTGCTATCCCCTCAACTTTTTTTTTTTTTTTTCCCCACTTCCTTGCTTCCTTTTACTACGTTGGCAAAACTAAAACCCTGGTTAAGTCCAGCTCCCCACATGCTCTGAGTCTGCACCTGCACAGCTGAATGTGGGTCACCGACAGCAGACAACCATGTGACTGGTGACTGGTCTCTCTTTTTTTAAATAATATTTTACTGAATTTTTTTGATGAAATTTTACACAGCAAGTTAGGTCCCCATTTGACGTCTTCCACACAAATTGTTCAGTAGAAGAGTATTTAATATGGGCCAGTACAACTTACATATTCTTGCATGTTTCTTTAAAAAAAAAAGTTCCCCTTATCTTAAAAGCACAAATATATATTGCATTGCAGAGTTTGCTATGGAATGTCCACATATTTTATTAAATACCAGACCAGAGTAAACAGATACTGTAGTAGACCAAGGTATACTACAGGCTTTAAGAGTGTGTCAGCATTTCTGTGTGTGTGTGTATACATATATACATACATATATATACACATACATATTTTGGGGGTTTCCGACATGTAAAATACTAACTCTATAAAGAGTTAGCACAAGATAACAACTAGTGCTAATGCCTAAATGGCTATATATTTTAAGATCTCACTGAAGGAAAGGAGCCGTTTCTCCTGGGGATCTGGCTATTTTGTAAATAAGGTAAGTTTGGGAACCATTCCTGAAATGTTTGCCAGGAGGCCCAGGGATTAAATTTGCCATCTGGTTTTTAGCCAAGAATATTGAATGACATTCTTGAATTGAGGTTTGTTTGCTGAGCAATACATAACTATTCTTACAATTCAAAGTTTAAGTTCATGATCCACTGAATTCAGGGGGGACATTAATGGTACCCAGGTAATCAGTCTATAATTTGCTAGTCCTTCTCTTTCCCACTTCCCTATCCAGATACTTCATACTACTTACCTTCTCAAACTTCCAGCAGGCCCTCCCCATCCTCAGTTAAACTTGTTGACTATATTTCACTAAGAAACTGAAGCAATCACTGGAATTACCCTTGCACCTGATACAAGTAACACACAAGACAGAACACACAAAGCAATGGTTTTTAGGTATTGGACATAATGTGGCACAGGACATTGACCCCCAAGAGAGAAGGAACAAAGGAGATGAGCTCTAAGATTGCCCAGTTCACTGCCAAGGGAGAGTTTCTAGGCTGCAACCTATGGACAGAGAAACCAGGCGGGACAAAAAAGTCTCCCAGTTTTATTTTTTTTTTTTGCTGTTGTTGTTGAGAATATACACAGCAAAACATACACCAATTCAACAGTTTCTGCTTCTACAATTCAGTGGCATTGATTACATTCTTTGAGTTGTACAAGCACTCTCACCTTCCTTTTTTTGAGTTGTTTCACCCATATTAACATAATCTCACTGTCCCCCTAAGGTTCCTGTCTAATCTTTTGAGTTTCTGTTTTCCATTTGATCCCATATAGATAGTTATGAAAAGAGCATAATGTTCCAGGCAGATTTACTAGTTAAGCTAAGCTATTGTTTGGTTTTAAGAAGACTTCAAAGATATTTTTGGTCTAAGTTTAAAAATTATCTCAGGCAAGAGTTCCAGAGGTTCATCCAGCCTCCACAGTTCCAGAAAGCCTGGAGTCCATGAGAATTTGCAATTCTGTTTTTCATTTTCCCCCTTTTGATCAGGATTATATAGAATATTTGATCAAAATATTCAGTAATGGTAGCTGGGCACCATCCAGTTCTTCTGGTCTAATGGCTAAGGAGGCAGTTGTTCATAGAGGCAATTAGCTACAAATTCCATGTCCTCCTATGCTCCACTGTGCTTTGAAAGGAGACCTGGTGGTACAGTGGTTAAGCACTTGGCTGCTAATTAAAAGGCTGACAGTTCAAACCCACCAGCTACTCCTCAGGAGAAAGATGTGATATTCAGTTTTGTAAAGATTTACAGTCTTGGAAACACTGTGGGACAGTTCTACTCTGTCCTGTAGCGTTGCTGTGAGTTGGAATCGACTTGATGGCAACTGGTTTAATGGGTGTGCTTTGAAAGATAGGAAATGAACCCCCTTTGTTAACAGTTGTCTGTCCTGTAGTGAACTGTTTGAAGGAAGCCAACATTCAATGGGCTACTTGGTCTGCTATAATGATGGAGCTCACAAGGCAGAGGAAACCCATGGGGTGACTGTGGCTAGTATAGTGTAATAATTATTTGCAAAGGTACCTCAAGAAGAGGAAAGTGTATCTGTTGTGGCTGGGTGGAGGGAGGCTTTCAGTAAAGATTGTCGTTAGCTGTTTTCAAGTTAGCCCCCTACTCATGACAACCCCATGTATTACAAAGTAGAACTGCTCCGTAGGATTTTTTGGTTGTGATCTTTATGGAAGCCATTTGCCAGGCCTTTCTTGTGGAGAAAGTCTGGGTTTGAACTGCCAAACTTTAGGTTAGTAGCAGATTGCAAACTGCTTGTGCCATCCAGGCTCCATAAAGGGTATGTAGGTGAGCCTTAAATTCTTTTATGGGCCATCAGTTATATGGGAATCAGTGCTCTTTTTCTGCTGATCTCTTTTGTGTGTAGTTGTGCCCTAACCTTAAATAAGAGCATCTGCGTAGAGGAAACCCACCTCGAATACAACCTTATGGCGCCATAGCTTTTGAATGAAAATTGAACAAAAGCCAAGTAAGAGTTTTGTTTTCACCTATGCAGAAAACACCTAAATTAACTGCACTTGTAGCATAAATTTCCTTGGATAATTAGTCTCGTGGACTTTTGCCAGAAGGCATATTTCCTCTTTCCCAGCACTTTCCAGCAGTAGTTGAAATACTAGACAAGCACTCTTACAACAAACTATATTAAGAAGTTTAATTAGTAGGAAATAAAATATTACACTGGTATTAAGCATTAAATGGGTAGACTGCATAAAGACACCGGCAACTACTTGGTCTATAAAACCTTTTCATATAACCAGCAATTGTGGTCTCTTCGTTCCATTTCTAGTTTATCCAAAGGATCTTCTTTTTTTTTTTTTTCCATTGTACTTTAGATGAAAGTTTACAGAACAAGCTAGTTTCTCATTAAACAGTACACATATTGTTTTATGACATGTCAACAGTCTCCCTTCTTAACCTTGAGTTCCCTATTACCAGCTTTCCTGTTCCCTCCTGCCTTCCAGTCCTTGCCCCCGGGCTGGCGTGCCCCTTTAGTATTATTTCATTTTAGATCCTGTCCAGTCTTTAGCTGAAGGGTGAACCTCAGGAGTGACTTCATTACTGAGCTGAAAGTGTGTCCAGGGGCCATACTCTTAGGGTTTCTCCAGTCTCTGTCAGGCCAGCAAGTCTGCTCTTTCTTTTGAGTTAGAATTTTGTTCTACATTTTTCTTCAGCTCTGTCTAGGACCATCTATTGTGATCCCTGTCAGAGTAGCCAGTGGTGGTAGCCAGGCACCATCTAGTTATACTGCCCTCAGTTTGGTGGAGGCTGTAGTAGATGTGGCCCCTTAGTCCTTTGGACTAATAGTTCCCTTGTGTCTTTAGTTTTCTTCATTCTTCCTCGCTCCTGAAGGAGTGAGAATAGTAGAGCATCCTTGATGGCTGTTTACAGGCTTTTAAGACCCCAGATGCTACTCACCAAAGTAGAATATAGAACATTTTCTTTATGAACTATGTTATGCCAGTTGAGCTAGATGTTCCCTGAGACCATGGTCTCCACAGCCCTCAGCCTAGCAATTCGATCCCTCAGGGAGTTTGGATGTGTTTATGGAGCTTCCATGACCTTGCCTTGTATGAGTTGTGCTGGCTTCCCCAGTATTGTGTACTGTTTTACCCTTCACCAAAGTTACTACTTATCTATTGCCTATTTAGTGTTTTTCCATTCCCACCCCTCCTCACCCTCATAACTATCAAAGATTGTTTCTTTTTGTGTATAAACATTTTCATGAGTTTTTACAGTAGTGGTCTCACATAATATTTGTAAAAGGACCTTCTCTTGAGTGACTTTGTTTCTGTGTTCAGCTGTGCCAGCTGCTAGAGATTTCTTTGCCTTTCCTGGCTTCTGGCTCAAAGTTCTGAGATATGAATCTGATATCTTCCTAGTGCTACCATTATCATACAATATACAGCAAAAATTTTGTAGCTGCTCAGAAAACTCCTTGGATTTTCTGCTGCTACCCATTGCCATCAAGTCAATTCCGACTCAGAGCTACCCTATAGGACAGAGTAGAACTGTCTCATAGGGTTTCTAAGACTGTAATCTTTATGGAAGCAGACTGCCACATCTTTGTCTCATAGAGCAGCTGGTGGGTTTGAACTGCCAGCCTTTCAGTTAGCAGCTGAGTGGTTAACCACTGTACAACATGGGCTCCTTTGCTCCAGCTAGGTACCATATTTCCTCTTTGCTGTAAGTGACTTAGATCTTGGTTCTTCTAATTCACAGACCACATAGTTCTTCCTCCTTTCCCTATACGTCAATTGAAGTAAACAATGCTGAAATACTTTCTGATGTCATCTAGAGGATGAGGGGGATTCCTTCCACACACTGATGTGATCAAATTTTTCTCTGCCTATCCGCAGACCTCTGGAAGCCTCATGTGTTGCTTTACATTACCAGTCTGTGTTCTTTAAGTTTCCCATCAAATTTTTTCTTGGAAACAAGTATACTTTTATATCATTGTAAAGACAAAGACTTTAGTTCCTCCTTCAGATGATAACTTTTTATTGATAAACAGTAAGCTTAATATTAATTTTCTCAAGTTGATAACCAATCTAATTTATTATAAGTTCTTATTTTATATCATAATTACTGTTTCAGATCAGATGGGGTTGGCTTCTATGATAGGATTTATCTGCTACCTGTGCTCTTAGCTAAAACCCAAGGTATCAGTTGATATTCTTAATTCTCAGAATATTGAGAAAAAGTCACTGCCATGTAACTAAAGATTTTTTTTTGTTTTTTGCTTTTTATGTTTTAAGTAACTTTGCAAGTACTTTTCAGAACTAAAAATAAGGGGATAGTGGAAAATAACTTTATTACCAAATTTTTCAATATTTAAGAAATTGTTTGATTTTGAATGTATATATACCCAGAATAGGCAACATCTTATGAGTTCAATTAACCATGTATCAACTCTCATATGTGCATCTTGACCATAGAAACAAAAACCAAAAACAAACAAAAAACAAACCAGTTGTTATTGAGGTGATTATAGTTCATAGTGAGCCTACAGGACAGAGTAGAACTGCCCCACAGGGTTTCTAAGGCTGTAGTCTATGAAAGAAGATTGTCAAATCTTTCTCTCATGGAGCAGCTTGTGAATTCAAATCACCAACCTTTCGGTTAGCAGCCAAATGCTTAACCAGGGCACCACCATACCAATCTTGTAAACACTGACATCCTTTTCTAATAGGTTCTAACTTACCATTACTTCTGGTTCTACTTTTTGCACTCACACCACTGAAATACATTACTTGAAGATATTTTTAGACTTTTGACAATTCATAATATTGTTGAAGAGAAAATGGCACAACATAATTCATAAAGACAATGCTCTACATCCTATTTTGGTGAGTAGCATCTTGGGCCTTAAAAGCTTGTGAGTGGCCATCTAAGATACAACTGTTGTTGTCTTCTCAGGCCAGAGCAAAGGAAAGTGAAGAAAACCAAAGACTCAAGGAAGCAGTTAGTCCGAAGGACTAATGGACAGCATGAACCACAGCCTATGTGACCCTGAAATCAGAAGAACAAGATGGTATCTGTCTACCATTACTGACCACTCTAACTGGGATCACACCAATGGGTTCTGGACAGAGCGAGAGAAAAATGTGGAACAAAAAATCAAATTCACAAAAGAGACCAGATTTTCTGGTCTGCCAGAGACTGGAGGAACCCCTTAGACTACGGCCCTAAAAGACCCTTCTGACCTGAAATTGAAACCATTCCTAGAGACCACCTTTCAGCCAAATGATAGACAGGGCCATAAAATAGACAATAATGCCTAGAGGAACATGTTTCTTAGAACAATTAAAAGGACATTTGCCCAAAAACAAAGACGAGAAGGCAGGAAGGGCTAGAAAATCCGGATGAAAGGAAACGGAACCCAGGGTGGAAATGGAGAGAGTGCTGACACATTGAGAGAAATGCAGCCAATGTCATAAAGCACTTCATGTACAAACTACTGAGGGAAACCAATCTGCCCTGTAAACTTTCACCAAAAGCGCAATAAAGAAAATTTAAAAAAAAGAGAAAATGGCAATCTTCTTTGCTTTACTGACTGAATAAAACACCTTATTTCATTTTTTCCCATAGAAATATACTGTTCATGTATCAGTTCTTGAGCTTGATAAAAGTCTTAGAGGATATTGCCATTTGAAGATTCATAGTGTGAGATTTCACTCATATATCAATCCCACCATCTTCAGTAGAGTGCTGCTCTCTCTATCTTTGCGTTAATTTTCGGACTCATTTACTAGTTGGGAACCCCAAACTTTGGTTCTTGTGTGACTGACACACAATTTGGCTGCTGAACTTACCACATGCTGAAGCCAATGAACTGGCCTGCTACTGTACTTGTGGACTTATACCAGCGAGCATCACTCACAGAGAACATATCCCACCTGTGGTCCAAGTGAGATGTGATGATGCAAGAAGGGTCAAGAGATATGACTTGCTGGGTTTGAAGGTGAGGACAAGGGGCAATGAGCCAAGGGATGAAAGCAACCTCTAGAAGCTGAGAAAGGCAAGAAAGCAAATTCTCTCCAGAGCCCTCAGAAAGAAACTCAGTCCTATGTCACCATAATTTTAGAAACAGTGAGACCCATGTCAGGCTCTTACCTACATAACTGTAAGATAGAACGTTTGTGTTGTTTTAAGCCACTGAGTTTTTGGTAGTTTGTTATGACATCAATAGAAAATTAATGCAGATGGGTATAAAATAATTTTTAATATTGATTTGCATTTATCTATTAGAAAAGGTGAACTTTTTTTTGTTTTCACATAATTGGTCATTTATATTTTTTGTATGTAAATATCTTGTTTATAACTTTTTTTTTTTTACTCAATTGATTTTAGGAGTTTTGTATATATCCTGGATATTAATTTGACTGTTGTACACATTGAAATTTTTTCCTCACAGAAAATTTTTTTGTGTGTTTATATGGTTTGTTTAATTGCTTAGAATTTCTTTTTTTGTCAATATATGTTAAGTGTATTTAGTTAAATACATATTTAGTTCAATATATAATTAAATATGTGGTTAAATACACGTGTCATAGCTTCTTGAGTTATATCCTCTTTAGAAAAGCCTTCTCACCACAAATTTATTAAAACATTCTTCCACATTTTCTTTTAAGTTATTTCTATTTATAATTCTTAGCTATGTAGTCCATCTGTAATTTATTTGTCTGTGTAAAGTATGAAAAAAGAGTGTTAACATTTATATTTGCAAATAAAGACCTAATTATCCCAACACTATATATTGTGAATATATTCATTTTCCTTTGATTTTAAAATGCCACTTTTATGAAAACTCTACAACATATATGGTTAGGTTTCATAACCATATATGGTCCATTGATGTTGTCTCATTGATGTGTATGTTTTTTCCACACCAATTCCATACTGTTCCCAAGAGTTTAATAAGGCTTTATTTATGTAATTTTATTATCTATAATGAAATATTGGAAACCCTGGTGGCATAGTGGTTAAGAGCTACATCTGCTAACCAAAAGGTTGGCAGTTTGAACCCACCAGGCGCTCCTTGGAAGCACTATGGGGAAGTTCTACTCTGTCCCATAGGGTCGCTATAAGTCGGAATAGACTCAACGGCAATGGGTTTGGTTTGGGTTTTTATGACGAAATATTATTATTTCCTTCTGTCTCAAAAATTTTGTGGCTATTCCTGCATATTTTTTTACTAGCCACGTTCTTTTCATGTTAGATCAATTCTCAACTATTTCCTTTGCTATTGTGATTGGTATAATTATTACAATTACATTTTGTTTTTAGTTATTTCTGGTGTATTGACAAGCTCAACTTTTTTTTTTTTTTTGAGAGACTGTAAACTGGAGGTTAAATATATGAACTCTGAGGACTACCTGAGTTCAAATCTGTCTTAGTTATCTAGTGCTGCTATAAGAGAAATAACACAAATTCTCACAGTTTGAGGCTAGAAATCTGAATTCAGGGTGCCATCTCTAGGGGAAAGTTTCTCTCTCTGTTGGATCAGGAAGGAGATCCTTGTCTCTTTTGAGCTTCTGCACCTGGGCAGTCTTCATATGGCTTGGCAACTCTTTTCCTCCACCTTGGCTTGCTGGCTTTCTTGTTTAATTTCTTTTACATCTCAAAAGAGATTGACTCAAGACACACCCTGCACTAATACTGTCTTACTAACATAACAAAGACAACCCATTCCCAAATAGGATTATAACCACAGGTATAGGGGTTAGGATTTACAACACATGTTGCAGCACACAAATCACGACAAAATCCTTCCCTGACTACTCATGATTTATGGGATTTAGCCAGTGTGCAACCAAATTCATCATCTATACAATGGAATAGCAATAGAAGCAACCTCACTGGGTTCTCATGAGGGATAGTGTTTTAAGACGGATAAAGATTTAAAGGAAATCCTGGTGGCAAAGTGGTTAAATGCTATGACTGCTAACCAAAGGCTTGGCAGTTTGAATCCAGCAGGGATTCCTTGGAAACTATGGGGCAGTTCTACTCTGTCCTATAAGACCGCTATGAGTCAGAATCAACTCGACGGCAAACGGTTTTTTTTTTTTTGAAAGATTTAAAAAACACACTAGCATATGTTAACAGCTGTGTGAATTTTTCCTACTATTGTTATTTTTTTATTATGCTGGACATTTATCCAGAGATATTTTATTGATTCTCTATGATCCATCAGGAAGATGGTACAGAACCAGGTAATGCTTCCTTCTGTTATATACAAGGTCACCATGAGTCAAAACTGACTTAAGGGCAACTAACAACAACAATTTCATTGATATAGAACAATATAGTCCACACAGTCTATCAGTGTTGTCTCTTTCTTTGTGATAGCTATAAACAGCTCTTACTTTTTTTCATGTCTGACCCCCTTGGCCCACAGCTTCCACTAGCGGTGACAGCAGCATTTTTCTTCCTGACTATAACAATAACAATAATAATGATGTTTGTTGTAGACATTTAGTAGACACTATGGAATTTTTTTTTTTTATGGAATTTAGGTTTTTTTTTTCTAATCTTATTTTTCTAGTGGTGTTTATTATAATGAGAACCAAATTTCATCAAATTGTCCTGTAGTACTCTATTGAAATAATCTCTTTAATTTTGCAATGTAATTCATATATTCCTTAAAATATCTGATAAATTTCAACACTTATTTTTGATAAATGCACAGAAAGGTAGAGAGAGGAAAAAAAAAAAATCTGGACCTGAAAAGAACTACCCTTTTCTAAAGAGTAGAGTATCCTAGTTTTGCCTATATTGAAGCTGTTTATATGTATACATATTCATATATTCATATCTGTATACATACAAACAGCTTCAATATAGGCAAGAGTAGACAGAATCAATAATATGATATAAAACCCAAACCCAAACCCACTGCCCTCGAGTCGATTCCAACTCATAGCCACCCTACAGAACAGAGTAGAACTGCCCCCATAGAGTTTCCAAGGAGCACTTGGTGCATTTGAACTGCTGACCTCTTGGTTAGCAGCCGTAGCACTTAACCACTACACCACCAGGATTTAACATACATAAATATATGTAGAGAGAAAGAGAAAGATTTCTGCTCCTCAGATTATACTATTTTATTGGAGATCTAATCCATTAATAATATTTGTGAATGATCCATATGATTTCACAGACAACATGTCTGTAGCCTGGGTAAATCTTCAGCAGTGCCTGCATGCTTCTATCAAGGGTTTTCTGAAGCATGGTACTGATCTTTGGCCAGAGCTACAGAATGAACTAACTAGAGATAAATGATGTCTGGCAATGACGAGTTTGTGAGTTGTTTAGGGACAACGTTATTGATGGATTTATGACTTGCCCCTGGTATCACTAGAGCCTGGGAGTTTTGAACAATTGGAGCTGATCACATAGCTAAAACGTGACTATGTGACAAGCTCATTATAAGTGACCCTTACCACAAGCAGTGAGCCCTGGTGGTATAGTGGTGAGAGCTCAGCTACTAATCAAAAGATTGGCAGTTCGAATCCACCAGTCACTCTTGGAAACCCTATGGGACAGTTCTACTCCGTTCTATAGGGTTGCTATGAGTCAGAATTAACTCGAGGGCAACTGTTTTCTTCTTGGCTTTACCATAAGCAGAACTTGGGCTTCAGAGGTGTTTCGCATAACACATTGATGGTGTTACAAAACCTGGAGACAAAGCATGTACTGGATGACCCAGTGGTAGGAGAACAAATCAATCTGCACCTCAATGCATATTTGTCTCCTACTCTTGCCTATATGCGGCATAGTGTTAAGTGCTACAGCTGTTAACCAAAAGGTCAGCAGTTCGAATCCACTAGGCACTCCTTGGAAACTCTATGGGGCAGTTCTACTCTGTCCTATATGGTTGCTATAGGTTTTCTTGCCTGATTTGAAGCCCTGGTGGCACAGTGCTTAAGAGCTCAGTTGCTAACCAAAAGATTGAAAGTTCGAACACACCAGCCACTCCTTGGAAACCTATGGGGCAGTTCTACTCTGTCCTGTAGGGTTGCTATGAGTCAGAATTGACTTGACGGCAATGGGTTTGGTTTTGGCCTTGCCCGTATTAAAGCTGTTTTGTGAGTATCAACCATTTGAGTACTGTGAGTCATTATAACAAATGAATACTTAATCAACAAGTAGTTATCACAAATAAGTGTTCATTTTTTCTTGAGTACCATATTTATATTTTAAGTATGTATAGCCATCCACACACAAATTTACATGATATATTTATAATAGAGAAAAGAGAATATGTCATTCAAGTTCATTAGATTTATCTTTTTCTGTATTTGATGTATCACCTACAGTGTGAATTATACTAGAGTCTTCCACTATGATTACAAAATTGCCAAATTCTCCTTTTTTTCGATCTACTTTTCTGTATATATTTAAAAACTATGTGGCAATGCGTATAAATGTTTGGTTTTTATATATAAGCTATAGATGAGTGTACTTGTTTTCATTGTGAAATATTCCATGTCATATTTAATGATACTATTTTTGAGGGATTTTTTCTGATATTAACATTTCTGTATTTGCTTTAGAGTCCCTGTGTGGTGCAAATGGCTAATGTTCTGGGGCCCTAACTGAAATATTGGAGGTTTGAGTCCACCTAGAGAAGGCTTGGAAGAAAGGCCTGGCAATCCACTTCCCTAGAATCAGCTATTGAAAACCCTATGGAGCACAGTTGTATTCTGACACACATGAATCAGCGTTAACTCGATGGCAACTGGTTCTGTTTTTTACCTGCTTTATTAGTATTTCCAGATGAATATTTATCTGTCTCTTTGTTTTCAACTTTAATATTTGGTGTCTTGTTGTTTTTGGTCTGTTTCTTGTAATAACATATAACTTGACGTTTATTTTTAACCAAATATAAGAATTTCTGCTTTTTTTTTTTTTAATTAGAACTTTGATTATTTTGTTGTTGCTGTTAGTTACTGATATGTATGGACTTGTCCTTGACATCTCTCTCATTTTTTTTTTTTTTTTGTATTCTACTTTTTTACTTGATTGTTTAAATTTCTACTTTTATTATATTAAAAAGTCTGAATATTATACCATTTTTCTCTTCTTTTGATTGTTGTATTTAAGAATATATTGAAACTGAGATTTATGTAGTAAAACACGGAAAGCCAGAACCTGTATAAGGTGGAAATCTGTCAGAGAAGAAAAGCTACAATATTTTCCACTAAAAGGAGCTATAGAAAAGTGGTAGGATGGCACCCTGTCCAAGGCAGAAAACTTGAGAGACTAGAAAAAACAAGGCAGTCCCATTGAGTTCCGGCTCTCACAGGTTTCATTGTATATTCATGTGTATGGTTAATTACTATTTAAATCATTCTCCTAATTCAGTGAAGAAGAAAAATGTTTTAATCAATTTTGATTTTAAACCCATGTTGTCATATTTTACTTTATGCCTCAGAATTAGTGCTTTTTATGTTTTATAGGTTGATTTTCCCAACATTATTTTCCTTTAACATTTCTTATTCTTCCTCAGATTCAGTTTTTTCATCTTACTAGACTACATCCTGAAGTAATTCTTTCACAGATGTATTTATTTTGCCCTAGTATTGAGTAAAACTCCTCTGATGATTTCTCAGGATCCCTTTCTTGTCTTTTATTTATTGCCTATCTACTTGTAATCTCATTGTCAGCATCTTTCTTGCCAACAGAGTGACTCTGTGTGCTGTTGAGCTTTTTATTCACTGCTGTTATTTCTCTGTAAAGCTGATTCAGTCTGTGTTCTGATTTTCAGAAATTGCTCAAAATGTTTGCTGTTGTGATGACGTTCTTTTTTGTTACACTTTTATAATACTATTTCTTTATTTAAAAAACTGTTCTGTCATTTGATGGTATTTTAGATGGGAAATGAAGCAGAAACATAACAGTCTGCCACCCTGACCCAATTGCTCTCAGGTTTCCCAAAAAAAGTCTGTGATAAGGTTTTTAGTATTCTCATTGTAATGATGAAAAAACTGAGACCCAGATAATTTAAATAATTAGTGTAAAAAGACACATCTAATCACTGTGGAACCTGGATGTGAAATTAGATATGTTGGCTTCAAAGTCAATTTTCCTTTCAGTACAATATAATATCTCACCAGATTGATATATGATCTGAGGTATTAATACTTCATGGCAGAGATGGGACATTTTGAGAGTCTTCTCTCTAGCTTATTCTAAACACATATAAGTAACATTTTTTGGCAACACTGCATAAGAAATCATGGGTGAGTAGAAAGAACATGCATTTTGGAATTTAGCAGATTTGTATTAAATCATGGTTTTCAGTTCCAATTACTAGTTGTATGACATTGAGCATGCAAATTATTTTTCAACTTACTTTAGGTTTCAGTGTGTTCATTTGTAAACTGGAGTAGGAGCATATCTTTCAAAGGACTTCTATGAAGATTGACTGAGATGCAAATTAAGAGCCTAGCAGAAGCTGGGACATACAAAAGACACTGACCAAAGGTTAGCTTCTTCCTTATGCTGCATACCACTTTTAATTCTAGAACAACTGAAGAGTTAGATAGTATTATCTTATTAATATATGTGAGGACATTCAGCCTCAGAGAGATGAAACATGACTTGTACTAAGTCATGTAGCTGGTAAGTAGTGCAGCCAGATTTAGCATGGAAGGCTGTGGGATTCTACACCTTTTGTTTTCCCCAGGGATTTTTCTAATTCACAGCCTGAACTTGGTACCAGATGAACACTTCCTTTGATCTAAACAGTCCTTTCCTACTGGAATCCCTTGAGTTTATTTCTTCTATTTGGTGTTTCAGGCCACTGGATTTAATTAAAGAGGGCTGTGTTTCTCTTTGTCAGAAAACCTTCAGAAAAGGGACCTATTTTTTATGATTTGGAAAATGGAGAATTAAACAACTGATGAGCCTGTAGCTGAAATTATTAGCAAAGAGTTTTGGTGATAGGACTATGCATAAAAAAAAAATAGAGAGGAATAAATGTTTCACAGCATAGCAAATTTATTGCAAAGTGACTAGTCCCCTTCCTCCATTTACGTAAATTAAAAAGCCTGAATTTAATAGGAAGTTGCTAAGCAGGCTGTATTTACCTTAAGAATGTAGATGTCAGCCTAGAATTTTGCTATCTACAATTCTCCAATGAGTTTTTTTTTTTTTTCCATTTCTTTTTTGGTGGCAGTAGATTCTTACTGGTAAATCCAAACACATGTCAATAGACCTCTCTGCTATTTTTTTCATTTGTTGTTGTAGTAACACATAGGGCTGAAATTTATATTCAGTTTGTACTCTGAAGACTAATGGAAATTGCTGAAAGAGGAAACACTTAATTCCTTATATTAAAGAAGAAAGTTTAACAAATTATCTCTTGAATACATTGAAATGCTCTCATACACTGCTTTAAACTTTTCCTGAAAATAGTAATGATTTTATTAAATCCTCACCAAAATCTTTTAGGGCAGTATTTCTGGTATCACACATCCATCTAATAGAAGACATTTCTAAGGCACAGGGATACTGAATGCCTTGCCATTGTTTCAGTAGCTAAATAATATCAGAGTTTGGATGATAACTTAAGTGTTCAGACTCCTGGTCTTATCTTTATTGGAATATATACGAATTGGTTCAGCAAGACGATCATTTTTCACTGTGTTCACCCTATTAACAGGATAAATCCCATTGTAAAAAGAACCTCCCCAAGAGGTGATTCATCCCCTCGCCCTGCATTTGTGTAATAATCCACCCAAACTTTTTCCATAAAGAGACTTGCGTGCCTTTGTGTACTTTTTAATTTACAACATTTGAGAAAGGAACTCATTAAACTTCCATGAATATATATTCAGTTAAATTTGAATAGTTTAGATACTATGTGTTACAGGTACAGTACAGTTTATGGCCAGAACAATTCTTTTGGAAATCTGGGTCTTTGAATTTCTTCAGGATCAATGAGATAGAAATAAATACCTTTGCAAATCTCCAGGTAAGTTTAGTGAATTTGAAAACATCCTAGTCCTGCGGTCTAGAGGAATCAGAGGTATAATATCAATTTTATGTGTAATGGGACAGATTGTACTGGATGCTTGGTTCTGTAGATGTCTGCTTCATGTGAACTAATGCGCATTGACAGAAGATCTTGGCAAGGCTGATCCTACCAAACACGTAGTTAGAACCTAAATAACAAACTGTTCTATCTGAAGAGAAACTTAATCCCCTGAAAACTCTTTATTTTACAAGGGTGAACACTGAGGCACAGAGAGCAGAAGTAACAAGTCACCTAGTTGATGAGGTTTAGATTTGGAATTTAAGTTCAGTCTTCTGATGCCAACCACCTTGGCATACTTGGCCTACTTAAGACTTTTTTTTTTTTTAATTAATTATGCATTTGGGGATATAGCCACATCTATATCAAGCAATCTCAGATTCAACCAGTAAGTTAGAGATACTTACCTCACAAACACAGATGGTCAAAAGAAAAATATAAGTAAATAAAAACACACAGAAAAAAGACATCTAAACCCTATGACTTTGAACAGTTGAATATTGAAAAATAATGGTTTCTCTCACCAATAAAATGATGGAGTTGAGTTACCTCCTTAAGGCCTATGAACATGAAGTATAAGGCTAAGCTGTATCACAAATAAATACATTGAAAAGCACTATAAAGTGAAGTGATGTCCCCTCTGGAAACAAAAGGCAGGAAAATGCTTTGTTTTGGTCTCTCCTGCCTAGAGAGACATTTTTTCCCTCCCCTGTGTTGACTGTAGTTGACTCTACTGCACAGACTTGAAATACTTATGATGTCACTGACACATCAAGCATTGGTCTTTTTTATTAATATAGTTATATATGGCACAAAAACCGCAAATTCTGACTTTGCGATTTACCTTTAAGATTTCTGATTTGAACTGAACGAGATAAGGAAGACATTTATCAAAGAGTCTGAGCCCCACATTCAGACTTGCTGGGTAACCTGGGTGTGAAACCTCAAGCACACACGCATACACACACGGACACACACACACACACACACTGACCTATCACAGAGGAAGCCCCAGCTTAAGCAGCACTACCCTTTTCCTCTACGTAGTTAGATTGCAATTATTGGCTAAGAGAATGTCAGAGAAAAGTTAGAAAACAGCCCTAGAAAGCAAGCCTTACTGAAATTCCCTCTACATTATGACGTGATTTAACCAATTAACATAGTTAAACAATAATCATCAGAAGAGAAAACTTATATAAACTTGAAGAAAAAAAAAAGAAAAAACTAAACAATGATTTGGGACCAAAACTATCTTGTATAAACCTTTGTTTATAACAATTTCACCGAAAGCTTCTTCCAGAGATTTTGCTTTCTGATAGTTTCTATGATTTATTTGTTTTTTTATGTATCATGCTTGTTCCCAGAGACTCTGGTTAACAATACTGGGCAGAGTTGAAAGCTAACAGCTTGGACTACAGAACATTAGTCACCCCATAAAACCTTAATTTTTTTTTTTTTTCCAAAGAGACCCACTTCTTCATTAACTTTTGAAATAAACAGCACGCTCAAAAGATTACTCATTCTTTTGTTGACTACAGCCCGATGTTCTTACATGTTCACGCTAAAAAGTTCCATGAAGTTTATTTCAAGCAAAAGGGGGCTGAGAAAGCTGATTTCACTTATAGTTTGAGGTTTCTTCCCCTCTCTTTAAATATTTATACTGCCAATAAACAAACACAGATGTTTAAAATGAAAAAAAGAAAAGCTAACTAAAAACCCTGCCCTGCGAAAACAGGCATATGGTAAGGGTTTTCAGTGTGGTTTGATTTGGAATATACTAAAAATGATGCAACTATTTAATGGTTTTGCATAACAAATGCAAAAACTCTTTGGCTTATACAAACGGTAAAGTTTTTACAAGTTGTCTAACCTATGCTACAAATAGATAAGTGATTACATTTACATCAATGTGGCAGAGCTGCCTGAAAGGCTGAAAATAACTGGCAAGATAAAATAATCAAGTACATGAATTAGATACAGGAAACCAGATAATAATCCTAAACAGACACCCTGCCTCTAACTATAATGTCAGTTAATATATCAGCAGGGAAGAAAAATTAGGAAAGTCATCAATGACATTTATATTTACACTTTATTATTGAAAGCTAATCATTTGTGTAGCTACAAGGTTCTTTATTGATTATAGGCCATAGAAAACTATTCCTAATGATTATTCAAGGCTTGCATTCCACAAATGGGAGCTGGAATCACTAATAGAGTCATGTTCTAATAACCTGGGATCAAGGCATTAGATATCCCTGAAAATCTAACATGTAGCACTAGAGTTGAACTACAAACAACAAGCAAACAGGTAAGTCTGTGCATTGTTCTCACCTAGTATAGGTGTTAACCTGAATTTTGTCTTGAGGTTTAACCCACATCATCACAACTGGTATTGGGAATATTGTGACATGAATAAAGATGTTTTTAATAACTTTTATAAACTATGGTTCCTTAGTAATAAATTGAAATACCCACCTCACATTTTTTCTAGCTATTAAGTAGAAGAATAGATTTGAAGTGGACATATTAGCTGCTAATACCTGCTGACTCCCTTACACCCTCCACTCTGTGCCAGCATTTTAACAGCATGGGGAGCCACCACTCTCTCTCTCAATTTCTCCGTTGAAAAGACAATGTTTTGTGCACAATAAAACATTTAATAAAATTAAAGTATGCTCAGTTTTTATCTTCTGGCACATCGCTTCAGAGTGTATTGAGCTGAGAAGTATTATTACTTAGAGGCCATTGATTATTAGCCAGAATGGAGTAATTGAAAGCACAGGCTGTGGGTTCAAATCTTAGCTCTTAATTTCTAGGTATGTGACCTTAGATGAGTTACATAAGTTCTCTGAGTTTCAATTCTTCATCTATAAATCAGGGAAAATTACTCTTCATTGGGAAGTTTAGAAACAGTATTTACAGAATATATTCTTTTTAGGGAGCTGTGGTGGAGTAACGGTTAAACAGCTGCTAATCGAAAGGTTAACTCTTCAAAGCCACTCAGCAGCTCCGTGGGAGAAAGACCTGGCGATCTGCTCCTGTAAAGACTACGGTCTAGAAAATCCAATAGGGCAAGTCTGCTTTGTCACATGGGGTTGCTATGACTTGGAATTGACTCAATAGTACCTAACAACAACCATATGCTATTCAGTAGGTGCTGTATAAAATAGAGAATCTACCTTTATATCCCTGTGTGGACCATTCCCGTGTTGTGATGCCTGCCGTGGTGCATAAGGAGCTAGCTACTCTTTAGCTTTAAGAGAATTCTCATAATTAATGCTTCATAAGGACCCTCACCCCTAAAAAATGAGGGGAAAACAGATTTCTCTCTCTTTCAAAATGACTTTTTGTCACTTTGCTTTTCTTTTATGTCCTGTGGAAAAGCCTGTGACTTGAGGGAAAACAGAAAATGATCATGATTTCAGAGACATAAAGGAAAAAAAAAAGAACAAATAAGCTGATGAAACCAGAGCAGATTAAAATAATTCTTATTAAAATACCACTTTGTTCATTGTCAGCCTTTGCAGAAACTTTACTAGGTGATGGAAAATGTCTGTAAGTCTGAATGTAAACATTTTTAATTCCATTCTGGTATTTACAAGAAAGGTATTTCCAACTGACAGAAGGAAAGGGAAGGGGAAAGGAAGAAAAAGGAAGGGAAGACAAGACTGATACTTCCTCCCATGGTGTTTGATATAGAAATACTGTGAGGAGTGTGACTAACAAGTATTAGCAGGGACTTGGGGGGTATGTCTACTATATAAACCAGCTGTAAAACAAATTCTTTTACTTGATCATGCATTTCAATTTTTTTTTTTAATGTCAAGGACCACTTTGGTAATCTTATAAATGCTGTGAACCCTCTCCCCAGGAAAATGTACATAAACAGAAAAGCTTGCAATTTCAGGAGATTGTCAACCATCCCTGAGGTCCATCTTCCTACTGACAAACCACAGTTCTTAAACCCCTTGATGAAATGACCTCCAACACCCCTCCTAAGTCCATCCATATTCTTATGGGTAAATTTATGGTACTTCTGTACTGGTTGTATGGGGCCACATGATGGTTCCTATCAATGAAATTTTAGCGAAACTCATGCATCTCACTTCTTGGCTCTCGCAGTGAAAAGTCACATGAGATCAAATGTTTCTCTTCCCTGATGCATCAGAAGAGGAGTTTGAGTTTTCCAGATGGTACAGATACAAGATGGTGACACCGCCATCATTCTAGGTCCCTGAGCAACTGTGAAGAACTAAACCCATTGCTCTCCCACTAAGATATGTATTATGAGTGAGAAATAAAACTTTGCCTTGTATAGCCACTGTTAGTTTTTATTCAGCATAACCTAGCTAGGTATCCTGACTAATACCATTACCTTCTCTGCCATTGCTAGGAAACGAGTTCCAACAAGCATTCTGGAAGTTTTAGTATCAATGTCAGTTCCATCTTTAGAGCTCTTTCAAGTGCTAATCATATTGGCCACATATTTGCTTCTTTCAGTGGCCATTCTGGTTGCTGAACAGTGTTTTATTCCATAGTTCAGTTCTCAGATTCTATGGTGTGATGTTTAGGGTTATATCCTAGCATTAACAACTCAGGAGTGAGAAAAGGAGTTCACATGAATTCATGAATATGTTTTCTTGAACTCCACACTCTCTGTATTCTCCCCAGTTCTTTCCTTTACATCTCTTGGGGCAGAAAGATGAGGCTTTACTTACCCCATTTCTGCTGTACACTTCCTATATCTGTGTTCATGCCTAATACCAAGAAGTGGGAGAATAAAGAGGCAAAGATTAGGGGAGTTTTGCTTTATCTTCTTGGGATCAGAGCAGCTCTGATCTGAGAAGACGGTTTCCTTTCATCAATGTTTTAGGTTTCTGTGGGCCTCCATTATCACTGTTGTTGCTGCTTCATAGGATTGCTTAGGAGCTGGTGCATAAGAAAATGGAGAAAAGAAAAAGGGAGAGGGGGTACCTCTACTATTTCAGACCATTAGAAGACCTTTTTCTTACTTCTTGAGTCATAACCGGAGGGCTTCTTTTGGAATTTTCTTCATTTGATTCCCACTTCCAAGGTTTGGACTGTATTGAGTCCAGGCTGGGGGAAAGTGGAGGAAAAAAAAATGTAAATTCACCACCAGAAGACAAATTATGGTCTTTTTTCCACAAATTGCCTGCTGTTGCTCACTTTTCAGAGTTTTCTAATAACTGATCCATGATTTCTGGGTTCTACTGCTACATTCATTGTGGTAGAAAAGGTAGACTATGCTTACTCTATCTTAACCAGAACTGGAACTACGTTCTCTTTCAAATATGAGAAAAATTGTTGTCTCACACATGCCACTGAAACTGCTCCCATTGTGGTTATCCCTGCTCTTAATGGTGCTAAATCTCCTGTTTAATCTCTGTCTGCATCTTGTCGAACTTTAAGCCTTTGATCAAATTTCACCTTCTCAGTGAAGATGATTCATACTACCCTACTTAATACTACAGACTTTCCCAACAAACCTCAACTCTTCTTTTCCACGCTGTACATCTTTTTTTTTATAACACAATAGTCTTCTCTTATTTAGACAATTTAGTAATTTAATATATTCATTGTCTCATTGCACTAGAATGTAATGAGGTCAGAGATTTTTATCTGCATTGTTCACTTTTGTACCCTAAATGTCTAAAATAGTACTGAACCTAGAAGCCCCTCAGCAAATATTTATTGAATAAATGAATGAACTCCTGGAAATGTTTCTCAATTTTTCTTTGGAAGTTTCTTCTTCCCATTTTCTACACATGTATATTGTACAGAAAAGAGTTAGGTCTGTTTGAGGGTTGGCCCTTGGCTGAAATTCAGTAACTTGGACTTTAAGAGAGTTTCTACCATCATTCTGAGAACTGATGAGAGTGTCTCACTGTGCTTAAAATGGTGATCTAAACAATGTGGTTTGTACTGAATATTTTCTTTCCTACTGGAAGTCTGGAATGTTAGCACATGCTAGGCAGAGGGTGCCTACATGGCCAGATCCCAATAAAAACCTTGGACACTGAGTCTCTAATGAGCATCTCTACTAGACAGCATTTCACATGTATTGTTGCAACTTGTTGTTGGGAAATTAAGCATATCCTGTGTGATTCCAATGAGATAGGACTCATGAGAGCTTCTGCTTCATTTCCTCTGACTTTGCCCTGGTTTTTGCTATAATAATCTCAACATTGAGTATGATTATATACTGAGTCCCATGAGCCCTTCCAGAGAACACATCATCAAACCTAAGAGTAGTCTTGAGGACCTCTCACTCTCATATACACCCACGTAAGGATGTGGTGGACAGACAGATGATAGCTAGAAAGAGAGACAGAGAGAAATAGATAGATAGATAGACAGACAGAGTGTGTTATGGATTGTGTCGTATCCCCCCAAATATATGTTGAAGTCCTAACCTCCGTACTTATAAATATGATCCTGTTTGGAAATACAGATTTTGTTATGTTTAATGGGGTCATACAGAACAGGGTGGGTCCTAAACCTAATTGCTTCTAATTGGTGTCTTTATGAAAAGAGTAGACACACACATGGGGGAGACAGAGGCTAAGTGAGTACCTATCTACAAGCAAAGGAATACCAAGAATTGCCAGCAGAATGAGAAACTAGGAGAGAGGCCCATAGAAGGGATTGGCATGATCAAGACCCTGATTTGGACCTGTAGTCTCTAGAACCATGAGAAAATAAATTTCTGTTCTTTGAAACCACTCACTTTTGCTATTTCTTTTATGGCAACACTAGATAACTAACAAAGAATTATAATATTCTTCTTGCATTATGTCCACATTTTCTGTTTATTTTATCCTCTTTTTAGTTCGTATTGCAAAATGTTCTCAAGTGGCCAGAGACAGCCGAATTGATATTTAAAAATGATTCATGTAAAGGGGGTTGGAAGCTCTGTATATGTTGATAGGGGTCTTTGCTTAAGACTGATTGGTAGGTACACCAGTAATTTTATTGGAGACTTCTGGATATCAAAATTTAGATAATTTCTTTCTGGAAATATTTTATTTCTCCTGAGAAAAATCCTCAGATTTTGTTCTAAAAGACAGAAACCTTGTTACTGCTATTCTACCTTTTGTTGTAGTGGTGAGAGTAGTGATGGAGTAGTTTATATACATAACTCCCCAATCCCATTTTTAAGTCCATGTTTCACTCTAAACCTCTCCTTTGACTTTAAGTTCTTGGCCTCTATTGTGATTTTCAGGGCAAATTGGCCCCTTTACCATTTATATTCCCCTCTGCCAGCTCAAGGCCTGATGATCTCTCAACCCTGCACCATCAGTTATCACTCTTGCATCTGTTTTCAATTTTCTAAAATGCTGTTGAAATCTCTTATCAGCTGTATGTCCCTCTTCTGTTTTCTTCATTACTGTAGATTTATACATTTTTATTCTTTTACTATCATTTTAATACAGGCTTGGGACGGAGAGATGATGAAACCCTGTGTTAAAGCCCAATTACAGACTTTTTATTAACTATTTTATAAAATGGGTTATAGAAGTAATCCCTGGGAAGATTGTTAGGCTGCCCATATGGTGTGATTTGAGTAGGCATGCCAAGATACCCCTTCCCCCCAATGTCCTGTTTACCTGCTTGCTGATACATGAAATCCTTGTTCCATTAAATAAATTCTGTAATTCCACAACTAGAGACAAAATTGAACAAGCAAATGTCTGTGAAATGTTGGCATCATTCAAAATCATGTAAAATATAGACTTTAGATCTTTTTCTGTTAGCAAATTTCAAAAAGGGAAAATGTAGTTTTGTAGTTCGGCGACTTTTATAGTTAGGTGTTGGTGAAGAATGTTGAATACACTGTGGATTGCCAGAAGAACAAACAAATCTGTCTTGGAAGAAGTACAACCAGAATGCTCCTTAGAAGTGAGGATAATGGGACTGTGGACATGTTATTAGAAGAAGGACATCATGCCTGGTAAAATGGAGAGTCAGCAAGAAAGAGGAAGACCCTCAATGAGATGGATTGACACTGTGGCTGCAACAATGTGCTGAAACATAGCAAGGATTGTGAGGATTGTACAAGGCAGTGTTTCGTTCTCTTGTACATAGGTTTGCTATGAGTCGGAATCAACTTGACAGCACCTAACAACAACAACAACAGACTTAAAAGGTCGGGATTTGAGCACCAAAATAGGCATAAAAGTACACAAGAAGAAATACTAAGGTAGTAAAACCAATATACTTCTAATATATTTATATAAAATACAATCTGAGCAAGACTGGGAAACAGGATTATGAATGTATTCTCAGCATTGCCACACAGGCTCCTACGGTCTTTGCTTTGCTTGAAGGGGATTATAGTAATACTCAAGCCCTTAATAGTTCTAAAATCTCATAATACTTTAAAATATTTGGATTGGAACCACAAATATACTTGCTAAACTACACTTAGTGTCATTATTGATGTTTAAATATTAGTATTTTCAAAATAAATGAACATAGATCATTCCTTCAGATGTTCTTTAGTTGTTCTACATATAGTGGTTCTTGAGTCTAAGGAATTCATATAAAAGGACTTTTACTTGGTTTTTTCCACAAAGCGTTTTTTATATTGTGGTAAAATATATATATATAACACATTTGTCAATTCAATATTTTTACATGTAGAATTCAGTGACACCGATTACATTAATCATTTTGTGCAACCTTCGTCAGTATTTGTTGCCAAATTTTCCATTACCATTAACAGAGAGTTGATGCTTCCTAAACAATGACTCTGCCTTTCCCCCTCCCTCCTACCCCTTTTTGTTGTTGTTGTTAGTTGATTTTTGATTCATTGTGACCCCAGGTGCCAGAGTAGAACTGCCACATAAGGTTTTTTTTTTTTAATTAATTTATTGTTGGTGGCAATATAGACAATCAGACATATATTCATCCACCTTTAAATTTTTTATATTTTCAGTAATTTACTCTTTACTGATATAAAATCCCTTCAGTTTACAGATTCTCTCTCTATATATTGCTATGAGTACTGCCACTCCTGGACCTTGACAAAAAGTGGCCCGACGCTAGGCTCCACACTTTATGGGCTTCTACTTTCTGGAATGCTTTCTCTGAAATTTTTTAAGTCCCATTTCTGTGCCTGGGCCTGGTCTGGGCTAGCAGTGTCATAGAGAGAGGGACCCTGAATATGGGTTCAGACTCCTTGGGACTCCATACTTGAGTTCCATTAGATGCCACAGTGCGTTCTGGGACTCATATCTATGGACTCATCTCTGGGCCCTATGGTCAGACCCCAATTTCAAGAGGGAAGTCTGCTGAGGGATTGCTTCAGCTGGACAGAGCAGTATTTCTTTTGCAGGATTACATGAGATCTGGCTGCCAAAGTGGTGTTAACGAGCTTATTTTTGGTGACTTTCACTCATGCTTTAGACAGGACAGGTTCAGGGCTTTGGAATGCAATGGGCCACCACCCATACAGTGTAGACCTGGACACTAGCTTTTCCAGTGCTGTTTTCAGTCTACAGCTGGAAGAGAGTAAGGGTGGTATCAAGTGTAATTTACTCTGTGTGTCCACTGCCTCTAGCACATAGGGTGGTCATCCCACACTTCTATTGACTCTGTGACCCGCTTTAGGGAATCCTCCGGATGTGAACATGCCTGACTCCAAGGTAATGGGTTTGGTTTTGGTTTAATATGAGTCCAGTTATACCTGCCTTACAGTGCTGTTGTGATGACTGCAGATAACCTATCAAATTATCAGGCACAATTCCTGGCAAATGAATGATCACTATAATTACTATTGTAGATGGGAAAAAAGAGAAGGAATTAAAAATGCTTTTTAGTTGTTTGCGACCTTGTTTAATCTAATTACCTGATCTGAGATTGGAGTGCACGATTATGAGTTTTAAGGCCTCTCTCTTGGTCCTTTCACTTTAAGAATGTCTGGTCAGACAATTTACAAATGGATCTTTCCTGCTAATGGGCTATAATATCTACATAACTAAAAATATTCTGGCTACTCCTACACTTTCAGGCGAAATGATGGTTTTTTTTTCTGTATTGGATAGTTAAGGATCACTCAGCATCCAGGATTGGTCTATAATCAGGTTTAGAGAAAAGAAATGAAAATTTTCCTCGTAGTGTTTTGCACTGCAGAGAGAGCATATGACAGACTTCAGAATTACCTTTCAATCAATATAGAAATTACTAATAGCCTTTTAGCTACTTTGTATGATCTCTGACCCTTGTTCCATCAAGACTTCTGAAATGTATTCTATATTCTAACAAGAATATAGGAAATTCTGTATAAGACGAGGGCTTAGGGTAATTAGAAAAAAAAATCAATTCATTTGTGAATGGTTGAAGTTGAAGTCTCCAGATATGTATATCAACCCTAGTTGTGTGTGTTAATAAACACTAATTTAACAAATCAGATGCTTAGAGTAAAAGTCTTACTTAATGCAAATGAAACGTGAATTTGGAAACTAGAACAGCATTGCTAATTATTTTCTTCTGGATCCTTGAAAAATTGGCCACTCGTAGTTTCTTTAATGTTGAACATGGCCAGTCAATTATATTTCTTTTGAGAAAATGAACAACCATTTCATTCTTATTCTGTGATTTCAACAAAAGTTATATCCAAAAAATGAAATCAAAAGGAACAATGCCAGGTCAAGGAGTGCTCCTGGACGAAAATTTCAGTGGATATCTCTATAAGAGATGTGAACGGGACCTCAACCTGTGGGTTCCCTGAAGACGTAGGAAGGGGCTCTGAAGTGACCCTTCTCTCCCAGGTGATAGATACCTCTCCTTTACACCCAGGAAATGAGGTAGATTGCAACTTGACTTATCTCCTGCCTCTTACTCATGTGCTACATCCACTTCTGGGTTACCTCTCCCAACGTTAAAGTTTAACTGTGGAGAAGCGAATGGCACTTATAAAAGAAGTATTCAAAGTGCCCAGCATAACGTTTAGCAAAAAGTTGCTTAGTAAATGCAGCCGTGATGGTTTTATTTTCATTGATGCCTACAATTTCATCATTACTGTGAGTTAAATCAGTCATTCTCTATCTCTATCTCTGTCTCTGTCTCAGTTCTATTTTTAAAATACAGATATCTGGGAATGTAAACGGATCAATCTCAAAGCTTTTGGCCTTAATGAAATTGAGCTTTTTTCATGGCAGTGTGATCTTGGGTAGCTTAAGAGCTTTGGTGATGTTGCTAAGGGAAGGGAATGTTTGAGAGATTGGCCAGGAAAACAGACAGGGACAGAGATGGCAAAGAAAACTTCACTGACTTTATTTCAGTCTACAAAACTTTGGGACTGCTGATTTAATATTTGGACTATTTCTCACTTCTTACTTGAATTGCATTTACTCAACCAGTTATACAACTGATATTGTATCTCCACACTTAAATTAGGATAAAAAAATGTTGACTACAATGTGTCAACCTGCTAATTTGGAAATAGTAGACTAATATGAAAAATCAGCCAGTTATTTTTATGGTTTATGGGCCAGAATAAAATCACTTGTTATTATGTCATATATGGAGGCATTGATAGAGCCTGAATAAACAACTGAAAGTCTACAGTCATGACATGTCTAATTGAGCTTCATTCATGGAAACAAGGCCTTGTTAGTAATGCTCTTCTAAATCAAATAAAGGGAATTGTTGTTGTTGTTAGTTGCTGTCAGGTCAATTCTGACTAACGGCAACTCCATGCGTGTCAGAGTAGAACTATGCTTCATTGGGTTTTCAAGGCTGCAACCTTTTGGAAGCAGATAGCCAGGCCTGTCTTCTAAAGAGCTTCTCGGTGGGTTTGAACTACCAACTTTTCATCTAGTAGTGAGCACTCAACTGTTTGCACCACTCAGGGACTCCTAAAAGGAATTAAGCAGAATTTAAGCAAGATCAAAAAACATTAATATTTTCAGTTAAAGTATCAACATACAGACTGCTTTACTAACAGCTAAATGGAATAAAAAAATTATTACTAAATATAGAAATGCTTTCCCACGTTAATTTCTTTTCTTCTGCTATTCCCCATGCATGTCTACTAATAGATCACTCCCCCTAAATAATAAAAATATCATATTAAAAGTTAGTCATTAATGATTCCAGTGTTATAAAGCAAATTATGGCATAGGATTCACAAAGACAAGTGAAAGCTGCTGATAAAGTGAACATAAAGATGGTAGTCAATGTTTCTTTCATTCAACTGAGAGTAGTAAAGGAAAATAATTTCTATAAATGTAGAAAGTAAAATGAGTTTAAAAATCATTTCCATGTTTCCATTTTGTTCTGATATTTTTGTTGTAATTTTTTTCAGGTGCATTGCCACCATTTTGCCTAATTACCCTCCACTTTTTTTTTTTGTGTGGATTAAGGAAGGAAGGGTATCATGCAGACTGTGAATATTACAATTACCATATATATCTTGGTATAAACTATCTGTGCCCACTTAATGGTGTGAACTGAGGATCAAAGACTGCAAAGGCAGTCTAAGAAATATGCTAAAGTGCCAAAATTCTCCACATGTATTACATCAACATATGGTAAAGAAGTGAATGATTTCATAGAATGTTGGCATTATGTCACTAAATTAATTCACAATTATCCAGTATTGCTTCAGCTTGAAGTCATTTATGAGATTGGTTCAACAAAAAAAAAGACCTGTTGGGTGAGAGTCCAAGATAGATCAATCTGGAGATAAGGAGGAAAAATGTAAACTGAGACAGATAGCATAAAAGGAATTAACCTCTGTCCCTGAATGACGGGCATTACTGGGGAGTAAAACTAGACTTTTAGATAAGAATAAACAATTGTACAGTAACAAAATAAAAATGAAGACTATTTATCTTAACTGACTGAGGTAGTTTCCAAAGTTGGTTGCCATTTTATACAGTTTCTTAGTTACCTAGTGCTGCCATAGCAGAAATACCACAAACGGGTAGCTTTAAAAAACAGAGATTTATTTTCTTACAGTTCAGGAGGCTAGAAGTCTGAATTCAGGGTGTGGCACTAGGGGAAGGTCCTTCCTTATCAGGAGTCCTGTGAGGTCCTTGGCATTTCTTGACTTTTCTTGGTGTCTGTCTTCCTTTTGTGTGTCTCTGTGTCTATTCTGGTGTTTTTATAATGCAGAAATGATTAGATTTAGGATCCATGTACAGGGATATGACCTCAATAACATAACAAAAATATATATATTTTCAAACAGGATTATATTTACAGATAAAGGGGTTAGGACTTCAACACATATTTTCTATCTAATCCATAGCATAGAGCATACATCCAGCACAACTGCTACCCTTTCATCTCATGTTATCTGTTCACTCTCCACTCCACCCCTGTTTACATGTTAGAGTCCTTCCTATTTGATAACCCTTTTACCCTTCAGTGGGTTAATTCTAGAAATGGGTAGATCACTACTTCAAAAGTTAATTTCATACTTAAAGCTAACTGGCACTGGATAGAAGTCCTCCCTGCCATCCTCAGTTTTTCCAGTGGGGCAGACTTTAGGTAAATTTAAGTCCATATCTATGTGACAACCCTGTGCACATATAGGACGCTTTCAAAGTCTTTTTTTTTTTTTTTTTAAGTTAAATGCCTAGAATTTCTTCATTCTTTATAAAATATGATTTATGGGAGAGTTCTTTAGTGTAACTCTTAGAGTAGAGTGCCCAGATCATTGCAATTACTATTGATTTGATCAGTGGATTTACTGATACAGTTTACTGGGGTTAATGCCTATCCCACCATTCCACTGTTGGAAAAATAAATGAAACAATAAAAGCTATCACATCCACAGTTTAAGAAATGGGTGGACTTCCATAAAAATACACGTGATTGCATTTTTTTAAACCAATTCAAACCAGAATACATCAACAAACCTTACCAAGTTGTTCAGACCAAAACAAAAACAAAACCCATTTCTGTCATGTCAATTCGGACTCATAGCAACCCTATAGGATAGAGTAGAACTGCCCCCATAGGGTTTCCAAGGAACAGTTGGTGGGTTCGAACTGCCACCTTTTGGTAAGCAGCTGAGCTCTTAACCACTGTGCCACCATGTCTCCAAGTTATTCAGAAGAGTTAACCAAATTAGAAGGAGTTAATCAAATCCATAAGGAAAATAAGGAGCTAGAATTAATGTGGGCGGGAAACTAGGAAGGCCCTCAAAAAACTTAATGCTGTTAAGATCCTCCTTTGGTAGTTCTGCTGGTTTGCTGGCTATATATCTATTTGTTTCTCAGAATATTCAGGTGGCATGACTAGACTAAAATAAAAAATAACAATTTTCAATGACAGATACCATTGCTGTTAAGGTTTTGTATCTTTTCTTTTTGCAGGGATAATGAGGGCATTTTTATTTGTCAAAGTGGAGCTCCATTTTGTTAGGTGGATCATGAAATTGTGGTTTTTGTATGGTAGTTCAATAGAATAAAGGGTGTGAGGGAAATAGGGGTGATTTGTGTCAGTTTTTCACGTGTTTTTCAGCAGCAAATGCAAACTTCTAATTCTCCTTTGTGATGCTGGGGCTAAAATTGTGCAAACTACATTTTACTCCCTAGACAAATCGCTAATGCGTTTTCAGCGACTATAGATTAGTTTGTATTTTCTAGAAGTCTATATAAATGGAATCTTGCACTATAGATCCTTTTTTGTTTGGCTATTTTTCATTCGGCATGAAATTCAAGATTCACCGGTGTTGCTTCATGCATCAGGGATTCATTTCTTTCTATAGTTGAGTAGTATTTAATTGTACAGATATATCACAATTTGTTTATCTAGTCAACTGTTAATAGAAATTTGAGTTGCTTTCACTTTTTGACTACTACAAATAAAGTAACTATGAACTTCCATGTACAGGTGTCGATATACACTTCTACTTTGTTTTCTCTTGAACAAATACCTAGGAGTTGCATGTCAGGATAATATAGTAAATGTATGCTCAACCATTTAACACTTTCCTAAGTTGTACTTCAAAGTGGTTGTGCTACTCTTCACATTACCACCAACCAGAAGTACAGGAGAGTTCCAGATTCTTCTATATTCTTGACAAACTTGAAATGGTCAGTCTTTTTTCATTTTAGTCACTCTAATAGATGGTGCAATGGTTAATCACTTAGCTGCTAACCAAAAGGTTAGTGGTTCGAACCCACCCAGTCACTCCACCTTAAGAAGTTCAATTTGTAAACCTTTGCTTTCAGACACCCTGCTTTTGGTGTTGTATCTGAAGAGTTTGCCTAATTTTAATTCCAAATTGTCTCCTATGTTTTTTCTTAAGGTTTTATAGTTTTAGATTTTACATTTATTGCTAGTTAATTGAGTTAATTCTTATATGTGGTATGAGGTATGCATCAAAGCACTTTGTTTTTTTTTGCATTTGGTATTCAATTGTTAGAGCACTATCCTTTCTCCACTTAATTGCCTTTCCAACTTTGTCAAAAGTCTGTTTCTTGTATATGCATACTTCTGTTTTTGGAGTCTTTAATCTGTTTCCATTGGTTTATTTATCTATCTTGATGACAAGACCACATTGTCTTGAATATTGTAGCTTTAGAATGAATCCTGAAATCAGACAATGTTAGGCCCCCAACATTGTTATTTTTTGTTTGTTTTTTAGCTATTCTAGTTCCTTTACATTTTCATATGAATATTTGAATCAAATTTCTAATTATGTTCTGTTTGTTCAATTTCCGGTACTAGTTTCCCCAACCTGTTATCTTCTCACCTTTGCTTTTGAGTAATTGTTGATGTTTTGGTCTCATGGAGCCCTGGTGGTATAGTGGTTAAGAGCTCAGCTGCTAGCCAAAAAGTTGGCAATTCAAATCCACCAGCTGCTCCTTGGAAATCCTATGGGGCAGTTCTACTCTGTCCTATAGGATCAGTATGAGCCCAAATAGACTGGACAGCAATGGGTTTTTGTTTTTTTTGTTTTTAGTTTCCCTGACCTTTTATCTTTTCATCTTTCTTTTGAGTAATTGTTGACCTTCGGTTTCATTCAGATGTTTTTAAGTAGAGCACTGATCTTACTGATCTTACAGATAATATCCTTTATTTTGTGCCACTCTGCTATTTCACTGAAGAGTGATCTCAGGGGATAGGCTCAGTTCTAGGTTTAAAGATTGTCTCTGGGTGATAGTTTCAGAGTCCCCGGCTCTCAACTGTTTCAGCTTCATAGAAAGAGTGTGGTAGTGTTCCTTTCGTATTCGGTAGCTCCCCACCTTTACAAAGACTCACAGTCCTAGTAACCCCAAAAGGCTGCTCTGCTTTGCCCTACTGAATCGATTTCAGTCAGAATCCACCCAGCAGCAGTGGGCTTGGTATCTTCTGAGAACCACTAGAGAGCACTGTTATCCTCTGTTTTTATCCTCTCCAGAGCTGATTCAGGAGTTCTGGATGATTGATCTCTGAAATTCAATATGCGTTCGCGGGAGGGGTGTGGGGGGAGGGAGGTTTAGCTCTTGTCACAGACACTGATGTAAGCAGTGGAGCTCGATATTCCTGTGGTGAAAGTGGGGAGCTCTCTATGTCTTTCCCTCACGGGCGCCCCTCTGTAGGCTCTCCTATGGTGTCCCACTGCGGGGCAGGGAGCCATCTGTTTCCCTCTGTGTAGCCCGTCCTTCAGTCTGAATTTTTTCCCTAGCCCTGCTGCCCTTGCAGTTCCTCCTGGTCTTAGTGCCTGCTCATCTCCGGCTTCAGTGAGATTCAACAGCACTTTCTGGCAGCACAATGGTCTCTCTTTACCCACTCCCAATTGCACAGCCCGCGAACTCCCACTGCAAATTTGCAAAATTCGGCTACATCTTCGTCAGATTAGTTCCCTTCCGGTTTGAGGTGTTGCCCAGCCCCGTTCCAAAATGGCTGCAGTGAGTGAATGCTCCTAATGTTAGCCGATAGATTGTCCTGGCGTCTGTGGTGGCCCCACTCCTTCTCTCCCCCACTTCTAGACTCACCCCCACTCTCCAACATCTCAGCTGCCATCCGGAGTTCTGCGATCTCAGTCTGTGCTCAATTTTTATTTGATGTTCAGTTGGTTAGTTGCTAGGTGAGTAAATAGAAGTGTCCACTCAGCTAGCCATCTTGTTCTGCCCTCTGTATTTATTCTTGGAGCAAAATCTTTCTTTCTTGGGAAATCTGTTTTTTGCTTTTAAGGCCTTCAACTTGTTGGATGAGGCCCACCCATATTATGGATGGTAATCTTCATTACTTTAAGTCAACTGATGTAGATGTTAATCACATATAAATACGTTCATAGCAACATCTGGTCTAATGTCAGACCAAACAACTGAGCACCCTATTCTAGCCAAGTTGACACATTAAATTAACCATAACTATTAATGATTGGTGAACAGGTGCAAAAATGCAATGCAATACTCTGACTATACTATTCTATGAGTAATAAATAAGCTGTCCTTCCTCTCTGACCTAGGATTACCAAGACTTCTACAAACATCTGTGAAACTGACAGACTTACTTCTTACCTCTCAAGCTAGGTAAGATCCCAGATCACGCAGAATTCTTGATAGTATCAAGCTCTGTTTTCCCTGTTTCTAGGAGCGAAGGTTCAAGAAAGAAAGAAAGAAAACAATTCCATGGCCAGAATGACCAAGCGGAGCACCTGTGGTCCATCATGCGCGCATGGAACCCAAGACTACTCTGAAGGTAGAAATTGACTTCTATGGGTGTTACCTAAGCCTGTAGCCCAACTCGTAGAAAGCTTTGAGAGTCCCAGAGGAATTTTGAATGTTACCATGAAATGTAGTAAATAGGAATATTTTTATTTAGTTTATCGAACACCAGGTGGTAAATGTTTTATAAGTATAAACCAATTTAATTCTTGTAATAACCACATTAGTTTTGTTATGTGTCAGCATTTTGATAGTACTGTACTCAAATAGTTCTGCAATCTTGTACTGAAATTTTAAGGTCTGATTGGTAGTAATGTGATGAGAGGCAACAGATATCTGCTTTAGTTTGTTTGTTTGCTTGTTTGCTTTAAATCTGGCATTCTAAACTTCAACATGGCTTACAGGAAATGGTAATCATGTTTTGTCAGTAATTAGTATTCTGCAGAAAGGTACTCAACCTCTTCTGTACACATGCGACATACCAAATGGTATGTTCCTGAAACATCACAGCTGCACAGACATATGTGGATTATGTACACAATGTGGTATCACACACACACCCACACACACACATGCACAAACACATGCACCAAGATTTTTTGGCAGTTACTCTGGGTTGTATTTCTACATATCAGGACTATGGTTTCCAAGAATGATGAGATAAGGAAATTATGCAGAACACTAACTATTTTCCACTCATTGCAGCCGGAAGACATAGGCACAAACTACAGGAACTGTTTGTTTGACATACAGATGTACTTGCTCCAACACAAATCAGTGACAACCCAGCTTTAATTTACTATCGTCTCTTCAGAGTACTTGTTCAGAGCAGAACAAGCATGTATCCAATGTTTGAACAATTCAGATGAATATGTTACAGCTGATGACCATAAAATTCCTGGAAATTGTCAAAATGATCAGAATTTTACCAAATTGTGCCTAACTTGACACTTCTGTCCTCTGCCTTTTTAAAAATTGTTATCACTTAAGATCTTAACATGCCAAAAACTGAGAAAATATAAACACCAATCTGGGGAGTAAATGAATCAACACAAGCTTACTCTCTTTGTTTTTCAAACTCAGTAAACACAGCATTTTGACATGTGAGGATGCTGTAAAGATTATAAGCCATGAAGTTAGACAGACTTTGAAAGACAAACAATACCACCTTCTCAGTCTCATATTACATCATCGCATTTATTTGTAAGTTTGTTATAAAACCTAACAAGATGAAGTATGTAAAGTGCCTACAGAATTGTTGGGATAGAATAAGGAATATGTATTTCTTATACTTCTCTTTTTCCTTAGTAGTTCCCATCAGTTAAATGTGACAAGCATAAGTAAATAAGCAAATCACTTGTTTAAGAAAAAACAAAAAATACAGTCACAATCTACCGACTTTTTGGATCAGTGAATAATTGTTGTTGTTGTTAGTTGCCCTCAAGTCAATTCCAATTCATGGTGACCCCATTTTACAGAGTAGAACTGCTCCATAGGGTTTCCAAGGCTATAACCGTTCAGAAGCAAATCTCCAGGCCTGTCTTCTGAGGCACCTTTGGGTGGGTTCAAACAGCCAGTCTTTTGGCTAGCATTCAAGTGCAATATATTCATATTATTATCATTTATAATCAAAGATAATGCTCTCTTATCTTAATCTTAATTTAAGCTTGAGTATTGAGCTATATAACGTTAATATTAAGAGAACTCTGGTTTGCTTGGGGCTGCAAATGATTCCATCTAAGAAGCAAAACTATCCTTTGTAGTAATGAGTGACCAACTTATAAAATAATGACTATAAAGATGAGAATGAAAGTTTATTGGGAATTTCTGTTTTCACTTTGTTGATGTAGGCAGCTCCCCTCTGTCTTCCATTTTTCTTCTTCTTGAGAATGCAAACATGATATTTCATGTATACAGTGTATAACAATAATATCATGATGTTAAGAGATATAGTCACAGTCTACCCATGGTATATGATAAAGCAGGATAAAAGAAGATTGAGTCCCTTGTGGCATCATTGAATTATATTATGGTGAATAATAATCTATACTTTTACCTCTTATTCTGTGAGGCAAATAAGCTCCCCTTGTGTTTAAGCCACTATTAGTCAGATTTTCTGTTATTTTCTGCCAAAAACATTCCTAAGTGATAAATCTCCTCACTCTGCACGTATCAGCATGGCCTTTGCCCAAGGAATAAATGTAAAATATTCACGCAGCTGGATTTATACACATTTTGTAAAACCAAAGACTTATAGTGAACACCAGGCATAATTAAAAAAAAAAATCCATAAAACTTGCCAAAAACTGCTCTATTTTTGCATAAAGTTACACTTGGGCTAAGCAAGACTAAAACAATGTAAAATGCCAGGCAGTGAGTCGCCAGTTGTGAGTAGCAGCCTTTCTGTGAAATGATTGGGAAGAATTCCCTTTTGCTGGGTAGCTAAGGCCTTTGTAGAGCTTTGGAGCTGACACATAAAGTATTCCATACCACCTGTGATGTAATGAAACAGAGCCAGGGTGGCTTGTCCCTCTTGGCTAACCAGGCACTCCAGAGATTTCTGTAAACTCAACCTTATGTCTCTTTTGTTTTTTAAGAGTCTTCTTTGTAATGTAGACATCATTTTTTCAATAAATCTCTTGTTGTCATAGCTTATTTGCTTCACTATTATTGTTGTTGTTAGGTGTCATTTTGAGTGGGTTCCCATTCATAGTGACCCTGTGTACAACAGAACAAAACACTGCCCAGTCCTGTGCCATCCTCACAGTGTCGCTACGTTTGAGCCCGTTGTTGCAGATACTGTGTCAATCTATCTCATTGAGGGTCTTCCTCTTTTTTGCTGACTCTAAAAGATCATTTATGTTGTTGTTAGGTGCCATCGAGTCAGTTCCAAGTCATACTGACCCTGTGTACAACAGAACAAAACACTGCCCAGTCCTGCGCCATCCTCACAATCCTTATTATGCTTAAGTCCATTGTTGCAGCCACTGTGTCAATCCATCTTGTCGAGGGTCTTCCTCTTTTTCACTGGCCCTCTACTTTACCAAGCAGGTTGTCCTTCTCCAGGGACTGGCCCCTCCTGATAACATGTCCAAAGTATTTGAGACCAAGTCATGCCATCCTTGCTTATAAGGAGCATTCTGGCTGTACTTCTTCTAAAACAGATTTGTTCATTCTTTTGGCAGTCCATGGTATATTCAGTATTCTTCATCAACACCGTGATTCAAAGGTGTCAATTTTTCTTCCGTCTTATTTTTTTTTTTTTCTTCCTTATTCATTGTCCGCCTTTTGTACATAGAGGTGATTGGAAACACCATGGCTTGGGTCAGGTGCACCTTAGTCTTCAAGTTGACATCTTTGCTTTTTAACAGTTTAAAGAGGTCTTTTGCAGCAGACTTGCCCAGTGCAATGCATCATTTGATTTCTTAACTGCCGCTTCCATAGGTGTTGATTGTGGATCCAAGTAAAACGAAATCCTTGGCAACTTCAATATTTTCTCCGTTTAACATGATGTTGTTTATTGGTCCAGTTGTGAGGATTTTTGTTTTCTTTATGTTGAGGCATAATCCATACTGAAGGCTGTGGTATTTGATCTGTCATCAGTAAGTGCTTCAAGTCCTGTACACTTTTAGCAACCAAGCACTGTGTCTTCTTCATAACTCAGGTTGTTAATTAGTCTTCCTCCAATCCTGATGCCCAATTCTTCTTCATACAGTCCAGCTTCTCGGATTATTTGTTCAGCATACAGGTTGAATAAATGTAGTGCAAGAAGACAACCCTGACTCACACCTTTCCTGACTTTAAACCATGAGGTATCCTCTTGTTCTGTCTGAATGATTGCCTCTTGATCTGTGTACAAGTTCCTCATGAGCACAATGAAGTGCTATGGAATTCCTATTCTTCCCAATGTTATCCATAATTTGTTATGATCCACACAAATGCCTTTGCTTAGTCAATAAAACACAGGTAAACATCTTTCTGGTATTCTCTGCTTTCAGCCAGGATCCCTCTGCCATCAGCAATGATATCCCTGATTCCATGTCCAGGTCATTTATAGTTTTATGTAAATATTTTAAATGTCATATATAAATTGCACATATATATGTATATCATATATGTAGATTTTAAGTATCTTATATAAATATTACTTATATAACATTTTAAGTAACATATTTTACATCTTTATCTCTAAATTTCCCTTATTTCACTTTTTTTATCTCACTCTTTTCAACAGTCGTATAACGTGTTACAGTTATAAGAGAGATATGTGTTCATAGGTTACAATTCTGTCATTTTACAGCCAGGAAGCATATAAATGTTGAAAGAATTGAATGGCCTTGAGCAAGTTATTAAACAACTCTAAGACTTAGTTCCCTTCTCTATAAAAATTGGGATATTAATATGCACCACACAAGGGTAGTTTGAGAATTAAAATCATAGGGATAATGCATGCAAATTGCCTGAAATTGTGATGGACATACTGTAGATATTTAATTTATAATAACTGTTATCACTATCATTAAGGTTGTTACTATAATTATTTGTAGTGTAATTGAAATTGAATTTCAGACTCTCACACATATAAACCCTTCTTCACTGGAAATAGTTTTGCTCATCTACAAAGAAGACTTTCAACAAGCAGTATGGGTCCTTCTGTAGCAAAATGCCATGCTATCGCAAAAGTGTCAAGGTGTCAAACATTTTCAGACTGATCAAACATTATTCTCCTTCCAGCAAATGATAAGTGAGCTGTTTTTTGACTTGGCACAGTCCCCTGTTCTCCAGGCTAGAAAGCAGAAAAGTGTATAATGAATGCAGAGAGAAAATTACCTTCTGAATCTGCTGGTCCTGTCTTTCCCTGCTTTATAATGACTACCTCAGAATTCCTAATGCATTCACTTATTTTTCTTTCATTTCACAAGTCCCCTCTTTACCCCATAACAATCATAAGGTCCAGGCAGAGACAGTTTAAAAAATAAAATCAAACACTTGGAAATTAGCAGAAGAGTTCATGGGGTGTCCTTTGGCTTTGTCTAGTGGTTCTTCCAGGGATTATTTGGTCATAGAGTCTCCACCTTTGATTGTCTTTCTATTGACAAACTTATTTACAACTCTGTAGGGATATTAGCTGTAGACAATTGGTAAGCAAAACAAATAATTTTTTGTCTACAGTAATGCGAATTAATTTTGTCTAGTTAGAGAAACAATTAATTTACAAACTAAAGATGAGCCCAAACATTACATTTTATTGCTGTACATACTCTATTAATAAGTTTGTTCCTATTAGCAAATACGTGTCAGTGTTCCTAATTGCTTATATATATGTCTATTCTTCAAATTCACCTTTAACTTTTACTGGCTCTCCCATTAAACTAATGAGTTTAGTAAAAACTCGAACGCACAACAAGAAAAGAGACATAAAACAATATAATGTCCAGTAAACGATGCTAAAATGATCTACTTCATTTAATTCTTTCATTGTTTTTATCCCCACCAATGATAAACTGAGGAATTACTAGACAAACAAGGAGAGCCACATACTAGGGAATGGAAACACGCAACCTGCATTTGTTTTCCTTCCAGTTATTAAATTTCTATGGCCTTCATTAACAGTGGTTATTTAAGTGTGAAGGAGTGTTAGGTTATTTATTTATTGTGTGTTATTGTTGTTGCTGTGTGTGTAGGGTTGCCATATTGGCCACCTGCTGGTCATTTGTTTTTCTTGCAAATATTTAGGCATAATGCTTTCCTTCTGGAGTAGAAGGTGTTTCCATCTAAAACAATGGTGGCCATGTCAAAGAAACAAGAAATTCTTCAAAAATAGTATGCTTTCTATTAAAAAAGAAGTATTAAGGGAGGACAGAGTGTTTTTTTAAAGAACAGCACATGGACAGAAGAATGTGTCTAATTAGGTCTACTGTTTCTCTGACAGAGACTGAGAACTGTGCAAAAAAAAAAAATTCTTTATGCCCTAGGCAAAATATTCCGTCAAGTTAATTTTCCTCTATAAATAGCATGTTGAGTAGGGGAGAAAGAGACAAAGGACTCTAGTTTTGGAGGGTATTTCAGAATTCTCTTTTGCAAAATAACTCTTTGAAAAAAATAGCATATGCATAAAATAGACCATTAACTCTTGCTCAGCAGTGCCCTAAACTGAGCTTCTGTATCTCTCAGCATTCCTTAAGAGAGTCATCTTCAGACACCCTGAAGACCTTAGTTCAAATACATGTTTCCCAAAATCTGTTGATGGAAACCTTCACAAGGTGTTAACAATTACTAGGTTAGAAGGGGTGGGAGTGGTTTGGTAGTTTATAGTTAAATATGGCTGTGAAACACTGATAAATAGGTTTATTTTCTGAAGGATATTTACAGGGTCGCTATGAGTCAGAATCGACTCGACGGCAGTGGGTTTGGTTTGGTTTTTATTTTAGAGATTGCATGATGTTCATTTAACTTAAGAAGCTTTTTGAGACTGTGTTTTATGGGAGGCTGGTGGGTAGCGTTAACATCTATCAACTTCATGCTACCTTGAATGGGGTGGTCTAAATCAAAGTTTATCCTTGGCACTAGGTATCTCCTGCTCATCACTATATCCCCATTAGCAAACCCAGCAGGCATCCAGTAACTATTTTCTGAATACAGCGTCCCCTCCGTTTGAACCAACCCTATTTCTTATTCACCTCCTACCTTAAGCAAGTCATTTAATACCCTCTCTGTCTAGTAAATGGAGTTGTTTTTAGGATCAAATTACATCATGGAAGTGAAACGTCTTTGAAAAGTGTAAGGGTTATTCAAATATAGAATCATGGGAAAGTATAACTGGTGGTGTCCTTGGGAGTTTTTTAGTTCAAATAATTCATGTGGCAGCCAAGAAAATTGAGGCCCAGAAAATTGAAGTTACTTGAACATGGATGGTCACACAGCTCATCATTGTCAAATGACAGCTGGAACCCAAGTGTTACAATTTTTAGCTCAGTGCCCTAGACACTGTAACTATCATTTGTGTTTGGTGTGGGTTTTAGAACATTTATTAAGTAATAAATTTGGTGGAGGATTAAATCATGTTTACTAGCAGGGAATCTGAGGCCAAATGGGAGAAAATAACTTAATAATTGTCAAATACAATAGAGTGTCTATATTAAAGCTGTGCATGGTAATAAAAATAACAGACAAAAATACAAAAGACAAATAACCCTTAAAGAGTCTCTGAGCATAGTTTTTTTTTATTGTTTTGAACTCACAGTCCTATGTCCTTAGCCCCGAACATTTTTATGAAGAATTATGTAAAAGAGTAGATTAACTTGGCTTAACTGCCAAAGAGATGAAGATTCGGACTGACAGTGTTTATGATGTCCATAGCTTTCTCTCTCGCTCTCTTTCCTCTAACATAATTGGCTTTGACTGGGCAAATCATGTTGTTTTCATTGTAATGTCATTGCAATTTATGATTCCATAAGGCACTTGAATAGATTTTTTATTTCATTTGCTTTGCATTTCACTTTAATGCCACCCAAGAAAATTACCTACAAAACTATGCGTGCTACCTTTTATTAACTTCACCATGTTTCCATTTTCATATTTTTGATCACCATCAAATTTTATTTTACCTGTATTATAAAATTAGCTCTGCTTCCACAATTAGATCATTTACATTTAGGTTCTATTTCCCGTGGAATTCTTTATCTGTATCATTGTATTATATGCAGGCACATATCCAGTAAAACAAAACTATAACAATAATCTGCTTATTATTACATAACATTTATGATACAATTTTATTTCCAAACAAGAATCTTGCTTTAGATTTTATCTTAGTCATTCTTTTAATAATCTTTAAAAGGCAGACAAAGATATAAAATCCTAAAGTAAAAAATTTATTTGGTTGACAAATTAGTTGTATCAACCTCTTATTATATGTAAATGCACAGTTTCTATTCATAAGACTAAACACAGACGCAATCAAGATAATGCTGTTTTCATACACTTTATGGCAAATGAAGACTCAGTGATGGGATTGACAAATATTGGGGAATTAATGTGACCCCATGAATTATGTCCCACAAAGATAAACTGTTTGCTTTGTGTTTTTCCCTCTTAGAGTTGGAAATAAATTATTTTCCTTCTACATTCTATTATCTAGTCTCAGGCTTCCATTTGTCTACTTGTGTTTGGGACTAGCTAACATTCAAAATTAGATTTTTTTTTTCTTTTTAGTTTTAGGTATAAATTCATGTGTTTGACAAGTTTCTTAGCATTCCAGTCTCCATTTTATATGCAGTGGGAAACTCCAGGAGGAAGGGAACAACTGCCAAAGAGAATTAAGTATTATGAAGATTGTACACACTCTAACAAGTGCCACACCAGGAATTTCAGTCAAAGCTCAATTTTAATGGAGTAAAGATAGTTGTAAGCAGTGATGAAAAAAGACTCTATATTTTAACTTCTTCTAAGTTTGCCATTTTTTTTAGCTATTAACACCCATCTTCCATCAGGTGAGGGTTCCTTTCAGCAAACTTTATTCCTTAAATGACCAGAGTTTATAAAGTAGACCCGTTGAGGCAGTCATGTGATAAGACTTGTCAAAGATTAGGGGAAAATATTATTGATTTTAATATAACTCAAGCCCTCTATTGATCCCTGCATATTTAAGGAGCACCTACTATGAACATAGCACTCTAATAGCGCTAGCAAGATGGAGAAGAGTAAAAAAGAGTATTCCTTCTTCTAACTGTCCTACATACTGAGAAGGTAAAACTTAAGAAGATGAGACTAACCTCTATAAAATGACTTGAAATGAACATTATGAACTAGTCAGATGTTTTCTGAAATATTCATAGGACCCATTTGATGGAACACATCCTCAAGTCATCAAGCCTGCTGTGTTCAACTTTATCAGCTTAGCTTAAAAAATAAGATCAACTTTCTTTTAACCTATAACTATGATGAACCTTCCCTTTAGGGATCTCCTTTCCAAATAATTTTTGAAAACACCATTGTTTTATTTAACAAATATTTATTGAGTGTCTACTACATGCTAGGAGCTCTTCTAAGTACAGTGGATATGGAAGTAAATAAAACAGTAAAGCAAAATAAAACAAAAGCCTCTGTCTTCATAGATCTTACACTCTAGTAGATGAAAAGACAAAAAAAAATAAGTTAAATATATAGCATGTTGGATGGTGATGCTGGAAGTATCAAATACGACTGAGAAAAACCAAGGATTGGAGCAACATGTTGGGTGGAGAGTTTGTAATTTTAGAGCTTTGCAATTTGAGAAGGCAGCCTTGGACCAAAGATTGTAAGGAAGTGAGAGAAAGAGTCATGGAGATACCTGAGGGTAAAACAAGTACAAAAGCCTGATGTAGGAGTGTGTCTGGGGTGTTAGAATATCAGAAAGCGCGATGAGGTGTGGTGAGCAAGGTGGGAGAGGCAGGAGATGAGAGGGTTACAGGGGCATCTGGTCAGGCAAGTCATATCGGCCACTGTAATGACTTTGGCTTTGATTCTGCATGTGTTAGGAAGTAAAAGATGAGTTATCTTCTGGACAGTAATACGATTTGACTTGTGTTTTGAAAGGACCACACTGGCTACTGTTTGGAAGCAGGTGATCTGGTAGGATGCTATTCTGTTTATCCAGGTAAGATCTGATTTTAGCTTGAACCAGGATGTTAGGAGTGGAATTGGTGATAAATGGTAGGGTTTTGAATTTATCCTCAAGCCAAGGCTAACAGAATTTGCTGACAGATTGTTGTTTGTTGTTGTGTGCCATCAAGTCAGTGCTGACTCATAGAAACCTAGGACAGAGTAGAAATACCTCATAGAGTTTCTTAGGCTGTAAATCTTTGTGGAAGCGGATTTCCAGGTCTTTTCTCCTGTGGAGTGGCTAGTGGGTTCCATCTGCCAACCTTTTGGTTAGCAGCCAAGCACCTAACCATTGCGCCACCAGGGCTCCTGCTGACAGATTACTTTTTTGCAGTCAAGTCAATTCGAACTCGTAGCGACCCAATAGGACAGGGTGGATCTGCTCCATAATGTCTCCAAGGCTGTAATCTTTACAGAAGCTGACTGCTACATCTTTGATCCATGGAGTGGCTGGTGGGTTCAAACTTCCGATCTTTCAGTTAGCAGCCAAGAGCTTAACCACAGCACCATCAGGTCTCCTTGCTGACAGATTAGACAGGGAATTCCCAGCAAACCCTGGAGCCCTAGCTGGTAAGGCTTCAGTGTCAAGAGACCATTTTTTTTTTCCTTTGATAGAGGAGTGAATCCATCGTAGACAGAACGATGATAATGCAAAAAGAAAGAGGAGAATTGTTGAAGTATTGGACTAAGAGAAGAGAGATGAGATCTAGTGTATAGCGGAGAGATTGGTTTTAGGAGCACAGAGGAACTTATCTATAATAGGTGGAAAGGCGGAGCGTGTCAAAGCAGATGAAGGTAGAAGAAAAGTTACAGTGGGATAAGGAAGTTCCAAAAATTCATGCTGGTGGTTACACATCTTTTTTTTTTTTTCTCCATCATCCGTTTTTGTAACCTTTCCTATTTCTGAACTCCACTCACATGAACCACCTCATCCCATATTCCTTTAGTCTGCCGTTTAATCTTAAACAGCATCTTGTTAGAAAAAAACACAAGTGAAGGGGAAAGAGGGACAGGGAATAGGGGTGCTAGACAATGGAAAGAAGATAAAGAGGAGAGAGAGGGAAGACAGCAAAGATAAAATGTGAAAAATTAAAAAAGAGAGAAAGAAAAGGAAAAATTCAATGGTTAGGGCTCCATATTATTTAGGAAGTTATGTGAGAGACAAATATTTGATTAGACTCGATAAATTAAATGTTTGATAGTGATAGGAATTAATTTTTTTTTTTTTTTTACTTAGCTAACAGATTTGCATAGCTGTCACTCAAAAATACTTGGATAATTAATTAAGTGCTCAAAGTGGCAGAGAGATTTAAAGAGGGAGGGGATTAATTTGCATTTAGGTATTTAGAGTTTAACCTGGAAACAAAGAGACCTATAGGTATGTTAAAGGCCTAGTTCCAAAAACAGCCTCATGTAGAATGAAAAGAAACATTTTTTTTTTTAGTAGAAGCAAAATTTACAGCAGAGAAGTTAGCGTTGAAACTCACATAATATGTGTTAAAATTTATAGGTGATGCTTCGAGTCACAGACCTTGTGTCTCTCCTGTGTTTGGGCCTCAGTTGAGCAATTTCAGTTGTATTCATGGGCGTTGCTGAGGTAAGAGGAGTGTTCCTCTCTTCAGCACTGAATAAAACTTAAATTTGTGCTCTGAAAGCTGCACAGAAAATATTTATATACTTTAAAGAAAAGAACATTATATATGATTATTTATTTCTGAAGGTAATCCAGGGACTGTAAATAAGAAACTAAATCATTTGAGTAGATACACGATTCCAACTAGTCATCTTGTGTGTTACCTTAAGAAGGGAGAAACAAAACGTGACCTATCAAGTAGATACCTAATAACTGCATTGTAGCCACTGTAGAAGGATACAGGGGTCAGAAGGAGCCGCCCAAAACCCCAAAGTGGTCCACGGCATGTAAGCATTGCCCAGGGTAAAAGGCCCTTGGACCCAGACCCGGTAACCGTTGTCTCTGGCCAGAATAGACTTACCTTGAAATTTCCAAAATGCTCTGATTCCATGTCCTCCACACAACCTTCCAATTCCCATTTGACCTACCCTGGAGCAGGCTTAAAGGTCCATGGGTGGTGCAAATGGTCTGCACGTGACTATTAATAAAGGTTGGTGGTTCAAACCCACTCAGCAGCCCTGGGGAAGAAAGGCCTGGAGGTCTGCTTCGATAAAGATTACAGCCAAGAAAACCCTCATGGAGCAGTTCTACTCTGTAACACATGGGTTGCTATGAGTCAGGATTGACTCAATGGCAGTGAGCTTGTATTTTTTTAGTAGCTAGATAAACAAGTGTAATAAATGTTCAGGACAGTTTTGAACAGCAACAACAAAGTGCTTCTTCCGAAATTGAACATGGACTGGACAGGTAAGGAACAGCTTTGTCTATGCTAATTATACATCAATAAACTGTGTGGGCTTAATTGCTGACCGTGGTTATGGTTATGGGTCACTTGGCAGGCATTATCCCAAAATAGATTTAAATTACTCAAACCTCACTTGATTTTAGAAGGAATGAAAGAAGGAATAGAAACAAACCTCAGAGCTGGGATTTGGGGCATATCTATATGTAAAATGAGGCTGTATGAGTAGAAATTAATAATCTTATAATAAATCTCCCCAGCCTTTAGTTTTTGTTGTTAAAAAAAAAAAAAGTACTAAGGGGGAAAATATTTCACACCATCCCACCATCTGAAGCTAAGTGGTTAGAGAACGGGAGAAAAGCAATGCTGTACTTATTGAAGGCTAATAATATGCTACACAGCTTGCCAGGAAATTTTAGCAATATTACTTAATTTAGAGATGATACTTAAGCCTTATGCATTATTATTCCCATTTGATGAAAGATGGAATGGTGACACAGGAGAGGAAATGCCTTGCTACGTAGTGTGTAAATAACAAAGCAGGAATTGAAACTCAGATATGATTGGCTCCTAAATTCATTCGCCCCTCTTTCATAGATGTAGTGAGGGTAGGAAATATCAAATGGACAAGACTGGGGTGATATTAAAATTATTTAATCCATTCCACGTTTAGATGTTTTCTTTACAAATGCCTCAGTATTTGTACTCCATTTTGTTTTATGACATAAATGGAAGATAAGAAAAATGGTAAAGAAAAGAAACATGTATAATTCCATCCAAAAATGTATTTATTAAGCACTTACTACGTGCAAAGTATATTCTTCAAGTTTGTCTTAGAGGAAAAGGGGGGAAAAAAAATAGAACTACAGGAAAATATTTCTCCTCCCTCAACCCAAACTGAGTCCATCTTGCAGAGAGCTTTATGTCTTTAAACTGCTTTCATACAATTTTATTATTCGTAATATACTTTTGGTAACCCAAATGTTATATCAACAAGAGCAAAGGAGACTGCAGATCAAACAAGTATCAAATTACTCCAATAGCTGATCGCCAGCCTGAACTCCTTTCTGTTTCCCCTGCTCTTTTAAACACCAGTCCATTTTGCTCTGCGTTTGCCTTACTTCTTCATATGCTCAATGAATTTCAAACTTAAGGATGCATCTACTATGCCAAAGTCCATTGAAAATCAAACCATTGGTCCTTGGGGTTGAAATTGTCATATAAGCTCATAGAATAGAGATGGATGAAGTGGAAAGAAGCTGGTGTTGATAGTTTTCTCAGCCAGATTAAACCTACAATGCTTCTTTGCATTTGGTAAAAAGCCTGCTTCTCAATTCTAAAGGACAAATGTTGAGCAGAATGTGTAGAAAGAATCTTTTGAATGTTTCTGAGCATCAAAGAAATTTCAGCACGTCTTTAGGGACCAAGCACAGGTAAGTTAGAAACATGCACATGCTGTTTCCTTGATTTCTACTGTCTTCCATGGAAAAGGGAGGGGCTCTCTCCTCAACTGGAACATCGTCTTTAACCACCCCCACCCCCGACTGCAAGGAACATTTAAAAAAATTCAGACAAGCATTAAAAAAAAAAAAAAAGGAAACCTTTAATAAAATAGTTTACAGGGGAAACAAAGTACATATTAAATCCGCCAGGAGATACTTCACATGAGGCAGGGCGTTTGAAGTATTGTTTTTTCCGCCGCAGCAATCTAAGGTTCGTTAGTGCAAAGTGTTGGCCCTTTCTTTTGAGGTAAATGAGCTCTTTATATTTTTACTTCCATGTAAATAACAAAAATAGTACCACATATTAATGACAAAATGATAGTTCTCAAAGATTTCCACCCGTGACAAATGACGTCATAGACCTTTAAAAAAAGGATAAGACCAAACAGATATTTGTGTACAAGTGTTTGTAAGAGCACTATTCATGATAGCCAGATGGTGGAAACAAACCAAGTGTTCATCGGTGGATGAATGGATAAACAAAATGTGGTATATTTGTGCTGTGGAATATTATTCAGCCATATAAAAGGAATGAAGTACTGATACATACTACGGTGGGATTGAACCTCAAAAACATTATGCTAAGTGAAGAAAAGCTATACACAATAGGTCACATATTGTAAGATTCCATTGATATGAAACATCCAAAAATAGGTAAATCCATAGATACAAAAAGCAGATGAGTGGTTTCCAGGGGCTGGGGATAGCAGGGACTAGGGAGTTTTTGCTTCATGGATGTAAGGTTTCATTTTGGGGCGATGAAAATGTTTTGAAGCTGAAGAGAATTGATGGTTGTACACTCTTGTGAATATACTGAATACCACTGATTCGTACACTTTAAAATGTATAATTTTATGTTATGTGAATTTCACCTCAATTAAAAAAAATAAATATTTAACTCCTTAAGAAAAACATACACACACAAACACACACTTCTGTTGACTTATTTTATTATGATGTTACTTAATTAGCTACAAACATAAAACTCCTTATGCATATAGCTCTATATACAACTATAAAACCAAAACAAATTTACCAATAAAGTACCATGAAGCCCTAGAAAACTAATAAAATACAAATTAGCACCCTAATTTAATGTGACAGATGACCTCGTGCTGAAACTAAATTGTACCTCGCAATGCAGACAGGGTATTTGCTACTGTGCCACAGGCTCTGTTACCGCCAGCTCATCACTACCACTGTGCACGTTCGGTCAACTCGGTATTCCAATCATGTTTTGTTTTGTTGTGAAGTGCTGGGAAAGCTCATCTGTAAAAGCAAGCAAACAAACGAAACACAGAGTTGGACACAAATTTCATGAGTGTGTTCAATTAAAATTACGGTGACCCTATAATTTTCATCTAAACAGGGAAATTGTGAAAGTAAAAAGAAGATGCTTACTAATAAATTACTCTGGAACAACAGGTATAAACCAGGATTATCCCAGGCAGTTCACTATGGTTCCCCCATTTATCATGTGGTCTCCCCAAAGTCCAAAATGTTGTTCTGTGTGGAAGAAATGTCTTGTTAATTTGATTTAAAAACTTAAATTTTATTTATGACACTCTCCAGCCTGGTTGAAGAAATTTATTTTCAGTCATTATTAATGGTTTCTGTACCTCACTGTCTCCAGGTTGGGCAAGAGCCTAGCAGTTACTTAAAGAGCAGAATTGTTTGAGTTTAAGAAGGGCTTAGTCATCTTCATCTTTAAGCTCCATGATCATCACTGAAAGACCAGCTCATGTGAACCTTAGAAGGCCTGAAGATCCACTGCTTTTGTGCCATGCCCATGCTACACTTAGGCACAGGAATATTCATTGGAGTGTTGATGTCCATGGGACTACCTCTATAATGCTCTAGGTTGCCATCCCCCTCTGGGATCTACCACAACAAAGTGACACAATTTCTGCTGATTGCAGAACGTCAAAATGACATTCCCCTTTAAATTTTGGATAACTTTCCTTTCTCACATTCAATCATAACACAAGAGGGAAGTTCAGGAAAAAGAGGTCATAATGGGATGTATTCTTGACTTCTTTACCATTATGATCCTTGAAAAACAGGAAATGCAAAGAAGTATACTATGTTGTTGTTGTTAGCAGCCATTCCAGTTGGTCCCGGACACATGGCTAGCCCATGCAGAACAGAAAGAAACACTTCTCAATTGTGTGCTATCTGCATGAATAATTGCCGGTAGGACCATTGTGATCCATAGAGTTTTCACTGGCTGATTTTCAGAAGTAAATCACCAGGCCGTTCATCTTAGTCCATCTTAGTCTGGAAGTTTTGGTGAAACCTGGTCAGCGTCATAGCAACATGCAAGCTTCCACGGACAGATGGGTGGTGGCTGCACATGAGATGCTTTGGCCAGAACTAAACCAGGGTCTCCTGCACAGAAGGTGAGAATTCTACCACTCAACCTACAATAAGAGAAAAAGTAATTCAATACATTATTCTAGTCATTATTAAACATACTGCGTATAACTACTAAAGCTTTTTAAGGACACTTTGGAGACATGAATATTATTCAAATTACCTAAAGTAGGAAAATAAACACCAAATGCCAGTGAGTTCTCACTCATGTGTCTGCCACATATCTTCACAGAGAACAAACAAAATTTGAGAAAAAATTGCAGAGGAGACAGCTATTGACAAGTTTAAGAGTGTTGTAAAACCACTGCCAGAAATATAAAATTCAGCATAAGTGTGAAACAAAAAACCAGTCTCCTGGTAGACCAGGACAGAGAACAAGAAATGGACTTAAAAGTTGCCCATGCGATTAGAAGATGCAGTAGTGGAAAGGCAATCCTTCAGCAACATTTTTTAAAATCTCAGTGAAAGAAAGTGTGTCCTAAGGATTTTACATCTAGCCAAGATGTTCTTCAACTCTCAAGAGACACAAAACCCATTGCCATTGAGTCGATTCCAATTTAGAGCGACAGACATGCTCAATAGTTTACATGTCATCTATGACTGCTTTCATTCTACTGCTGCTTCAGCAGTGGAGTTGAGTCGTTGCTTTAGAGACCGTATGGCCCACGAAGCATAAAATATTTACTGTCTGGCCCTTTGCAGAAAAACTTTGATGATCCCTGGACTAGAGAATGAGCTTCATCTAATCAAAATGTGACTAGATAAACTTCAGAAAATGGACTCATAGTGGGCACTTAATATGGAGGTGAATTCAAAACATATTGCTACGAAATCATAGAAACCTTTATTAAACAAAAATATCAAAACATGAAGCAATTGTTTCTCATCATATCCTCCATCTACGTCTATACACTTCTGAAGGTGGTGATTCCATCCCTCTAACTCTTCCCCAAAGAATTCTGCACACTTCAATTTACACCACATCAAAATGGTAGTTTTGGCATCCTCAAGGGACCCAAATCATGTTCCTTTTAGATGTTCTTTGAGTTTGGGGAACAAAAAGAAGCCTGAAGGGGCAAGATCAAGGCTGTAGGGTGGATGCAATAAGGTTTCCCAGTGAAATTCTCGTAGGACAACCCTTGCTACCCTCGAAGAATGAGCAGTGCATTGTAGTGATGGAAAAAAAAAATTTCCTTGGGGCAACTTTCTTGGCCTTTTTCTCACCAATGCAGTTCTCAGTTTTCTTAAAACTTCTTCGTAACCAGTCCCCATGATCGTCCTGCATCCTTCGAGAAAATCTTTCAGGATTACCCCTTTGGAATCTCAAAAAACAATCTCCATAACCTTCTGAGTGGTCCTCCCTCTCTTGGCTCATCTTTGAGGTCTTCTCGACCTTCCTTAAAACACTTGATTCATCTAAAAACTGTTGTTTTAGGTGGGGAAGCATTCCCATAAACTTGTTGCAAAGCTTCAATGATGTGGGAAGGTGTCCACTTGAGTTTAGTTAAAAATTTGATATTAGCCCTGACTTCAATTTTTTTTTTTCCCCCCATGGCACAAAAAGTATCCTCTTTTTTGAAGGTGCCCTAACGAGACTAGGACAAGTGTATTACTGAGAGAACTTGTCTGCAGCCATCCACTGATTGCAGAGGCATGTTTAAATGTGTTTTGTTTGGAATAAACCTGTGAACGTATGAACTGAAACCCTAGTAACAATATTTTTTTCTTACCCTCATATATATGCAATTGTAAGTAAAAGTCTAAAATAAGGGTGGGGATGAGGGTGGAAAACTTTGTTATATATTATGCATGATATTATGCTGAAAAAGAATAAATAATGCTACAAGGATGAGATGGAAAGTAGGCAAAAGAATTAGAAAAAATTAGAATAAGCTCATTGGTTTTTGTGAAGGTCTAGATGAGAGATAAAACAAACAAACCAAAAAACAAACTCATTGCTGCCGAATCAATTCCAACTCATAGTGATCCTATAGGACAAGGTAAAACTGCCCCATAGAGTTTCCAAGGAGTGGCTGGTGGATTTGAACTGCTGACCTTTTGGTTAGCAGCTGATCTCTTAACTTCTGTACCACAAGAGCTCTGATGAGAGATAAAGATATCATTAAAAGGTGAAAAAAACAAATAAAAGGTTAAATAAGAACTAGACAAAGGAAATTTAAAAGGTATAATAACCAATAGGATAAAACTATAAACCTTCCAAAATATAAAAATAAATTAAAACAAACAAGGTACATGCCATAAAGAAATGTAACAAATATAATAATGCACATTAAAATTACAACAAACTGTGACAGAATTGAGACCAAATATACTAGTCATATCAGTAAATGTGAATGAGCTTTGTTCACCTTTATACACCTAAGTATATGATGTATATAAGAGACATACATAAAATAAATGATTCAGCAAGAGTAAAATTAAATTGAAGGACAAATGTATGCAAAAAAAAAAAAAAAGAAGAAGAAATAATAAGCAATCAGGAATTGCGGTCTTTGTATAAGAAAAAGTAAAATGAAAACTAAAAAGCATTAAATGTGACAAAGAAGGACAGAAGTAAAACTATGTTTTTTTATGTCAGTAGATAATATAGCTTGAAATCCTTACAGAACCAAAGATGAAACAGTAAAAAAAAACTCCTTAATTTAACAAGATATAAAATAAAATAAGCATGCAGAAATTAATAGCTGTAACATACATAAACAATAACCAGTTAGAGGATCTAATGGTCACAGAAACTCCATTATGATGACAACAAAGAAGATAAATTGCTTTGAAATAAACTTAACAGGAAATGTACAAAACATATGTAATATAACCCTTGAAACACTTTGGAAAATACATTTCTATTAAAATGCATCTCTTATTCCTGGCTAGAACAACTCACCATTATAAAAATGTTAGTTTTCCCTGGAAATTTATAAATGCAATGCAATTTTGATAAAATAGTAGTAATGTTTTTAAATAGAGCTAGAAAATTTGGTACAAAAGTTTATATGGAAACAAACCAGAATTTATGGAAAAATGCTCAAAAAGAAAACTTGCAAGCTTTCTAGCCATGTCATATATTAAAATAAGACTATGAAATTTCTATAACTAAAACAGTGTGATATTGGTGCATAATAGACAATGGAACGGAATAGAAAGATCAGAAATACGCACATGAAAACATACGAAACTTTAAGATACGATAAAGATGACATCTCAAATCACTTGGATAAAGATATATTTAAAAAAAAATAAATGGTGCTGGAATAACTGTTTAGGAATATATAAAATTAGATCCTATTCCTTACACCATACATGAGAATAAACTCCAAAAGGAGCAGGAATCTAAATGTTAAAAATATATGTACAGGGGGGCGGAGCCAAGATGGCGGACTAGGCAGACGCTACCTCGGATCCCTCTTACAACAAAGACACGGAAAAACAAGTGAATCGATCACATACATAACAATCTACGAACCCTGAACAACAAACACAGATTTAGAGACGGAGAACGAACTAATACGGGGAAGCAGCGATTGTTTCCAGAGCCTGGAGCCAGCGTACCAGTCAGGTACGGCACAAGCACAGACAGCTGCTCCACCCCCCTGAACTAACCCCGGAAGGGGGACCAGCCAGTTCCGCCGGCGGCATGGGACGCAGCCGGTAGGAGAAGTCCCGGGGAGGCAGTGACTGGTCTTGGAGCAGGAAGAGCAGCGTCCCAGCCGGGGAACCGTCTCGCCGGGATTTGGACTGAACGCAGGTACGGCATAAACACGGAGAGCTGCTCCACCCCCCTGAACTAACCCCGGGAGGGGGCCCAGTTGGGTCACGCGGGTGGCGTGGGATGCAGCCGGTAGAAGTCCCCAGGAGGCAGCGACTGGTATTGGACCGGGGAGAACAGCGTCCCAGCCGGGACACTCGGTCACGGCACAAGCACGGGGAGCTGCTCTACCCATCTGAGCTAACCCCGGGAGGGGGCCCACCTGGTTCTCGGGGCGGCACGGCCACGCGGCTGGAGGGACGAGAAGTCCCCGGGAGGCAGCGACTGATTTTGGAGTCGAGAGTGCACCGTCCCAGTAGGGGAGCCTTGACGCTGGGTGTGGGGCTGGAAGCGGAGGATCTGACCGTGACTCCAGCGGGCCAGACCCCCCGGGGGCAATCTCCACACAGCCAGCACACATAGGCGACACGCCCGCGGGAATCTCAGATATAATAGTCATTCCAAGCAAGACAAGCAACTCCGGCTATATTCTGAGGTGCTACTCTCCTATCTCTCTGTTCCCTCCCCCACCCTCCCCAGGCGGCTTCATTAACATCCGAATAGCCTGAGCCAGAGGGAGAACTCTGATAGGGGTCTGACTGCATTTTTTTTTAGCGGATTTTCTGGAAAAACTAGTTTCCCAGTGATGGCTCGGAGACAACAATCCATATCAAACCACTTAAAGAAGCAGACCGTGACAGCTTCTCCAACCCCCCAAACAAAAGAATCAAAATCTTTCCCAAATGAAGATACAATCCTGGAATTATCAGATACGGAATATAAAAAACTAATTTACAGAATGCTTAAAGATATCACAAATGAAATTAGGATAACTGCAGAAAAAGCCAAGGAACACACCGATAAAACTGTTGAAGAACTCAAAAAGATTATTCAAGAACATAGTGGAAAAATTAATAAGTTGCAAGAATCCATAGAGAGACAACATGTAGAAATCCAAAAGATTAACAATAAAATTACAGAATTAGACAACACAATAGGAAGTCAGAGGAGCAGACTCGAGCAATTAGAATGCAGACTGGGACATCTGGAGGACCAGGGAATCGACACCAACATAGCTGAAAAAAAATCAGATAAAAGAATTTAAAAAAATGAAGAAACCCTAAGAATTATGTGGGACTCTATCAAGAAGGATAACCTGCGGATGATTGGAGTCCCAGAACAGGGAGGGGGGACAGAAAACACAGAGAAAATAGTTGAAGAACTCCTGACAGAAAACTTCCCTGACATCATGAAAGACGAAAGGATATCTATCCAAGACGCTCATCGAACCCCATTTAAGACTGATCCAAAAAGAAAACCACCAAGACATATTATCATCAAACTCACCAAAACCAAAGATAAACAGAAAATTTTAAAAGCAGCCAGGGAGAAAAGAAAGGTTTCCTTCAAGGGAGAATCAATAAGAATATGTTCTGACTACTCAGCAGAAACCATGCAGGCAAGAAGGGAATGGGACGACATATACAGAACACTGAAGGAGAAAAACTGCCAGCCAAGGATCATATATCCAGCAAAACTCTCTCTGAAATATGAAGGCGAAATTAAGATATTTACAGACAAACACAAGTTTAGAGAATTTGCAAAACCAAACCAAAGCTACAAGAAATACTAAAGGATATTGTTTGGTCAGAGAACCAATAATATCAGATATCAGCACAACACAAGGTCACAAAACAGAATGTCCTGATATCAACTGAAGTAGGGAAATCACAAAAACAAACAAATTAAGATTAATTAAAAAAAAATACACATAACAGGGAATCATGGAAGTCAATAGGTAAAAGATCACAATAATCAAAAAGAGGGACTAAATACAGGAGGCATTGAACTGCCATATGGAGAGTGATACAAGGCGATATAGAACAATACAAGTTAGGTTTTTACTTAGAAAAATAGGGGTAAATAATAAGGTAACCACAAAAAGGTATAACAACTCTATAACTCAAGATAAAAGCCAAGAAAAACGTAGCGACTCAACTAACATAAAGTCAAACACTATGAAAATGAGGATCTCACAATTTCCTAAGAAAAACGCCTCAGCACAAAAAAGTATGCGGAAAAATGAAATTGTCAACAACACACATAAAAAGGCATCAAAATGACAGCACTAAAAACTTATTTATCTATAATTACCCTGAATGTAAATAGACTAAATGCACCAATAAAGAGACAGAGAGTCACAGACTGGATAAAGAAACATGATCCATCTATATGCTGCCTACAAGAGACACACCTTAGACTTAGAGACACAAACAAACTAAAACTCAAAGGATGGAAAAAAGTATATCAAGCAAACAATAAGCAAAAAAGAAGAGGAGTAGCAATATTAATTTCTGACAAAATAGACTTTAGACTTAAATCCACCACAAAGGATAAAGAAGGACACTATATAATGATAAAAGGGACAATTGATCAGGAAGACATAACCATATTAAATATTTATGCACCCAATGACAGGGCTGCAAGATACATAAATCAAATTTTAACAGAATTGAAAAGTGAGATAGATACCTCCACAATTATAGTAGGAGACTTCAACACACCACTTTCGGAGAAGGACAGGACATCGAGTAAGAAGCTCAATAGAGACACGGAAGATCTAATTACAACAATCAACCAACTTGACCTCGTTGACTTATACAGAACTCTCCACCCAACTGCTGCAAAATATACTTTTTTTTTCTAACGCACATGAAACATTCTCTAGAATAGACCACATATTAGGTCATAAAACAAACCTTTGCAGAGTCCAAAACATCGAAATATTACAAAGCATCTTCTCAGACCACAAGGCGATAAAACTAGAGAACAATAACAGAAAAACTAGGGAAAAGAAATCAAATACTTGGAAAATGAACAATACCCTCCTGAAAAAAGACTGGGTTATAGAAGACATCAAGGAGGGAATAAGGAAATTCATAGAAAGCAACGAGAATGAAAATACTTCCTATCAAAACCTCTGGGACACAGCAAAAGCAGTGCTCAGAGGTCAATTTATATCGATAAATGCACACATACAAAAAGAAGAAAGAGCCAAAATCAGAGAACTGTCCCTACAACTTGAACAAATAGAAAGTGAGCAACAAAAGAATCCATCAGGCACCAGAAGAAAACAAATAATAAAAATTAGAGCTGAACTAAATGAATTAGAGAACAGAAAAACAATTGAAAGAATTAACAAAGCCAAAAGCTGGTTCTTTGAAAAAATTAACAAAATTGATAAACCATTGGCTAGACTGACTAAAGAAATACAGGAAAGGAAACAAATAACCCGAATAAGAAACGAGAAGGACCACATCACAACAGAACCAAATGAAATTAAAAGAATCATTTCAGATTATTATGAAAAATTGTACTCTAACAAATTTGAAAACCTAGAAGAAATGGATGAATTCCTGGAAAAACACTACCTACCTAAACTAACACATTCAGAAGTAGAACAACTAAATAGACCCATAACAAAAAAAGAGATTGAAACGGTAATCAAAAAACTCCCAACAAAAAAAAGCCCTGGCCCGGTCGGCTTCACTGCAGAGTTCTACCAAACTTTCAGAGAAGAGTTAACACCACTACTTCTGAAGGTATTCCAAAGCATAGAAAATGACGGAATACTACCCAACTCATTCTATGAAGCCACCATCTCCCTGATACCAAAACCAGGTAAAGACATTACAAAAAAAGAAAAGTATAGACCTATATCCCTCATGAACATTGATGCAAAAATCCTCAACAAAATTCTAGCCAATAGAATCCAACAACACATCAAAAAAATAATTCACCCTGATCAAGTGGGATTTATACCAGGTATGCAAGGCTGGTTTAATATCAGAAAAACCATTAATGTAATCCATCACATAAATAAAACAAAAGACAAAAACCACATGATCTTGTCAATTGATGCAGAAAAGGCATTTGACAAAGTCCAACACCCATTTATGATAAAAACTCTTACCAAAATAGGAATTGAAGGAAAATTCCTCAACATAATAAAGGGCATCTATGCAAAGCCAACAGCCAATATCACTCTAAATGGAGAGAACCTGAAAGCATTTCCCTTGAGAACGGGAACCAGACAAGGATGCCCTTTATCACCGCTCTTATATTCAACATCGTGCTAGAAGTCCTAGCCAGGGCAATTAGGCTAGACAAAGAAATAAAAGGTATCCGGATTGGCAAGGAAGAAGTAAAGTTATCACTATTTGTGATGACATGATTATATACACAGAAAACCCTAAGGAATCCTCCAGAAAACTACTGAAACTAATAGAAGAGTTTGGCAGAGTCTCAGGTTATAAAATAAACATACAAAAATCACTTGGATTCCTCTACGTCAACAAAAAGAACACCGAAGAGGAAATAACCAAATCAATACCATTCACAGTAGCCCCCAAGAAGATAAGATACTTAGGAATAAATCTTACCAAGGATGTAAAAGACCTATACAAAGAAAACTACAAAGCTCTACTACAAGAAATTCAAAAGGACATACTTAAGTGGAAAAACATACCTTGCTCATGGATAGGAAGACTTAACATAGTAAAAATGTCTATTCTACCAAAAGCCATCTATACATTTAATGCACTTCCGATCCAAATTCCAATGTCATATTTTAAGGGGATAGAGAAACAAATCACCAATTTCATATGGAAGGGAAAGAAGCCCTGGATAAGCAAAGCACTACTGAAAAAGAAGAAGAAAGTGGGAGGCCTCACTTTACCTGACTTCAGAACCTATTATACAGCCACAGTAGTCAAAACAGCCTGGTACTGGTACAACAACAGGCACATAGACCAATGGAACAGAATTGAGAACCCAGACATAAATCCATCCACATATGAGCAGCTGATATTTGACAAAGGACCAGTGTCAATTAATTGGGGAAAAGATAGCCTTTTTAACAAATGGTGCTGGCATAACTGGATATCCATTTGCAAAAAAATGAAACAGGACCCATAGCTCACACCATGCACAAAAACTAACTCCAAGTGGATCAAAGACCTAAACATAAAGACTAAAACGATAAAGATCATGGAAGAAAAAATTGGGACAACCCTAGGAGCTCTAATACAAGGTATAAACAGAATACAAAACATTACCAAAAATGATGAAGAGAAACCCGATAACTGGGAGCTCCTAAAAATCAAACACCTATGCTCATCTAAAGACTTCTCCAAAAGAGTAAAAAGACCACCTACAGATTGGGAAAGAATTTTCAGCTATGACATCTCCGACCAGCGCCTGATCTCTAAAATCTACATGGCTCTGTCAAAACTCAACCACAAAAAGACAAACAACCCAATCAAGAAGTGGGCAAAGGATATGAACACACATTTCACTAAAGAAGATATTCAGGCAGCCAACAGATACATGAGAAAATGCTCTCGATCATTAGCCATTAGAGAAATGCAGATTAAAACTACGATGAGATTCCATCTCACACCAGCAAGGCTGGCATTAATCCAAAAAACACAAAATAATAAATGTTGGAGAGGCTGCGGAGAGATTGGAACTCTCATACACTGCTGGTGGGAATGTCAAATGGTACAACCACTTTGGAAATCTATCTGGCGTTATCTTAAACAGTTAGAAATAGAACTACCATACAACCCAGAAATCCCACTCCTGGGAATATACCCTAGAGATACAAGAGCCTTCATACAAACAGATATATGCACACCCATGTTTATTGCAGCTCTGTTTACAATAGCAAAAAGTTGGAAGCAACCAAGGTGTCCATCAACGGATGAATGGGTAAATAAATTGTGGTATATTCACACAATGGAATACTACGCATCGATAAAGAACAGTGACGAATCTCTGAAACATTTCATAACATGGAGGAACCTGGAAGGCATTATGCTGAGCGAAATTAGTCAGAGGCAAAAGGACAAACATTGTATAAGACCACTATTATAAGATCTTGAGAAATAGTAAACCTGAGAAGAACACATACTTTTGTGGTTACGAGGTGGGGAGGGAGGGAGGGTGGGAGAGGGTTTTTTTATTGATTCATCAGTAGATAAGAACTGCTTTAGGTGAAGGGAAAGACAACACTCAATACATGGAAGGTCAGCTCAAATGGACTGGACCAAAAGCAAAGAAGTTTCCGGGATAAAATGAATGCTTCAAAGCTCAGCGGAGCAAGCGCAGGGGTCTGGGGAACATGGTTTGGGGGGACTTCTAAGTCAATTGGCAAAATAATTCTATTATGAAATCATTCTGCATCCCACTTTGAAATGTGGCGTCTGGGGTCTTAAATGCTAACAAGCGGCCATCTAAGATGCAGCAATTGGTCTCAACCCACCTGGAGCAAAGGAAAATGAAGAACACCAAGGCCACATGACAACTAAGAGCCCAAGAGACAGAAAGGGCCACATGAACCAGAGACCTACATCATCCTGAGACCAGAAGAACTAGTTGGTGCCCGGCCACAATCGATGACTGCCCTGACAGGGAGCACAGCAGAGGACCCCTGAGGGAGCAGGAGATCAGTGGGATACAGACCCCAAATTCTCATAAAAAGACCAAACTTAATGGTCTGACTGAGACTAGAGGAATCCCGGTGGCCATGGTCCCCAGACCTTCTGTTGGCCCAGGACAGGAACCATCCCCGAAGACAACTCATCAGACATGAAAGGGACTGGTCAGCGAGTGGGAGAGTGACGCTGATGAAGAGCGAGCTAATTATATCAGGTGGACACTTGAGATTGTGTTGGCAACTCTTGTCTGGAGGGGGGATGGGAGGATAGAGAGAGAGGGAAGCCGGCAAAATTGTCAAGAAAGGAGAGACTGAAAGGGCTGACTCAAGAGGGGGAGAGCAAGTGGGAGTAGGGAGTGAGATGTATGTAAACCTATATGTGACAGACTGATTGGATTTGTAAACGTTCACTTGAAGCTTAATAAAAGTTAATAAAAAAAATATATGTACAATTATGACAGTGGACTTTAACATTAATATAGTTGCAAAATATTGGGAAAAAATCTGAATGGAGAGTGGTTGAAAAATTATGGGATGTCCACGCAATAAAATACTGAGCTGCTGTAAAAAATGGAATGAGGAGTACATGCATGATTCATCTGTTCTTTATTCTTTTTTCCTTCTTTCTGGGAAACCAACTAACTTGTTTTTGTTATTGTTTTCATTATTATTTGTATTTCATTCCACTGCATTTGCCTGTTTTACAGTTTTACTTTTCTTTTAATGGTTACCTAAAGAGGTCGATATGCATCCTTGACTTACTAAAAATCTGTTGCCGTCAAGTCAATTCTGACTGATAGCCACCCTAGAGGACAGGGTAGAATTGCTCCATAGGGTTTCCAAGGAACAGCTGGTGGATTTGAACTGCCTACCTTTTGGTTCCAAGATGGATGTCAGAGGAGACTCTGAAACTTGCTCTCAAATGTCGAGCAGCTGAAGCAAAAGATAGAATTGATGAAGTAAAAGAACTGAACAGAAGATTTCAAAGGGCCTCTCAAGAAGACAAAGTAAAGTATTATAATGACATGTGCAAAGAGCTGGAGATGGAAAACCAAAAGGGAAGAACACACTCAGCATTTCTCAAGCTGAAAGAACTGAAGAAAAAATTCAAGCCTTGAGTTGCAATAGTGAAGGATTCCATGGCGAAAATATTAAACGACACAAGAAGCATCAAAAGAAGATGGAAGGAATACACAGAGTCATTATACCAAAAAGAATTAGTCGATGTTCAACCATTTCAAGAGGTGGCATATGATCAGGAACCGATGGTACTGAAGGAAGAAGACCAAGCTGCTCTGAAGGCGTTGGCAAAAAACAAGGCTCCAGGAATTGATGGAATATCAATTGAGATGTTTCAACAAACAGATGCAGTGCTGGAGGTGCTCACTCGTCTACGCCAAGAAATATGGAAGACAGCTTCCTGGCCAAATGACTGGAAGAGATCCACATTTATGCCTATTGCCAAGAAAGGTGATCCAACTGAATGTGGAAATTATAGAACAATATCATTAATATCACACGCAAGCAACATTTTGCTGAAGATCATTCAAAAATGGCTGCAACAGTATATTGACAGGGAACTGCCAGAAATTCAGGCTGGTTTCAGAAGAGGACGTGGAACCAGGGATGTCATTGCTGATGTCAGATAGATCCTGGGTGAAAACAGAGAATACCAGAAGGATGTTTACCTGTGTTTTATTGATTATGCAAAAGCATCTGACTGTGTGGATCATAACAAACTATGAATAACATTGCTAAGAATGCAAATTCCAGAGCGCTTAATTGTGCTCATGGGGAACCTTTACATAGATCAAGAGGCAGTTGTTCGGACAGAACAAGGGGATACTGAGTGGTGGAAAGTCAGGAAAGGTGTGTGTCAGGGTTGTATTCTTTCACCATACCTTTTCAACCTGTATGCTGAGCAAATAATACGAGAAGCTGAACTATATGAAGAAGAACGGGGCATCACGATTGGAAGAAGATTCATTAACAACTGGTGTTATGCAGATGACACAACCTTGCTTGCTGAAAGTGAAGAGGACTTGAAGCACTTACGAATGAAGATCAAAGACCACAGCCTTCAGTATGGATTGCACCTCAACATAAAAAAAAGAAAGGTCCTCACAACTGGACCAATGAGCAACATCATGATAAACGGAGAAAAGATTGAAGTTGTCAAGGATTTCATTTTCCTTGGATCCACAATCAACAGCCATGGAAGCAGCAGTCAAGAAATCAAAAGACACATTGCATTGGGTAAATCTGCTGCAAAGGACCTCTTCAAAGTGTTGAAGAGCAAAGATGTCACCCTGAAGGCTAAGGTGTGCCTGATCTAAGCCATGGTATTTTCAATCGCATCATATGCATGTGAAAGCTGGACAGTGAATAAGGAAGACCAAAGAATTGATGTCTTTGAATTGTGGTGTTGGCAAAGAATATTGAATATACCATGGACTGCCAAAAGAATGAACAAATCTGTCTCAGAAGTACAGCCAGAATGCTCCTCAGAGGGAAGAATGGTGAGACTGCATCTTACATACTTTGGACATGTTGTCAGGAGGGATCTGTCCCTGGAGAAAGACATCATGCTTGGCAGAGCACATGGTCAGCAGAAAAGGGGAAGACCCTCAATGAGGTGGATCAACATAGTGGCTGCAACAATGAGCTCAAGCATAACAAGGATTGTAAGGATGGCTCAGGACCAGGCAGTGTTTTGTTCTGTTGTGCATAGGGTCGCTGTGAGTCTGAACCAACTCGAGGGCACCTAAAAACAACACCACCACCACCACCTTTTGGTTAGCAGCCGAGCTTTTAATCACTGTACCACCAGGGTTCCTTGACTTACTATATGATCTAATATAACTTTGCCTCAGTCAATTCAAAGTCTTTAAATGGTTTTATCTGCATTTACTTCCCTCCTTACGTCTCTGCTATTATTGCAATGTGTTGAATTTCTCAATATTCAAAATCCAGATGATATAATTATCGTGACTATTTTACTCTTGCTGCTGTTCTCCCCTCCTTCCAGAATTTCTTTGCTTCCATTTTTGCTCATCTTCTTTCAGCCTGAAGAAATTGGTTAATATTTTCTTTAGTTCACTTTGATTGATGACAGTTCTCTTCATTTCCTTTTGTCTGGAAATATCCTTATTTTATACACATTTTTACATTTTTATAGGATATTTATATTTTTTTCTGAATACAGTATTAAGTTTGGCATTTATTTTCTACCTTTTAAAGACTTTATTTCATGTTCGACTTATTGTTTTCTCTTTAGAAGTCAGCTAAGGGTCTCATTGTTGCTAATTTAAAAAATAATATGTCTTTTTCTATCCCCTGGATGCTTTTAAGATTTTATCTTTGTCCTTGGTTCTTTGATTCTCAGAAGTTTTAGTATGACGTAACCATATGCAATTTTCTTTGTATTTATCCTTTTATATATATAAAATGTCTTCTATCTGTAGCTTAGTGTCTTCTGTTCAAATTGAAAAATTTCTTACCTTTATCTATTTAAACATTGTTTCTGTCCCACTTTTTTTATTTTCCTTTTGGGACTCCAAACAACATATATTTCAGTTATTTGCACCCTATCTCATATGTCTCTTATGTTCTTTTCTATATTTTCCTTTTTTCTCCTCATTTTTTATTCTGATTATTTTTTCCTGATGTATCTTTCAGTTCACTGTTTTTTCTTCAGTTGTGTTTAATTGTTATTAAAGCAAACTTCTTTTTTTTTTTTAGCTATTTTGTATTTCAATTCTAGAATTTCCACTAGATATCTTTTAGCGATTCCAGTATTCTGTTAAATTCTCCATCTTGTTATCAGTATACTTTTTAATGAATTACGGTAATCTTAAAACCTGTGTTTGCCATCTCTAATATCCAAATCTCCTATAGTGGTTTTAGTTATATAATTATTAGTAGTAATATTTGCTTGGTTTTATTCATTTGTTTTTTCTCCTGACGTGCTTGCAATTTTTAATTAATGTCAAACACTGTGCGTGAGTATGGGTAGGGACTCTGAATAATGGTATATTATGCCAGAGGGAATTTCCTTTTCTTCTGTCAGGCGGTTATCGGAGGGGCAGATTCTCTTGATCCCTATAGAGGTTTAGAAGATTCAAGGCTTGGGTTGAGGCTTTCTGAGGATTGATCTATTCCTTTTTTGCCCTAACTCCTAGATATATCCCTTGAGGGATCATACCTAAAGCCTTGTACCCTTTTACTGCATTGATCCATGCCTTACCAAACCCATAAGACTAGAAAATGCTGAATTCAGTTTTTCATTTTGCTAGTCTACAAATGTCTCAAGGGAGAAAGCTGAACTGGATGTCTCACTCACCTCTTGGTTCTTCCTTTCTGTCTGAGATCTTGGCCTGGCAAAGTCTTGATTTCTTGATGCTCTCAGATGCTTTGAAGTTTTTTTTTTTTTTTTTTAAAAGATTTTATCTAACATTTATGGTTATATTTAGCAGGTAGGTATATCTAATACAAGGTTTTTCACCACATGGAAGAGTTCAACTTTGACTTTTTTTTAACTTAAAAATATTTTTAAAGGGAAAAAATTTTTCAAAGGAACAAAACAAGAAAATGTCTTTTTTCTTTTTGAATATTTTTCTTGAAATTTTCAAAGAAAAGTTCTCAAACTTAAATTTTAACAATGTTCAGAAAAGAGGAATAAGATGTACCCTATATGTCCCTATCCCTACCCCGAGCATGGGGCCAATATACCATCCTCAGTTGCCTTACCCCCAGGGATGGGCTTAGTAGCCAATCTTACTGCCATATCCAGCGTATTCTTTTTAGTAGTGTTGCACTGACCATTAAGGCCATCATGCCTAAACTAGTGTCAAACCAAGAACTGTTGCCATCAAGTTGATTCCAATTCATAGCAACCCTATAGGACAGAATAGAACTGCCCCACAGAGTTTGCAAGGAGCTCCTGGTGGGTTTGAACTGCCGACCTTTTGGTTAGCTTCCGTAGCACTTAACAACTACACCACCAGGTAATTGCTTTCTCTTCATGGGACATCTTCTCTGATGATTTTTTTATCAGGTTAAATAAGGATGGCCTGGAGTTATTTACTTAATCTACTACTATTCTCTTCAGCCATGCTGGCTTCCCTGTTCAGAAATGCTAGTCCCACTCATAGCTTGGGGCTTTTGCACTGGCTATAGTCTTCAAATCGGCGGCACTGGGTTTTTGGGTATACTCTTCAAAAGCAATGCTTTTTACACTCAGATATTTGCCGCCCAGTTCCTCATTTCCTTCAAGTCTTTGCTTTAAACTTACTTTCCCTATTAGGCCTACTCTCACTACTGCATTTAAAATTCCAACTCATGTATGCATATATATATATATATATATATATATATATATAGGTAAGCACATATGAACATAGAGGTGTGGATGTATAGATGTTTCTGTGGCAAATATATATATATTTGTGTGTACTGCATGTATATGCATATATAAAATAAGCACGTAAGGGGCACAGTTATGGATATTTCCTACATGTAACCGCGTGGGATTGGATTACTGGGTTTGAGGGCTTAGGACCATAGTCTCAGGAGGGTGGGGGCAGGAGACAACTCGATCATTTGGCATAATATAGTTCTGGGGTCTTAAAGGGTTGCAACTGACCATCTAAGATACGACTATTTGTCTCTACACATCTGGAGCAAAAGATAAAGAAGGAAACCAAAGACTCAAAGAAGAAACTAGTCTACAAGACTATTAGTCTACAAGAACCACAGCCTCACCTACCCTGAGACCAGAAGAACTAGATGTTGCCCAACTACCACTACCGAACATTCGGATCAGGGATAAAATAGATGGTCCTGGATAGAATGGGGAAAAATGTACAACAAAACTCAAATTTCTAAAAGAGACCAGACTTACTGGACTGGTAGAGACTAGAGGAATCCCTGAGACTATCAGTCTGGGATACCCTTTAAACTTGAAACTCAAACCACTCCTGGAGGTCACCGGAAGATAGAGTGGCTCATAAAACAAATAATCACCCATGAGTACTGTCTTCCTTTAAACAATCATCTTAATGAGACATAATGGTCAACATTTACCCTAGTCCAAAGAAGAGAGGGTAAGGGGGACAAGGAAGCTAGATTAAGGGAAACAGAACTACCAAAATGAAAATAAGAAGAATGCTGACACATTGTGAAAAGTGTAACCAATGTCACTGAATTGTTAAATAAGAGCCTAATTCACTAAGTTTCCTCCAAAATTACAAAATTTTCTAAAAATTCAAGTCAGCCCTCTTTCCCTGAACTCTGGAACCCCTTTACCCTACCCAACGTTTTTATCTTTTTCCATAGCACTTACCATGTATTATATAATTTTCTTGCTTTTTATGACAATTGCTATTATACAACCCCAAAATATAATGTAAGATCCATGTCGCTGGGTATAAATGATACAACTCACGTACCTAATGTGGCCTAACTAAAGGAGGAAGTCAATAAATATTTGTCTTATAAACTAATGTGGGAAGAGGAATTTGAAAGAAGCTAGATTTGAAACGCCAGTGGAATAGCATGTGAAAAGACTCATTGGTGAGGACGGTAGAGAAGGCACTTGGCTGAAGAGAGGAAAAGGAAGATATGGAGAAACAGATAAGACTTTGGAGAGTTGGTGCCACACACTGTGTTTGCCCTTTTGAACCAAACAGAAATAATGCTATACGTGTTAGAAAAAAAAAAAAAATCTTATTTCTTAAGTGGAACTATGATAGCAGGGCAAGGGCACTTGAGGATATGCATATGTGGAATGATTGTGGCCTGAAGGACCCATTAAATAGGCTGCTGAAAGGAATCTTAACATAGGTTGAATTGGTGCTAGTGAGAAAGACAACAGTGGGAATGCAGAGAAAGTGACACGTTTGAGTAATGTGTTGACTGATGAATATCAGCGAATGAAGCCTGGAAAATGGCAAAGTGGATGGGAACTAGGGGCAAGCAAATTTGGGTTTGTGGAAGATAATAAGTTCTATTTTATATATATTTATACGTATATATGTACAGAGAGAGATGATGGTAACACAGAATCCTTTTGTTAAAACTGTAATATGTCAGCAATATGTAAAATGAAGAGCCCAAGGGATTCTAACCTTGAGACTTGTCACTTCCGCTACATACTTACATGTCTCTTCTAAAAGGTATTCCTACTTCAAGTAGTTTGCCACATCCAAAGGAAAAAATGGTCTCTTTCTGCTTCCATCTGACCATCTGTACCTCTAACAGATGCCAATTACAATGCCCTGAATAGAACTTCACTTCCGCATTTTTGTTGAGTCAGGCCACGTGCCTGGCTGACCGAAGCCGCAACCCTTACAGACTGGATGGCGGCCCTTCACTGAAAGATAAAGTGATTAATGGATGGCCTTTACTTTGCCAAGTTTGGGGAATTAGAAAAAGAACCATTTGTGTATTAAATAAATGATAAAGATATTATTTTTTGCTAGACATTAGATCCCTAAATAGAAATGCATTAAGCTTGACTGTGACTTCTAAATGATTCTCTCCAGGGGTGGGGGGATTCTGGGAAATAGATAACAGTGTTCAGATGTGCCTGGAAATAGATAGCATAGGAAGACATCAGATGAATGGTTGGATTTCTGTTTTTGGTCAGTTTGTTCAGTCAGCAAAAAATGTTAGTGAAGCCAAGGTCAGAGGTTAGAGCTCTCTCTAGGTCCCTTAATTCTGTTCCTTCCCTGGAAGTGGAATCATAAGCCAACTGTCTCACAAACTGGTCAGTCTTACAATGAGAGAGTGTATGGACATTTCAGCAAAGCAAATCTCTGCCAGTGAAAAATCAAGAAAAGAAAAGTGACACATCTTATTGATGGTGGAAGAAGGTACTACCGTGGTGTATAAGGACATGTATGAGGAGTCTTAGAAATCATACTAATGCTTACATTTTTCTTTGCATATTTGGCAATCAATAATCAACATTTGTGTACCTACGATGTGCAGTGCTTATTACATACATAATGTTAGTTACATGAGCATTTATCCCCATTACCTGGAATAAAGCCTAGCCCACAGTATACCCTCAATAGATATTTGTTGAATATATGAATGCACAAGTTAGGTAGCTGTCAATCTCTCTGTTGTAGATGAGTTAACAGAGGTGCAGAGGGGATAAGGTCTTTGCCCAAAGTTATACAATTGGGACACTGGGTATGGCAAATGGTTAAGCACTTGACTACTAGCTAAAAGGTTGGTGGTTTGAACCTACCCAGAATCATCTTGGAAGATAGGCTTGACAGTCTGCTTCTGAAAGGTCACAGCCTTGAAAACCCTAAGGAGCACAGTTGTACTCTGCACACATGTGGTTACCATGAGTCAGAATCAACATGACAGCAACTAACAACAACATACAATTGGAAAATGCCAGACCGAAATTCTAGTCAGATTTTCTGAATCCAAAGCCGCTGCACCATATTGCCTCATTGTCTTAGTGGAAGCACAAAATAGTAAAAAAGAACACAATTCAAAAATCTTTAATCACTCCAAGAGAATTTTGAACTTCCAGAAAATAGATACTAGGATGTTTTACCTGTGGAAAATGTGAGCAAAGACTCAGCAATGGGAATGAGCATAAGAAGGAGAGGACTCAGCTGAATGTGTGAGAGAGAATAATGGAACCTTAGGGTTTACGGGAAAGAAAAAGAAAATGTCCAATAAAGGATGAAAATACAGAATTCTGCAGGTAATAAGGCCATGCATATACAAGCAACAATGAGCTTGTATATTTATTCAACCGATAATCATGAAAATCTACTATGTGAGAACTATAGAAAAATAAAAATTATTTATACTTATTCTTAATTTCGATGGGATTATGGCATAGTGTACACCTTAAAATTTTACTTCTAGGAGTATAAAATGTTACTTTCTAGAAAGCAATTTGACAGTGTTTTTCAGTAGCCATTAAAGATATTCATACTCTAACCCAGGAACCCCTTCCCCCCTTAATACAGCTCTACCTTTAATAAAAGAATCAACAAGTGGACAATGATTTTTTATGTTTATAGCAACATTATTATTTTGAAAAAACAAAAACAAACTAGGTGAATAGGGTGATCAACTAACAGATAAATATACATCAACCTGATTGTATATTATGCAGCTATTAAAATTCTGTTTTGATGACATATATAATTAATAAGATAATGTTCATGACATAATTGTAAGTTAAAAATTGGTATATAAGGTTGAATATACATATAGCTCTACTTTTTAAATTACTTGTATGTTTATATAACTCGACTCGACGGCACTGGTATATGTTTTTATATATATATATATATATACACATTTCATAGGTATTTAGCAGAGTTAATTTGTTCACACTACAATATGCCAACAGAAGGTGGTTTCTTTATTTTCTATAACTAATAGAACGTTCTTCAAAAGAAGAGCTGGGGAAGAAAAAAGTTTGACAGATATTTGTATCTCATAAGTCTGTTGGGGATGAACGCTCTGTCTTCCACTTCCATATGTGTTTTTCTGGAAGGTGCTGCTGGGAGTATACGAACCAGTAGCCTGGTGATGGGCTTCATGTCCTTGCAGAGCCACTGACTTTCTCTGGCCCATGCTTTGGAATGGCTGGTCTCCTGGACAGGTGTTCATTGAGAAGCAGCTTGCTCTTTGTTGGTCCTTTCACTACTGTCTCTGGTTCCAGTCATTGCCCCCACTGTAATTTTACCAGCTATGGCAACCTCTATATTCTGATCCTACATGGGCTACCATCTAACCACTGAGTCGATTCCGACTCATGGGGCCATTGTCTATCCCCTGTTATTGCGGCTTCTCTACATCTCCTTAAAGGCACAGACAAAACTTCTTTATCTCTTAAATATCAGGCAAAGCTAGGGATTTTGAAGCCTGCTTTAGCCTCAATATCTAAATGTTTTCTGCCACTGTTTCACACTCCATGCTGTTAGATGCAGCTCCAAGGCAACATCTCTTTCTTTTTTAGCTTCCTCATATTACCCCTGGTTAGTGTGCTGCTTACACCAATATTCTGTTGTTCCTTCATACCTCTTTAGCTGTTTCTTAATCTCCTTTTCCTCAAACCCTGGGTGTTGGCTCTGAGGTAGGTGTGGGGAATGACTAAGATCTCATTTCTGATCTACCTATAGAACGGAGTCTTTGACTGGTGCAAATGGTTAACACGCTCAGATGCTAACTGAAAGGTTGCAATTTGACAGCACCCAGAGACTCCTTAGAAGAAAGGCTTGGTGATCTACTTCTGAAAAATCAGCCACTGAAAACCCGCTGGATCACATTTCTACTCCAACACACATGGGATAGCCATGAATTGGAATCGACTCCGTGGCAACTGTTTTTTTTTTTTCTTTTTTAGCTATAGAACTTCTTTCTTCCCACAGCCAGTGGGCTCAGAAGAGGTGATGTACCACGACTCTTGGAACATATTAGAACACTTTGATCTAGTCGCCAGGCCTATAATGATAAGTTAATTAGTAGCTACAGAAATTAAAAAGTGAAGATGTCACTTTGAGTACTAAGGTGCAACTGATCCAAGCCATAGTGTTTTCAATTGCCTCATATGCATGTGAAAGCTGGACAATGAATGAGGAAGACTGAAGTAGAATTGATGCCTTTGCTTTTGAATTATGGTGTTGGTGAAGAATATTGAATATACCATGGACTGCCAGAAGAACGAACAAATCTGTCTTGGAAGAAGTACAGTCAGAATGCTTGTTAGAAGCAAAGATGATGAGACAAAGTCCCACATACTTTGGACATGTTATCAGGAGGGAGCAGTCCCTGGAGAAGAACATCATGCTTTGTAAAGTAGAGGGTCAGCGAGAACGAGGAGGACCCTCAACAAGATGGATAGACACAGTGGCTGCAACAATGAGCTCAAACATAGCAAGGATTGTGAGGATGATACAGGACCTGGCAGTGTTTTGTTTTGTTGTGTGTAGGGCCACTGTGAGTTGAAAGGGACTCTATGTCACCTAACAACAAGAACAGAAATTTGGAAAATCTGTTCTTTACGGACTCCAACTTTCTGAAGTTCAAACAAAAGCCAAGTTTTTAAGATAATTGTCTTTGTATGGATTCCAGAAAGTCAGCTTTGAAAGCAGTTGAATGCATTTTTTTTTTTTTTTAACAGCAGAATCTGACCTCTTTCCCTAGAAAAATAAAATCCATGCCTCAGCCTTGAAGACAGAAGGCTGCAAGGAAACATGGCTTAAAGGGGGAAAAGCCTGCTCCATTACAAGTATAAGCCATACAAATTGACTAATAGTAAGTATATAAAAATGTTAATGATGGTTAATTTTGGTTATTAAAATTATGAGCAATTTTATTTTCATCTTTATAGCTTTTAAGTTTTTAAATAATATAAAATTAGTATGTGTAATTTTTATAATGATAAAAAATAATGCTAAAAGACTTTTTATTGATGTAATTCTGTCTTTAAAAGGCCCCTTTCCCTGAAAAAGAAGTACTTATTTTACAATGTTTTGGCTGCAATAATTTAAACTTTTTGAATTATTGGGGAAGAACCCACTGCTTTCCCAAAATGTAGAGTCTTTAAAAGTATATTTATTTATTTTTCCATTTGCTTTTTTAAAATAAACATTTCTCAGTTAGACAAGCCTGACTCAGAGTAGAGTTCTTCATTGCTTTATGGTGAGTCCTGCATTGCACAACATCTGGTTATACCTCCTTTTGCCAGTAATATTTCATCCAAGACATTTTGTTCCCATTAATTATCATACATAAGAAGGAATCTTTGTGTTATTTTTATAGCTCCAAGTCTCACATAAGGCAAGCAATGGGGCATTTGTGGGGTGGGGAATGGAAAGTGGAGAGAGACATATCCCACTGGAATGGTGTGTGAGCAGCCAAGATGATGCTACATCACTGCAAGCAGATGTTGGGGACAAAATACAGGTCAGTCCACCAAGCCATTATTTATGGTGCACAGTGTTTTGTCTGTGAATGTTGGATTAATGAGGGAGCTCTAGTAAATATGTACAAATCACTGTGCCAAGTGTAACAGGGAATATGACAACAATGACAAAAAAGGATCAACAACAGTAGGAAATTTTTGTTAAATATAATGTGAATATTATGTTCATTACTATGGCCAAATACTGTTAAGCACCTTTTGTGTAATCTCCCTCAATTCTGATGTATGATGGCTTCCATTGTATTCTTAATTCTAATGTATGGTGGGTTCTATTGAATTCTTAATTCTCATGTATGGTGAGATAACCCCCGTTTTACAGAAGAGGATTAGAGAAGTTGGTGGAGGAACTAGGACTGAAATCCAAGTAGTTTGACCCCCAAGAACCTGTTCTCGGGGGTTAAAGCTCCTCGAACATTCACATTGCTCTAAGCAGGGGTTGATTTATTCCGCCTTGCAGGCCAAATCTAATTGTTGCCTGTTTTGTAAATAAAGTTTTATTGTAACATGGTGACACCCATCTGTTTCCGAATTGTCTATGGCTTCTTTTGAGCTACATGGCAGAGTTGGCCCAGAATTGAGTGGTTGTAATACAGACTGTCTGGCCCATGGAGCTTAAAATGTTTATTAGCTGGCCTTCCACAGATAAAGTTTTCAGTCCCATGAGGCTCCCGGATATTCTTTAGTTTTGGAATTCTCTAGTCTATCTTCTTGTTGTTGCAAACAATTAATTCATTTGCAAAATATTGGTTAAATGTCTTTTATATACCAGACACTGTTTTGGCTGCTGGGGAAAAACCAATGAAGAAAACAGATAAAGCTACTACTTTGTAGAGCTTAAATTTTTGAGTGGGAGGGGTTGGGGACAGAAAGTGAACAAGATAAGCAAGCATATAAATGTATAGGATATTATTAAATATTAATAAATGCCATGAAGTCAATAAAGTCAACCAATGGGATAAAATGATTTGGTGTGTTTTCCTTCTCTAATGCTGCTATAACGGAACTATATCAAGTGGGTCTCTTTAACAAATATAAACTTGTTTCCTCAGTTATGCCACTGCATAAAAAGCAGTGCCCTTCTTCCTTTGTCCAATCACGTGTTCATTGTTTTCTTTTAGAGCCTCACCAGAAACACATTTAACTTCCACATTTCTAGCAACATTCTTTTGATGGTGCCATATGTGTTCCCTCAGATGATAGAGACTTTCTCTGTAGCTCTCTTCTCACTTCCTTCTGAGCGCTCACCAGAATTGCCTTGGACATCCATAATTCTACCAATTCTCTTCAAGGAAATCTAGGCTACCATTTATTAGATATCTTCAAACTCTTCCAGCCTTTACCCATTATTCAATTCCAAAACCACTTTCACATTTTAGGTATCCATTAGAGCAGCACCCTACTTTTCTGGTACCAAATTCTGTCTTAATTATCTAGTGCTGCTATAACAGAAATACCACAAGTGAGTGGCTTTAACAAACTTAAAAATTTATTTTCTCACAGTTTAGGAGGATGGAAATCTAAATTCAGGGTGCTGGTTCTAGTGGACTTTTCTGTGGACTCTGGAGAAAGGTCCTTGTCTCTTTTGAGCTTCTGCTCCTGGGTGATCTTCACGTAGCTTGGCATCTCTCCCCATCTCTGCTTTCTGGCTTTCATTTAATCTATTTTATCTCAAAAGGATTGACTCAAGACACACCCTACTCTAATCCCATCTCATTAACATAGCAAAGACAACCCATTCCCAAATGGGATTGTAACCACAGGACCAGAGGTTAGGATTTACAACACATATTTTTGAGGGATACAGTTTGATTCATAACAGTGTCTATGAGTGATACTTTGAAATAAAAAAGACAGAATAAAATTTTCAATGTAATCATTATCCTATACAACTATAGATCAGTTTTTATTTTTTGGAGCATTTTAATATTGGTCTTGTCAGTATTTCTATGTGATTGAAGACTAAATATCATATATCAACTTTCTAGGTAGACAAATTGATTATCAGAATGTTTAAACAATTAATTTAAGTTCAAATATTGAATTCAAATATTGAATTAGAAACTTATTTGGCACTATCTTGTAACCTAGTCCATTCAATAAATGTTTACTGGACACATTCATTGTGTCAGACACTAAATTCTGGATATGGTCAGGTGAATAAGGTGTGATTTCTGTTCTCAGGCAATTTGCAGTGAAGCGATTAACATTGTTCAGTTAAATTCTCTTTCCTTAAAACCAAGGCAACTAATACCTGAGTTACAAAGAAATAACAGTAGACAATTTATTGCATGTCTAGCTATACCTTCTGTAGGAACTTGAAAGCAGCAAAAGGAATTTCCCTTGCAACTAAGTCGTAGTCAGTACTAGTGCCTGTGTGGGTATCGCTGGTTGGCAGTTAGACTAGAGATGACCTGGACCCAGATAGGGCCATACGGTCAGGATCAGGGCATGCGGTTAGGAAAGATACATGCCTTAAGACACAGATGATTCCAGTTGGCTGGATAATCACCTCCAGGGGAATCTAAAATAAGTGGAAGCCACAGCAAGTAATAAAGGCAAAGATGGCAAGCTTGCATAGATCGTAAGGAGGCAATATTTCAAAATTCAGAGGAAAAAGCAGAAAGGACAGAAATAACAAGGCCCATATATCTACTGGTGATGAGAGTGAATCGATTTGAAAGCCTTAACTCCTGCCTGTCTTCTGCATATAAGACCTGCCAATACATTCACATCTCCCCATCCCTGAGCCTTTATATTACACTCTGTTCATTAGATGTTAAGCATACACACTCTTTTATTATTTTATAGAATGCTTTATACATATATGACTTCTTTACTCTTAACCAGTTGAACCCACCAACTGCTCCGTGGGAGAAAGATGTGGCGGTCTGCTTCAGTAAAGAATTACAGCCTTGGGAAACTGTGGGGGCAGTTCTACTCTGTCAAGTAGGCTGAATCAACTCGGCAGCAATGGGTTAATGGGTACTTTTGAATAGTCTGAATACTCATTCAACTGAATAATTTATATTCCACCCCTTTATTGCTTCTTACCCATTCTTGTAAAGACATCAGGATAGCTCAGGCAACCACCTGGCAGAAGCCATTACATCACAGGACCTCCTGGATTGTAGTCCCAGTAGCCTGGGCCAACAGATGGATAACGGTGACCCGCTCCAGCCAAGGGCTGCCACCCTGGAAGGGAAGGAGTCAATGTTTACGCTTCCCCCACACAAGCTGCACTCATGTGTCACTCTTAACATCTGGAGGCAAAGACAAAATATTTTCTGGGAAGAAATTCAGACTTCATCAGATTCTATTTTTGTACCCAAATCAGCAGTTTCTGTGTTTAATTAGGAAGGAAATAGAGACACTGCACATATGAGTTAAGACCAAGCTGACATATCCTGGTATTATATTAAGAAACATTCATGAAATCTTGCTCCAAATGACAAAACTGCTTCCAGAATGTGAAATGAAACAAGCTGACTAATTCTTCATTTAGAGATCTGAATTATTAATCGATAATATATAAAGCCAAGTTTAATCCAGTTAAATCTTAGTCTGCCAAGGCTTTAAAATATTAATTCAAATCCGAAGTCCTCCCCCATGCACTCTGCATGTCTTCTATGTACCTTGACAATCATACTTTACATACATTTTCATGAACATACAGACAACTGAAAGAGCCTTGTGTTTGGAGGACTTCAGTGTGTTTCTTTCTCTCAGCCCCAGCATTTTATTGTAAGAAAAGAGAAGTTGGACTAGATGAGTTCTAAAACTCCTCAAGTTGTGTTATTCTATGGTGTAGATGTCAGAGTAACACCTTGAAATAGAAATCCCCTCCTCTTCACATCCTTAAATGTATGGTTATCCCTGACAAGCCTCTCTTCTGGTATTCCTATTCCCTCAGCTTCAACTACCCAAGCTCACCCTCTTTCTGGAAAGTTACTGGCTTGATAAATGAAAGAAATAAGCAAAGCCATTTATCCTGAAAATATCCAGCTGGTGTGAGATTTTGGCCTAGAGTACATACTAATTAAATGGAGAAACATTTGAAATAAAAAAAAAAAAAATCTTAATTTACTAATTAAATGACGAGTACTCTTCTCAAATTGTCCTTTTGGCTTCCTGTGCATTTGAAGAATTAATTAACAATACAATCAGGCTACAGTTGTGAAATGCCAATATGGCAGTAATTTTGAAGATGCAGCTTCTGTTTTCCATCATGACTTCATGGGTTTTTGTTTTTGTTTTTTTTTAAATGGGAGCTCTACCCTAATGAAGATACTGGGTCTTTCAATTTGTCTGTGTAAAATTAAAATGAGTTTGTGGAGTCTTGCAAGCTCTACACACAACTCAATGGTACATTTAATGGTGCATTGCCTAGCCCCTGACACAGGCATGTGTCTTAATTAGATTTCTTTAATTGTTTGCTAGAAATGAGCAACATAAAGCCAGTTTGAGTTTTGATGATGTCCATATGTCGAACACTTTTGAACTGGGTGATAATAATGCCTCTTGGGTGTGGAACCAGCTCATCTGATAGACTGAGTTCAAAGGAGGTTAATGCCCAAAGGTAATGAGGAGAGGAAAAGCAGAAATGTGCCTTTTTCTTTCTGTTTGGAAATTTAAGGTGGTCAAAGGACCACTTTTATGAATATAATGTGGATTTTGTTACATTTGAATTTAATAACTTGCTTTTTCTTCATTTTTCCCTACCCTGCCATACCCTCACTCCACCATCCACCCTGTCCTGAAAACACATAGCAGTTTGCACATCCCAAAGCCTTACCCTGAGCAGTGACTGGAGAAGAGTGAAGTGCTGCTAAGTAAGGACCACAGAGGACAACTGGGAGGTGGGAGGCAGTTTGCAATAAGAAGAGGAGAAGCCGAAGGGCAAAGCTTAACCATTGGGTTTGCTGTTGTCCAACAGTGAAGTTCAAGCACCAGAGAGTGAGGCTTTTAGTCCTGGGGCAGGTCACCTGTAAGGGCCCTCTCTCTCCTTTATCAAAATTTTCTAGGAGAAGAGTTTTACAATTAGCCGTTTACTCCTTGCTTATTATCCTTAGACTGTGAGTTATTTTCCCACACTATTTGTAGTTGAGCTTGATATTTGATAATCCAAAAAATGACTCTTTCCCCCTTTGGAAAGGAATCATAGACTTCAGCCCAGTTGATGATAGTTACGGCTTTGGAGAAGTAGTAGAAAGCATTCCTCCTGGAACTGCATCATTTTTTTTTTTTTTTTTTGCCTGAGGCTGTTGGATATAGTCAAACACTATTGTCATGTAACCCTTTCCAGGTATGTGCATTTTTATTTTATGAGGAAAACCAGTCTACAACAGCTCCACGATATCCATCATCCCTTCTAGACATCAGTCTTCTAGTCCACATGATGGTGATAGACATGCATTACCTTGACATCAACACCTTAGCTTTCTGAACATTGCAGGAGATGGATAATCAGTGGACAAAATTGTCTTTAAAACAAACGAAAAGAAATTATAGTGAGTAAGCTTCCATAGCTTTCTGAACAGGACCAATCTAAATTGTGAAGTCCAGTGAATGCTGAAGTAAATTATACTTTCTCACTTCCACTTTAGTCTAGTTGCTTTTGTAAAAATGTCTTGTTTATCTTGCTTGCTTTGGATGACTTTTCTAAACAATTTCATTTTATTTTTTATTTGCAAAACATCTTTATGAGGAAGCATGGCGGGTACTTGAGTATTTGTTGCCATTATAACTCCTGCATCTGATCTTATCATGCCTTGATTTGCATTTGTTTATTCATTTATTCAACTGTCTCTTCAAAAATGTTTATGGTGATAGTGATAATAATTATAATACGTACGATTTTTGAGTACCTAAGTTGTATCAAGGATTCCCTGGGTGCCACAGATGGTTAAGTTCTGGACTACTAACTGAAAGGTGGCAGTTCAAACCCACCCAGAGAAGCCTCCAAAGTAAAGTCTGGTGATCTGCTTCCAAAATGGCACAGCCTTGAAAACAATTCTTCTCTGCACACTAGGGGTTCCCATAAGTCAGAATCGACTCAGTGGAAACTAAAAACAATAAAAACAAATTGTATCACTGTACTTGAAATTAGAGACTCAAAGATGAATGACTTACAGTTTCTGTCCTTCAGAAACTTGTTGTCTAGTGAAGGAGACCCCTGTATAAACGATAGTGCTAAAATGTGTTTGACAAAAGAGACATAACTAGGAACTTATGGCAACACTAAGTAGAGGCATTTAACTCAGTCCAAGACCTGGTAAGTTTTTCTAGAGTTGGTGACACCATTTATCATTTCCACAGTGCCAGATTCTAGGCATGGATACTTGGAACTAAATGGTGATTAAAAACAGACCTTATTCTCATGGAATTTATAGACTATTTTGGAAAATAGTAAGCAGACAATTAAACCTCAGTTGCTAGGTGCTAAAGGAGCCCTGGTGGTGCAGTGGTTAAGAGTTCCGCTGCTAACGGAAAGATTGGTGGTTTGAATCCACTAGTCACTCCTTGGGAGAAAGATGTGACAGTCCATTTCCATAAAGATTTACAGCCTTGGAAAATCTATGGGGCAGTCTACTCTGTCCTATAGGGTCGCTATGAGTCTGGAGCAACTCGAAGGCAGTGAGTGTTACAACCAAGCCAGTAGACCATACATCAAGTAGAGTCTTAGAGAGGAAGGTCAACAATGGCTTGTCAAAAAAAGGAGCATATATAAGCTCACACCTCAAGAATTCGTAGGAATCTAAGTTAAATTCGGAGAGTGAGCAGAAGCGGAAGAAGGAAGAAAGTCCACTGCAGCCCCAAGAAGCAGGTGACAGGAAACAGCATGACATTTTCAGGGAACTACAAGGTCATGTTAGAATTCAGCCATGAGGCTGAAGTCTCAAAAGGAAGGCAAATAATGGGCTGGATTGGTAAACTGGAATGGTGGTTAGACAGATTACAAAATAACTTGCACATTACTTCAAGATGTTTGGACTGTAACAGAAGGGCAGAGGGCACTCTAGAAGGGTTTTATGCAGTACGTAACCCACCCAGTGCCGCTGAGTCGATTCCGACTCATAGCGACCCTGTAGGACAGAGTAGAACTGCCCTATAGAGTTTCCAAGGAACACCTGGCAGATTTGAACTGCCAACCCTTTAGTTAGCAGCTGTAGCACTTAACCACTACACCACCAGGGTTTCCTTCGGTACATAACAGCATCAATGTTTATTATATTACTTTTCCCTGTTGTAGCTAAACTTGAGCTAGAATCTAGACCCCCCAGTTGGTCTCCCCAAGTTCATGCTTTGAACTCAATACCCAGCTCTCCCCTTCAGTTGTAGATTCTCCCTGTCACCTCCACCTTCACAGAAGGGCTTCTCCATGGAAAATAAGTGATTATGGAGGGTTTTCTCCTCTCTCTAGCTTTGGAGGTTTTATTCTTAGATATCTAAAATGGAGAATATAGCTACCTTTTAGAAATTATACTCAGATAATTACTCTTTGCCAGTTGTCAGATACATAGTTGGGTGAATGACCTTTAAGAAAGGTTATTAGAGAGCTAGGAAAGCTCTCTGAAGATATGGGTGTGGGTGACATAATTCCCATCTCCCCAAACACACGAGCAAATGCAATACTCTGGGAGATTCCTGAAAGAAGGATACAGCAGTGATGCCCTCATTTTGAGGCTAAGTATGTTAAGGCCTCCTTTCTCAAAGTGCTTTTACACATGGGATCTCCTTGATCATCTCTCTAATCCTCTGAGTGAAGTGGCTCAGCTGCAACTCCTCCCCACTGTGCAAATGAAGAGAGAGTCAAACCCATCAATTTGTCCAGAGTCACATGATTATTAGGTGACAGTGCAAAAACTGGAATCCAGATGTCTGATCTCATACAAGGCTCTGGGTACTGAGCCATGCCTGGCTACCTCCTGAGGAGACAGAACAAATGGAAATTTTTGTACTATCACACTTGAAAATGGAAGCAAATTTGAGTGTAGGACCATCTAAACTAGTGGTGAAAATTAATTAAAATATGACCTAAATATAATAAATCAAATTAATTGGATAACAAATGATTCCAAGTAAATGTTATTTTCACGACTGTATTAATAAATGAAAATTATTCATTTGTAATTAGTATTATCATCTAGGCGTACAATCTTATAATTAAAAAAATCCTTTAAAAGTTTCTGCTCTCTAAAGTAGGTAAATTCTTCCAGGACAATCCTATTAATTTTTTCCCTTTGATTAGTAGAGCCTCTATTGTGATATAATACAGAGGTATATACAACGTAAAGATAAATGTATCACTCATTCTAAATTAATGAAGAATTGCACAGTACATTTGATATGATCAAATCCAATTTTCTCATATTATTACATAAAAAAGTGGAAGAGACTCAGTTTTTCTAAAATACAGTCATGTTGGTGATGGATTGAAAACTGTATGATAGTTTGAATCTTTGTTCATAAATCTATATGCTCTTCTTTTGTTAGATTTATACTTCTATATCCTCTGCCATGAGACTCTGTGATACCACCTGTCTAGTCACCTAGTGCTGCTGTAATAGAAATACAACAAATGGATGGCTCTAACAAACAGAAGTTTTTTTCCTCACAGTCTAGTAGGCTAGAAGTCCAAATTCAGGACGTCACCTCCAGAGGAAAGCTTTCTGTATTGGCTCTGAAGGAAGGTCCTTGTCATCAATCTTCCCCTGGACTAGAAGCTTTGCTGAGCAGAAGCCCCAGGTCCAAAGGACACGCTCTGCTCCCAGAGCTGCTTTCTTGGTGGTATGAGGTCACCAGCTCTCTGCTCACTTACCTTTCCTTTTATCTATTATAAGATAAAAGGTGATGCAGCCCACATCCCAGGGAAACTCCCTTTACATTGGATCAGGGTGTTACATTCCATCTTAATCCTCTTTAGCATAACCTAATCTTGCTTCATTAACCACAGGCAGAGATTAGGATTTACAGCACATAGGAAAATTATATCAATCACAAAATGGAGGACAACCATACAATATTGATAATTATTGTCTAACTAAATGGACAATTTTGGGGGGACACAGTTCAATCCATGATGCCATCCATTGGAGTGGGCAGAGCATATTACCCTGATCCATTCATATCAGGCTTGACTATGTGACTTTCACTGGCAAATAGAATGTGGGCAGAAGTGTTCTGGGCTGAGATCTCAATTTCACATGTTCCCACTCGCCCTCTTGTAACCCTGTCATTTGCCAAGAGAACACACTAAGAGTAGCCACTGGTCCAAGAAGAATGATGAGAAGACATGTGGAGGAGACCTAAACGCAACCTCCAGTCTTGAGCCAAGTCCAGTTGAGCCTATCAGAACTCCAGCCAACCTGCAGACATGAGAATGAGGAGAAAAAAAAAAAAAGAAAAAAAACTTGTTTCAGTAAGCCACTGAGTTTGTGCTGTTTTTTTCCAAGACATTATTGCAACATTAGCTGACTCATACAGGTCATCAATTTTCCATTTTCTATTCCAAGTTTTTTTTTTTTTTAATTCTAAATATGTTCATCTTTATAAATTGGTCAGCCCTATATAATGCTTCAAAAAAGGCATTAAATCCCTCATAAAATGTGATCTCATTTACTTTATTTTAGGGTTCTTAACATACTTTCCAGGCAAACAAAACCAACCAAGTGCAACATGTACTGGGAATAACCCAAAAGCCTATGTTGAACTAAAAATATATCTTTTCTGAAGCAATTTTAGGCAAAAATGGGCTGTATATAGGCTCACTAGCTCACTTGTCTACTTTGAGTTAATTGACATCCAAGCTAGACACCAAACCTCCCCCAAAAGTGTTCTTTAAATACCTTGTATGGTTTTTATCCAATTTTGGTAACCTAAATTATAATTCCTTCCTTTAGTATCCTTGAGAAGTCAGACGACTTTAAAAGAAATATTGTTTATTAAAAAAATCTCTAATAAATGCATGAATTGTAACATGAACATTTGGACAGTTTATAAAGCACCTTATGGACCTCATTAGTAAATAGGGTTGTATAATTTGCAAAGTAATTCTACATCTATTATCTCAGTTGGGTTCATCAGGACAGGTAATGCTTTGCCATTTGGGGGCAGAAAACTGAGACCTGGAGAAATCTGCCCACATCGTGCAGTTTAGAAATGGCACCCTCCAAATTTCATGTCATTTCCCAACTATCTCATCAAAGTTGACATATTAAGCAAGGAAATCATGTTGAATAAAGAATGTGGGATGGAACAGAGATTGACAAGTCTTGGTGGTGTTAGTGAGCACTATGACTGAGTAAGGTAAAAAAAAAAAAAAAAAAAAAAAGGGCAGTTCCAGTTCCCCCAGTGGCAAGCTGACTCCTTGTACTACCATTTGACACTCTTTTCTTTATGTCAACCAAAGTCCAGTAAGAAAAATAGATTCCACCCCAAATAGTTATACTGAGACACGAACTAATATGGGTACATAAATGGTGTCATACTAGCTGAAAAGGCAAATAGGAGTGGTAAGTTCACTAAAGGAGCCCTGGTGGCACAGTGGCTAAACACTCAGCTGCTTAGTGAAAGGTCAGTGGTTCAAACCCACTGCTGCTCCATGGGAGAAAAGATCTGGCAATCTGTTCCCATAGATATTACAGTCTAGGAAACTCTATGGGGTGGTTCCACCCTGTCATATAGGCTTGCTATGAGTTGGAGTTGACTCGACAGCACACAATACAACAACAAAGATCACTACTAGATTAACAAAAGCAAGATGTCACTACCACCCCTAGGGCTGGAAAGGCAATTGGAGGAGGAGACTACCAGAGCTCAGGAGCTCCAGCCACCCACAGGAGATGGAAGTTAGGAAGCAGACAGTACCCTGAGAAAGACGGGGCAACAGAAGAGACACATCACCTGTCTGAGAGGCCATCAGCAGCCAAAAGGAGAGAGAAGACACCATTGCTTTCCCCCTCTTTCTGTTCTACAGGCTCCCACCAGTGCTACCTAGTGCCAAAGCTAACCTTAGGCAAGTTGACATCTGGGAAATATAATTTGTGAGGGCCTGTGCTCTGCTATATAGTGCAGAAGACAGAAGGGCAAAGTCAAGAATTTGAGATCTGGGACTATGTAGACAAACAACATTCTAGATTGTAAAAACCTCAGAGAATATTTCAAAGGTATTTCTTAACCGAGGGCATTGTCTAGTTTTAATGGAGATCAGGTTAGGTAACTTGATAAGGTTAAAGAAGCAACTCTTCAAGGTAGAGGTGGGGAGGAGAAAGAAGTACTGAAATCGAATGTATACCTCTCCAAAGACAAACTTTGAGACCATAGATGTGTGTTGCTGTTTTTGTTGTTGTCATTTAGCAAGTCCAATACTTATGTCCTGTATCATTGATTCATGGTTTCCTATTTTGAAAATCCTTATTACCTCTTTCCCCACTCCATTTCCCCCTTACAAAAAGTGGTGAATAAAGGTGTGTTTGTGTGTACGCATGTACCTATATAAATACAAACTTATTAGGATCAGTAACACACACAGTCGTGGCAGGAGGGCTTGGCCCAAGTCTCTCCTCGGCTGTATTTGATCAATGGAAGAGACACAAGGCTCAAGCACTGGTTCTGCGTGTCTGGCTGCTTCTCTGAAGCTGGAATCCAGTGTACAAAGAACATGCTAGCCAGGGGCACAGGGATGTAGTGGAAAAGTACTCCTGAAAATGTTTCTAATTTCTTTCAGATGTCTCCCATTAGCCTGGCTGTTGGCATGCTTTCCTGTTTTCCATTTAGTACCTTTTATAGTCACATCTTCAAATACAAAGTGAGTGAAAATAGAAATTTTTAAAAAATGAATATTGCACATCCGTATTCATATAAATGCATATAGAATACAAAACTTGTAAGTACACTTATAAATTGGAAATGGTCAACAATGAAATGATGTGCTTGAAAATCAATATCCTAGGCATCAGTGAGCTGAAATGCTCAGGCATTGGCCATTTTGAATCAGACAATCATATGGTCTACTGTGTCAGGAATGACAGATTGAAGAAGAACAGCGTCCCATTCATTGTCGGAAAAAAAGAACATTTCAAGATCTATCCTGTAGTACAACGCTATTAGTGATAGTGCAATATCCATACACTTACAAGGAAGACCAGTTAATATACTATTACTCAAATTTACACTCCAACCACTAATGCCAAATATCAAGAAATTGAAGATCCTTACCATCTTCTGCAGTCTGAAATGATCAAACATGCAATCAAGATGCATTGATAATTACTGGTGATTGAAATGTGAAAGGTGGAAACAAAGAAGGATGGGTAGTTGGAAAATATAGCCTTGGTGATATAAATGATGCTGGAGATGGGATGATAGAATTTTGCAAGACCAGTGACTTATAATTGGAAGTACCCTTTTCAACAACATAAATGGTGACTATACACTTGTACCTCCCCAGACGAAATACACAGAAATCACATGGACAACATCTATGGAAAGAGACAATGGAGAAGCTCAATATCATCAGTCAGAAAAAGGTCAGGAGCTGACTGTGAAACAGACAGTAACTGCTTGTATGCAAGTTCAAGTTGAAGTGGAAGAAAATTAAAACAAATTCACCAAAGCCAAAGTATGACCTTTAATATATCCCACCCAAATTTAGAGACCATCTCGAGAACAGATCTGACACATTGAACACTAAGGAATGAAGACCAGATGGGTTGTGGGATAACATCAAGGACATCATACATGGAGAAAGCAAAAGGTCATTAAAAAGACAGAAAAAAAGAGACGAAATTGGATATCAGGAGAGATTCTGAAACTTGCTCTTGAACGTAGAGTAGCTAAAGTGAAAGGAAAAAAAAGTGATGAAGTAAACAAGCTGAAAGGAAAATTTCAAAGAGTGGCTTGAGAAGACAAAATAACGTATTATACTGAAATATGCAAAGACCTGGAGTTACCAAACCAAAGTGAAGAACAAGCTTATTGTTTCTCAAGCTGAAAGAGCTGAAGAAAAAATTTGAAAAAGCAAATATGGGCAAAAAATTGAATGACGCTGGAAGCTTCAAAATAAGATCAAAGGAAAGCACTGAGCCACTGTAACAAAAAGAATTGGTTGGTGTTCAGCCACTTCAGGAGGTAGCAATGTGATCAAGAACCAATGGCATTAAAGAAAGAAGTCCAAGCTGCGCTGAAGACATTGTTGAAAAACAAGCCTTCCTGAACTGACAGAATGCCAAATGAAATGTTTCAACAAACGAATGCAAGACTGGAAGTGCTCACTCTTCAAAGCCAGGAAATTTGGAAGACAGCTTCCTGGCCAACTGACTGGAAGAGATCTATGTAAGTGCCCATTCCAAAGAAAGGTGATCCAATGGAATATGGAAATTATTGAACGTTATCATAAATATCACATACAAGTAAAGTTTTGGTGAAGATCATTCAAAAATGGCTGCAGCAGTATATCCACGGGGAACTGCCAGAAATTCAAACTGGATTCAGAAGAGGATATGGAATGAGGGCTATCATGGCTGATGTCAGATGTGTCTTGGCTGAAAGCAGAGAATGCCAGAAAAATGTTTACCTGTGTTTCATTGACTATGCAGAGACATTCGACTGTGTGGATCATAACAAATTTTGAATAACATTGCGAAGAATGGGAATTCTAGAACACTTAATTGTGCTCATGAAAAAACTGTACATAGACAAAGAGGCAGTCACTCAAACAAAACAAGTGGTTTAAAATGAGGAAAGTTGTCTGTCAGGGTTGTATCTTTTCACCATACTTACTCAGTCTGTGTGCTGAGTAAATAATCCACAAAGCTAGAGTATATGAAGAAGAACGTGGTATCAGGATTGGAGGAAGACACAATAACAACCTGCAAAATGCAGATGACACAACCTTGCTTGTAGGAAAGTGAATAGGACTTGCAACACTTACTGATGAGGATTAAAGACTATAGCCTTCAGGATAAATTACACCTGAACATGAAGAAAACAAAAACCCTCACAACTAGACCGATAAGCAACATCATGATAAATGGAGATTTCATTTTACTTGGATCCACAACACCCATGGAAGCAGCAGTCAAGAAATCAAATGACATATTATTGCATTGGGCAAATCTGTTGCAAAAGGCCTCTTTAAAGTGTTAAAAAAGCAAAGATGTCACTTTGATAACAAAGGTGGATCTGATCCAAGCCATGGCGTTTTCAATCATCTCATATGCATGCAAAAGCTGGACAATCAAACAGGATGAATGAAGAAGAATTGACGCATTTGAATTATGATGTAGGTGAAGAAACTGAATATACCACGGACTGCCAGAAGAATGAGCAAATCTGTCTCAGAAGAAGTACAGTCAGAATGCTCCTTAGAAGCTAGGATGGGAGACTTCGTCTCAAGTATTTTGAACATTTCATCAGGAGGGATGTCATGCTTGGTAAAGTAGAGGGTGAGTGAAAGAAGAAGACCCTCAATGACATGGAGTGACACAGTGGCTATGCCAGTGGGCTCAAACACAGCACTGATTATGAGGATGATTATGAGGACTGGGCAATGCTTCATTCTGTCACTATTGGAATCACCTCGACGACACCTAACAAAAACATAAATTATAGTTGTATATAAAATATACGTATATATGAAATTTTGCTGAAGATCATTGAAAAGTGGCTGCAGCAGTATATCGACAGGGAACTGACAGAAATTCAAGACGGATTTGGAAGAGGACATGGAACAGTGATAATGTTGCTGATGTCAGATGGATCCTGGCTGAAAACAGAGAATATCAGAAAGATGTTTACCTGTGTTTTGTTGACTATGCTAAGGCATTTGACTGTGTGGATCTTAACAAACTACGGGTAACATTGTGAAGAATGGGAATTCCAAAACACTTAATTGTGCTCATGAGGAACCTGTACATGAATCAAGAGGCAGTTGTTCAAACAGAACAAGGGTATACTGCATGGTTTATGGTCAGAAAACGTGTGCGTCAGGGTTGTATCCTTTCACCATACCTATTCAATCTGTATGCTGAGCTAATAATCCATGAAGCTGGACTATATGAAGAAGAATGTGGCATCAGGATTGGAGGAAGACTCAATAACAACCTGTATTATGCAGATAACACAATCTTCCTTGCTGAAAGTGACAAGGACTTGAAGCACTTACTGATGAAGGTGAAAGACTATACAGCCTTCAGTGTGGATTACACCTCAACATAAAGAAAACAAAAATCCTCACAACTGGACCAATAAGTAACATCGTGATAAATGGAGAAAAGATTGAAGTTGCCAAGGATTTCATTTCACTTGGATCCACATTCAGCACCCATGGAAGCAGCAGTCAAGAAATCAAAAGACACATTGCATTGGGCAAGTTTGCCGCAAAAGACCTCTTTAAACTGTCGAAAAGCAAAGGTGTTGCTTTGAGGACTGAAGTGTGCCTGACCCAAGCCAGGGTGTTTTCAGTCACCTCATATGCATGTGAAAGCTGGACAACGAATAAGAAGACTGAAGAATTGACACCTTTGAATTGTGGTGTTGGTGAAGAATATTGAATATATCATGGACTGCCAAAAGAACAAACAAATCTGTCTTGGAAGAAGTACAGTCAGATTGCTCCTTAGAAGCAAGGATGGCTAGACTTTGTCTCACATACTTTGGACATGTTATCAGGAGGACCAGTCTCTGGAGAAGGACATCATGCTTCATAAAGTAGAGGGTCAGCGAAAAAGAGGAAGACCCTCAGCGAGATGGGTTGACACAGTGGCTGCAAAAATGGGCGCAAATATAGCAACAATTGTGAAGATGGCTCAAGACTGGGCATTGTTTCATTCTGTTATGCCTAGGGCTGCTATAAGTTGGAACTGACTCGACGGCACCAACCAACAAGAACAATATAAAATATATATACACAAATATTCTTTAAGGGGAACTAAAAAACAACCTTGATTACATTTTATTTAATTAATCTTGATTTTTCTGTCTTGTCTATTGGCATCTACAGACGAAAACAATAATAAATCATTTATAAAAATTTATAAATTTGTAAATCATTTATAAAAATGATTTCTTTCCATTGGAAATACAGTCAGACTTTTTCATAAATTGTTTAGTATAATGTGAATCTCCAGTGACTTTTCTCTGATACACTTTTTTAGAAGAAGAAAATATCAGCTACAGCTTTGAAAGATGATATTGGTGAGGAAAACGGATTTGCAAGGGAGGAGGAATGGGATGTATTTGGAAAATCTGTGCCTTTTAAGAAATAACGTAAGGTACTTCCTCTTATTCTTGCTAAAGAACACACTCTACTGCTTTTACAGAAAAATAAAATAATAGACCAGAGGCCAAAAAACCTCAGCTAGAATATTGATGACTGTAAGTAAATAAATAAATAAGTAAACAAACAATAAAGTAAACAGACAAATCCTCTTCCCTCCCATAAGCTTTCCAGAAGCTTTTCTCTTGACAGGAAGGTTATATTAATGCTGGATCTCCCAAGCAAACATTCTGAACTGCCCCTCCCCCCCCCCCACCATTTGCTGATCAACTGAAAAAAAACAGCTTTGCAGAATCAGCCCTTGTGAACTTCCACTTGCACAAGGTTTGCCTTGAACTCATTATTTAAACATTAGTTGTTTTTTTCTCCTAAGGAAATCAATTGTTAAAATTAAAAATGCAAGCAGAATTGCTTAATTTACCGAAGAGAAACTACTGTCCTAAAGGGCATAATAAATGCTTTAAAAAAAAATTAGAAACAGATAATGTGCCAGTTCAGTGCCACTCATTTCAATCCAGGGCCTAAGGGCCTCTTCCGTACCTTGTTTTTACCATCCTAGCAGGCAGTTTGGAAACGTTTTCATCATTATATTAAAGTTTCTCCTTATGCATTTTTGTTGGATAATAAAATTTAGCCCATTATATTCTACCACCTGCATTTAAAAAATATTATGAAAAACATTACATGTCATTAAATATTCCTAGGCAAAATAATATAAAATGGATTAATACATCTCAATTTGTGTAGCCAATAACCTAAGGTGATGCCTTTAGATAAGTTGTTTTTTTCTAAACAATGCTGTGATGATGTAAGCATCTTAATAGGAAAATCTTGGGCTATAACAATGATTAGTTCCTTTAGGTAAGTCCCTGCAAGCACAATTTCTGGGTCAAAGAGTATGTACGTAAGCCATTTGATCTATATTTCTGGATGACATCGAGAAATTGTGAATTAATTTACACCCCCACTAATGGTAGGAAAGTGCTCATTTCTTTCTTTACTATATTCTTGTCAACAGTAAGCATTTTTACTAATTTTTAGATCTTATTTTTTAGTATGCATTTTGATGAAGAGTACAATATAATTTTTTTCATTTTTTTTGCCATCTCCGTGTACTGACTTGTGAATTCTAATTTATATTCTTCAACAGTAATACCAAAATATTTTAATTTGTATCTGTATCATACCTGTGCCAAGAATTTGAGATGTAGAGGTAAACAAGAGAGCCAAGGCCCGTATCTACTTAGAGCTTACAGTCTATGGGGGAGGAAGATATTACGCATGCCATCACAAGGCTGATGAAAGATTTGAAAAGCGAGAATGCTACAGGGACAGATAGAATGGGAATTTATCCTGACCTAAAAAAAAAAAAAATTTTTTTTTTTTTTTTAGAAAGATCACCTTTCTGTCAGTTTGCCGTACGCTGGCAGCTTATGTGTTGCTATGATGATGGAAGCTGTAACACTGGTATTTCAAATATCGGTAGGGTCACTCGTGGTGGACAGGTTTCACTGGAGCTTCCAGAATAAGGCAGACTAGGACAAAAGCAATCTACTTCCAAAAAGTAACCAATGAAGCCCCTATAAATTACAACAGAACATTGTCCAAATGAACTCAAATATGCAGCTATCATGAAGATGGCTCAGGTTTGGGCAACGTCAGATTCTGGTGTACATACAGAGTCACTCTGAATTGGCTCTGACTCCATAGCAGCTAACAACAGGCTATACTAATGATGAAAAATGTTTAATTAAACTGAATGGTCAATTTCTTTTCTTTCTTTCTTTTTTTTTTATGGTGGCGCAGTGCTTAAGAGTTCAACTGCTAACCAAAAGGATAGCAGTTCAAATCCACCAGCCACTCCTTGGAAACCCTATGGGGCAGTTCTCCACTGTCCTGTAGGGTCACTATGAGTTGGAATCAACTCAACAGCAACAGGTTTTGATTTTTAAGTGCTATTTTTCTATCAAATATATTTTTATTTCCACAGGAATATATGTAGAAAATATTCCTAGTTTGCCTTTTGTCTTTTAATTTTTCTCTTGCCAAATTTAGAAATTAATTCCCTAATACTTTTGCTGTTGGTATCATACTCATAAAGGTGTTCCCTACAACAAGATGATTAAAATCCTCACCAAGATTTTATCAAATCATGTTTATGGTCTTTATATTTAAGTCTTTTTATGGAATGTATTTTATAATATGGTATGGGATACCAATATAACACTATGAGTTTTTGTTTTTTAGGATTATTATCAATTATTGTTTTATCCACTTTTTACAATGGTTATGGTAAATTTATGCTATCCTAAATTATTATTATGTTTTTAGCACTTTTAAAAATTCTTTCTCATTTCTGTGTACCAATGCTAATGTTTTAATTACTAGAATTTATATAATCTTTAACATTTCATAGGACAAAACCCTTCTCAATATATTTACCTTTCAAAAGTTGCTTGCATCTTCTCATAATAGATGAGAGAAGGCAGCCCTTTCCGTGGTTCAAATTGCTATAATTACTGCCTTTCTTCATCCCTGCTAGCAGCTTTGGGCTTTGGAGTAAACCACTACGCCTCCCCTTTGAAGCCTAACGAAACCAAAACAAACCCGTTTCCATCCTTGATTCCAATTCATAACGACCCTGTAGGTCAGAGTAGAATTGCCCATTGGGATTTCCAAGTTGTAATCTTTAGTTTGTCTAAATAAACAGCAAGGCTAAAGAGATCCAATTCCAGGCTAATAATTCCAGGCTGGGGCCTCCGTGTCTGACTACCCTTTGGGTGATCAATAAGGAAAATTTACATTGCACTTTGTGCGGTGAAATATACCACCCCTACATAAAACTGGGTGGGAGGTGATCTTTGGAGTCCTTTGTCCTCGCTGCAAAGAGAGAGGGCACCCGTGGAAGCTTTCCATCCTACCCAGACAACTTTTGAGCCAGGGAGGACCGCTGGTAATGGAACTTTTCCTGTGGTACACTACTGTTGTCTGTGAGTAATTACAATGGCTTTCACTATCTCCAACACTGTGTACATGTCTCATGTGTTCAACTTGATCAGGATAATTGGACATAACATGATTGGAACAGTTCAAATCCACCAGCCACTCCTTGCAAATCCTGTGGGAAAGTTCTACTCTATCCTATAGGGTTGCTGAGTCAGAATTGAGTGGATGGCACACGTTTGATTTTCTGGTTTAGTTATTATCAACTCTACATTTGATATATGATCCTTCTCCATTCACGAGTTCTTTATTTTTCTTCATATCATGGAGTTCCAAAGTATATCTTTCCATAGCTCTTTCAGGTACAGTGTGTGCATGTTATATGTTTTGTATTCTTGACTACTTAAGGACATACTGTTTTTCTCAGATATGAAGAACATGGTTCAGTGTGGAATGCTTTGGTCCACCACTTCCTTTCAAAACTTACAGACACATATTACTTATTAGTGGCATTAGTGATACAAGATCTGAAGTCAGCTTTTATTTAATTGTTGTTACTACTGTTATTTGTTGTTGCTGTTGCTTTAAGTAGCTCATATTTTGGCTTCATATGATTTTTTCATCCTTTAAGTTCAAAATAAATATTGTATCTGGATGCTGGTCCTTTTAATATTTCTTGGTGCATGGTGATTTGCAGACACAGACACAAGCATTTTTTTTCCACGGAGGACATCACGCTTAAGCAATTCTCTAATCATTGTTTCAACTCCTTCTCTTTAATTGTGCCATTTTGAGATTCTCCCTTCTGGGAAGAAGTTCTTTAATGAAGGTGGAACTTTCTGCTCTTTGCGAGCCCCATTTCAAAGGAATTCTGTCTTGTCTTCTGTTGGCTAATTGAGTTAACCCTCAAACGTGTTTTTTCCCTTCCAAATTAGGGGTGTCAGTGGGATTTTGTCATGATTTTCCCAGTTACTTGCTAAACACACTACTCGTTAATGAGAGGTCATACAGAAAGCCCTTGGACACTTCATCAAGCAGAAATTCCTCAACTTTTTGGCTTATGAATGACGTTACCTTCCAGGGCTGATGCAAGTTTTTTTTTTCAATTTTTCCCATACTGCTAGACAATTTCATGGAAATTATAGGAACAATGATTTAGTTGTCTTTGTTAATGTTTCCAGAATCTACAGAAGTCTATGGTTAAGAGCTACAGCTGCTAACCACATGTTCAGCTGCTAAGCAAAAAAGTCAACAGTTCAAAGCCACCAGCCACTCCTCGGAAACCTTATGGAGCAATTCTACTCTGTCCTATAGGGTCACTATGAGTTGAACTTGACTCGATTGCAACGGGTTTGGTTTTTGGTTTGGATAATCCATTAAGAGTTACAGAATCGCATTTAAAAAAATAAACTAAACATCAAAATTTTCAATAATTCCAGCTGGATGTTGTCCTGAAATAATCTGAATTTATGAGGATTGAAAATAAGACCTTTTTGAATTCATTACTCTTAGCAATGCGCTGACAGTGAACACTTTTTTGATGAAAGGATGATATGTTCAATCAGCCCATATTTATTAAATAGTCATGTGTGCCTTACTTGTGGCAAGTTGTAAGAAAAAATCCAAATATACATACAGAAGTTATAATCCCTGACTGTGAGTTACTAATTTTATAGTTGAGAAAGCAATATATTTAGTAAAATAATTTATTAACACAAGGTATCATTTTTCTTTATGTATCATTAGATGCTAAAATTATTTAGATTTATAAAATATGTAAGTTAGAGAGTAAATATAGTAAGTAAAGAAATTGGGGGAGTGAGTCTTAAACTGCAAGCTGGAGGATTAATAAGATGTAGGTAGGTTAGAATAGAAGGAAAATATACTTAGTAAGAAGTCTAACTGTAATAATAATTATATCAATAGCCACATCCCCTTAATATTTCCCAACAAGTTTACTGGCATCACTTCATTTAATCTTCTCAACCATTCTGTGAGCTAACAATAGGCCCAATTCACAGATGAGGAAACTGAGAATTAGTGAATAGTACTGACTGGATTAGAAACCCTGGTGGCGTAGTGGTTAAGTGCTGTGGCTGCTAACCAAAAGGTCGGCAGTTGGAATCTGCCAGGTGCTCCTTGGAAACTCTATGGAGCTGTTCTATTCTGTCCTATAGGGTCACTATGAGTCAGAATCGACTCGACAGCAGTGGATTTGGTTTTGGGTTTTGGACAGTCTGGGTTTGAGCTCACACCAGCTTGATTCCAAGGTTTAACACCTTGACTGCTAGACCTTACTTCACAGGGCCAAAGAGTCATTGAGAGTTAATAGTATGTGTGCAGGATAATGACAGGTTCAGTATGAAGATGAAAATAATAAGTACTCATGGAAAGAGCTTTAAGAACATCATTGCCTCAACAACATTCTAATATGAAAAGAACCAAACTGTCATTCACATCTGTAGGATGCAGGCTGGATGGGAAGTTTCCCAAGTATTTTTAATTATTAATAGAACTTTCCCTTTTATTTTACTTCTCAGAAGATTCTCAATATCTATCTTATATGGGCCAATCACAGAGAGAACTGACAAACATAAAGAAGCTTATCTCAATGCTGTTTTCCCCTGTAGTGGTATTATGGTGAAGAGTGGCCTTGGTTGCCCCTCAGGGACACTGCATCTGCCTGGATTTGGGAATTGGAAAGAATGAGGAACGGTGATTGAGAAAATTCTCTACACATTTGAGCTGAACTTTCTTGATATTTAGTGTCTTTACAAAGAGACCAAAGGGAGTTGGGAAGGATTTGTTTTTCTGGCTCTTTTACTCCCTGTGGTTTAGAATTAGCTTAACATTTTATAACTGAGTTCTTGAATGCTACATGGAAGGACTGAGCCATGTTTCTGTTCTCAAAGATTTTGAACTCAACCAATTTTACCTAGATGTAACAGAGCATTGATGTGTCATCTCTGATTTTGTTAAGAAATAGCACAAAAAGTTAATGTTTTTCAAATGTGTCTGATGACTCTTGTATGATTTTTCTGCGTCTTCCTCTCCCACTCCTACTTTTTATCTGACTGATTTACTTTTTCCCTGATTTATGACTGTAAACACACAGCCTTGTTTACTTTGTGCCTAATTTGGATAAGGATAAATCTCCATGATCTTGATGAAAGTGTTTGTGAGAGATATTCCTGAAAGCATCTCTCATACTTAAAGAGAGAATATTTATCAGAAGTAGCTATAAATTTGAAATAATATTTACTGAAATATAAGTAGTTCTAAGTCTGTTTTATCTAGTCCGTTTCTCTGCCCTTTTCTTGGATATTCCCATGCAAGTTTCCCGTGTTTAGGGTTTGTTCAATTTATTTGCATAGAATGACTGAGGTATCCAGATTGTAACCCAAGGTAGCTTTTACTTGGCACCAACACTGAAACTGGTAAGAACCTATTTCCTTCCAGAAGTGGATTTTAGACTTAGTCTGGAAATTCAGGGGCCCTAATACATGGCATATATAGTATACAAACCATAACTAACAATGCACAAACATCAGAGGAGAAACTAGATAACTGGGAGCTCCTAAAAATTAACTCTTATGCTCATCAAAAGACTTCACCAAAAGAGTAAATGGAGAGCCTACAGACTGGGAAAAAATTTTGGGCTCTGACATATCTAACAAGGGTCTAATCTCTAAAATCTGTAAATACTTCCACACCTCAAATACAAAAAGACAAATAATCCAATTTAGAAAGGGGCAAAGAATATGAATAGGTACTTCACCAAAGAAGACATTCATGTGGCTAAGAGACACAGGAGGAAATGCTTGCTTTCATTAGCCATCAGAGAAATGCAAATAAAAACTGCAATGAGATAAGATCTCACCCCTAATAATACTGGCACTGATCCAAAAAACACAAAATAACCAATGTTGGAAAGGTTGTGGGGAGATTGGAACTCCTATGCACCACTGGTGGGAATGTAAAATGGTTCAACCATTTTGGAAAATAATATGATGCCTCCTTAAAAAGCTAGAAATAATAATACCATATGACCCAGCAATCCTGCTCCTAGGAATACCTCTTAGAGAAATAAGAGCCATTACATGAGTAGACATACGCATACCCATTTTCATTGTAGCACTATTCACAATAGCCAAAAGATGGAAACAACCTAAATGCTCATCAACAAATGAACGGGTAAATTATGACACATACACACAATGGAACACTACTCAATGATAAAGAACAATGATGAATCAGCAAAAAAGCTCACAATGTGGATGAATCTGGAGGGCACTATGCTGATTGAAATAAGTCAGTCATAAAAGAACAAATATTGTATAAGACCATCATTGTAAGAACTCAAGAAAAGGTTTACATGCAGAAAAAAACATTCTTTGATGGTTATGAGGGTGGGGTGCGGGAGAGGGAGGTAAAATCACCAACTAGACAGTAGACAAATATCAACTTTGGTGAAGGGAAAGACAACACACAATATAAGGGAAGTCGGCACAACTTGAACAAGGCAAAGGCATAGAAGTTTCCTAGACACATCCAAACACCTTGAAGCACCGAATTGCTGGAGCTGGGAGCTGGAAGCATCTAGGTCAATTGGCATAATATTTCACAAAGAACGTGTTCTACATCCCAATTGGTGAGTAGCGTCTGGGGTCTTAAAAGCTTACGAGTGGCCATCTAAGATACGTCTATTGGTCCCATTCCATCTGGAGCAAAGGAGAATGAAGAAAACCAAAGACACAAGAAAAACATTAGCCCAGAGGACTAATGGACCACATGAATCACATCCTCCACCAACCTGAGCTCAGAGCAACTAGACAGTGCCTGGCTACCACCACTGACCACTCTGACAGGGGTCACAACAGAAAGCCCTGGACAGAATGGGAGAAAAATGTAGAACAGAATTCAAATTCATGAAAAAAGACCAGACTTACTGGTCTGACAGGGACTGGAGGAACCCCCGAGACTATGGGCCCTGAATACTCTGCTAACTCGGAACTAAAACCACTCCTGAGTCCCACTTTTCAGACAAAGGTTAGATAGGCTATAAAACAAACAGTAACATATATGAGGAATGTGCTTCTTAGTTCAATCAAATATATGGGACCAAATGGGCAACCCCCAGCCCAAAAGCAAGACAAGAAGGCAAGAAGGGTTAGGAAATGGACAGGTGTACACAGAGAACCCAGGGTGGAAAGGGGGAGCGTGCTATCACATTGTGGGGATTGCAACCAACATCATAGAACAATATATGTATAAATTTTTGAGTGAGAAATTAACTTAAGCTGTAAATTCACACCTAAAGCACAATAAAAATAAAAATATAAAAGAAAATAATGCAATTAAAAAAAAAAAAGGGAGTATGGTTTTGGTCTCCCGGGTCATTCCCTTTGTCATTAGATTATTTGTTACTTCTTTTCTGTGATCACCCTAATATTTGTAGTCCTGCTGTGGTCCCTCAATTCATGAATAAAAAAGAAAAAAAATTTTCTTCTCTTTACGACATCCAGTTACTTTCATTGCTGGCTGGAAATTTCTCTCTTCTTTACTCCTGAAAATTGTTGTCCCTGCTCTTACTCATTTCTTTCCACTTGTCTCGGCTTACCTGAAGCACATGTCCAGTTATGAAGACTGACTGCCAAAGTTAGCTTCAAAAACCTCTACCTAATTTTATTGAAGGTCACGTGGCTTTGAGAGCAGGTGACATCTTCCTGGCACCTTGCCAATACCTTATCATTTCCTTCTTGTATTCAAGAGTAGATGACCTTCTTTTTCCATTTCAAAGCTCAAGCAGCATTGAATCACTGGCCCTTAAGGCTTATTTCCAGTCTCAAGGTTAATTCTAGCTTTCAGTTGTCATCAGAACCATAAGACTAATCAGTCCCTGGAAGAGTCACCATGCCACCCAATCATCTCAGGGTGCCTGATTTTATATAAACCTATTTTCCCAAGTCCAAACACTTCAAATCAAGAGTGGAAAAATAATATAAATTTAGAATAACGACAGGACACACTTTTAGCTAACAATAAAGGGATGACTGTTCTGTTGAGCCTTCCTAAAACTCTATAATCAATGTCACTTCCATCAAACAAACTTTCCCACATTGCTAATAAGTGGTAGAGCTGTTATCTGGGCCTTAGCATGCTGATTCTCCACTTATTCAAAGGTTTTTCATGGATAATTTTATCCACATCAATGTTCTTGACTCTAAGATCCATATCTCCAACCCCGACTTTGTGTCCCCAGAACTGTGTTTCTATATGCCCTTAAATCTTGGATCCTACCTAAATTTCTTAACTTGTCTTTGGCCTTACAGGGCTCCTGCCAAGTCATGATGGTCTCTTAATATTCAGAACTCATTGCCTTGCTCCTGCTATACGCTCTGCCATGGAATGTCCTACTCTGTGTTTGTCACCCAAATGGTGAACTCCTCAACTACTTACTCTTCATTCTTTAAGGACTAGCTCAAATGTGTTTTCTTGACTTTGGCATGCAAAATTAATTTTTCCCATCCGTATGCCATAACAAATTCACTGAATATAGCTCCATTATAATACTTAACATATATGAAGTCAGTTTGCTTGATGTGCAATTTTTTTCAATAAATAGATGAAGTGCAGTAATTAATGATTGCCTTTCTACACAAGTAGAAAACAATAAAATGATTTGTACATATGGTGACTTCTATAATAATTTCTTGAATGAGCCACATGAATGCATATATACAAATATTTCTCCTAAATGACATTGACATTTTTAAAATAACAATTTTAGAGTTGGCATGTGGTTCTTGTTCATTTCAAGCTGGTATCTTTGGCTAATCGAGGCCTCTAGGACATCCTTCTCTGGTCTCAGAACTCTGTCCCACACTATTTCTGCCATGTCAGAAGTTATTCGGTCAAGACAACCATAAACATCATTCCAAATAACAAGGTCGGCATTGAATAAGTGCATGGCATGATATGAATAAATTATTAAATCAATAGATAGCTTTGCTTAAAACCTTTCTCTTCCATTTCTGCATATCTACTTCCTGCTTAGTCTTTAAAAATCTAGTTCAAAGGTCATCCCTTCCATAAATCTTTCTAGGAATGTGAAGTTACAAAACATTTTTATCTCTTCTGAACACTTCTATCTCTGTCCCTGTATCTCCCCACTTTATATCTTGCATCCGATTGCTTCTACTAGTCCGTACCATCCTTGAGGACAAGATTCTCTGTCTTATCTCACTTTGGTATTCCTTGTGCCTAGCATTTTTTTTTTTTTTTTGCCTCGCAAGAGGCACATAGGATAACAGTCCACATGTGACTACTCATAAATTCCTTTTTAAATAAACTCAAAATTATAATTGAATAGCTAAGGCTCATTAAGCCAAGTCAGTGAGCATCAATTAATGGTTAATGCTATGCCCAGCCCTATGCATAGGCTCTATCATTATGAGCGATATAGAAGAAAAATCTACAGTTATTCCCCTTCTCACTTTTATAGAGTAAGTAGTTGGATAAAACTAGAAAATTGCATGTAAACAAGCAAGTGATTCTTTTCAATTACATCATCACCATTTACATGACGGAAGAAGATTCCTTATCTAGTTCTTAATTGTGTCCAATGATTCTGAACTTTAACAGCTGGAAGTGAACAGCTTGACTGACAATAGTCAGTGGAAACTCAAGCCTGGGAATGAGTTCAAAGCACTGTGATTACCAAGAGTGGGATTATCAAAATCAAATTCAGTCCATGGGGAAAAAATTCTCATCATGACGACTATCTAGACAAGGGGTGAGGTTGAATCAATGCAATTAGAGATTCAAGCTGTGAAACTGGAAGCTATTTGGGTGAGGTTTGATGCTGAGGTCACTATTGAATTTAATGGCTTTGTATTGCTAACATTAACCACCAGGCAAGAGTTAGGAACAATTTGTCCCACTCTAGGAAGAATGCCAGTCTAAAGTGTGTATGTGTCCAGAATCCATCCACTAACCTCTTCCCTGACTTCAGTACCATTTAGCCCTTGACCCTGACAGTTTTAAGTGAGCTTTCTTTGTACTAAAAATTAAAAAAAAAATTTATTGACCTTTGGGATATTGGCTAGAGGTTTTTTTTTTTTTTTTTTTTTTTAATAAAAGAATGTGAGTATGCAACCATTTGTTTAAAATGGCATCTGGCCACTGATACAGCCCCATACAATTTCCTTTAAAAATTGGTAAAAATAAAGAATAAAAACCCAGAAATGAGTGTAAATCTACCTTAAACCCTGAAAATTCATTTTTAGAACCTAGAAAATACTAACATTTAGGATAATCCTAATGGATATGAATTATTAAAAACAATTAATGTTTCTCCTTGTGAAAAGAGTATAACCTCTTCCAGAAGGAGGAAGTTTGTACTCTTTTTTATTCCTGCCTTATAGACTATCCCCCGACTTAGAGACCCAGTTTGTCAAGACCAAAAAACAGAACTAGTGCCCTTTCTACCCTTTTCCTGATTCTATATAGCTCTATACAGTTACTGCTTTTAAACTGAGCTAGAACTTAGTGTATCAAATTAAAATATTTTTAATATTTAGCTTTTAATACCCCAAGAGTTTAGTGGATTTAAAAATTATGTGTTTATTATTAGCCCACAGATACATTTGTGCAATTTAGAAAAAGATGCCTCCTTTTCAAAACACTTTACTTCCATGTTTTGGAAAGCTATTGTAATAAATTAATTTTGTTAGGGTGGAACATTTTACTGTCATTTATAAAAGAGAACATTTTCTTAATAATAAACAGGGCCTTGATGACTATGTTATGAGAATGCCCCCTAGATGCTTGCAAAGCCTGGTCTGCATAATTATTCCTGACAGCTATACCTGACATTTGCTATGCAAGATAAGATACTGTCACCAATTACACTACTAAAGGGGCAAAGTGGGAAAACCCCACCTTTATCATTACTTCATGGCAAGGATCAACTTGAATCCAGTTTCCACCTGGAAGTGGACCCAAGCTTCATTCTCCCACATCTCTATTCCTTGTCATCACTACTTCTGTGACGCATCCTCTCTCACCCTAACCACCCAAAGTTAAGTCCAAACATGGTCATAAGGCACCATCCATTGGTTCAGGAGTCTCCACAACTCCCTGTGCTCCAGATCAGCCAGCCCTTCTCTCTTCCTCTAGCACTTGAAGGCTAGGTCACAAGCTAGAAGGACTCTATCATTCTTTATATACTGCCCATGAAGCCTTTCTCTGTCATCCAGCTACCCAAAGCTGGGTCTTCACAAATCAACTGCTTGTACAGCTCTCTCCTGTCTACCAGCTACTCAAAACTGATTTCTCACGAGTTAGAGCTCTGTCCTTACGACTGCCTGTACAAGCTTCCTCTGAATTAGCCACCCTGAGCTAAGTCAGAATCCTATTGCCTTTTGTGGGTTCAATAATTCTCGATAATGGCTCAAAAAATTCACAGAGACTATTACCTATACTTACAGTTGCCCATTTAATATTACCAGAAAGGAAACAGGTGAAGATGCATCCGGCGAGGTCTGGGAGAGTTCACAGTATGGAGCCTCCATTGTACCCAGTGACATGTCACCGTCTCCTGTTTATGGATGTTCTCACCAATCCATGAGGCCCTGGAAGAGAGAACTCTAAGGTCCAGGGTCCTTTAGTCATTGGGACCTCAATGAATATGCATGACTGGGGCCTTCATACATAGTTATGATTGATCCAATCCATGAATATGCATGACTATATCATGCCCTCTTCCTTCCTGAAATTAATTTGCCAGGCGTGGGGTTTGTGTAGCCCCTATTTGTCTGGCTATTTTGGAAAACAAAGGCATTTCAATTGCTCTGGCTATTTTTGGAAACCAGAGACAAAGGCTGAACCAAGTTCTATGTCCCACACACAAATCTTTTAAATAGCTATAATTCATCAAAACAAAAAGAATAGCCAGTAGACAAGACTATCTCAGTTTGTGAGTTGCTATCAAGATTACTGTGATAATACTGAAATTATCTCCCCCATGCCTTCTTCCTCTGAAATTACTAGTGGCATAACTAGCCTATCACATTTTTTAATGCTATGTAGCAAATCATTTCCTATTTTTAAAAAAGAGTAAAAATATGGGTAGATGTAATACATTATCCATCTTCTCTATACTGCCACCACTGTAATAGGCAGGTGGGATCACCTGTCAATGAACCAGTTTAGGACCAGTAGCTTGGAAGGCCTGGGGCTTTGCTCCTGCCCCTGCTATCAAAATATCAGTTTCCTGAAGATTTCCTGTTTGTGAACAGGACCTGGAAAGTCCAGGTCCGACCTGGCAAGTCCAGGTCCGACCTGGCTAGGGCCCTACTATTACAGAGCAAACTGCATGCAGGGACCCCAGTTTGTGAAGCAAGGATTGCAGCTTCCCTCTAGGCCTCTATCGGCTTCCCTTGTCCCAATTCTTTAGCCAGAGAGAGCAGGCTCTCCTTAGGCTTTTTGGTCTATATCTGTTGGCAATCCTTGGTTTCAATCCTCTTCAGAGCTCAGTTGGAGTATATAGAAATAAAAAGAAAACCCAGGAACACATCACCTTCCTCTTTGTCATGTTTTAAGGTCTCTGGCCATTCCACTTCTTTTCAGTTTTTAGTGCCTTTATCACTGGGTGTTGAACAATTCCCAGGGTACTTAAAGTGGAAGGGCAGGGTAAAATGAGCCAGCGCTATCTTGTTCCAAAATAAAAGCCCTCACTTACTGTTTTGCACAGATTTTTGTTATTTTTTGCCTGTAGATTTCATACTAAAAACAAACAGAAAAACAAACTCATTGCCATAGAGTCAATTCCAACTCATAGCAACACTATGGGACGCAGTAGAACTTTCCCAAAGGGATTTCAAGGAGCAGCTGGTGGATTCAAACTGCTGAATTTTGTTAGCAGCCAAGCTCTTAACCACTGAGATTATCAGGGCTCCAAATTTCATAGTAGAGACCCCTTATTCCAGGGAACCTTCTCGCCTCTTCACAGTTGACTTGGTTCCCTTTTATGAGCTCCCCTTGGACCATATACTTAATTACAGAGCTTATCTTCTAGTAGAGTACTTAAGCAAACAAACATAAAATTGTGAGAACACAGCTCAACGATGGAAGGGACCATGTATGTGGTTCAGTGTGTAAGCCCCACATCATGGTGTATGACAGGAGCTCAATAAATGTTATTTAATAAATGAAAAATTGTTATACTCATGTGAAAGCACCATGAGAGTAGAGATTATGTCTCCTTCCTCTTCTTTTTAACCACAGTAACTGGAGAAATTATTTTCATTCCATAGTTTCACTAAATAGATTATTTCTGGCAGAGGTTGGGACTAATTTCAAAAAAAAAGTATAATCTGACAACTATTCCCAGCACCCCAAGTTAGTACATGCATGCAAAAATAAATAAAAGCACATTAAATTATGTGGCAGTGTCTTAGGCTGGGTTCTCTAGAGAAGCAAAACTAGGGAAAAAGAAAAGAAGCATATATACAGAGAGAGAAATTTGTATCAAGGAAATGGCTCACATGGTTTTTAGAGTCTGGGTAGTGTCCCAAGTCTATGGGGCAGAAAAGAGGATTCTCCTCATTCATATAGCCGAAGGGACTGGCAAACCCAGGTCAAACAGCAGGGCTGTAGCAGGCTATGAAGATCAACAAATCTCAAGATTGGCAGGCAAGCTGCTAGCTCAAATCCCAAGAACTGGAGGTCAGATGAACAGGAGCCAGCTGCAGGACCTAGAACAAGCAAAAGCCCTGACAAGGTGAGCAGGAAGGAAGTAGGTGGAGGAGGGTGGAGAGATGAAGGCTGATGGAGTGGTGAGCCACCACAAGTCCCAACCCTGGGCGGTACCACTCAGCAGATTGCATCATGGGAGTGATTACCTATCAAATTTCAACAGGGAAGTGATCACAACATTATACAACTACCAAAACAATGAGAATCATAGCCCAGCCAAATTGCCACACAGTGTTAACCATAATAGACAGCAAGTGATTACTACCTCACATTGCTGTTAAGTGTATCAGTATGTATGAATACAATGGACTTTAGTATTGCAACTTATGTCACATCTAGATAAAAACAAAAGCCCTCTAAGGTACCATCCTGAATGGCGTGCAGTGTCTCTTAAGAGCTGATATTGGACACAAATATTACTATGCTTTGACACCAAAACCTAGGCTGTGATTGTCAGAGATCTATTATTTCACTAACTAATGTTTTGTTTTCCATTGTTTTTGTTCATGTTACTTAATAAAAATAAGAGAAGTATTGGTAGACTTTGACATAATCCAAACCATTAAGTGAAAACATAGCATTGTGTAAGGATATAGTTTACCTAATACTTTATATAAATACTCTGCCAGTCATGTGGTGTGATATCAACATCCGGTTGCTTCTGAGTAGAATTTGATGAAAACATCATGAAAAGGTTGTTCTCTGGCCCTTGCCTTCTTTGCACACATCTCATGTTGTTCTGTGTCACTTGTAATTCCAAGTTAATTTTTAAATTCAGAGAATTTGTAGCTTTTTGGCCTGCAATGTCTCAAAGTTTTGGACTTTCAACACAGAACTCATTATCTTCATTTTTCCAAGGGAAATATATGAAAACTTTTAGTTTGTCCACAAATTTAAGAGGTCTGATTTTTTATATATTTTGAAAAATGTTGGATACTTCTGACTGACGAAATGGCTCTTCTCTCTATTCTTTGTTCTTTGCCTTTCCCTTCATCTTCTTTTACTTCTCCCCAACTTCCTTCTCTCATTCCCACCCATAAAAGAAAAAAAAAATACCCTACCATTATTCCCTTCCCTGCATTCTCAATTTTTAGTTGTTGCTGTTCTGTTCCAACCAGCAGCCTAAATCTTTTAGTTGGAAGTATGTTTGAGAGAGTCAAATCAATGTGAAAAAGTTTAGCTACTCACATTGCCTAGAACACAATGAATTTAACTCTACTCCCCATATCTCCCCATCAAGTATTCCCCTGGCTATAGTCGCCTGGTGTCTGACTGTTTAACCAGCCCATGGTTACTTGATAAGCAGCATCACTTAGTCCTATTAGTTGAGTCTTGGCATAAATTTAACTGCTTCGATATGACCTGACACACTGGATTTCTTAATTATCTAGTGCTGTTATAACAGAAATACTACACATGGATGGCTTTAACAAAAATAAATTTATTCTCTCACAGTCTAGTAGGCTTCAAGTCCAAATTCAGGGCACCAGCTCCAGAGGAAGGCGTTCTCTCTCTATTGGCTCTGAAGGAAGGTCCTTCTGGCCAATCTTCTCCTGGACTAGGAGCTTCTCCGTGCATGATTCCGGGGTCCAAAGGATGTGCTCTGCTCCTGGTGCTTCTTTTTTGGTGGTATGAGGTCCCCCACTCTCTGCTCACTTCCCTTTCCTTTTATTTCTCGTAAAATAAAAGGTGATGCAAGCCACACCCCAGAGAAACTCTCTTACATTGGATCGGGGATGTGACCTTAGTAAGGGTGTTACAATCCCACCCTAATCCTCTTTGACATAAAATTGCAATCACAAAATGGAAGACATCCACACAGTGCTGGGAATCATGACCTAACCAAGCTGACACATATATATTTGGGGGACAAAATTCAAGCTATGACACTGGATATTACAATCATAAGGAATGCACCTAAACAAGGTGGACATATTTCACCGAAGAGGATTGGGTTATTTTATTCAAAGGAACAGCTGAAAAGCGTGTAGTCTGGAAAAGGCATTTGAAAAAGTGGCTATGAACCTTGATCTGGTTCCTAAATTCTCATAACAGAATTGTGACTTCTTAGAATCCAGAATTTGTCTATTTCTTTTTTGTCCCTCTAAGTTAGTCTTAGCAATGATTGTGAAGATGACACAGGACCAGGAAGTGATTTGTTCTGTTGTATACACAGGGTCACTATGAGTTAGAACTGACTAAATGACACCTAACAACAAAAAGTCAGTCTTAAGGAGCCCTGATGATACAATGGTTAAGTGCTCAGCTGCTAACCAAAAAGTTGGCTATTTGAACCCACCAGCCACTCCGTGGGAGAAAGATGTGGTGCAGAAAAGATTACAGTCTTAGAAATCCTGTGGGACAGTTCTAGTCTGTCCTATAAGGTTGCTGCGAGTCGAAATTGACTCGATGGCGATGGGTTTGGTTTTTGGAAGTCAGTCTTGGAGTCCTGAGGTAGTACAAATGGTTAATACACTCAGCTGCTAACTGGAAGGTGGGAAGTTCGGTTCACCCAGAGGCATCTCAGAAGAAAGTGCTGGCAATCTACTTCTGAAAAATCAGGTACTAAAAATCCTATGGAGCGCGGTTCTACTCTGATACACGTGGGCTCGGCGTGAGTCGGAGCTGACTCGACAGCAAGTAGTTTCTCTCTTCTCTATCGCACTGCAATACATTTCCCTCACATGAGTAGTAAAGTGAAAGATGAAAGAAGGCCAAAGGTTTTAAAGCATACTGGTATAGTTTAGAATCTCCATGAGTTCTCTGCAAGTTACCCTGTTTAATAATGTTATTAATTAATATTGCCTACAATGAATAGTAATGATAATCATATTTTATTTTATCCTTCAGATGAATGTGGTATCATCTCATTATAACAGAGCATTATCATTTTTGCAGCAATATTATTTCACCATAGACTTCATTACTTGTTTTAATAATGATAATTCTGTGTCAAAAACCCATGCCTATTTGTCATATTATATGTAGAATAAAGCCTGAGAATTATGTTATCCTTTTTTATCAAAAAAGGGACAACTAAGCCATATAGGAACAACTTGGCTATAAGATGATCAATATCCGTCATTTTATACAATGTATGATATTATACTATAATTCATTTGCTCATGAATGATAGTAAGATTTATCACATAGCCTTTATAGCCACCACTCCTGCCCAATATGATTGTAGTGTACGTTAGGTGTTGGCGTTGTATTAATCCCCAACTACAGCTTCATGGGGTAGGGAGAGTAAAGTATTATCTAGCCTAATGACTTCACAAGTAAAACTGAGTCACGGGGCAAGTGGGAAGTTTACATTATTAAGTGGGTTAAATTTGCCTTGAGAAGTGGGGCTATTTTTCTGAGTTCAGAGAACTCAAAAAGAACAATATAAGGATCTCAACTAATACAATATTCCCCCTTTTCACTTTATTTGTTCAAATTACATGCATAATGGATGTATCTAGTAGATTAAGTTATATATGATCCCAACACCCAGGGAAAACTACTATTTAAATTTTCACATGTAACCTTCAAGAAGTTCTTCTCTTCATTTATAGCAGGTAAAATAGTTTATGCAAAACTCTACTATTGTAAATTAAGATGAATGATACTTTCAAACCGCCTTCTCATTTAAATATATATTCTAACCATAACGTATACTTACTAAGTGATGCAGGCATAAAACAGGGTCTCAGGCATCAAGAAGCTTATAATTTATTTGAAAAAATAAGGCAGACATAAATGCAAGGATATAATCTTTATGATAGCCAGAGCTTTATTCTCTACTGTATCCCCTGAATTGCTCTAATAATGGTTCACAGTAAAAGCTCAATAGATGGCGTTCGATGGATGGATGAAAACCAGTTGCCCTTGAGTCGTTCCTATTCATGATGATCCCGTGTGTGTCAGAGTGGAACTTTGCTTCATAGGGTTTTCAGTGGGTGATTTTCCAGAAACAGATCGTCAAGCCTTTCTTTCAAGGTGCTTTTGGATGAACTTGAACTTCCAACCTTTTGGTTAGCAGCAAAGCATGTTAACTGTAGCATCCAGGGACTCCAGATAAGTGAAAGGTAGCTAAAATGTAGTAACATGCAAACAACTGAAGAGCATGGAATGCGTTGGGTTTATTTTAGATGCTCAAGAAGCTTCACTATGGAGGCTGCTTAACTTGGGCAATGAAAGACGAATGGGTTCAGAGAGAAGGAAGGAGAAGCAGTGTTCTCCAGAAAGGCAATAAGAGGGAAGGCACACAGGAGGGAAAGCATGATGACATTCCCCATGAGGCAACACTGGCTTGGACTTGACTGCAGGGGTTGCGAAAGCTTGACTAAGGGGAGTATTTTATCTTTCAGGAATTTGAAAGCCAGCCTATATTCATGATAAACTTGCTGCCCATGAGAATTATATATGAAGAAAAGTCCCTAACGTGAATATTCAGAATAAATTTGATGCAGAAAAAAATTTCAAATTCTTATGGAATCAAGACTGTCTGGAGCCATTGTGGCTAAATGAACTCCTGAAACTATTGCCCTGAGATAATATTTAAACCTTAAGCCAGAAATATCCCCCGAAGTCTTCTTTAAACAAAACAATAAAACCAAGAAACCAAACCCACTGACGTCAAGTTAATTCCGACTCCAAGAGACCCCATAGTGTTTCCAGGGCTATAAATCTCTATGGAAGCACACTGCCACATCTTTCTCCTGCAGAGCTGCTGATAGTTTTGAAGGACTAACCTTTTGGTTAGGAGACAATTGCTTTAACCACTGTACCACCAGAGCTCACTTCAGCTTAATTAATAAAGAATGTCTGTCTTAAGCATAGTGCTCTTTGAAAAAACTATTTAAGGAGCCCTGGTGGCACAGTGATTCAGCACTTGGCTGCTAACTGAAAGGTCATTGGTTCAAATCCACCAGCCACTCTGCAGGAGAAAGATGTGCCATTCTGCTTCCATGAAGATTTCAGCCTTGGAAACCCTATAGGGCAGTTCTGCTCTGCCCTACAAGGTTCATATGGTATCAAACTGACAACAGCAACTCAAAAAGTTACATAGGAAGCCTAGGTGAAAGTGAGTTTATGTTAATGGGGAGGAACAATTCAGAAAAGGAAGGTGAGAATGATTGTACAACTTGAAAAATGTAATACCACTGAATCGTACATGTAGAAATTATTAAATTGGTGTAGGTTTTGCTGTGTATATTTTCAACAACAACAAAAAAAAATTAAAAAAAGAATAAATTTGAGGCAGGATAAGCTGAAAACAAAAAGAATTGACAATGGAAAGAGCCTGGTCATAAAATAAAAAATACCTGAACCTGACGAGTGGCAGTGTGAAACAGGCATAAATGGATGCAAATGAATGGGACTCACTACAATTGGTAATGAACAAAGAACGAGAGACAGACTGTATATTACTTGTAGGTGCTGGTGAGGTAAGAGCACAAACATGGTAGACAGGACTCCACTCTTTCCTGACTGTGCAATGTTGATGACATTATTCAACTTTCTGGACATCAGTATCCTCGTATCTATAATGGAAACACTAAAATCTTCCCCATAAAGAGCCCTGGCGGTACAATTGTTAAGCACTCAGTGGCAGTCTGAATCCATCTGGTGGCTCCGTGGGAGCAAGTCCTGGCAATCTGTTTCTGTAAAGACTACAGCATAGAAAACCCTATGGAGCAATTTTAGACTGTCATATAAGGTCGTTGTGATGGTTAAGGTTGTGTGTCAACTTGGCTAGCCATGATTCTCAGTGGTTTGGCAGTTATGATGCAGTTTGGCAAATATGCAGTGATATAATCACCTCCATAATGAGATCTGATATAATGTAATCACTTCCATGATGAGATCTGCTATGAGCAGCCAATTAATTGAAAAGTAATTTCCTTCAGGTTGTGGCCTGTATCCAATATATGTGATTTTCTGCCAAAGCTCACTGGCTTTTGCTCTCTCTGACTTCTGCATCTGGCTCACATCGGACCTCCAGTTTATGGGACTTGAGCTAGCAGCTTACCTGCCAGTCTGGGAATTCATCAGCCTCCACAGCCTGTGAGCCAGAAGCCTAGTGTCTGACCTGCCAATCTGGGGTTCATCAGCCCCTGCAGCTATGTAAGTCAGTAGAAGCCTCCAGCCTGACCCACAGACTTGGGACATTACAGCCTCTAAAACTGTGTGAGATATTTCCCTTATGTAAATCTCCCTTTCTACAAATACACACACACACACACTTTACTGATTTTGTTTCTTTAGAGAACCAAGTCTAAGACATTTGGTACCGAGAATGGTTCTAGAGAAACAAAATTGTAGGGATGAATTTTCTAAACTGATTCTCAAATCTGGTTATTCTTAAAGATGTTGATGACTTTGCTTCCAGTAGTAAAGAGGGCACTGCTAATCCATGGTGTGAAGTAGCAGTAGAAATACATGAAATACCTCCAAAGGATCAGGTACTGGTGAGAGGCAAAGCTCTGGGTGATCACAGTTTGATATCTTTCTTCAATTTTTTTTCAGAATGAGAAGTATAAAGAAGTTGATTGGTTGGTTCTACTTTCACTAGGCAAAGTGGTGAAAGAAAGAGATGAGCTCAGAGCTTCAGAATTACAGCTCAAGCACTGCATAAACAACTTCAAAGTCACCACTTTTGCCTTGAAAGAAAGCCTTATGTCTAGTAGTAACAGAGCTGATATTGCTGAAAACCAAAGTCTTATTCTAAGAGTGGTTGAATTACAACACCAGTTGAATTCCCAACCTCAAATGGTGTCTGAAGTTAAAGTGAGGGCATTAATTTGGAAAAAAATGGGATCCTGAAACTTGTAATGGGAACATATGAGCAGATAATCAGGAAACTGGGGACACAGAGCCCCTAAATTCTATTAAATCAATCCTGCCAACAGAACAAGTCCTTTCGCTCCCACCTGAAGAGATTACTTCATCTTTGTCTGCTAAGCCACCCTACCCAGTAAAACCTTTAGTCCCTCCACCCTTATCTGATCAGATTAAACTAGCTGTGTCTGAATCAGCCTTTGTTTGAGTCATCTCTTAGGGAGGTGTCTAAGTCATTGCCTGGGGCATCACCTGAGGCATATGCCTTACAAAACATTGCTGAGTGTTCTCAGAATACATCCCCATCACTCATTTTTGTTTCCAGACCTATAACAAGACTTAAGTCTCAGTGAGCCCCAAAAGGTGAGTACAAAGCATGACCCAGGAGAAGGTACACTACACTCCAAAAGAACTGCTTGATTTTTCTAATTTGTACAAACAGAAACCTGAGCAATATGTGTGGGAATGGTTATTAAGTGTATGGGATAATGGTGCAAGGAACATAAAGTTGAATCAGTCTCGGTTTATTGATATGAGCCCATTTAGCACAGATTCTTCATTCACTGTTTCAGCTCGAGATGTTAGGAAAGGATCTGATAGTTTATTTGATCTGTTTGCTGAAACATGGTGGCCTGCAATAAGTCAAGTTGAAGTACCAGACCTGCACTGGTATCCTGTAGAAGAATGTATTCAAAGGCTTAGGGAAATTGGCATGCTAGAGTGGATTTATCAAGTTAGACCTACAGACCCACACGTGGAATGCCCAGAGGACACACATTTTACCACAACTGTGAGGAACAAATTAGTGAAGGCAACCCCAACATCCTTGAAGACTGCTGTGGTTGCTATTTTACGTAAGCCAGATTTGACAATGGGAACTGCCCTAACTGCATTAAGACACCTAACTGCAATGGAGCTGATCAGGCCTAATGGTGGTAGGTGCCAAGTGACAGCCCTCAACAGACAAAAGACAAGTGTTGTGGTTACCATAGTGGACAGCAGAGTCAAAACAGTAATCAGGATAGTCTGACTCCTATGGACTTATGGTGTTGGATGCTTAGTCCTTGTGTCCCTAGGAGTGAAATAGATGGGAAATCTACTAAATATTTACTTGATCTATACAAGCAGAAGAATTCTAGGTCATATGAAGAGCAGTCTAACTCGAATTGCCATAATAGAGAGTCACAGCTCCTCAATCAATTCCCAGATCGAGCCAGTCACAGACTCACAACACCTTGAATGAAGGTGAGGCTGGGTCCCTGTGAGGAAGGGCTCCACTATACTACCAAAAATTTTTCCCGGTAATGTTTCTCTCAGTCCTCCCCAAAGTGATCTACAGCCTTTTAAGGGAGTGAATATTCATTAGGGAAAAGGAAATAATCAGACTTTTTGGAGATTTCTGGATACTGGCTCTAAACTAAAACTAATTCTGTTGTTGTTGTTAGGTGCTGTCGAGTCATAGCGACCCTATGCAAAACAGAACAAAACACTGCCTGGTCCTGCGCCATCCTTACAATTATTGCTATGCTTGAGCTCATTGTTGCAGTCACTGTGTCAATCCACCTTGTTGAGGGTCTTCCCTCTTTTCCGCTGACCTTTTCTCTGCCAAGCATGATGTCCTTCTCCAGGGACTGATCCCTCCTAACAACATGTCCAAAGTATGTAAGACGCAGTCTCGCCATCCTTGCCTCTAAGGAGCATTCTGGCTGCACTTCTTCCAAGACAGATTTGTTCGTTCTTCTGGCAGTCCATGGTATAGTCAATATTCTTCGACAACACCACAATTCGAAAGCGTCAGTTCTTCTTCGGTCTTCCTTATTCATTGTCCAGCTTTCACATGCATATGATGTGATTGAAAATACCATGGCTTGGGTCAGGTGCACCTTAATCTTCAGGGTGACATCTTTGCTCTTCAACACTTTGAAGAGGTCCTTTGCAGCAGATTTACCCAATGCAATGTGTCTTTTGATTTCTTGACTGCTGCTTCCATGGCTGTTGATTGTGGATCCAAGGAAAATGAAATCCTTGACAACTTCAATCTTTTCTCTGTTTATCATGATGTTGTTCATTAGTCCAGTTGTGAGGATTTTTTGTTTTCTTTATGTTGATGCACAATCCATACTGAAGGCTGTGGTCTTTGATCTTCATTAGTAAGTGCTTCAAGTCTTCTTCACTTTCAGCAAGCAAGGTTGTGTCATCTGCATAACGCAGGTTGTTAATGAGTCTTCCTCTAATCCTGATGCCCCATTCTTCATATAGTCCAGCTTCTCGTATTATTTGTTCAGCATAGAGATTAAATAGGTATGGTGAAAGAATACAACCCTGACACACACCTTTCCTGACTTTAAACCAAACAGTATCCCCTTGTTCTGTCCGAACAACTGCCTCTTGATCTATGTACAGGTTCCTCGTGAGCACAGTTAAGTGTTCTGGAATTCCCATTCTTCGCAGTGTTATCCATAGTTTGCTACGATCCACACAGTCAAATGCCTTTGTATAGTCAGTAAAACACAGGTAAACATCCTTCTGGTATTCTCTGCTTTCAGCCAGGATCCATCTGACATCAGCAATGATATCCCTGGTTCCACATCCTCTTCTGAAACCAGCCTGAATTTCTGGCAGTTGCTGCAGCTGTTTTTGAATGATCTTCAGCAAAATTTTGCTTGCATGTGGTATTAATGATATTGTTCTATAATTTCCACATTCGGTTGGATCACCTTTCTTGGGAATAGGCATAAATATGGATCTCTTCCAGTCAGTTGGCCAGGAAGCTGTCTTCCATATTTCTTGGTGTAGACGAGTGAGCACCTCCAGCACTGCATCTGTTTGTTGAAACATCTCAATTGATATTCCATCAATTCCTGGAGCCTTGTTTTTTGCCAATTCCTTGAGAGCAGCTTGGACTTCGTCTTTCAGTACCATCGGTTCCTGATTATATGCCACCTCTTGAAATGGTTGAATATTGACTAATTCTTTTTGGTATAATGACTCTGTGTATTCCTTCCATCTTCTTTTGATGTTTCCTGCATCGTTTAATATTTTCCGCATGGAATCCTTCACTATTGCAACTTGAGGCTTGAATTTTTTCTTCAGTTCTTTCACCTTGAGAAACATCGAGGGTGTTCTTCCCTTTTGGTTTTCCATCTCCAGCTCTTTGCACATGTCATTATAATACTTTATTTTGTCTTCTCGAGAGGCGTTTGAAATCTTCTGTTCAGTTCTTTTACTTCATCAATTCTTCCTTTTGCTTTAGCTGCTCGATGCTCAAGAGCAAGTTTCAGAGTCCCCTCTGACATCCATCTTGGTCTTTTCTTTCTTTCCTGTCTTTTCAGTGACCTCTTGCTTTCTTCATGGATGATATCCTCGATGTCATTCCACAACTCGTCTGCTCTTCGGCCACTAGCGTTCAATGCGTCAAATCTATTCTTGAGATGGTGTCTAAATTCAGGTGGGTTATACTCAAGGTCATATTTTGGCTCTCATGGACTTGCTCTGATTTTCTTCAGTTTCAGCTTGAACTTGCATATGAGCAATTGATGGTCTGTTCCACAGTTGGCCCCTGGCCTTGTTCTGACTGATGATATTGGGCTTTTCCATCATCTCTTTTCACAGATGTAGTCAATTTGATTTCTGTGTGTTCCATCTGGTGAGGTCCGTGTGTATAATTGCCATTTATGTTGGTGAAAGAAGGTATTTGCAATGAAGAAGTCGTTGGTCTTGCAAAATTCTATCATTCGATCTCTGGCATTGTTTCTATCACCAAGGCCATATGTTCGAACTACTGTTCCTTCTTCTTTATTTCCAACTTTCGCATTCCAATCGCCAGTAATTATCAATACATCTTGATTGCATGTTCGATCAATTTCAGACTGCAGTAGCTGATAAAAATCTTCTATTTCTTCATCTTTGGCCCTAGTGGTTGGTGTGTAAATTTGAATAATAGTTGTATTAACTGGTCTTCCTTGTAGGCATATGGATATTATCCTATCACTGACAACGTTGTACTTCAGAATAGATCTTTAAAAGTTCTTTTTGACGATGAAAGCCTCACTATTCCTCTTCGAGCTGTCATTCCCAGCCTAGTAGACTATACGATGGTCTGATTCAAAATGGCCAATACCAGTACATTTCAGCTCACTAATACCTAGGATATTGATGTTTATGCATTCCATTTCATTTTTCATGATTTCCAATTTTCCTAGAGTCATACTTCACACATTCCAGGTTCCAATTATTAATGGATGTTTGGAGCTATTTCTTCTCATTTTGAGTCGTGCCACATCAGCAAATGAAGGTCCTGAAAGCTTTAGTCCATCCATGTCATTAAGGTCAACTCTACCTTGAGGAGGCAGCTCTTCCCCCAGTCATCTTCTGAATGCCTTCCAACCTGGAGGGCTCATCTTCCAGCACTATATCAGACAATGCTCTGCTGCTATTCATAAGGTTTTCAGGGGCTAATGCTTTTCAGAAGTAGACTGCCGGGTGCTTCTTCCTAGTCTGTCTTAGTCTGGAAGCTCAGCTGAAACCTGTCCTCCTTGGGTGACCCTGCTGGTATCTGAATACCAGTGGCATAGCTTACGGCATCACAGCAACACACAAGCCCCACAGTACAACAAACTGACAAACACATAGAGGAAACTAATTCTAGGAGACCCAGAATGTCACTGTGCCCTACCACTCAGGGTTGGGGCATACCGAGTTCAGCTTGTTAATAGAGTCTTAGCTCAGTTTCGGTTCACAGTGGCTCCAATTGGTCCCCAAACCCCTCCTGCAGTGATTTCCCCAGTTCCGGAATGTATAACTGGAATAGAGATACTCAGCAACAGGCAGAACCCCCACACTGGATCCTTGACAAGTGCAGTATGGACTATTATGGTAGGTATCTTGGTCATCTAGTGCTGCTATAAGATATACCACAAATGGATGGCTTTAACAAAGAGAAAATTATTTTCTCACAGTCTAGTAGGCTAGAAGCCTGAATTCAGGGTGCCAGCTCTAGGGGAAAGCTTTTTCTCTCTGTCAGTTCTGGAGGAAGGTCCTTGTCACCGATCTTCCCCTAGTCTAGGAGCTTCTGAGCACAGGGACCATGGGCTCAAAGGACATGCTATTCGCCTGGCTCTTGTTTCTTGGTGGTATGAGTCCCCCCGCCCCTGCCCTTTGCTCGATTTTCTCTTATATTTCAAAAGAGATTGGCTTAAAACACAATCTAATCTTGTAGATCGAGCCCTGTCTCGTTAACATAACTGCCACTAATCCCATCTCATTAACATCATAGTGATAGGATTTAGAACACATAGGACAATGACAAAACGGCAGACAATCACACAATACTGGGAATCGCAGCCTAGCCAAGTTGATAGATATTTTTGGGAGACATAATTCAGACCCTGACAGTAGAAAAAGCCATGTAGAAGCCATTAAAACTGCCTTTACCTAGGGAAATTGTAAACCAAAAGCAATACCGCATGCCTGAAGGGCTTGAAGGATGCTGGGGTGGTGATTCCCTCCACATCCCCATTCAACTCGCCTATTTGGCCTGCACAAAAAGCAGATGGATGTTGGGGAATTACAGTGAGTTATTGAAAACTTTAAGCAGGTGGTAGCCCCAATTACAGCTGTTGTTCCAGGTATAAATCTCTTTACAGTAAAACTGCCCCATAGATTTTCCAAGGAGTGGCTGGTAGATTTGAACTGCCAATCTTTTGGTTAGCAGCTTGAGCTCTTAACCACTGCACCACCAGGGTTCTCTCTCTCTCTCTGTGTGTGTATAGATATATACACACTTCACTGATTTTGCTTCTCTAGAGAATGCAGCCTAAGACATTCTCTATGAGTTGTAATAGACAATGGCACCCAACAGTAAAACAAAAACTTGCCTATAAGCTTGTACAGGGAATGAATGAACTAAAGCTTGTAAAGGATTAGTTCAAGGTATTCACTCCAAAAGCTGGCACCTTTTAACAGCGTTTTATATTTGGCGCCTCTACTAATTTTTTTTTCAACTGCTTTAAAAATTTGTATTATGTAATAATTGATACATCACAGAGTGCACGTGGTATGTGCTAAGAAGCATGATAACAAACCAAACACCATGAACTGATCATCCATCTTCTAAACTATAACAGAATTAATATCACTGAAGCCCTTTTTGCTCGACTTCCCTGTTCCAGAGGCAAGCAGTATGTTGACTTTTTAAGTACAGTTTTTGAGGCATAGTTTACATACAATAAAATGCAGCCATCTTAAATACTTAGTTACATAAATTTTGATAAATATATATACTACCCCCAGTAATGAATGTGACAAATGTATAACCTCCACACTAAGAAAGATGTGGAATAATTCTATCCCCCTAAATAGTCCCTCTATGTCCCTTTACAGTCAGTCCCAACTGCATCAATTTGTTCAAGGCAACCACTGATTTGATCTATTTCTATACATTTGTTTTGCCCATTTTAGAACTTTATCTGAATGGAAGCATTTGTTGTGTCTGGCTTGGTACACTTAATGCAGCGTTTAGAGTCATCCATGTTGCTGTGTGTATCAGCAGTTCATTCATTTCTACAGTTGAGTAGACTATGTCACGTAGAATGTGGCCACAACTGAAGACATTTGGTTTGTTTCTAGTTTGAGCTGTTATCAATAAAGCTGCTATGAACATTCATGTACAAGACTTTCTGTATTTTTCACATAGGAGTGAACTTTCTGGGCCATAGGATAGATGAATTTTTATCTTTATAAGAAACTGACAAACTGTTGTGCCATTTCACTCCCACAAGAAATATATGAGAGTTCAGGCCACTCCTCATCCTCACCAATATCGCGTATTGTAAGACTTTACATCTAGACTTTCTAATTTGTATACAATAGGTGTCTCATTGTGGTTTGAATTTTCTTTTGCCTATTTGCAGTAATGCTGAGTATGTTTTCATCTGTTTATTGGCAAGAAGTACGACTATCTTCTGAAGTGTCTGTTCAAGTCCTTTGTCCATTTATCAGGCTCTTTGTTTTCTTGTAATTGAGTTGTATGAGTTACTTATAAATTCCAAAAGCAAGTTTTTTTGTCAGAGAGATGCATTACAAATATTTCTCTGGGTCTTTGGCCTGCCTTTTCATTTCCTCAATGGTTGTGTTTAGAGGGGCAGGGTTTTAATTTTAGTGCAACGCAAGTTATTAGCTGCTTTTCCTTTATAGTTTCTGCATTTGTGTCCTAAGAAATTTTTACTTGCCTCAAGATTGTAAAGATTTTCCCTTGTGTTTCCTCTTAGAAATGTAATAGTTTAATTCGTACAAGTATCTAGTAAAGTAGGCATTATTATCCCCATTTCAAATTTATGAAAATAAACATATTAAGGCAGAGGTGGTAAAAGTATACATTCAACACAAGCTTGTCCAATCTCCTGAATGACAGGTAGGCTAAAGCATAATAGCTATAAGACTGAGACTTAAAAATCCTGCACTCTAACCCCAAATCCTCTACCTCTGGGTTGTGTGGCCTCGTATAAGTAACTTCCCTACATAGGAGCTCAATTTCCTTATTTGTTAAATGAGAGGTTAGGATGGAAAACCTCCATGTTTGCTGCCAGTGCTAATTTTATAAGTAAGCAAAGCCCAGTCTCCTTTAATATGGGCTCTTGAAGGCCAATTGCAAGCTGCCTCTGGAAGCTTCTAACGCATGCCGTAAATGATGTGTAAACTCCTTCAGCCCTAGCTAACAGGGATGCAGGCCAGGGATGGAATACCCAATGAGCAAGGTACACATGGGCTTACTTGCTCTACTTTAATAATCTGTAGTGCATAATTTCAAATGGATTTCACCACATTTGATGTGGTGTAGAAAGGTAAAATTCTGCACTACACATTTGTAAATAAACACAAGTAAGCCCATGTATACCTTGCTTATTGGTTAATCTGCCCCTCATGCAGGCACTGCTGTGCCATTTCACCTGGGTATGCTGGCTACATTCCAATCTATGTAATTACATTCTGCAGCCCCAGTCTCCCCTGAAGTTTCATTGGAATGGACTGCGAGGTATCCCACACCCCAGCCTGCCCTGTCTTCCTCAGCGGTTGGGAACTATCCTTTCTCCGTGAAACAACGGCCAGGCCTTCCCCCAAAAGTGGCCTCCGTGTACAGTTCCTGCATTGGGATTCCCTTAGGACGTTTGAATTGGGGAAGCCTTGAGATCAAAGGAGTTCTATGAATGGAAAGGGCTCAGCTAGAGGCTAGGGTTACTCCCTCCAAGCACTGAGAAGAAACTCAGAGCCTGGGCCACAGGAGGAACAATGATGTAGGCGAGGACATAATTTGGAAGGATGATTACAGTTTTTCTTTTTATTTTTTTCTATTTTTCAGGGAAATGAAAAAATATGGTTCTAGGCAGTAAACAAATGCAAGCCTGTGTTTATTTCCATGGGGCTGCTGCTCCAGAGGTAACCTCGCTAATTAGATTTTTTTGTAATTTTGTTATTAGATCTTTGTTAATGAGATCACACCATCACATCCTGCCTGCAGTCTCCCTGGGCTGTTTTGGAAGTCTGCACATGAGAAAGCTGAGAGATGCGCCTGCGTGGGAGGCAAATATTCATTATGCATATAATGATACTTGTTTTTATGATGGACATTTTAAACATGCCAAAAACCCACTGTGGTAGACGGAGTGGACAGTTATCTTTGGCTTAGGAAAGAAGCTGATGCTCCTGATTAAGAAGGAGTGGTCGGATCGCAAATAAACTGTTCCCCATGAACTAATCCTGCTGTAAATGGTGATTCGCTGATCTACTTTTCCTAATGCGCTAGCATGCCAGTCAATTTTTTTTTTCATCTTTCCTTATTTATTTCTACCTTATCGATACTCTAGTTCAGTCAACATTCAGGAAATCAAGAACTTGTTCATTCTGTTGGTTATAACAATTTAGCTCTGGACTAGGGACATCTGTGATGTGCTGATGACGTTTAATTCTGCAGCCCATGACTTCACTCTCCAACTTTGGCTCTTCTTCCCTGCAAAATGAGGGGCTTGGGCTCCTCTGAGGTCCTTGTCAGCTGCATCAGGCTATGGTTTGAGAGTCTAACCTCTCTGCATGCATGGTGCCCTTGCACTTGAGTGTGAGTGAGTGTGCAGTTGGCCTTCATACACTGAAGCCATAGATCCGCCTTGTGAAAATAGTTGCTGTTTTTACAAATTGCTTCACTTACAAAATAATAGAACAATGGGAGTTCTCCTGGTTGAAGGAAGAATATTTGCCCTTTACGTCATTACTAAATCTGACAAAAGTTTCTAATTAAGAATTGCTCTTAAAATGAAGAGCAGGATCACAGTTTATTACCTCCCAGAATTATCCCTCTTTCATCTTTCATAGCACTGTCTTTATTTTGTTCTCTTTGCTACACTTTGCTTTTCCCTTCAGATTTAAAGGTGCCTGCTGTAATGACAGAGGCTGCCGCTGAAATGTTATGCCAAGAGCTTGAATGCTCATACAGCCATTATTTATATGCAGTGAAATCCACCTTGTTTTCCTATGATCTACAGGTAAACCGGCTGTAGGAAAAAATGGAAATAAGGAAATTTATGGTCTCATTTCTACTCTCACACTAATTAAATTATCCTGGCCTACTCATGTCACTTTTCTGGCTTAATATCAAAAATAAGAATATCTGACACCTAAGTCACAGGGATGTTGTGGAAAATAAATGCATTCATTTATTTATTCATTCAAAAATATTTGTTAAATGCCTATTACCAAAAAAATGACTATTGTTGGAACTTTGATGAGTAAGATATAGTTCTGCCTCTCAAATTTTTGTACTCTAAAGAAGACAACATGTAGATAAATGAAACTCCAGAGAAGATAAAATGTATGTAGAAGTATAAAGAATGAAATAGTAGAGCAAAATATTTTTAAAGAAACAGTGGGATCTGCATGGAAAACTTCATGGGTAGAGTGACATTTGAGCTGGGTCTAGAACTACAGATGGGGTAGGCTCCATCACATGTAGGAATGGCTATATCAAAACAGTGTTTCAGGATAACTTCTCCCAGAAACAATGTGCAAAAATCAGTAGAGAAGGAAACAGATTGGATCAAATGCAATGATATGTCCGAAAGTGCTTCGTATACAACCAACAATGCAATATAAGTGAACATATGATTACCATTATCAAAAGCTAATCAAAGAGAAATACTCTTTGGGGAATGAACTGAGATTCAGAAAATTGAGGCCAAAGCCATACTTATGAAATTGTCTGTGAGGTCATAAACGTGCAGTTAGCCTCACTGGGTATGGGTAAGATACTCTGTCCTGCCCTGCTTTCTTCCCAGGGTTATTGAGAGAATCGAGTTGTTTGAAAACTACAGTGGACCATGAAGATTTAAGGGATACTGAGAGTGGTGGTAAGTATGATGATGTAAGCATTTAGAATATGGAAAAGGAAAAACTTATAGGAGTTATTTTGACTACCTTACTGGATTATGATTTGTCAGAAAACGGGCCATGTCCAAAAAAAAAAAAAAATTGTAAAGACAGCAACATTTTCTTAGTGGTCTCATTTTCACTCTAAACATTCGTGGTCTCTCAAACAATCTCTTCTACACACACGTACAAACATATACACAGACATACAAATGCCATCAATCCCAATGAATTCTTTTTTTCCCCATATATATAGTTGTTTATGTTGTTCAGAAAAGGTATTTCTGATGAATAAGTTATTAGTCTTGAAGACTCCTTTAATGCTTCTCTGGCACTGTTTCTATCACACAGACAATATTGTCTAACTACTGATCCTTCTTCTTTGTCTCCAACTTTCACATTCCAATCACCAGTAATTATCAATGCACCTCGACTGCATTTTTGATCAATTTCAAACTGCAGAAGTTGGTAAAAGTCTTCGATTTCTTCATTCTTGGCATTAATAGTTGGTTGGTAAATTTGAATAATATTTGTATTAATTGGTCTTCTTTGTAGGCGTAAAGATATCCTATCACTGACAGTGTTGTACTTCAGGACAGACATTGAAATGTTCTTTATGACGATGAGTATGATGCCATGCCTTTTCAATTTGTCCTTCTTGCATAGTTGTTGTTGTTGTTAGGTGCCATCGAGTTGGTTCTGACTTTCAGTGACCCTATGTACAACAGAATGAAACATCGTCAGGCTCTGTGCCATTCTCACAACCATTGCTATGCTTAATCCCATTGTTGCAGCCACTGTGTCAATCCATCTCCTTAAGGATTTTCCCCTTTTTTGCTGACCCTCTACTTTAGCAAGTGTGACGTCCCTGTCCAGACACTGACCCCTCCTGATATCATGTCCAAAATATGTGAGATGCAGTCTCTTCATCCTTGCTTCCAAGGGCCATTCTGGCTGTACTTCTTCCAAGACAGATTGGTTCTTTCTTCTGGCAGTTCATGTTATATTCAGTATTCTTCACCAATACCACCAATACCGTAACTCAAAGGCATCAATTCTTCTTCAGTCTTCCTTATTCACTGTCCAGCTTTCACATGCATATGAGGCAATTGAAAACACCAAAGGCTTGGGTCAGGGCTACCTTAGTCTTCAAGGTGACATCTTTATTTTCAATACTTTAAAGAGGTCTTTTGCAGCAAATTTGCCCATTGCAATGCATCTTTTGATTTCTTGACTGCTGCTTTTTCGGGTGTTGATTGCAAATCAGAGTAAAATGAAATCCTTGACAGCTTCAGTTTTTTCTCCATGTATCGTGACGTTGCTTATTGGCCCAGTTGTGAGGATTTTTTTTTTTTTTTTTTATGTTGAGGTGTAATCCATACTGAAGGCTGTGGTCTTTGATCTTCATCAGTAAGTGCTTCAAGTCCTCTTAACTTTCAGCAAGCAAGGTTGTGTCATAATGCATAACACAGGTTGTTAATGAGTCTTCCTCCAATCCTGATGCCCTGTTCTTCTTCATATAGTCCAGTTATCAGATTCTTTTCTCAGTATGCAGACTGAATTGGTATGGTGAAAGGATAAAACCCTGACACACACCCTTCTTGTCTTTAAACCGTGCAGTATTCTCTTGTTCTGTTAGAACAACTGCTTCTTGACCTGTGTACAGATTCCTCATGAGCACAATTAAATGTTCTGGAATTCCCTTTCTTTGCAACGTTATCCACAATTTGCTATGATCCACGCAGTCCAATTCCTTAAAAAAAAAATGCCTTAACATAGTCCATAAAACACAGGTAAGCACCTTTCTGGTATTCTCTGCTTTCAGCCAGAATCCATCTAACATCAGCAATGATATCCCTGGTTCCATGTACTCTTCTCAATCTGGCTTGCATTTCTGTCAGTTTCCTGTCAATATACTGCTGCAGCCACTTTTGAATGATCTTCAGCAAAATCTTACTTATGAGTGATATTAATGACATTGTTCAATAGTTTCCACATTTGATTGGATCACATATTTTGGGAATAGGCATAAATGTGGACCTCTTCTAGTCAATTGGCCAGGTAATTATCTTCCAAATTTCTTGGCACAGAGGAGTGAGCACTTCCAGCGCTGCCTCCGTTTGTTGAAACATCTCAATTGTTAATCTGTCAGTGCCTTGAGCCTTGTTTTTCACCAAGCCTTCAGTGCAGATTGAATTTCTCCCTTCAGTACCATTGGTTTCTGATCATATGCTAACTCCTGAAATGGTTGGACATTAACCAATTCTTTTTGATATAGTTACTCTGTGTATTCCTTCCATCTTCTTTGCATGCTTCCTGCATGGTTTAATATTTTCCCTGTAGAATCTATCATTTTTGCAACTCAAGGCTTGAGTTTTTTCTTCAGTTCTTTCAGCTTTGGAAATGTCAAGTATGTTCTTCCCTTTTGCTTTTCTATCTCCAGGTCTTTGCTCATGTCATTATAATACTTTACTTTGTTTTCTCTAGCCACCCTTTGAAATCTTCTGTTCAGCTCTTTTACTTCATCATTTCTTCCTTTTGCTTTAGCTACTTAATGTTCAAGAGCAAGTTTCAAAGTCTCTTCTGACATCCATTTTGGTCCTTTCTTTCTTTCCTGTCTTTGTTAATGACCTCTTGCTTTCTTCATGTGTGATGTCCTTGATGTTATTCCACAACTCATCTGGTGGTCAGTCATTAGTGTTCAATGCATCAAATCTTTTCTTGAGATGGTCTCAAAATTCAGGTGGGATATACTCAAAGTCATACTTTGGCTCTTGTGGACTTGTTTTAACTTTCTTCAGTTTCAATTTGAACTTGTATATAAGAAATTGATGGTCTGTTCCACAGTTAGCCCCAGCCTTGCTCTGACTGATGATATTGAGCTTTTTCATTGTCTTTTTCCACAGATGCAGTCAATTTGATTCCTGTGTATTCCATCTGGCAAGGTCCATGAGTATAGTCTCCTTTTATGTTGTTAAAAAAAGGTATTTCCAATGAAGCAGTCTTGGTCTTGCAAAATTCTGTCATCGCTTCTGTCACCAAGGTCATATTTTCCAACTACTAATCCTTGTTTCCAACTTTCGCATTCCAATCACCAGTAATTATCAATGCAGCCTGACTGCATAGTCGATCAATTTCAGGCTGCAGAAGTTGGTAAAAGTTTTCAATTTCTTCGTCTTTGGTCTTAGTGGTTAGTGCATAAATTTGAATAATAGTCGTATTAACTGGTTCTCCTTGTAGGCATCTGTATATTATCCTATCAATGACAGCATTGTACTTCAAGATAAACCATTGCCATGGATTTGATTCCAACTCATAGCGACCCTGTAGGACAGAGTAGAACTGCCCCATAGAGTTTCCAAGGAGCGCCTGGCGGATTTGAACTGCCAACCTCTTGGTTAGTAGCTGTAGCACTTAACCACTACGCCACCAGGGTTTCCCTGTACCTCAAGATAGATCTTGAAATTTTTTTTTTTACAATGAATGCAACACCATTCCTCTTCAAGTTGTCACTCCCGGCCTCGTAGACTATATGAGTGTCTGATTCAAAATGGCCAATGCCAGTCCATTTCAGCTCACTAATGCCTAGGATATCGATGTTTATATGTTTCATTTTTGACGATTTCCAATTTTCCTAGATTCATACTTCATACATTCCATATTCCAATTATTAATGGATGTTTACAGCTGTTTCTTCTCATTTTGAGTCGTGCTGTCATGTATTGGATTGTGTCCCCCCAAAAATATGTCTCAGCTTGATTAGGCCATGATTCCCAGTATTGTGTCCTCCATTTAATGATTGTATGTTTATGTTGAGAGGATTATGGTGGGATTGTAACACCACCCTTACTCAGGTCACCTCCCTGATCCAAAGTAAAGAGAGTTTCCCTGGGTTGTGGCCTGTACCACCTTTTATCTGTCAAGAGACAAAAGGAAACAGAAGCAAGCAGAGAGTTGGGGACCTCATACCACCAAGAAGCTCTTCGACCAGGGAAAGATTGAGAACAAACAACTTCCTCCAGAGCCCACAGAGAGAGAAAGCCTTCCTCTGGAGCTGATGCCCTGAATTTGGACTTGTAGCCTACTAAACAAAACTAAACCAAACCCAGTGCTGTTGAGTCAATTCCTGGCAGATTCAAACTGCCGATGCTTTGGTTAGCAGCCGTTGCACTTAACCACTACACAACCAGGGTTTCCTGTAACCTACTAGACTGTGAGAAAATTAATTTCTCTTTGTTAAAGCCATCCACTTGTGCTATTTCTGTTATGGCAGCACTAGATGACTAAGACAAGTGCCGTATCAGCAAATGAAGCTCCTGAAAGCTTGACTCCATCCATGTCATTAAGGTCAACTCTACTTTGAGGAGGCACCTCTTCCCCAGTCATATTTTGCCTACCTTCCAACCTGAGAGGCTCATCTTCTGGCACTGTATCAATGTCTCACTACTATTGATAAGGTTTTCACTGGCTGTTTCTTTTCAGAAGTAGACCGCCAACTCCTTCTTCCTAGTATGTCTTAGTCTGGAAACTCAGTTGAAACCTCTCCACCATGGGTGACCTTGCTTGTGTTTGAGTACTTGTAGCATAGCTTCCAAAATCACAGCAGCACACAAGCCCCCACAGTACTACGAACAGCATAGTAGGCCATATTATTATCTGATTCAAAATGACCAACACCAGTCTGTTTCAGTTCACTAATCCATAAAAAAAAAAAAAAAAGGATACCAATATTCAAGCATGCCATTTCAGTTTTAATAACTTCTAATTGTCCTTGATTCATATTTTGTACGTTCTACATTCCAATTACTAATGGATGTTCACAACTGTTTCTTCTAACTTTGAGTCATTCCACACCAGCAAAGGAAGGTACTAAAAGCCTTACCATCCATGTCATTTAAGGTCTACTTTTTTACTTTGAGGAGGCAACTCTTCCCCAGTGTATTTTGAGTGCTTTATAACCTGAGGGGCTCATCTTCTAGCACTGTACCAGACACTATTCTGCTGCTATCCATTAGTTTTTCATTGGCTGATTTTTTTTGTCAGAAGTAAATGTGAAGTCCTTATTCCCAGTCTGACTTAGCCTGGAAGCTCTGCTGAAATCTATCCACCATGGACGACCCTGTTGGTATTTGAAATTCTGATGTCATAGCTTCCTGCATCACAGCAACATACAAGCCACTACAGGACAACAGACAAGTCTCCTATAAGAGAAACTTAAAAACTCAATTCTAACATGGTATAATTGGAACCAATCAAAAACCAAACCCTTTTCCATCTAGTTGATTCTGACTTATAGCAACTCTATAGGACAGAGTAGAACTGCCCCATAGGGTTTCCAAGGAGTGGCTGGTGGATTTGAACTGCTATCCTTTTGGTTAGTAGCCAAGTTCTTAACCACTATACCACCAGGGTGCCATAATTGGAACATCATATAAAATTTAATATAGATCTCTCTTGGACGCCTTTTCCTTTCAATATTGGGAATCCCTAAAGTCAAACATATTAATCGTTAGCCCCCCCCCTTTTTTTTTCCAGGCCTTGTGAAGTTGCTGGCTGAGAGTCCTAAGCAAGACCTTGAATATTTCTCTCTAGCTTTGCCTTAAGTCCCTGGGTAGTACAAGTGGTTGGCATTTAACTACTAACTTAAAGGTTGATGTTTCAAACCACCCAGCAGTGCCACCAAAAAAAAAAAAAAAAGCCCTGGCGATCTGCTTCCATAAAAATTACAGCCAAGAAAATCCTGTAGAGCAGTTCTACTCTGTAACTCATGGGGTCACCACGAGTTGGAATCAACGCAACAGCATTGAGTTTGGTTTGGTTTAGTTTGCCTTATCTCAGAGCACTTTGCTCACCATCCTACATGATGCATGGCTCAAAATATTAAATACAGACATTAGAAAACAATGGATTTCTCTGGCAAAAGGGAAGTTGTTGTATTCCTATAGCAGCTGTGACAAATTACCACAAAATTTGGTGTTTAAAAAAAGCAGAAGTTTATTCTATCATAGTCCTGGAGGTAAGAAGTCCAAAAGCAAGGTGTCAGCAGGGTCGCACTCCCTCCAAGATCTCTGCAGGAGAATCCTTCCTTGCCTCTTCCAGATTCTGGTGGCTCCAGGCACTCCTTGCTTTGTGGGTGCAAAATTGCAATCTCTGCCTCCATCTTCACACGAGCTTCTCTTCTTCTGTTCATGTCAGATCTCCCTCTGCCTTACTCTCACAAGAAAATTTGTCAGTGGATTTAGGGCCCACCTGAATAATTTTTTTTTTTTTTTTTGAATAATTTAGGATGATCTCCTCATCTCAAGATCCTTAGCTTAATTACAACTACAAAGACTTTTTTCCCAAATAAGTTCACATTCCCAGGTTCTGGGGCACAGGATATGGACATGTCATTTTGGGGGACCACCATTTAACTCACTATGGTTGTGTTTCACTGAGTTACTGATATTCCAAAATCTTTCATTCTATTCTCTTTTTTGTAGTGTAAACCATCATATATAAATTTAAATGGAAAGAACATTTCTTGGGAGGAAAACACCATTTTACAAAGACAGTTATTTACAGCATAATCGGAAGTAGTTTGCTCGTCTGGCACTTTTTACTGTTGTCTTTTCACACCAAAGATTCAGATGGTGTGAAGACTTCAGGTTCTTGGCATAAATTTAATGAGTCTTTCTGTTTCTGTACTTAGGAGGTAGTGGAAGATAAAAAAAGGAAGTGATATTTCTAAGTAGTAAGATTTATGGCTACGGCAGAAATACTATTACTTTAGTTCTGATCCATTATTGAAAAGCTTGTATAAACAGCAGATCATCTACAAGTTCATATACGTATATATATATATATATACACACATATATATATTTTATTAAACTGCTAATGCAATGGAAAAAAAAAAGACCATGGCTTCAATAATCTAACATAATATTATTTAATTAAAAAATATTTACTGAGCAAGCAACTATTACGTAGCCAGCTATTAGAAAAGTAATACCATATTTTTATTCATTTAATGTGCCCTTTCTGCATTGTTTTCTGGATGCACCCTCCCTCCCCCCAAAGCAACATGTGGAAGAGGATTAGCATGGTGTTGCTTGTGAGGAGGGTGTCTCGTGGGGGTAGGCCCTGGCCAGCAAACAAATACATAAGGCTTGTGTTACGTGGGTAAAAATACTGTATCACCTAGGTATTCTATGGGTTTTCATTGTACATAAAGGCAATTGCACATCGTTTGGCATAAAGTGTCATACATCATGTGTTCATTCCTACAGAATGGAAAGAACAGGTTTTCCAGGCTTCCAAAAATGATGTTTAGGGAGTTGTGAGCTATCAGGCTGCAGTTCAGATGATGGGAGAAAGATGTTCTTGAGCGACTATGACATAAAATGAGAAAAGAAGCTAGGACTATTTTATAGCTCCTGGTATGTTATGCTTAAGAATTAGTACTTTATGTTTTAGGCAAAAGGTCATCATTGAAAACACTATGAAAAGAAAATTGTATAATCCAACTCTAGAAATGGGAATATCAACCTGGTACAAATTTCTAAAACAGGAATAAAAAATTAGTATTACTACCAGATGATCTCAGAGCATATAAATTGTTGTTGTGAGGTGCCATCGAGTCAGTTTCTACTCATAGTGACTCTATGTACCACAGAATGAAACACTGCCTGGCCCCACACCATCCTCATAGTTGTTGGTATGCTTGAGCCCATTATTGCAGACACTTTGTCAATCCATCCCCTTGAGGGTCTTCCTCTTTTTTGCTGACCCTCGACTTTACCAAAAATGATGTTCTTCTCTAGGGACTGATCCCTCCTGTTAACATGTCCAAAGTATGTGAGATGCAGTCTCACCATCCTTGCTTCTAAGGAGCATTCTGGTTGTACTTCCCCCAAGACAGATTTGTTCATTCTTTTGGCAGTCCGTGGTATGTTCAATATTCTTCGCCAACACCACAATTCAAAAATATCAATTCTTCTTTAGTCTTCCTTATTCATTATGCAGCTTTCACATGCATATGAGACAAATGAAAACATCATGGAGTGGGTCAGGTGCACCTCAGTCCTCAAGGAGACATCTTTGTTTTTCAACACTTTAAAGAGGCCTTTTGCAGCAGATTTACCCAATGTAACGCATCTTTTGATTTCTCGACTGCTATTTCAATGGGTGTTGATTGTAGATCCAAGTAAAATGAAATCCTTGACAACTTCAATCTTTTCTCCACTTATCATGATGTCGCTTATTGGTCCAGTTGTAAGGATTTTTGTTTTCTTTGTGTTGAGGTGTAATCCATACTGAAGGCTGTGGTCTTTCATCTTCATCAGTAAGTCCTCTTCACTTTTAGCAAGCAAGGTTGTGTCATCTGTATAACATAGGCTGTTAATGAGTTTTCCTCCAGTCCTGATGTCCTGTTCTTCATATAGTACAGCTTCTTGAATTATTTGCTCAGCACACAGACTGAATAGGTATGGTGAAAGGATACAGCCCTGACACACGCCTTTCTTGACTTTAAGCCATGCAATATCCCCTTGTTCTGTTTGAACAACTACCTCTTGATCCATGTACAGATTCCTCATGAGAACAATTAAGTGTTCTGGAATTCCCATTCTTTGCAAAGTTATCCATAATTTGTTATGATCTACACGGTCAAATGCCTTAGCATATTCAATAAAACAGAGGTAAATATCTTTCCGGTATTCTCTGCTTTCAGCCAGGATCCATCTGACATAAGCAATGATATCCCTGGGTCTAAGTCTTCTTCCGAACTTGGCTTGAACTCCTGGCAGTTCCCTGTCAATATACCACTGTATCTACTTTTGAATGATCTTCAACAAAATTTTGCTTTCATGTGATATTAATGATACTGTTTGATAATTTCTGTGTTTGGTTGGATCACCTTTGTTGGGAATAGGTGTAAATATGGATGTCTTCCCGTTGGCTGGCCAGAGAGCTGTCTTCTAAATTTCTTGGCATAAACGAGTGAGCACTTCCAGCGCTGCATCCATTTGTTGAAACATCTCAATTGATATTCTGTCAATTCCCAGAGCCTTGTTTTTCACCAATGCTTTTGTGCAGCTTGGACTTCTTCCTTCAGTACCATTGCTTCCTGATCATATGTTACTTCCTGAAATGGTTGCACGCATAAAAGGAAACCTAAATAAACTGAAAAATTAATTATGTGAAGATGCCAATTCCTCCTACACGATTTTCTAAATTCAATGCTATCTCAATCAGTATAACTTCTATTTTTTTTTTTTGTTAACTCTAGAAGCTGTTTCTAAATTTCAAATGGAAAAACTAACATTAAAAATAGCTAACAGTTAAAAAAAATAGTAATAAGAAGGAAAAATCATGTAAAAATTTAAAATATATTATAAAGCTGCTATAGTTAAAACAGTTTGTGGCAGAGGACAACTAACATATCAATTGAACAGAAACAAAAGGAGCCTATGAATATTCAAAAGTATTTGTAATGTATTATATATATAATATTGTACTTTAATGTATGATGAAATCATTATTTAAAACAATTTAATCCTTAACTTCTTTCACATAACTATCAATAAATTCAGAAAAATCAGAAAATCATGTAAATGGTATTATTTTTAAAAAGTCTGAAATATTGTTTTCAAGGGAAAAGCTTTTCAATGCAAGATTTAAAAAAATCTCAAAATTCATAAAAAAATAGAAAAAGATCAAATAATTTTGGAACAAAAATATCACAAGTAAAAATGGAAGCCAATAAAATATCTTGTTTTTTAATAAATGACTAACTTATTAAATATTACTAAAATCAATATTTATAAAGACCTATAATTACATAAAAATTCATATTTACATGTATTTTAAATCAAATTTCTTACAAATAAAAATCTACATAAAAAAGGACAAAATGTATGAATGGATCACAAAGGAGATAGGAATAACTTAAATACAAGAAAAGGGTCAAGAGGAATGTGGGAAAATATGCTTTCTTGTACATATTCGATACAAGTAAAAATCAATGCAATATCTTATATATCTTATATGATAATTTGGAACGTTTATCAAAGGGTATCCTTTGTCCAAGCAATTGTACTTCTAGGAATTTAACTCATATACACACTGAGATACACGAAGAAGGATTTAGGTCCAAGAATATTTATTGCAAAAATGTTTGTAGCAATTAAATGTTGGCAATATCCTGGATTCCCATAAATACAGACCAATTCACCAATCTACTCATTAAGTAAATATTTATTCAGAACCTTCTTTGAACAAAAACAGTTAAAAAGCCTCAAATTGTGAAACGGAATATTTTAAAACTATGAAATAAGTTAGGTAATAATACCGAATAATCTCCAACACTCAGTTTAATAAAACACTGTGTTAGTTTAAAAAAGTAAAACTGAAAAGGCTACCAGTATACACAATATGGTTCCATTTGTGTAAAAATATTGGAAACACATACATATAACTACGTATATATGCAAACTTGTATGTGAGGAAAGAAATCTTAAAAGAAATGTATGAACTGTGATCCTCGATGCCACTGGGGAGGGAGTCTGAAAGCCTGGAGTGCGAAGCTTTATTTTTATTCTATATTCTTATATTTTCAGTTAGATATATTTTAGACTATTTTAATAATTGCCCGTTTAAAAAAAAAATCCAGATTTAGCAAGGAGGATAAATTGGAGAAGAGAAAGAAACAAATGGCCTCTTTAGGAGTTTATTGAAATACTCCAGTCAAAAGACTGAAAATTTTAGACAAAGGAATAAGGAGAGGGCTGTGGAAAGTGGATAGATTCAAAGATACTTAAGGGTCAAATTTTAGGACTGGATGGATTTGGTGAGTGGAAGGAGTGGTAAGGCAGGTCTCAAGAAAAAGCTTGTTTGAGGAGTACTGAGTGTTTGGGGTGATGTACAACCTTTAGAAACTGATAGTAGTGATAGTAGTACAACGTGATGAATGTAACTAATGTCACTGAATTGTATGCTTAAAAATAAATGCAAACTTTGTGTTATACATATCTTACCACAATAAAAAAAAAAACTGCAGCAAAACAAACAAACAAAAAATTAAATATGGTTAAAATGACAAACTTTTTCTTATGTACATTTTACCACAATAATTTTTTTTTTATTATAGGGAAAAAAAATTAAAAATGAATAAACTTGAAGTTTCTAATTTGAGTTTGGCAACTGGTGGGGTTATCGATAGTTTTTTTTTTTTTTTTCGTTGTTGCTTGTTTGTTTTGTTTTAGGCAGGTGTTGGTATAGCCTTGGTGAGTAGATTAAAAACAAATAAACAAAAAAACATTGTTTTGCAGTAGTCGATTCCAACTCACAGAGACCCTATAGGACGAGTAGAACTGCCCCATAGGGTTTCCAAGGAGCAGCTGGTGGATTTGAACTGCCAACCTTTTGGTTAGCAGCCGAGCTCTTAACCGATAAGTCACCAGGTCTCCAATGCTGTGGCAATTTTAGATGTCTTCAATTTGATATGCTTAGAATGTGTAGTAGGGGATCTTTCTAAACAATAAGTAGAAACCTATGCCTAGAATTTCATCAGAGTAAAAGAAAATTGAAGTGAGACTAGTTCTTATTGGCCAGCAAGTTCAGTGTTTTGCAGATATCCTAAGAAATATGACAGAAATGAGATAAAATAATATCTGTCAAAGGTACATCTTGCCCAGGATTTTACTTGCTGACAGTGCTTGTGGATCCGTTTCACCCTCTGCTACCTTTGTTTTCCTCTCTTTTACTCCTAGGATACAACGTAGAGAATGTTATTTGATGCATAGTCCAAAGCACTGCACTTAGGGTTGGGAACCACTAATCCAAGCTTATCTTCTTCTCTGAAACTGTGAGGGAGATGAAGCAGCATGTTTTAAAAGATTTGCTATTTGCTCAACTACCAAGAAGCTGCACCTGGAAGAGACTTAACTGATTTCTCCGGTAACAGCGTTTCTACAATCATATAATTGTGGAAGGAATCCGGTTAATGAAGAAGAGGAGCCAAATTTATTTAAAAAATCAGAAACTATGAGTTACCTGATGTGAGTTAAATTACAAATAAATTCTTAGAACAGTTTGATGATCAGAGAATGATTCATCCCTCTACAATTCCCCAAATTTTGTAAGGGTTGGTGGTTTTGGGGAGGATGGAGTTGATAGCTTGTGTCTGAAATTATAAGTCTGGTTTAGGTTGTTTTGGTTACAGATGAGTAACCTCAGGCACATAGGTTCAGAATGAGTGTTTTTAGGTACTTTTTTGCAATTTTCAATTCGGCAAAACACAATAAGACATTATTTTTGTCAAGCATTTTTCCCTTAATTATTAAGCCCATGTGGATGTTTCATTAACTTAATCCATGTGTTTCTCATTCACTTGCACTTAATTCATCAAGTGCTGTTTTGTAAACGTCTTTGACATTAAAGCAGCATTCTGGGGCATTTTTCTTAGAAACAGGAAGTGCTGTTCTGCCAAAAGTAAATGAACTCTAACCCCCAAAGTTTCAAATTCCATTTGAGATGCTGAGGCTGTAAAAGAAGCACAGGCCTTAGCTTGGCAAAACACGTCCTCTAACCTGTCATTTCTTCAATTTCACTTGTGAAAAATTACATTGAGAAAACAGTTGACTGGGTTTACTTTATCTGGCCTGATCCCAGATAGCTGACTGTCAAGTCGAATGGAGGGAAAGCTTTTTTTTTGACTGCCTCTGATGTTCCCATGTGTGCAGATGCTTGAGAGGTTGGGAGTGAAATTGTCCTCATCCTCATGAAAAGGCTATAGACCCTGAAAGGGAAAACCCTTTTTAAATCCTGTTTTCTGATTAAAACCCATTCTACTGCAACCATCAGAGTTTCTTCTCACTTACTTGGTCAGGCCCTCAGCTACTGAGATGAGATGAATCTGAGCAATACTAATGTAAATTGTTGTTATTCTCTGGGGATAGAGAACAGTCTTTCTTTTTAACTCATTTATTCACTCATTCGTTCATTCCCAAGGGTGATTCCAATGTGCATCAGGTTTGAGAACCTGTCTCCATTTTTCCTGGTACTCAATGTAAAATTGAAGACTATCCCTAATCTGCTGAATCTTCACCATCTTCAGTTTGAAAAGCTTCCCCAGATGATTCATGTGTGCGTTAAAGTTTGAGAATCACGTTTTAAAAATGCATATGTCTCAGTTCCATCCCCAGAGATTCTGACTTAACTGGTCTGAGACAAAGACTGGTCATGGAATTTTTTTTTTCTTTTGACTCCCCAGGTGTTTCTAATGTGTGCAGAAAAACTTGAGAAGCAGTGCTCTATAGTGGGATCCCTGGTAGTGCAGTGGTTAAGAGCTTGGTTGCTAACGAAAAGGTCAGCAGTTCAAATCTACCAGCTGCTCCTTAGAAACCCTATGGGGCAGTTCTACTCCAGCCTGTAGGGTGGCTATGAATCGGAATAAACTTGAGTGCAATGGGTTTTGGCTCTAGTACTTTGTGGAATCTTAGGTTTATTGAGTTTAAGAAATTAACTTCCAGAATTTGATGATAACTGATTTATAACCAGCAGGGTCAGGAAATGGCCAATGATCTTATTGTTTGCCACATCACTGCCTATTCTTGGGCAGCATTAAGTGACTACCCTAGAAGTGTTCCCAAACTGTCACCTCCAAGAAAGTGTCACATCACTGGAAAAACTACTATTAGATATTTGTTGGTTTTCTTTCTAGATTTCCTCTTCTAAAATTGAAATCTTCCTGTGAAGGTAAATATCTTCATTTCTGTGATATGAATAAGGATTCTTGCTCACTTTCCTCTGATTCACTGGAGTTATTACTCCCAAACTGGAGGTTGTGGTCTTGAATAAAACTGTTTGAATAAATCCACAGGCTTAGGGTAAAAGAGGAAATGGTAGCCGTTTATAGTCAGTGAGAAGGAGCTTGGATGTCTGAAAGGTGAGAAGGCCCTCTGGCAACCTTCCTTTGAAAGATTAGCTTCATAGGGCTTGAAGGTCTTGGGGACAATTATAATTGACTTACAAGAGTTGCTTGTGGTGCATGGTGGGGAGAAAGGTGCTGACACAAGAAAAGCTAAATTTTAAGAGATCTAAGAGCATAGAAATTAATAGAAACCTAGCAGTCCTTTGGAATGAAGCCTAGACTACACATACATTAAAGAAATAACTGAAAGGAGCAGTGATATTCACAAACTAAACTTGGGAAGAAACAGAGAAGAGGATGGTTAAAAAAAAAAGCAAAATAGTCAAATTGAGAAAGCATGCATACAGAGAGAACAATCAGTGTAAACCCAAAGCTGGTTTAAAAAACACAAGTATGTTTATAAAAGGTGTTTCAGAAAAAATAATCCAAGCTGTTTTGTTTTTCTATGTGGACTTACTCATGTAATGCTAGTGGGAATGTTAAATTTTGCAGCCATTGTGGAAAACAGTTTGGGCGTTCCTCAAAAAACCAAATTTAGAATTAGCATATCATTTAGCAATTCCATTCCTAGGTACATACCCAAGAGAATTGAAAAGAGGGGCTCAAAAAGATACTTGTATGCTAATGTTAATTGCAACATTATTCACAATAGCCAAAAGGTGAAAACAACCATCAACAGATGAAGGGATCAGCGAAATGTAGTATATAAGCACGATGAAATAAAAAGAATGAAGCATTAATACATGCTACAACATGGATGAACCTTGAAAATATTTTTGCTAAATAAAATAAGCCACACACGAAAGGATAAATATTATAGGATTTCACTCATATGAAATACCTAGGATAAGAAAATTTATAGAGACAGAAAGTAGGTTAGAGATTACCAGGGGCAGGAGAAGAGAGTGTGGATGAAATGGTTAATTGGAACAGAGTTTCTGATTGGGGTGATGAACAAGTTTTGCTAGTAGTAGTGATGGTTGTACAACATCGTGAATGTAATTAATGCCAGTGAATTATACAATTAAAAATGGTTAAAATGGCTAATTTCATGTTATACAGTAAAACCTGCAAAAGCTGGAATCTGTGTAAGGTGAAAACCTGTCAGAAAAGGAAAACTCAAATATTTTCTACTAAAATGAGCAATAGAAAAGTGTTAAGACTGCATCCTTTCAAAGGCGGAAAACTTGTGAGACCCAGAAAAACAAGGCAGTTCCATCAAGTCCTGGCTCTCACATATGCATATTTATTGTTATATATATATTTTTAAAATGGGTTTGTTTGTTTTTTTTCACATTCCACATCTGTTCAAGTGCCAGGTTTATCTTAGTTACCCAGTGCTGCTGTAACAGAAATACCACAAGGGGGTGGCTTTAAAGAATATAAATTTATTTTCTCACAGCTCTGGTGGCTAAAAGTCCAAATCAGGGTTTTGGCCATGTGTATTCCTTCTTTGTCAGTAGCCCCAAGTATTTCTTTGTTCTTGTCTATCTTCACAAAGCATCTATCTTCCAAGTATTTGCTTGTCTGTGTCAAAACCGCTTTTTAAAAATTAATTAATATAACCTCATTTTGCATTATGGACGGTCATTACATTATATTACATCCATAAGTAAAATTAAATCAAGGTGTTATTAGCCTAGGAATAGCCAAGTGGAACAGAATAGAAAGCTCAGAAGTAGGTCAATACATATATGGACATACAGTGACAGTCTTGATACTGCAGAGCAGTGCAGAATGGACAGTCTTTTTAATTAATATGTTTGAGCAATCAGTTATCCATATGAAAAATAGCGAAAATTGACCCCACTTCATACCATACACAAATATCAAATCTAAATGTACTGCAGTCTAAAATAACAGGTAAAACAAGAAACTTCTACAAGATAATATTCATGACTTTATCATAGGAAAAATATTTCTTATACAGGACACAAAAATAATCATAAAGGGAAAACTGATAACATAGACTTTATTAAGATAAAGAACTTTTGTTCAGAAGAACATTAAGCGATTGAAAAGACAAGTTATAAAATGGGAGAAAATATTAGTAATACTCATAACCTACAAGGGGCTAGTTACTAGAAGGTATAAAGAATACCTACAAATCAACAACCAAAAATATTTTAAACAAGAAAAATAGCAGACATGAGGAAAATGTGCAAGAAACTTGAACTGGCACATCACAAAATAGGTTATTTAAATGACCGATATACTTTTGAAAAGATGCTAAACTTAATTAGTAATGAAGGCAATGCCAATTTACACTGTAATGAGATACTACCATACACGCACCAGAGAAGTGGCAGTATGTTAGGACCCAGAAACCTTAGTGAACCCTTGAGCTATGAGTTTGTATGACTGATTATTTTGCCGATTAAAGCCTCTGGCAAAGGGAGGTAACCTCTATTCAGAGGCATCCCATGGGGTTTTAGCCTTGATACCTCCCTGGCATGGCATTTAAGTCCAGTAGTCCCCGACTTACTACGTATTCAAGTTACAACAAACTGCAGTTATATGACTGTCTTGTTCTGTATATTTTATCAGTTGTGGTATGTACTACATACAGTGTTGCAGTGCATAATTTGCTGATGTTATAATTCTCAGATGTTCACTCACAGATGTTCAATGTTATGAGTTACTGTTCAAAACACTGCCATATAGAAGCCATAGTCCGGTCTACAATGAAGTCGGTGTCGGTGTGTGGAGTCATAATGGATAGAAAGTTGGGCAATATTCAATTCTAACAACATACAACACCTGAACTGCACAGGCACCCAACAACCATTACTTGATAATGCCCCAGGACATCTTCCTCACGTAGATGATCCAAATCAAGATGTGAAAGTGGTGTATCTACTTTCCAATACGACAACTGTGATTCAGCCTACTAATTAAGCTGCAATCGCCACCTTCAAGGCAAACTGCCTACAGATTACAGGCAATAGCTGCAACAGGTGGAGGTATGGTAACATTACATGATTTCTGGAAGAATTATAATATTCTTTAGTGTATCTGGAACATCACATCTTCCTGGGAGGAAGTTTTAGGAAAAAGCAAGCAGGGGATATGGAAAAAAATGTTGAGTTATGGTAATATGCTCTAAGCATTTGATCAGGATAATATGATGGAAGAGATCAGAGGAAAAATCATTCATATGGCAAGAATACTAAATTTAGAACTTCATATGGAAGATGTGGAACAACTCATGGATCATGAAGAAGGGGAATTGATGGATCAGGACTTAATGGATTTTAAAGAGGAATGAAATGCTGAAGAAAAAAGAAATAACGAGGTAAAGGAAGGAGAGAAGTTGTCAAATTTTTTACAGTTAGAGGATTAGATGACTTTTTTCTAAACTAAATCAAGGGCTTCAGTTGCTTGAAAACATGGACCCAGATGCTAACTGCTTTGCAGTGAAATGTTACTGTGAAATATATGAAAAAAAAAAGAAAAAGACCATATAGACAGCTCTCACTAATTTTCTGACTATATAAACGCCATCCCCATTCCCAGGGATAATCCAGGTGATCCAGAACCTTCCACGAGTGGAGCTACTACCACAACAGACAAAATGCCAATGTCATCCAACTCCTCCTCATTGTAGGATTAAATTTTTATAATTTGTGTATTTTTTATATATTTATTAAAATATATCTGTTTATATGTAATGTTTTCAACCCCCAAAGACAAATAAAGATCAGATTTATAAAGATACTTATAATAAAAGGCAATAATAATGAAAACTAGAAAAAAAAATTAGGTATTCTATTTACGTCAGAATCCACTTACATCAGAAACGACTTAAGATGGAGTCATTAGAATGAAACCCCATCATAAGTCAGGGACTACGTGTATCCATTTTGAAAAGTAATTATTAGCTTGTGTCTAGGCTCTTGTCAAAATTAAATGCCTGACCAATGGAAGCCTTGTGCCCTGTGACTCTCTTGCCTGATAATCCCATTTTGAGGAAGACCAGTTCAAACCAAACAACTAACAAGACAGGAAGGGGCCAACAGATCTTGCTTGTCAAATTGAAATGGGATATACATTAGGAGCCCTGGTCATGCAGGGGTTAAGAGTTTGGCTGCTAACCAAATGGTTCATAGTTCGAATCAACCAGCTGCTCCTTGGGAACCTCGAGGGAAGTTCTATTCTGTTGCATACGATTACTATGAGTCGGAATCAACTCAGTGGCAATGGGTATACAAGAAAAGTAGCTGGACTGATGCCAATTTTGAATGCAAAAGGGACAACTATCTTCATCTCACATACTTTGGACATGTTATCAGGAGGGATCAGTCCCTGGAGATGGACATTATGCTTGGTAAAGTGGAGGGTCATTGAAAAAGAGGAAGACCCCCAATGAAAGGGATTGACAAAGTGGCTGCAACAATGGGATCAAGCATAATAATGATCATGAGGATGGCACAGGACCGGGCAGTGTTTCCGTCTGTTGTACATAGGGTCGTTATGAGCTGGAACTGACTTGGTGGTGCCTAACAATAACAACTTTACTAATGGAAACCCTGGTGGCGTAGTAGTTAAGAGCTACAGCTGCTAACCAAAAGGTCAGCAGTTCGCGTCCACCAGATGCTCCTTAGCAACCCTATTCTTAGGAAACCCTGGTGGTGTAGTGGTTAAGTGCTATGGTGGCTAACCCAAGGGCCGGCAGTTTAAATCTGCCAGGCGCTCCTTGGAAACTCTATGGGGCAGTTCTACTCTGTCTTATAGCATTGCTATGAGTTGGAATCAACTCGACGGCACCGGGTTTGTTTTTTTTGTTTGTTTTTTAACAATAACAACAACATCTGTTTGTAAAGGAGCCCTGGTGGTGCAACAGTTAAGTGTTCGGCTGCTAATGGAAATGTTGGCAGTTCAAACACACAAGTGGTCCCATGGGAGAAAAGACCTGGCGCCTGCTTCCATAAAGATTACAACCTAAGAAACCCTATGGGGCAGTTCTACTCTGTCCTATAGGGTCACTATGAGGCAGAATCGACTTGAGGGCACACAACAACAGCAACAGCAATAGCACCACCAAAATCTCTTTGTAGGAGTCCCTGGGTTGTGCAGAGGTTAATAAGCTCAGCTGCTTACTGAAATGTTGGCACTTAGAGTCCACTCAGAGGTACTTCAGGAGAGAGCTTTGGCAGTCTACTTCCAAAAAACAATCATTCACTGAAAACCCTTTGGAGCACAGTTCTACTCTGACATACTTGGGGTCACCATGAGTCAGAGCCAATTCAATGGTAACTGATTTGTTTTTTTTATCTTTTTGTAGAAAACTTTATCCCAATCTGTTTCCTCAAGCAGAATTACTGCGGGCTTTGTATTCATAAAGACTTCTTAAATGTCTTGGCCTGGTTCACTGATGGTTCTTCTTACTTGAAACCCACTGAGCTGCTATGGCTGTTAAGCCCCAACTTTAGCTAAGCAGAGTCACAAAGAGACATGGTTGTTTCACTCAGTGGGCAGAACTATAAGCATTTCTCATAACCCTGGACAATATTCACTTTGATGAATCTTGTTATAATTTTGCTGACTCTTGGGCTATTACCAGTGACTTAGCTGTTTGATATTCTACTTGGATAAGTGTAGACTGACGGATTAAAGACATCTCTCTTTGGGGGTCACAAAACATGAAAACAAATTTTGGCTTCCAATTGAACCATTTGGGCCACTCGAATAATAAAGGCCTGGTTTCTGATGAGACTGGATGTAACCGAGTAGCTGAATGAACCTTTACCACCCAGATTACTGTCATTGCTATCTGGATTCTTCATGCTACTGGACATGGCAACATATCCACCATCATAAACTGGACACAAAGTCTAAGTATCTATGCTTCTGAAGCAGAGACTATATGCATGCCACACTTGTGACTCCTACCAAAGTTTCACTCACTTATGTCATGGTTAGGAGTCCTGGTGGTGGAGTGGTTAAGTGCTCAGCTATTAACCAAAAGTTTGGGAGTTGGAATCCATCAGCTGCTCTGTGGGAGGAAGGTGTGGCACTCTGCTTCCATAAAAATTACAGCATTGGAAACCTGTTGGAGCAGTTCTACTCTGTCTTACAGGGCTGCTATAAGTTGTAATTAACTGGACGGCAACTGGTTTGAATCTCATGGTTGGAAAGGCCTCTTCCACCTTCTCCTAGCAAATTAAAAACATCAGACCTTTGATACCCATCATGGTGTTATTGTTGGTATCTCCTAACTATGACATTATTTTCAGGTTAGTGTTTTGCTGTTTCTGTTCCATCAGCTGCCTCTGACCATGCTCTATTGTCCTTTGAAACTAATCTGTTATTGCTTTTAGTGTCCTGGGCCATTTGCAGGCTGATATTGATAAACCTTTTGTTACAAAATATGTTCAGAATGGTCCAATGAATGTTGCAAACCCTTTACCACCCACAGACATTTTGTATTTTGAGCATTGGAACAGCATCCTAAAATACTGACATAAAAAAATTTCTGCCTTTAGCCTCCTCAACTCCTCTTTGTCTACACACTTTATTAAGGTACTTTGGTTATTATTGTATGTGGCTGTCCCTAGAAAGCAATTTTCTTTTATCATCTTAGAACAAAAGAGATATTTTGAAAATTTGAAATTCTGTCCTGACCATTCTTGTGCATGATGCTTTTTTCCCCCCTTCTAACAGCCCTTAGGTCTACCTGGATGGTCCTTTCTCAGTGGCAACCTAGCCAAAAAGAGGATTGTTGTTGTTGTGTGCCATCGAGTAAGTTCCAATTCATAGCAACCCTGTAGGTGGAGTAGAACTGCCCCATAGGATTTCCAAGGCTGTACATCTTTACAGGAAGAGATCACCAGGTCTTTTCTCCTACGGAGTAGCTGGTAGGTTTGAACCCCTGACCTTTTGGTTAGCAGCCAAGTGCTTAAAAATTGCACCACCAGGGCCCCTAAAGGGCCTAGGGGGATTCAAATTTAATTCTGGTTAGTCCACCTGGATTCTCTTGTTGGATTGGCATGGTCCTAGATCATAAAGATAATGGCCACTAGATTGAGTATAAAACCAAAAGAACCAAACCCATTGATGTCATGTTGATTCCAACTCTTAGCGATCCTATAGGACAAAATAGAACTGCCCCAAAGAGTTTCCAAGGAGCACCTGGTGGATTACGAACTGCCAACCTTTTGGTTAGCAGCTGTAGCTCTTAACTATTACGCCACCATGGTTTCCTAATTGAATATAGTGCCTATCAAGTCCCTCTACAGTTCTCCACATGTGATAAAGTAGGGGGCATAATGGGTCTTTGTAAGTTTTATAAAAAGTACACTGAAAAAAAAGTAATAATGGATGTGAAAGGGGAATGATAGGAAAAAACATGCAATCCTATATGAAATGGTCTGATGATCAAGGTATTCAATGGACCTTGCAAACTCCATACTACCCACAGGCATTTTTTATTATTGAGCATTGGAATAGCATCCTAAAATATTGACATAAAGAAATTTCTGCCTTTATCTCGCTCATGTTCTCCTTGTACAGATACCTTATTAAGGTAGTTTGGAAATTGAATATGGCTGTCCCTAGAAAGAGATCGTGTCCTTTTGTGGCAGTGGAGAGAGAGACAATAATTTTGTGGCAGTCGAGAGAGAGAGGACGGACCACCCAGCCACCTGGGGAAGAAAAATGTTATATTCTGGGAGGGCTGGGGAGAAGAACTGTTAATTTTTTGTCTTTAACTACTTCCCCTGCAGCCTTTGTTACAAAGGAAAAGGGTGGTTCTCCTGAGTGGTTTCTGGGTCTGCTATCCCCTGCTAGATGGCTCTGGATATGATTTGATCACCATTCACCTTTATTTAATTGAGAATTCTGTCAAAAATTGCAGGAGATGATACTTCAATCCTGAACCTCCTACCCAAATCACCTGTCAATACCTCTGAATGTCTTCCTCACTGCTATTCACCGTTATTCCATAGGGGAAGACAAATGCCACCCAGATAGTAGCATGGGCAAATAGGGCAGTTTGAATTGACTGTTTTCAGGCAGCTGTTTAAAAACAAGAGGGACACTCAGTTATTAGAACTTAACTAGGAAACTTAAGACCTACCAGTTGGCTGGAAGACCACCCTCCTTTCTCTCCCAACTGATGTAGTCCCGTTTGGGGTCTCCAACAATTGTAAATAACACTTTTCTTTCCAAGGGCATCATGTGTTCTCCTGGAATGGTATTTACTGTATGGAATCTAGGCATTAAATTACCTTCCTTCCAAATAGGTGATGACTTGAACCTTAGGAATGATCCTAAGTGATCTCTATGTGTTTAAGTAAAACCGTCTTACCCCTGGAAGGCATTCAGGACAGCCTCAACTCACTGGCCAGGGTTGTTATAGATGAAGAATTCCCCTGAACTTCTTCCTTGCGCACCAAGACCGGTTCTGTATGCATGTTAATACATCCTGCTGTACCTGTGTTAATGGCTCAGGCCAAGTGGAAAGATCAAGTATTTTGTTGGTGATATTTATGGTGAAGGGAAAGATGAAGGTATAAAACTTGTGCTGAAATTTAAAAGGTTTTTTTTTGTATACATTTTCTCTTTGAGATCAGAGTCTCCACCTGTAGATATTAGTCTGATCATTCAATGCCAAGCTGAATATAACTTCAAGTTAGGCCTAAATATCCTAGTAACATTTAGCACTTGCTTCTCTGCAACCCCTCAACCTCACCCCCAGAATTTTGCTTTATACATTCCATCTACAAATACACCTCCAAAAAAGTCTTCCCATTCCAAATTCCAACCAGAAAAGGAAAATGTTAGGGTTTCTTTGCCCCAGGAAAATTATGATACTACTTGTCTTTGTTATCTAGTGCCACCGTAACATAAACACCACAAGCGTACGGCTTTAACAAGGAGAATTTTATTCTCTCACAGTTTGGGAAGCTATAAGTCTGAATTCAGGGCACCAGTTCCAGAGGAAAGCTTTCTCTGTTGACTGTTGGGGAAGGCCTTTGTCATCAATTGTCCTCTTGTCTAAGAGCTTCTCAGCACAGAGACCCCGTGTCCAAAGGACATGCTCCGCTCCTGGCACTACTTTCTTGGTGGTGTGAAATCCTTCTGTCTCCTCCATTCCGTCTCTTATATACCAAAAGACATTGACTCAGATACAACCTAATTTTGTAGATTGAGTCCTGCCTCATTAACATAACTGCTTCTAATCCTGCTTCATTAACATCATAGAGGTAGGATTTGCAACACATAGGAAAATCACATCAGATGACAAAATGGTGGATAATCTCATAATACTGGGAATCATGGCCTAGCCAAATTGACACATATTTTTAGGGGACACAATTCAATCTGTAGCACTGCTTTATTTATTTTTATGTTTTTCATTACTTATTAATTTATTTGTATTTTTATCCACTGATAATCATCAAGGTACTTGAGGATGGGATCTCCATTTTATTCATCTTAGAGTCTTCTGGGTTTTGTACAATGCCTACCTTGTGTACTCATTGCCAATAGCAAGTAAAGTTTAGTGAATAAATCAATGTTTTACATATATGTATTCTTCATTGTATCTCTCCAATATGGCTTTATAAGTACAATGAAAATATGAAACTATGAACTAGATAGGATGTGGACTGATTAATAGTAGATAAAAATTCCCTAGCTAGGAATTCAGTCCACCTAAACTCAATAATCTGGATGAAGAGAACAGGGAATTATATCCGTTTAATTTCACATTTCTAAATAAGTGCATTCTTGTTCACTGGATCCTGCTTTAATATTTGTATTTTTAAAATAAGAAATTGATTTTTCAAAGCCATTCCTGGTTTTTCTTCTTACACATTAATGAGGCAGTGTTACGCTACTGAGGCAAATAAACCTCCTAATAGGGTTATGCCATAGAGCTGAGTTAAGATCTATGGAGAATTTCCTGCTGTTTATTTTCCACCTCCCAGACAAATAAAAGGATGAGCTTCCAATGCCTATGGAGTATAATTTCCATTTCTACATAGAAAATGGAACTACAATTTGGAAAAAGGACTTTCTGCATTTGAGCTGGCGACAGGCTGCCACATAATTATCATTGCTCTTCTTTATTAGCTGCCCGCCTTTGCCTTATGTGCTTTGTTGATAGATGTAACCTCAATCTTGTTGCTATGGTGACAGTAACAGTAGCTGAGGAGATTTTGTTTGTGGTAAACAAATTCAGGCATATGCTTGAAGCCTGGTGGAGCAGTTTCCCAGGTTCTCTTACCCTGCTGTCCCTGCATAAAATTAAAAACCCCAAGTGAAAAATTCAGTCTGGATTTGAAATAGAAAAACGGGAAATTCTTGAGATTATTATATCTTATGTGTATAGAAATGGTCCAGTATCTGTGTCCATGTGCTTGAGGCAGGGCCTCGTCTCCTGGAGAAGGTTCTTGGTGCCACAGGGTCAGAGGAATGGACTGGAATGCGACAGGAAACCTCACACCCCTGAGGACCACTGGCACCATTAGCAAAGCTGGGGAGATGCCTTAACATAATGACAAAAATGGCTTGTCTCTTTTGCTTACCAAATCCTCTCTGTTAGAAGCATCCTGATTTTTAATGTTAGAGAATTCCTTCCAGAACATGCTTTTGTAAACTTTAAAGTTGAATACCTTTGACCCCTGTCTCTTAAATTTTCAAGACTCCAGGAAAGTAAACCACAATTTAAGGAGAAGAGCTGTCATTTAGATAGCTGGACTTTAGGGTCAGATTCACTTTTCTGCATTGTGGGTGAATATGTTTGTGGTTGATCTAGTCTCAGTGTTCCAAGACACTCCATGTCTTTCATTTTCTATCTCTTCCATCTACTTCTCAAATATCTTCTCTCCAGCCTGACAACTAATGCCTACAATGAAAACACTAACACTATTTCCTCTACTTTTTTCCTTTAAGGTAAGACTATCACAGCTCCTACCACTCATTTGTCAGTTTGTTGTACTGTGGTGGCTTGTGTGTTGCTGTTATTCTGGAAGCTATAGGGTCGCTATGAGTCGGAATCGACTCGACGGCACTGGGTTACTGGTTATGCCACCAGTATTTCAAATACCAGAAGGGTCACCCATTGTGGACAGTTTTCAGCATAGCTTCCAGACTAAGGAAGATTGAGAAGAAAGATCTAGTGATCTACTTCTAAAAAACTTGGCCAGTGAAAACTTTATGAATAGCAGTGGAACATTATCTGACATAACGCTGGAAGGTGAGCCCCTCAGGTTGACAGGCACTCAAAATATGACTGGGGAAGAGCTGCCTCCTCAAAGTAGAGTCAACCTTCATGATGTGGATGGAGTAAAACTTTCAGGACTTTCATTTGCTGATGTAGCATGACTCAAAATAGAAGAAACAGCTGCAAACATCCATTAATACTTGGAACGTGGAATGTAGGAAGTATGAATCTAGGAAAATTGGAAGTTGTCAAAAATGAACTGGAATGCATAAAGATCAATGTCCTAGGCATTAATAGGATGAAATAGACTGGTATCAGCCATTTTGAAACAGAAAATCATATGGCCTGCTATGCTGGGAATGACAAATCAATGAGGAATAGCAACACATTCATTGTCAAAAAGAGCATTCCAAGATCTTTCCCTAATCACAACACTGTTAGTGATAGGATAATATTCATATGCCTACAAGAAAGACCAGCTAATATGATTACTATTCAAATTTACATACATTTCATCCTACAAGTATACCTCCAAAACTTCTTCCCATTCCAAATTCTAACCAGAAATGGAAGAGTTAGAGTTTCTTTGCCCTAGGAAAATTATGATACTTTGTATATTTTTATGTATTTTTAAAAATTATTTATTAACCTGTTTGTGTGTATAAAAAAAAAAAAAGTGTATACAAACCACTAATGCCAAAGATGAAGAAGTTGAAGATATTTACCAACTTCTGCAGTCTGAAATTGATTAAACATGAAATCAATATGCATTGATAATTACTCTTGATTGGAATGCAAAAGTTGGAAACAAAAGAAGAAGGATCGGTAGTTGGAAAATATGGCTTTGGTGATAGAAATAACACTGGAGATCACATGATAGAATTTTGCAAGACAACCGACTTATTCATTGGAAATATCTTTTTTCAACAACATAAATGGTGACTCTACACCCGGACCTCACCAGATGGAATACACACGAATCACATCAACAATATCTGTGTAAAGAGACAATGAAGAAGCTCAACAACATCAGTCAGAACAAGGCCAGAGGCTGATTGTGGAACAGATCATCAATTGCTCCTATGCAAGTTCAAGTTGAAGCGAAAGAAAATTAAAACAGGTCCATGACAGCCAAAGTACAAACTTGAGTATAACCAACCTGAATTGAGAGACCATATCAAGAATTGATTGCACACATTGACCACCAATGACTGAAGACCACCTGAGTTGTGAGATGACATCAAGAACATCATACATGAAGAAAGCTAAAACTGATAAAAAAAAGACAGAAAAAAAAAAAAAAAAGACCAAAATGAATGTTAGAAGAGACTCTGAAATTTGTTCTTCAATACTAGCTGAAGCGAATGGAAGAAATGATGAAGTGTTAGAGCTAAACAGAAGATTTTAAGGTGTGGCTTGAAAAGACAAAGCATAATAATGAAATGTGCAAAGACGGGGAGTTAGAAAATCTAAAGGGAAGAATGCACTTGGCATTTCTCAACCTGAAAGTCTTTGAGAAACAATGGAAACCTCAAGTTGCAATATTGGAGTTTATGAGCAAAAGATTGAATGACACAGGAAGCGTCAAAAAAAGATGGAAGGAATACATTGAATCACTGTACCAAAAAGAATTGTTTGAAGTTCAGCCACTTCAGGAGGCAGCATATGATCAAGAACCAATGGTACTGAAGGAGGAAATCCAAACTGCACTAAACTCATTGGTGAAAAAAAAAGTCTCCAGGAATTGACAGAATACCAACTGAAATGTTTCAACAAATGGATGCAGCCCTGGAATTGCTCACTCATCTATGCCAAGAAATTGGGAAGACAGCTATCTGGCCAACCAAATGGAAGAGACCCACATATGTACCCATTACAAAGAAAGGTGATCCAATAAAATGTGGAAATCATTGAATAATACCAATAATATCACACACAAGTAAAATTTTGCTAAAGATAATTCAAAAATGGTTGCAGCAGTACATCTACAAGGAACTGCCAGAAATTCAAGCCAGAATCAGAATCAGAAGAAGACTTGGAACGAGGGATATAATTGCTGATATCAGATGAATCTTGGCTGAAAGCAAAGAATACCAGAAAAATGTTTACCTGTGTTTTATCGACTAGGCAAAAACATTCAACTGTATGGATCATAACAAATTATGGATAACTTTGTGAAGAACAGGAATTCCAGAACACTTAATTTTGCTCATGCAGAGCCTGAATATACACCAAGAGGCAGTCATTTGAACAGGACAAGGGGATACTGCATGGTTTAAAGTCCAGAAAGGTGCGTGTCAAGGTTGTATTCTTTCATTACACTTATTCAATCTGTATGCTGAGCAGATAATCAAGGAAGCTGGACTATATGAAGAAGAATGGGGCAATATGCAGATGACACAACATTACTTGCTGAAAGTGAAGAGGACTTGAAGCACTTACTGATGAAGATCACAGACTATAGCCTTCATTATGGATTATATCTTTAACATAAAGAAAACAAAAATTCTCACAACTTGACCAACAAGTAACATCATGATAAACAAAATATTGTAGTTATCAGGGATTTCGTTTTACTTGGATCCACAATCAACATCCACGGAAAGCAGCAGTCAAGAAATCAAACAGCATATTGCATTGGGCAAATCTGCTGCAAAAGACCTCTTTAAAGTGTTAAAAAGCAAAGATGTCGCCTTGAAGACTAAGGTGCACCTGACCCAAGCCATGGTATTTTCAGTCACCTCATATGCATGTGAAAGCTGTAAAATGAATAAGGAAGACTGAAGAAGAATTGATGCCTTTGAGTTACGGTATTTGCGAAGAATATTGACTATACCATGGACTGCCAGCAGAACGAACAAATCTGTCTTGGAAGAAGTACAGCCAGAATGCTCCTTAGAAGGGAGGATGGTGAGACTTCATCTCATGTACTTTAGATGTGTCATCAGGAGTGATAAGTCCCAGGGGAAGGACATCATGCTAGGTAAAGTAGAAGGCCAGCAGAAAAGAAGAAGACCCTCAACGAGATAGATTGACACAGCGGTTGCAACAATGGGCTTAAACATAACGACCATTGTGAAGATGATGCTGGACCGGGCAGTGTTTTGTTCTGTTGTACGTAGGGTTCCTATAAGTTGGAACCGAGTCAATGGCACCTAACAACAATGAAATGATGGCTTACTTAATAATGAATATTTGAAAAGCTCTAAGATATTATCAGCTATTTTGCCCAATGATGTGCGTGAATTAGCAATCCTTTCTTTGTACAAAAAGTTGAGGAAGGAAGTGAACTCCGTAACTGCATATTAGAAATATTTCAGTGGAAAAGGACGAGCCATGGGCCTGCAATACAAGGAACAAGTTTTTTTTGGATTTCATAATAGTTCCTAAGACCTAGTAGGACTCTGATATGTTGGCTAGTTTTTCACCACTAGTGAAAGAGCTTTGTTGACCCCTAGCTCTCAGGTTCCAGAATCCTCTAGTACCTAGTTCTACTGAAAGTTTAGATCATATAACAGCATAAGTTTTAAATCTCTCAAACACAATTTCACTTCTTGCTAAATATTTTTTTAAATCCCTCATTCAAATGCTTCTCTTGTAGGCCCATACTGAGAATATAGTGATACAGTGATTGACATAGCTCATTAATTCATGTCCTCCAGTGAGGAGTTTGGGGATGGTAGGGTGAAGAGCTCAGTGATTTCTCTGGTCAGAACGTTAATCAACATACCATTGGTTAGTGTGGGTATTATTTTCTTACATAAGATAGCAAGGACAAGAAACAAATATTTTCTCTATAAAGAACCCTGAAATTCATAAACAGTAATAATAATAATATAATATAGCTTTACAATTTAAAACACAAATTTAAACATATTTTCTCTTTTGATTCTTTTTAATTAATAAAATCAAAAGAAGTTGAAGGCGTAAAGCTGAAGAGGAAAGCTGGCTTAACTGGGATGCCTGGCACTGTAGCCTACTCTCAGACTAGGTGTGTGTCCTTCTAGACTTACAGCATATAGGTTTGTATCCACTGTTCTTGTTTCATTTCTGGGACACTCACCCATCACATTTACCCTATCGACTGCTGTTCTCTAGGATTATCCTGTTCCTTTGTAACAATTTAACACCATTTCCTCTGTAACACATGCACACACATTAGCCCTCTCTCTAGTTCTGTCCTGGTTAATTTTCTAGTTTCTAGTAGAGGTCCTCATCTATTTTTTTGCTACAACACCTCCTTCAGCCACTCACCATTATTACTCTTTATTATGACTTATTTTTGGGAAACTACATCATACTGGTGAGTGATTGAATGGGAATCTTTGCAAATGCCATCTTGTTTTTTCTTCATCACTACCAAGTGATGCGTAGGTACCAATTCTCAATGTCTGATCAAGAAACAGGAATATGGCGGAGTCACGTAGATTCAGGAGTCAAGATTTGAACTTACGTCTGTCTGAATTCAGAGCTCCTGTTCTTAATTATTACACTAAGAGTTGCTTTAGCAAAAATGTCTATGGCTGAGCAAAGCTTCTGCCCGTGGAACCTATTCCCATGCTTTTCTTGCTGAGCCAATCTGAGAATCCTAGAAGAAAATTTCAAAGATCCATTGCTTCTTCTTTTTGGAGCCCAGAGCCAAAAGCTGGCCACAAGTAGTCAACTCTCGTTTTCTTCTCTACTTGCTGCCACCCACAAGCCTCTAGGTCTGCTAAGGGAGTCTTAGTTACCATCCACCCCCAGAATAAATACACGTGCAATAGAGTCTTCCCATTCCAAATTCCGGCCAGGAAGGGAAGAGGTTAGGGTTTCTTTGCCCCAGGAAAATTATGACACAGCTATTTCTTATGTGTTTTTTACTTGTTTGTTTGTTTATTATTTATTAATTTATTTGTTTATTTTCATCATTTTAAGAGTGGTGCTTGATCTGCACTTAAACTGTAAGGACTTAGCAGTAACTTACAGTTTTGTCCTGAGAAACATAGTGTAATGGTGGGGCAGGAAGGAAGAGTGTGGGACTGGCATTTCACAACAAGTAATTAATAATATTCCACTTTTAGCCTCTTCAGTAAAGATCTGACTAGGAGGGTCAAGAACGGCTGATTGAAACTTCCTTTTCAGTTTAGGGTCCTACAGATTTTAAAAGAGAAGTAAGTCCAAATTCTGGCAAGAAAAAATGGAAACTGATGAATATAGTTAGTTGAAGGTGAGGGGATAGGGCTCTTTGAATTTGCCCTAGTTATACCTCCACCTATTCCTGAAAGTGTTTGAATTGTCACACCCACCCATAAACCAACCATCTGGGCAACAAAGTAAATTGTATTCAGAGAGTCTTGTGAAGGTAAAAGAGATACCCCCTCTAAAAAAAAAAAAAAAGAAAAAACAATTTGCCTATGCTTTGGTTTCTATAAAACGCACAGATGTGCTAGAATTTAGATGCCTCCCTAGGGTACAGTAAAGTGTTGTTCTGAAATGTTTCGAGACTACGGCATCCCAGGGCCTGGCACTGTGGTAAGACTCAAGGGAGGAGATAAAGCACAAATTGAAAAGGGGTATTATATTACTTGGGAAATTGCAGTTTAACGTGTGTGACAGGCAGTCTCTCCCCGTGTAGTAAGATTTCTTCCTCATGGCTTTCAGAAGACCTTGTCCTCGTGATCTCAGGAGCATACCGTTCCCTTCCTTTCTCTGCACAAGGATTCATGCTTACATCTTAGTGTAAAAAAAGATCAGGGGAAGATCATGTGTGTAGTCGTTGGCAGAGACATTGAATCTCATGTCTTCTAACACCTTAAGAGTCAGCTCCAGAGCCAGTATCAGCACCCATTTCCAGAGCCTATGCATCCTTCAGGGCTAAGCTTAAATCCACAACCCACTCTGAGCGCTTCATCTGGGCAACTCGGAGTTCAGAACATGGCCACATTCTGCTTGATCATAGGTTGTTCCTCCAATGTGCAATCTTGTCTATATGTATATGTAAATGAATGAATATATAAATAAAGAATAATAAAGATAAGAACTTTTTTCTTTTGCAACTTTCGAATCCTCGCTCCTACCATTAAATGTTGGTTGAAAACAAAGCAATATTTGTATCTCAGATTTGGAAAAACAAAAACAAAAAACTCACAAGCTCTCCCCCTTGCCCTAAGTATTTCCTTTCTTAATCAGGCCCTGAAACTTGAAATTCTCACCATTACACTCAAGTTCATTGCGTTGACTTTGAAATGGCTTCATTGGATATTTACTGACATAACTTTCTTTTATTAGTCAATTAACACATTTAACATATTTTGGAGGGGTAGACAACCCTTTTTTAAGTGAGAAACTGGAGAGTAGAGTCCTCCTTCGGATAGTTAGGAGAACAGGATGGCAAGGAAGGTTCTGGGGCAAAGGACACAGGCCCAGCATGATTAGATCAGATTGGAGCATCAACCACAGCATCAGGTCGTAAGAGGGAACATGGCACAGAAAAAGGAACAAGGATTTGGGGTTCAACTCCCAGCTCCGATGCTTCAAAGTACTGTGGATGAGGTTTTTAACTTTCCTAAAACTCATTTTTCACATCTATAAATAGGATTTGTTTCCATTGCATACATGCCTGTGAAGTCCCCATATACCTAAGAAATTGGTTGCGACTATGGAATATAGATATGGATGTGAGAGTGATAAGCAAAAAGGAAGCGTTACAAACTTTTCTGCCTTGGGAAGGAAGTAATAGCTTCAAGAAAAATTGAAAAGTGTTGCCAGTTACAAAGTGTTCCGAATTCTGATGTTTGCCTAAGTTTAAAGACACAGTGAATTAAATTTCCTGAGACAAATCTTCGTAATTGCACAGTGAGACTCTGTTTTACAAATGATGGATATGAGTTAGAGAAAGATAAAATGTAAGCCCAAGTTGCAGTGCATGAAAGAAGGTTATACTCACATATCTCTGGCCAAAGTATGTGAAGGTTTACAAATTACTGGGCCTGATACTGGGTAATTTCTTCTTCTTCTTCTTTATTGATTACTTTAGCCATAGTTTTGATTCTTGTCATGGAAACTTTGAAGATCATCTGGCAAAGACCTGTCCCTTTACCTCTTTGATTTCTAGGGTTGATTCAATCCTTTGCTTAATGTTGACACTAAGTAACATCAACAGCATGACTAGGTCACATACATTCATGTTGTGCTTTGCCATTATATAGTTTTTGTTTTCTCAAGTCTATATACTAGAGTGACATTTTCTGTACAGGAGAAAAAGAAATTTAGCCACTACAAGAAGTGGACCTTTTTCTATGAAGTCCTCCCATCCAATTCCACTCCCAAAGGATTATTCCCTCTTGTTAAATTCTGTAACAACGACAGACTAAACACAAGGCTTAGGTATTTTAACACAGAACTGACCAATAGTCAATTACTTATTAAGGGGTTTCTACGTGTTAAATAAAAGACCCAAGAGAAGGTGTAAGACCCTGCCCTACTAAGGAAGACAAGCTCTATACTGTACTGCACAAAAAGGGCCTGTAATGTGGGCAAACTAAACTGCAGTGATGGCACATGGAGTTTAGTGGAGGAGTAATGGCATGAATTTGGAAGTACAAGGGAAGATGCACAGAGCTAATTACATTGAACATGTCCTGAGGCATGTCAATGTTTAAATCAGCAGCATAGAGGAGAGTGGGAGATCAGGGACGGAAACCCTAAGAGAGAGAGGATGGGGTTAGGCAAATCAGATAATGAGATCAGTGAGAAGATGGTTCTGGTTGAAATAAAGAGTTGGTCTTGGGGGATGATGAAAAACGAAGGCAGCAGAATAGTTTAGGGAAGACTCTGTAGCATTCTTCTGCCGAGATCAGAAGCTGAGACTTGTGTTGTTAGTAAAGAATGTGTGAACAGAAAATGAGGTTTCAGAGACTGAGCATGGAGCCCGAGCATGGAGCCCAAGACATTTGAATTTGACTCTTGGCACTTAAAACCACCACCTGCATGACATTAGTAAGTTGCTTAATTTCTCTGAGTCTTGATTTCCTCCAATGTAAAATTGAATAAAATGTCATGGGTTCATTGTGGAAGGCATATCCTATCAGAGAGTGGTGGTGTTGCTGTTAGTTCCCATTGAGTCAGTTCTGACTTATGGTGACCCCATGTGTGCAGAGTAAAACTGCTCCATAGGTTTTCAAGGCTGTGACCTTTTGGGAGCAGATTGCCCAGCCTGTCTTCCTAGATGTCTCTGGGTGGGTTTGAACCACCAACCTTTCAACTAGTAGTCCAGTGTGTAACCATTTGCACCACCCAGAAACTCCTATAAAAGAGTAACCTGTTGCCATTAAGTCGATTCTGACTGATAGCAACCCTACAGGACAGAGTAGAACTGCCCCATAGGGTTTCCAAGAAGTGAGTGGCTGGTGAATTCAAACTGCCCACCTTTTGGACAGCAGCTGAGCCCTTAACCACTGTGTCACTAGTGCTCCATAAGAGAAAGTAGGTGCTGAAATAATTGGATGTTTGTTGTTGTCGTTTTGCATAGCAATGGTGTTGATATGTAATTGTATTTCTTCTTAGTAAGCAAAGCTTACCAAATCAGAATATTTCATAAAACAATACATCTTTTTCACCCTGTTCTCATCACTATACTAGATACCAGAGCCAACAAATTCTCCCTAATTATGTGATCCTGGGCTTTGAATTTTGATACATCTCTACTCAAGTTCTTAACATTTTGAAAGGTATAAAACCCTGCCACAGTTTGGCCTTGTGGCATTTTTAGAAATTAAAAGCTTTAGGACAAAAATTGATAATGAAAAATAGAAAGAGATTTGCGAGTAATTTTATTTTTAGATTTAAGAAGAATGTCATGACAAGGAGAGAGAGTGGAGGGAAGAACTGTGCTGTCTCATTGGAGGGAGAGCATTAGGAGTGTATGGCAAGGTGCATGTGAATTTTTTGTATGAGAGACTGACCTAATTTGTAAACTTTCACTTAAAGCACAATAAAATTAATTTAAAAGAAAAAGAAAAAGAATGTCATGTCAGCCTTTGAAGAGGCCTGCCTTGATAGGTAAATAGAATAGGCAATTTTGAAAGAGTTTCTTCTTTCAACAGAAATATTCTCCCATTGACATCCTATGGTGTCTGAAATTCTTCCATATGCTCTCCTCCTTAAGGAAGCATGGACCCAGCAGGAGCACATTGATACAATGATGGCTTTCACTGCATTTATTCCCTGGGAAGGGCAACACATTAACCCTCTAACACATCAAAAGGATATATATTATCAATCTCATATTGGCCATACACTCTATTCCTCTCCTTTCACAGTGTAGAGGTCCTTCAAAAGTGGTCAGTGACAAAATAACAATAATAGCAAATACTTGTAATACTTGCTACATGCCAAGCATACAAATTCTCATGACAGTGTTTGCAAGTGGGTACTATCAAGACCCTCGTTTTACAGTTGAGGAAATTGAAGCAGAGAAATATGTCTTACTTTTAAAAATCATAGAAAGAGTAAGGACTGGGACTTGAACTTAGATCCTTTGGTTCCAAGTCTGGTGCATAAACATTGTATTGACCTGTCTCACTACCGTACAATAGCTGCATATTTCCTTCTCCAAGACTGATGATTGGATTCTTTTGGGAGACATGAAGGATTTATAAGTAGATATGATGTCAGATGTCAGAGAGTTTTTTTTTTTTTTTTTTCCTGTATCTACAATGAAAGACTTTGGTATTATCCCCCCACCCCCACTTTGGGGATAGAGATTGTAGTGAGGGGTAATGTAATCCCCTCTGAAAGGCTAAGTAAGGTTGACGAGATTGTTGTAGCTTGGATTAGAGAAAAGAAGTTGTATTCTTAGGGATACCCTTGTCCTAAACATTAAAATTGAATGTCAAGGGGTATTTTCTTGAGATTTTTACACTATGCAGCCAATCTCTCTACAGCCCCTCTATGGCCAGAATCTGAGCCAAAAATGAAAAGTGTGCCTTCACATTTTACCACATCTCCTGGGAACCTAATTTTATCAGTTGATACATGGACAGAGACACTCATACGTAAGAGGAAAGTCAAATATCCCATCTGTTATATAAAATGCCACACATCATCCCAGCATATTAGCCTAAAATTGCGCCCATGTTTTTTCCTTCTTCACAGCAGGCTAACCATATTGGTCCAAATCTGTCTGCACCAAACTCAAATTCTTATACATCCAACAGCATTAAATATAGTCCAGGTAAACCTATTTTGCCATTTAGAGCCTGCCTTTCACCTCAAATAAGTCTAGAAGGACCCAAGTTCCTTCCGATTTATTTCTCTCAATACTTAGTATGTGGCTTTCTTCTCATAAGCTATCATGTCTACATTCCAACACAGAATGTATGGAAGTTTGTTGCTTTATTTTAAGGACCCTCCCTTGAAGTTGAAGTTCCTTGGTGCTGCAAACAGTTAACACACTTGTTGATAACTGAAAAATTGGAAGTTCAAGTCCACCCAGAGGTGTGTTGGAAGAAAGCGTAGGTGCTCTACTTCTGAAAAATTAGCCATTGAAAACCCGGCAGAGGGCGGTTCTATTCTGACACACGTGAGATTGCCGTGACTGTGAGTTGATTCAATGGCAACTGGCTCTACGGCCCTTAAAGTTGAACACAAGTTTTCTGCTTGCATCTCATTGGCAATACTTAATAACATGACATGCGTAGCTGCAAGTGAGGCTGGGAGTGTAGTATTTATTTCCTGGGAGCTATTGCTTCATTAAAAATTAGGGATTTTATTATTAAGAAGGAAATGGAGAATAGATACTGATACAGGACTGGCAGTTTCTATTAAAAAGGATACACCAGGAAAAAATGTAAAATTTAAAACACTGAGATAAAAACAAAGCTGGATTCCTGGAGAACATCAGCATTGAAGGGGGCAGCTGGAGGAATTGAGTCCAAGAAGCGTATTGACTAGGACAGGTCAGAGGACCACCATTGTTATTGTCATAAGAATTCATTAGATGGGTATCTGCACATGGTAGTAGACAGAGTACACTGAAAAATTAATATTCTTGGTAGGAACTTGGTGCACATCATACAAGCAGCTCTGTTGGAGACAGCGGCATGGAGAGATCTAGAGAGGAGTCTGAACTAGCTGTAAGTGAAAGAGTCAATCCAGTCGAACTATCACTTTAAGGACAGAATACTAACAAGCCAAACATAATGAAAAGGTGATTATTTCCTTATCAAATATTTGTTCAAATTACAAAAGGGTTTACCTCAGGGTATCTGTAAATAGCAAATTTCCCTAGTGCACTTAAGACAGAATTCAGATTAAAGACATTGAATTTACAAGCAATTGTCAGAAACACATTTATAGGAAAACTAAGATGTACTTAGGTACCTAAATCTGGGCATAGAAAGGAATGAGATTAGTTCAAAAGAAATTATTGCAGGTAAATATTTAGATTTGAGAAGGTGGAAGCTCCTTTAGGGAGCCGGAATTTCATACAAAGCATTTACCTTGAATAATATGAGGATTCCTAAGCAGAGTCTCTAAACAGAACTCTTCTGAATGCTCTTGGTCGTATGCTGAAGCCACTTCTTAAACTCTCTATGTGATATTTAAAACATTTGGGAAATAATGGCAATGCCTTTATAAATCGACTGACAGACCTGAGAAATATGAGAATGGGAAACCACGCCATTCCACACCCTTACTTATTTAAAGGGATTCGCGCTCTTTATCAGGAATGAATGAATGAATAAAAATCATTTACCCAGACACTTTTAAAGGCACAATTTGAAGACCAGTCATAGCCTTTGGTACCTTGGGATGCGTACACCCGCCTTTGCCTTTACAATCAAACACAAATGCGGCATCTCCTCAGTAACTTCTGCTGCGAAGTTGACCTAGTCTCATCCTCTTTCTGGTTTTCACATGTCTCTGTGATTACAAGTGATGCGGAAATGTTGGCACATTTATTGACCACAGAGGGCTCTTTACCTCTTCTCTCAAGCCCTGTCCTTAATGTCAGCCCTTTTTAGCTTGGTGAAGCGTAAAACTTCACTATTAGAAAATTATTACGTTACCTTAAGCTCTACCAGACATCTTTGTACCTGTTATACAACATTTCTGGTAGTGGAATACAGAAGTACTGCCACCTATTTATGTTTCAAGTTCCAATGCAAGGATTGGGGTACCTGAGGCTGGCAGGTAAAGTGTACAGAAATATTGACTCTGGGTCTATTTCTACTTCCCTGTTTCTGTAGTGTATCTAATATTCAGAGAATAAACCCAAAATTGTTTAAGAGCCTCCTCAGTAGAGCTTTCTCTGGGCAATTTCTTAGCAGAGTCATGAAATAATTGTTTAAATAGCCCTTTTTGTTTTTCCTTCTCTGGTACCAATCCAGGGTACGAGTCTTCCACTTCAGTCAAACTCTCATCACTTCTAGATGTGGCTGGTGATTTTTTTTCCCCTTTGCTTTTACTAATGCTATTTCCTATCTGGATGGCCTTGATGTTTCTTTCTTTCTTTTATTTTTTAACTATGCTTTTATTGAAGTAAACCGTATGTGGAACCATAAGTGTTCAGCTCCATGAATTTTTAATAAATGAGCACACTTGTGTAACCACTTCCCAGATCAAGAAACATATCATTAAATTGTCCTAGAACGTTCCTTGGTGTCTCCTTTCTGTCCCTAGCATTCCCTTAGCTACTCTACACCTTCCAATTGGTAGCTACGAGTGGTGGCGCTGTGGCGAAGAGTTCGGCTGCTAACCAAAAAGTCAGCAGTTTGAATCCACCAGCGGCTCCTTGGAAACCTTATGGGGCAGTTAGTTCTACTTTGTTCTATGGGGTCGCTGTGAGTCGGAATTGACTTGAGGGCAACGGGTTTGGTTTTTGGTTTAGCCTGACTTCTATCATCGTGTTTTATTTCAGCTGCTTTTGAAATTTATTTAAGCATAAAAAAAAGCATTATATATATATATGTATGTATATATATTAATTTATCCATGTTGATTGGTATCAAGTCTACACTTAATGGAGTTCAGGTGGTTTACCAGTATTGGAATAATATAACTCAGGCTGACATGAAAACTATTGCCTTTGTCATTCGATAAATATGTATGCATTTTTAATGGTTATATATCCAGGAGTGAAATTGTTGGGTCTTAGGACATAGGTATAATCTACTTCAGTAAATGCAATATATGAGACCTCTGATTGCTCTATATTCTCACAAACATTTGGTATTTTCTGCATTCTTCTATTGTATCCATTGTGGTAGGGGTGTGGTGGCATTGCCATGTAGTTTTATTTGGTATTTCCTTTACCAGTAATGGCGATGAGCATGTTTTCAAAGGTTTATTGGCTATTTGGGTATGTTATAAAGTTCAACTGTTTGCTCATTTTCTGCTAGTTGTCTGCCTTCTGGATAGTGATTTCAAGAGTTCTTTATGTATTGTAGATTTGCTTCCTTTATGGGTGTAAAAACCAAACCCAGTGCTGTCGAGTCGATCTCAACTCATAGCGACCCTATATAAGTATTGCAAATACCTTTTCTCACTCTGTGGTTTGCATTTTCACCCTTTTAATGGAATATGTTGACTAAAAGAAGGGCTTGTTTTGAAGTATAACAATTACGTTTTATTTTTCTTTATGGCTAATTTGTTTTATTTCCTGTTTATAAAATCTTTGCCTATAGCCCTATACGTCATGAGATTTTTCATTTATGCTGTTTTTGGGACATTTACTTTTTAAAAATAACAGCCTTATAGAGATATAATTTGCCTAGCATACAATAAACACATTTGAAGTGTACAATTCAAACGTTTTTTATATATTTACAGATATGTGCAAACATCACCACAGTCAATTTGAGAACGTTTCCATCACCTCAAAAAGAAACCCCATATGCTTTAGCTATCACCTCCCTGTCTTCCCATCCTCCCCAAAGCTAAACAGCCACTAATCTTTCTGTCTCTATAGATTTGCATATGCTGGACATTTAATAAAAATGGAACCGTATATGTGATCTTTTGTGACTGGTTTCTTTGACTTAGCATAAGAATGTTTTCAAGGTTCATCCATGTTGTAGAATATGTCAATATTTCATTCCTTTTTATGGCTGAATAATTTCCCACTACATAGATAGATCACATTTTCTTTATCCATTCATCCATTGATGGACATTTAAAAGTTTTTACTGTTTGGTCTTATCTTTTGTGTTTATATGCACCATCCATCTGAAATGGAATTAGGTTTGTGATATAAGGTAGACATTCAAGATTCATTTTTTTTTTTTAATATGGATATCAAATTAACATAGGGCCATGTTTTGAAAAGGCCATCCTTCCCCCCACTGCTTCAGGTGTTTTCTTTATCATGCCTCAAGTTGCTTTATACGTGTGCGCTTCTGGACTCTATTCTGTTCCGTTTTTCTATCTGGCCATCCTTGCTGGTAGAAAATCAATCAATAATGTCTGGATATTATAGGGCAATAATTGTAATCTCTAATAGTCCAAATTTCCAGTTTATTTCTTCTTCTCCAAGATTACCTGCACTATTTTTGGCCCTTTGCATTTCCATATAAATTTTTAGGATCAGCTTGTCAGTTTCTGAAAAAATTGTCTGGAATTTTCATTGGAATTGCAACAGACACATGGATCAATTTGTGGAGAAATGATATACATTCAGTGAATCTTCCATTCCATAATGTTTACAATGTATATTAATTTAGACCTTAATATTTTTCAATAATGATTTATAGTTTTCTTTGAAGAAACCTTACACATTTTTATTTAAAGACTTAGTTGATGTTCTTTAAGGATATTGCAGATAACATCTCTCTCTCTCTCTCTCTTTTTAATTTAAGGCACATCTGACATGGCCAGGGATTGTGGTTTACTCATTTTGTAATTTCTGCTTCTGGCACAAATCCTGACACATAATAGGTATTTACTCAGTATATATGGAATAAATGATAGATTCATGAATGTCTAAACTCCATGAAGCCTTAGATTCTTACCCAAGGAAGCATCTACTATTTTTCTGTAAACTCCATCTAATTCATTTGTCACTTACATATGACATACTACCTTGGATATGTCTTCCATTTCCAAAAAATATTTAACAGTGCACCCAATCAAGCACAGTTTCCATTGTCTTATTCATCATGAACCCATGTAGCAAAATCCCCTACACTTAGAAAGACTCAAAGGATGTTTGTCAATTGACTAAGAAAGTAAACAAGTAGCTGAAAATAAGAGACTTGGTGATCTGTGAAACTGGTAGAGTTCTTGTGTGTGCACTTCTGTCTTCCTCTCTTGCCCTTTCTCCATTATATGGCCCTATTTTCTCAACCTGCCTCCCAGATAAACAGTGCTCTTGAGGATCCTAGCCCTCACCACACATGAACCCTTCAGCAGGACCCGTTGCTCCAAATAGGTCAGCTGCCCTTTACCAACCTTATTGCCTGTTGAGGGCAGTGTGCTGTGGTAAAGAAGTGGCTTTGTCAGTGAGCAGACCACCTTCACTTGCTGGAGGCTCTGTTTGCTCATCTGGAAAATGTAAAGCACTCATAAAATGTGCTAAATTTATTTGAGTCTCTTCCTGTTACTCATAAATATCTGGCAAAATAATTTCGAACTAAGGAAATTATTGCTGATATTAGCCTTTCTAAGTTATCTTAGTGTGAGACACTTGCTGGGACCAAAGTGGAGATATTAGACAAATTAGGGCAGATCAGGGAGATATTAAGGCATAAAAATTACATTTCCTAGGTAACCTTTTACTCTGCCTGTATATAGCACCTTTCCTACACGTGAGAAGGTTTGAACTCTTATAATTTTTCATTGTCCAAAAAAAATTATATGTAATTTAATGATAAGTGAGAATTGCTTATATGCTTTCTACTTGGACTGTGGATACGGTTGCCAGAATTAGCAAATAAAATTACGGGGCAGCCAGTCAAATTTGAATTTCAGAGAAACAAATAATTTTTAGAATAAGTATGTCCCAATTATTGTATTATAGTAAAAATATTTTTTAATACAAAATCTACTTATACTAAAAAATTATGTCCTGTGTAATATGGGAATCTCCTTTGCCAACTCATACAAATATTGCATTATATTAGCTTTATTTAAACTAAACAATTATGTCCCATGCAGTATTTGGGACATACTTACTCTAAACATTATTTATTGTCTATCTGAAATTCTAATTTAACTGCACATCCTTTATTTTACCTGACAATCCCAATTGTGGAAAATGAAAAAATAGTAGCCTGATCCTTTTAAAAATCTGTTTAGAGAATTCTCTAGCTTTCTTTGAGAAGACCATCTTTAGGAAGGATTTCTGGGTGGTTAGCAAGGATCTTGGAAGCAATCACAAAAGAAGTACCTTACCTCTCCCTCTAACCCCCAGAAAGTCTACAACCTACCTGTATCTGAACTCCCATATTTTGCCTTTCCTCTGGGTACTATGAATGCTCCACTCCTAACCTTAGCCCATCATTCCACCAGGACACTTGATCCCACACTTCCTCTTACTTAAGAATTTGCTCCACATTTATTCTCTCCTTCTCCTGCATTGTCAATTTTTCCTTCTCTATTGGATCATTTTCGTCATTAAAAAAGCAAACAAACTCTCTTCACCCTATATCTTCTTTCATCTACCACCTCAGTTACAAAATACCTATCAAAGACCTATATGTAATAGCTGTCTCTCTTACCTGGCTTCCATTCTTTCCTGAACTAGCTCCAAAAATATCATCCCTTCCATTGCATTCCAGTTGGCACAATGCCAAATTTTGTCAATAGAGGGCACAGGAGGGGCACTACAGGAAACAGAGGCCTCTTCTTGGTTCCAATACGCTTTGTTCCTGCACAACCTATGAAACTAAGATAGCTAGAAGAAATTTTTGAGGTAACTTTTTTAAACCTGTGCTTTTTGAAGAAGCATTTTTTTTTTTTTAATTCAGAGAATAAAAGAAAAAAACAAAAAACTACCACAATGCTGTAACCCAGAGATAGATTTTATTAACGTTTGGTTCATACACCAAAACCTGTTTTCATGGAATCCATTCCAGCCCATAGTGACCCTATAAGACAGAGCAGAACTGCCCCATAGGGTTTCAGGGAGCAGCTGGTGGCTTTGAACTGCTGACCTTTTGGTCAGTAACTCAGCTCTTAACCACTGCACTACTAGGGCTCCTTGGGTTATATAGCCTTACAAAAATTTTAAAGCATAAATAATACATTAAAATATAAGATACATTTTTATGCTATTTTATCACATGACTTTTTTTGCACTTTCTCATGAACATACTTTTATTAATAAATATGTCTATATAAGATGTTATCGGTTGCTTTGTTTTCCAATGTCTGAACGGCCGTAAGTTAATTAAATAATTATTTTTTATGTGTTCTTTAAATGAATGCACTGTTTTGCCTAAATTGAAATTTTAAGGAAGCAATAAAATATTTTTAAAGCTTATCTATTCTAGGACTCAGTCTCTTCAAAATTTTGCTCCTCCCTCTCTGTAATAGGGATGTATTATACTAGCAGCCTATTACAGACAGGAAGAAGCAAAATTTTGAAGAGACTGAGTCCTAGAATAGATTAGTAGTAGGCTAATTAGAAAACTAATTTCTGTTAATTGGTTAGCAAAAATGCCCACATGTATAGTTAATTTTGTGACTTTTTATGAGTGAATTCAAAGATGGAAATTTTAAACAATGTCTTAGTTTCCCAGAGCGGCAATAACAAAATACCACCAAGTAGGTGACTTTAAAGAACAGAAGCTTATTTTTTCACAGTTCTGGAGGCTAGAAGTCCAAATCGGGGTACTGGCCATGCTGATTCCTTCTGAGGTATCTGAGAGAGGAATTGTTCCACGTCTCCGTCCTAGCTTCGGGTTTCTGCTGGCAATCGGCATTTCTTTGTTGCTTGTAAGTACGTCTGCCTCCTCTGGTATGACTTCATTTAACTGACAACATCTGCAAAGAAAACGTTAGTTTCCCCAAACGAGGTCACATTCACAGGTACAGGGGTTAGGACTTCAGCGTACATTTTGAGGGGACACGATTGAATCCATAACAAGCAGTATGACAAGTTGATCCAGTAGTTGTTTTGGGTTTCAGATTGATTTCCTTTCTTCAGTCACACCATAGATTTCACCCAGAGGCTAACTACTCTGACTTTGTGTAACAGAGTCACTGATTGAGTCCATCTTAAAAAAAATAATAATAATTGTTCATATGATACCTTGTTCTTATATGTCCCATAATAGAGAAGTCAAATAGAATTCAAAGATGGCCAGCTAATGACCTGAGGCAGAGGCTGGTAAACTACAGCCCAAAGCCAGTCTGTTTTGGGGAATAAGTTTTATTGGAACACAGCTGCCCCCATTTGTTTACATGCTGGCTGTGGCTGCTTTCACACTAAAATGGTGGAGTTTTGTAGCTGAAAGAGGGATTATCTGGCCTCCAAAGCCTAAAATATTTGCTCTCTGGCTCTACAGAAAAAGTGATTCTCTGTTTCAGGGTGATAACTTGATCATTACCACACAAACAGTTGAAAAAGAAATTCTAGTCAAGCAATTCGATGATTTATATTGATCAATAAATATACGCTTATTTAGCCCCTACTCTGATTTCAAAATTCTTAGGGATAAAATCTAGGTATAATATACATGATCTGTATCCACAAGAAATTTGTAATAAAGCCAAGGAGACAAAACAACCACACAAATTAAAATCTGGGAATATACAATTGAGTGCTTAATGTAAGTATTGCCTATTTTTAAAACCCTTGCATTTTATATATGACGCTATCTTTCCCATAATTCCAAGAACAAACTTCTTTGTAATATGTTAGCTGACTGATTGAGGCCATCTAAAAGCATGTTTAGGTGGATGGATCCTCCAGGTCTACTTCCTCTGAGCTAAGATGGCTTCTCATTACTGATTTAGAGAAGAACTCCCTAAACTAAACTAGCTCCCTTAAACTAGCAAGTTCTTGATAAATGACACCCACTAAATTGTGTCAATAATCAGGATGTTTCTCCAGTGAATGAATTTTGCTAACTCTGAACAATGGATAAATGACTCATCTGGTCTGTTTAAATGACCTGTTTGCTGTTATCTGCACACAGTAATTTACTGGAGGAAATTGGATTTTGCTGGCCTACACTTCCTGCTTTGTTCACTTTGGGCTTCTTCCCTCCTTTATTCTGACTGGTAAATGAGTCAATCTTACTTCAACATGAAGTTTTTAAAGTCTAATACTTTGCGAGGAAGTTTTTTTTTTTTTTTTTTTTTTAATGATACTCATGAAATTAAAATGAATAACTTGCTATTGAGAATATTCTCATAAGACTATGAAAATGAAGATGGATGAAATGTTAAGAAAATATTTCTAGAGATGTTCTGTAATTCAGAAGTGTTGCCTCCATATAATAGCACTCCTAATTGATTTAATTTCATCTTTAAACACTCAGGAAAGTGAAATGTACAAGTATTAATGCTCAAGGTATTTGTTTCAGGTAAACAAAACCTCTTTAGCCATGAAAAGCCAGCACAGATATTTATGTTAACTTGCTGCCTATTGTCCCTAAAGATGTGAACAAAAGTAGCTCCTCCAGTCAAACTCTGACATTGAACGTAACGAAGCAATCAATCGGCCAACCAACGAGCAGCTGCTGAGCATCTACTTATGGCCTAGCGTTGTCTTGGGTACTCTGAAATGCTGGGCTCCTGACTCTGATTTTTAAGTAAATTACAATTTATTTTGGAAAACAAGTTTAAGATATCTGGAAAATAGTAAAATGTTGAAGACATAATATTATACAGAAAATAGATCATATCTAATATGTTTTTTGGATCTCCCAAACAACTAGCCCTTGATTTAATACCTGTGAAAGGGTAAATAAATTATTTGTAAATGAAGTCTTTGATAAGTACACGTTTGTGATTTGTAATCTCCAGACGCGGCTGAGTTCAGAAAAGTTGTTGATTGAATTCTGAGATAATTTAGGAAGGCTTCAAGGAGGTTATGTTCTCTTAGATTAACCTTTAAGGCTGGGAAGATTTAGATAAGCGTAGTATTGAGGTTGCCATTCTAGAGAGTGGGGAAAATATGCCCAATGTCACAGAAATGGAAGAAAAAGGAAGCCAGATTATCATGCACTGTTGAAATCAAGGAAAATAAAGAAAAGTTGGATGAACATCATGAGCAATAATTAGCTTTTGTAAGTTCTTACAGAGGTTGGGGTGATTATGAAAGGTGTATTTGTTTTGCAGTGAGAATACCCCTCAAAACAAACAAACAACAGCAACAGCAAACAACAACCAACAAAACAGGGCTTTATGAGAGGGTTTGAAATCTGGGCCAGGATTTTAGTTTGAAAATTGGCTAGCATAAGCATGGATTTCTTACTGTGAAAGTTGGCAACTTGCTAACTTCCTTAGTAATTTTAGACTATCTTCAACTTAAACTCAAACCCATTGCCATTGAATTGATTCCAACTCATAGCGACCTTAAAGGACAGAATACAACTGCCCCATAGAGTTTCCAAGGCTGTGAATCTTTACGGAAGCAGGCTACCACATTTTTCTCCCATAGAGCAGCTGGGTGAGTTGAACCACCAGCCTTTCAGTTAGCAGCTAAGCCGGACCTATGCAAACTGTTTTCGCTAAATTCAACTAGGGTCATCTTTTATGACTCCTCCTCCCCCATTTTTTAACTTAAAACCAAGAACATTTTTTTTAGGTTGTACTAAAGGTCAGCTTAATATCTAAACTTCTTGTGATTCTGTCCTCTTCTATCTTGTTCATGTGCAAAGAGGGATATACCAACCTGATTTTCATTCTTTGACTCAAATACTTTTTGTTCTCTTAAAAATATGATTACCCTTGTACATTAGCTTCAAGCTTCTTCTATTTGATTTTTTTACATACGACCACCTTTCTCTACATGCTTTTTTTGAAACAAAAGCTAAACTAACTTGATTATGTAGAAGAGTCCCACTTTTCCTCACTGGTCTGATGTACCTCTTCTGCCATATACCAGTGCTCCGTATGTGAAAGTATTTTAGAAGTCTTACTTAATTTCATTGGTCAGTTTGTTTATACATGCAGCAATGCCATACTATTCTATTTACTCTAGCTTCATAATACAATCTGATTTTATCATCTGATCATCTTTTTAATATCTGATTTATCTGTAGTTACTAATGTCCTCCCTTCCACTTACACTATTTTTAGCTGTGACTTCACTCTTCTTTTAATTAGTCTATGGAATTTATTTTATCAAAGAACCAACTTTAGTCTTTGTGGACCTTCTCCATTATATCTTTGTGTTTTTTTTTTTTTTTTTTTGAATAATTTCTACCCATATTTATTATTTTCTTCAACTTTTTAATTTCTCTTCTCCCGTTAATTTTCTAACTTTGGTTTGATACGAACCATTTATCTCATCCTTCATTTCTAGGAATAATTAAATGCCTATTATGATTTCTTCTTAATCCCATAAGATATTTGTCAGCATATATTTTAATTTGCAAACATGCGAGAATTTTGAATTTATCTTTTTATTCCCTTCTGATTTGCTTTCACTGTGTTTGAGAAGTTATGCTCTGTATGATCTGTTATTTGGAAATGTGTTGAGCCTTTATGTCCTGGAGTAGTATCAATTTCTATAAATATTTCATATCTGTTAAGAAAAATATGATACCCTAATGTTGGAAGAAGAATACTATACATGTGAGAACAGGTTTATTTGTTTTGCTTTTAGATCTTCTATATTTTCTGATATACCTAATTTACCTTTCAGTGCACCTGAAATCTCCCACAAAGATGGTATTTTTTTCAGTTTCTCTTTTTAGTGAGAACGTATTTGCTTTATGTGTTTTAAGACTACTTTATTAGGGGCATACATGATGAAATTTTTGTATATCTTACTTAGTGAAACTTTCATCATTAGGCAATTACCTTCCCTGACCAATATTAATATAATGTTTTAAATTAATTGTCTTAGTCTGAGTTCTCTAGAAAAACAAAACCAGTGAGACTGTACAGATTATATATATATATAGATAGATAGATAGATAGATATACACGCACATATATAGATATATATACACGCACATATATAGATATATATACACGCACATATATATATATATATATGTTGTTGTTGTTAGGTACAATCGAGCTGGTTCTGATTCATAGCAATACTACGTAGAACAGAATGAAACACTACCTGGTCCTGTGCCATCCTCACAATCACTGTTACACTTGAGCCCATTGTTTTGCAGCCAGTGTGTCAGTCCATGTCGGTGAGGGCCTTCCTCTTTTTTGCTGACCCTCTACCTTACCAAGCATGATGTCCTTCTCCAGGAACTGAAGATAATATGTCCAAAGTTTGTGATTATATGTCCAAAGTACATGAGATGAAGTCTTGCCATCCTTGCTTACAAAGAGCACTCTGGCTGTACTTCTTTCGAGACAGACTTGTTAATTCTTCTGGCAGTCCATGGTATATTCAATGTTCTTCACTAACACCATAATTCAAATGCATCAATTTTTCGGTCCTCCTGATTCATTGTCCAGCTTTTGCATGCATATAAGCTGATTGAAAATACCATGGCTTGGGTCAGACACACCTTAGTCCTCAAAGTGACATCTTTGCTTATCAATACTTTAAAGAGATCTTTTGCAGCATATTTGCCCAATGCAATGCAATACATAGTTTGATTTCTTGACTGCTACTTCCATGGGTGTTGATTGCGGATCCAAGCAAAATGAAATCCTTGACAACCTTAGTCTTTTCTGCATTTAACATAATGTTGCTTATTGGTCCATTTGTGAGGATTTTTGTTTTCTTTATGTTGAGGTGTAAGCCATACTACACATATATATACACACACACACACATATATATAGAATATATAGAAGAAAATATATAAATGAATATACATATATATATATAACGAGAGAGAGAGATTGGTTTTAGGAATTGACTCACATCATTGTGGGTGGCTGGGAAGTCAAAAAGCCACCCACAATGATGTGAGTCAATTCCTAAAATCAATCAATCAATCACTCTCTCTCTCTCTCCTTGGAAACACTGGTGGTATAGTGGTTAAGTGCTATGGCTGCTAACCAAAAGGTTGGCAGTTCGAATCTACCAGGCACTCCTTGGAAACTCTATGGGGTAGTTCTACTCTGTCCTATAGGGTCACTCGGAGTTGGAATCAACTCAATGGCAGTGGGTTTGGTTTTTTTGGTTTTGGCAAGTCAAAAATCTGTAGGTTGGGTAACAGGCTGAAGATTCCTGAAGTCTTATGTTCCAAAATCCATAGATAACCCAACAGAAATAGTGAAGGAGCCTGGCAAGATGTCTGTTTATAGCCTGGAGATAGGAGTACTCCCTAGGGAAAATCTTTTTGCTCATAAGGCCTTCAACTAGTTGAATGAGGCCGACCCACATTATGGAAGGTGATCTGCTTTACTTAAGGCCAACTGGTTTAATCACATGTAACTAATTCATAATAACATTTGGACCAGTTTTTGACCAAACATCTAAGAACCATATCCCAGACAAGTTGACACATAAAATTAACCATCACATTGATATATCAGTTTTATTTTGGATAGTATTTTTCTGATACTGCTTTTTTTTGTCCCCCCCCCCACCCCTTTTACTTTCTACTACTACTTTACTTTCAGTATCTTAAACAGAAAATATCCGGAATTTTTACAATCTAATCCTCCAATTTTCTTCTTTTAAATTATTCTATTTGTATTCATTACAATTTTTAATTCATCTGATCTTTTTCTACCATTGTTATTTATATTTCAGTTATTTGGGCTTGTTTTATGTTCCTTTAAAATTCATTCTTACTTTTTAAAGTTTAATATCTCTATCTTCCACTGATTTAACAGGAACTTTGGGAATACTCTAATATTTCTTGTTACTCACCTAACCCTCACTTCCTGTCCTGTGGCTATTATCTAGATTTTAAAAATCTCGTTCAATGTAAATATACTTTCACTTTTTCTTTTACCTTGACGTTTTTTCAACAACCATAAATTTTAGGAAAGTGTTTGACCAAATTTAATTTTTTCTGTTTTGTTTTGTTTTCTTTTTTAAAAAAAAAAAAATATATTTTGATCATGTTGAAGATATACACAACAAAACATACACCAGATTATTTGTCTTTCTGTTATTGAGGTGTTCAAGTATTTTATAAATTTTAGAGATTAGGCCCTTGTTGGATATACTGTAGCCAAAAACACTTCCCCAGTCTGTAGGCTTTTTCACTCTTTTGGTGAAGTATTTTGCTGAGCATCAAGTGTTTAATTTTCAGGAGTTCCCAGTTATCTGGTTTCTCTTCTGGTGTTTGTACATTGTTAGTTATGGTTTGTATTGTATTTATGCCATGTATTAGGGCCCTGGAGTTGTCCCAATTTTTTCTTCCATGATCTTTATCATTTTAGGTTTTACATTTAGGTCTTTGATCCATTTTGAGTTAGTTTTTGTGTATGGAGGTATGGGTCCTGTTTCATTTTTTTGCAGATGGATATCCAGTTTTGCCAGCACCATTTGTTACAAAGACTGTCTTTTCCCCCATTTAATGAATTTTGGTCCTTTGTCAAAGATCAGGGTGGATAGATTTACATCTGAGTTCTCGATTCTCTTCCATTGATCCATCTATGTGTCATTGTATCAGTACCAAACTGTTTTGACTGTATAGTAAGTTCTAAAATTAGGTAGTATAAGGTCTCCTGCTTTGCTCTTTTCCTTCAAGAATGTTTTGCTTACCTGGGGCCTCTTTCTTTTCCATATAAAGTTGATAATTAGGTTTTCCATCTCATTAAAGAATGCTATTTGTATTTGGATAAAAATTGTATTATATCTGTAGATCTCTTTGGGTAGAATTGACATTTTCATAATGTTGAATCTTCCTATCCATAAACATATCATGTTTTTTCATTTATGTGGGTCTCTTTTGGTTTCTTGCAATAGAGTTTTGCAGTTTTCTTTGTATAGGTCTTTTATGTCCCTGGTTAGATTTATTCCTAAGTTTTGTATCTTTTTAGGGGCTAAAAAAAAAAAATTTTTTTTTTTTTTTTTTTTATAAATGATAGCGTGTTCCTGATTTCCTTTTTGAAGTTCCCTTGGTTGGTGTATAGGGATCCAACTGATTTTTGTATATTGATCTGACATCCTAGGAAACCTTGCTGGCATAGTGGTTAAGTGCTACGGCAGCTAACCAAAAGGTCAACAGTTCAAATCCTCCAGGTGCTCCTTGGAAACTCAATGGGGCAGTTCTACTCTATCCTATAGGTCACTATGAGTCGGAATTGACTTGATGGCAACTGGTCTTTGGTTTGGATTTTATATCCTACTACTCTGCTGAATCTATTCGTTCCAATAGTTTTCTTATGGAGTCTTTAGGGTTCTCTATGTATAGGATCACATCATCTGAAATAGAGGTAGTTTTAGTTCTTCCTTTCCAATTTGGATTCATATTATTTCTTTTTCTTTCCTTATTGCTCTAGCTAGGACTTCCAGCACAATGTTAAATAGGAGTGGTGATAAAGGGCATCCTTGTTTTGTTCCCATTCTCTGGGAGAATGCTTTAAATCTCTCTTCATTGAAAATGATGTTGGGTGTTTGTTTTGTGGTGCCCTTTATTATGTTGAGGAATATCCCCTCTACTTGTATTTTATTGAAAGTTTTTATCAGGAATGGGTGTTGGACTTTATCAAATGCCTTTTTCTGCATTGTTTGAGATGATCATGTGATTATTTTGTTCTGTTTATGTGGTTAATTATGTCAATTGATTTTCTAATGTTGAATCATCCTTGCTTACCTGGTATGAATCCCACTTGGTTCTCATGTATTATTTTTTTGATATGCTGAATTCTATTGGCTAGAATTTTGTTGAGAACTTTTGCATCCATATTCATGAGAGATACTGGTCTGTAATTTTTTTTTGTGGTGTCTCTGTCTGGCTTTGGCATCATGGTTATGCTGGCTTCATAGAATGAAATTGGGAGCATTCCTTCCTTTTCCATGCTTTATAATAGTTTGAGTAGTACTGGTATGTGCTCTTCTCTAAATGTTTGATAGAATTCTCCAGTCTGGGCCAGAGTTTGTTGTTGTTGGGATTTTTTTTTTTTTAGGTTAACTCTTCAACCTCTTCTCTTGTTATAGGTCTGTTCGGATTTTCTATTTCAGCCTATGTTAGTTTAGGTAGGTAGCGTATTTCCAGAAATTTGCCCATTTCCTCTTGGTTTTCAGATTTGTTGGAGTATAATTTTTCATAGTATTCCGTTATGATCCTTTTTATTTTGGTTGGGTCTCTTATAACGTCCCCCATCTTATTTCTTATTTGGGCTATTTGCTTCCTCTCCTATTTTCCTTTTGTCATTTTGGCCAGTGGTTTGTCAATTTTGTAGATCTTTTCAAAGAACCGACTTTTGGGCTTGTTGATTCTTTGTATTATTTTTCTGTTTTCTATTTCATTTATTTTTGATCTAAGCTTTATTTTTTCCTTTTTTCCTTTCTTCTGGTGGCTCTGGGCTCCTTTTGCTGTTCTCTTTCTATTTGTTCTAGTTTTAGAGCTACTGTTGTTATTTTGGCCCTTTCTTCTTTTTTGATATGTGCATTTATTGCTATAAATTGACTTTTGAGCACTGCCTTTTCTGTGTCCCAAAGGTTTTGGTATGATGTGTTTTCATTTACATTTGAGTCTAAGAATTTTTTTATTCCATCTTTGATTTATTGTATTACTGAGTTGTTTTTATGCAAGGTATTATTCAGTTCCATGCATTTGATTTTTTTTTTCTTTTTTCTTCATGCTATTGATTTCTAATTTTATGGAATTGTAATCAGAGGTGATGTTTTGTATTGTTCCGATGTTTTGAATATTATCGAGGGTTCCTTTGTGGCCTAATTGGTCTACTCTAGAGAATGTTCCTTATGTGTTGGAAAACAATGTAAACTTTGCCGCTGTTGGGTGGTGTTCTGTATGTATCTATGAGGTCAAGTTGGTTGATTTTGGCCTTTGTATCTTCTGTATCTTTGTTGAGTTTCTTTCTAGATGTTCTGTCTTTTACCAAGAATGGTGTCTCCTACTGTGCCTCCTACTATTATTGTGGAACTATCTCTCTCTCTCTTCAGTGCTGTCAAAGTTTTTTTTTTTTTTTAATGTGCTTTGGATCCCTGTTGTTGGGTGTGTGCATATTTATTAAGATTATGTCTTCTTGGTTGATTGTCCCTTTAATCATTATATAATGTCCTTCCTTGTCTTTTGTGGTGGAATTTGCCTTAAAGTCCATTTTATCAGAGATTAATATTGCCACTCCTGCTCTTTTTTGGTTATTGTTTGCTTGATATATTTTTTCCATTCTTTGATTTCTTAATATCTTTATGTCTTTGTGTCTGATGTATGTTTCTTGTAGATAGCATATTGATGGGTCTTTTTTTTTTTTTTTAATCCATTCTGCCACTCTCTGTATCTTTAAAGGTGCATTTAAATCATTTACATTCAGTATGATTATCAGTAGGTATGAGTTTATTGCTGTCATATTGTTATGCTTTTTCTTTTGTGATGCTGACATTTTCTTTGTTCCTCTTACTCTCTTATGCAAAGTTCCTTTTATTTGTGGATTTTCTTTTTTTTTTTTTTCTATTTTTATAGTTTTTGCATTTACTGTGACTTTATGCTTTTCTTCTTATTCATTCTGATGAGTAGGTTTGTTAGCTTGCTTTGTGGCTACCTGGAAAATTTACTCATATCTTCCTAAGTTTGAACCAGTCTTTTATTACTTGATATTGCCTTGACTTCCTTTGTATTTGAAAGCTCTATGCCTACACCGGAAACCCTGGTGGTGTAGTGGTTAAGTGTTATGGCTGCTAACCAAATGTCAGCAGTTCAAACCCGCCAGATGCTCCTTGGAAACTCTATGGGGCCGTTCTACTCTGTCCTATAGGATTGCTATGAGTCAGAATCGACTTGATGGCACTGGGCTTTTTTGGGTTTATGTCTACACCATTTATTCCTCCTTTTATTGTTTTGGCATTGGCTTCAGATTCACTTCTCTGTTTCAATGTTTTAAGTCTTTTAGTTTTATTTTATTATTAGAGTTCTTTACCTATGGTGGTATCTGGCTGATGTCATCCTGTGTCCTAGACTCCAGTTGTTGTCTGCTGTTGTTTATTCTCTAACCAAAGGATTCCCTTTAATATTTCTTGTAAATTTGGTTTGGTTTTTAAATTTTGTTTATCTGGAAATGTCTTAATTTCACCACTGTATTTGAGAGAGGGGAAACCCTGGTGGGACAATGGTTAAGTGCTACAGCTTCTAACCAAAAGGTTGGCAGTTTGAATCTGCTAGGAGCTCCTTGGAAACTCTATGGGGCAGTTCTACTGTGTCCTATAGGGTCGCTATGAGTCGGAATGGACTCAGTGGCACTGGGTTTGGTTTTTTTGGTTTGGTATTTGAGAGAGTTTTGGAGAACATATTATTCTTGGTTGGCATTTTTTTTTCTTTCAAGGTTTTATATATGCCATCCCACTGCCTTCTTGCCTGAATAGTTTCTCCTCAGTAGTCAGAGCTTAGTCTTAATGTTTTACCTTTGTGAGTTTTCATTTTTCTTGAGGTGTTGTCAGGATTCTTTTTTGTCCTTGGCTTTGGCAAGTGTGATTGTGATATGTCTTGATGACTCTATTTTGGTGTCTCTCCTATCTGGGGTTTGTTGAGCTTCTTGGATGGTCGGCTTTTCTTCTTTCGTGATACTTGGGAAGTTTTCTGCCAGCAAATCTTCAACAATCTTCTCTGTGTTTTCCATTTTCTCCCCCATTCTGTAACTTCAGTCATGCACAAATATTTGTTCTCAATTGTGTCCCACACAATTCTTAGGTTTTCTTCATTTTTTTCTCGATTTTTTCCAGAGAAAGTGGTTCCATGGATTTGCCTTCAATCTCACTGATTCTGTCATCCATTGGTTCAAATTTGCTCCTAAAACTTTCTAACTAGTTGTCCATTTCTGAAATTTAGTTGTTTATCTTTTGGATTTCTCATTGCTGTTTTTATGTGGGAGCCCTAGTGGTGCAGCAGTTAAGAGCTCAGCTGCTAACCAAAAGACTGGCAGTTCAAATCTACCAACTGCTCCTTGGAAACCCTATGGGGGCAGTTTTACTCTGTCCTATAATGTCACTATGAGTCGGAAATGACTCGAAGGGCAGCAGGTTTGGATTTTTGTATGATTTCTAAGTGTTTATTAATTTATTAATTTTGACATTTTGTTCTTGTATTATTTTCCTGAGCTCTTCTATTGCTTTGTCTATGTTATTCTTGATTTTGGCTATATTTTCATTGATTTTGTCTGTGTTTTCCATGGTTTCATCTATTTTTTTTTCCCTTGGTTTTGTCTGTGTTTACCTTGATCTCTTTCCTAATCTCTTGGAGAGCCCTAAATATTAGTCTTTTGAATTCCACATCAGGTAGTTCCACTGCCTTTTCTTCTACTGGGAGGTCATCTGTTTCTTTATTTTGGTCACTTGCTGGAGCCATCTTGTCCTGCTTTTTTATATGTTGTGATGTTGTCTGCTGTCTCCGAGACATTAAGGTACTATTTTCTGTATTTATTGACTGTGTGTTCATTTGTTTCATCCTGCTTCTTCATTTTGTTTTGAAATGTCAGGGCAGGCAGGCTGGGCATGCTTTGCTGTGCTACTTGGTCAACTGTGGGAACAATAGTTCTCGCCACTCTGTCCAGGTGGGCAGGGCAGCAGCAGGCAGTGCAAGCCTGGTTCATGGTACACTGGTTTGGTGAGGCAGCTGAGAGCAGACAATGTGGGTGCTCCTGTGTTCTGGTCTTTGTCCTGTATTGTGTAACCATTTGCAGTCCTTCACTGGAGAGGTTTGGGTGTTGGAGAGAAAGTGGTACTGGCTCATTTCTCTCTGTGTAGCAGCTGATCAAGTGGCGCAAAGTGAGGGACAATGCAATCTTGGTGCAGCAGTGAGCTTATGCTAGGATGCTGTAGCTGTTGTGGCACCACAAGGGCTAGTAGGAAGGGGGTGGCATGTGGGTGAATGCTCTGTCTCCTGGTGGAGCTCCATGGAGTTGCCTTCCCCAACTGCCTGGCTGGTGTCATTTCTGGCTGTGCTCCAAGACGGCAAATCTGTGTCATGTTAGTTGGCAGGTGACCTCCATTTTATATGTCTTCTCATTCTCTTTTTTCTTTCAGTTTCTTTTTCCGTTTGGTGTTTGATCTAGTTCTGTATCCCTTCATTTGATATTTAAGGTTCCAGGGTTGACATTTGTGTCTGTTTTACTTAGATTTTTGGGTCTTTGCTGCAAAGAGATGGCATGGTACATCTGTATAGGTCACTGTGTTGGTTCTGCCCTCTGCTTTGAATTTTGAGCTTATATCATGTGTTTTCATTAAAGGAATGCATACTGAATCATTGAGTGTGTTTGAATTTTTGGTAGGTACTATGAATATTTTTCTTTCCTCATCCCACCAATTCTACTCTCAGAGTTCACAGGGACATATGCGTACAACTAAGTCTACCCTTCCAGATTCCACTGGAAACCCTGGTGGTGTAGTGGTTAAGTGCTATGGCTGCTAACCAGTGGGTCGGCAGTTTGAATCCACCAGGCGCTCCTTGGAAACTCTATGGGGCAGTTCTACTCTGTCCTATAGGGTCGCTATGAGTTGGAATCAACTTGATGACAGTGGGTTTGGTTTTTTTTTTTTGGGGGGGGTACCAGAGTCCACTGGGATATATGTGTCCCAAAAAACTTTTCATTAAAATCTATATTTTCATAACAAAAAGATTAATTCAACACTACCTCATACCATACCCTGTAAAAAGAGTAATTTGTGGCACACACCATTTTTTCCATTTCAAACTATTGGGTGGCACACACTGTCAGTGGAAAAAAAAAAAAAAAAAAAACCTCATTGCTGTGAAGTCAATTCTGACTCATAGCAACCTATAAAAAAAAAAAAAAAAAAACTTTTTTTTTTTTTTTTTTTTTATATATAGAATGGAGTAAAACTGCTCCATAGGGTTTCCAAGTAGTAGCTGGTGGATTCAAACTGCCAACCTTTTGGTTAGCAGCCAACCACTTAAAACTGCCCAAAATACCCCAAAGTTGGAAAATATAGATGGGCAACCATGTATCCCAACGGTCATGAAAAGGATTCTTAGAAACAATAATAAGAAAAAATACTTTGAATGACTACAGTAGTATTAAATTCTGGGTATTAGTTCTAATTATATTTAGTACAAAAGTAAAGTTTTAGGTTTCTCTGAGCTTATATTTGGACTAGATATTTAACATGAAAGTATACCCTGAAAAAATATTGTATATAGTACTATAAAGACACAAACAAGACCTATAATCTCTTGAATTTGGTCTAATTTGACTACATTTCAAACAAGGTCATACAGATATGGTAAAAAAAAAAAAATTAAAAGTCTTCTAACTTATGGATCAATTTTTAATAAAGAGGTAGGTTCAGAAAGCAAACTAAAGAGGAATGGTTTTTAGTCATCCTAGCCATAGGGAGACGACCATTATATGAGAGCATTTTTTTCTTTGGAATAAATTCATAAATGTTATGATGTATTATGCTTAATGAAGATGTTGAATTTCTGTTCAACTGACCACATCATTTTATTATGAGTTTGAAAGAATACTACTCAAAAAATCACAGGGCATGTATTCGATTCTTGATCACCACTTTTTCCAGTTTTTCAATCTTAGTTAAGTTGACTTAGTTTTTACCCCTTCGTATTTTCATTTTCCCATCCACAAACCAAGAATTACAATAAAAACTGACATTTTTTCCACAGGGATGCTGCGAGAGAGAGAGAGAGAGGTGTGAATATGCCTTGGAAAGAACAAGACCCTGCACAAGCGCTAGCCATCAGTATTATTAACAATCTTCTAAATTTTAGCCTCAGGAATAGAGATCATTTTGCACCATACACTTTCATCTGTCCTTTCTTATGACGAATGGCCCACAAAGACCAAATGATTGGCTGACGTTGAGGGTAGTTTTGGAAGAGAGCAAAAATGGCTGGTGTACAGGGGGCTAATCCCATCATTTTTACCTAGCTGTATTTACTGAATTAGCCTGGGGGTTATGTGAGTCAAGTTAACCTAATCTTCGAGAAATTAACATGTTATGTTATCGTGTATAGATTCCTTTATAGCCTTTGTCCTGATTGAGGAACAGTGCCTAGCTCAGATTATGATTTGCATAATAATGGCAGCCAAATTTAAGCACTTCATGTATCTGAGGAAAACATAAAAAATTTGATAAGCAAAAATTCTGTCTGAAACTAATATACATTAAAACTATGAATAGGTACGAATTTTAACTAGAAAGCTTGCCATTGATCCTGCTTCCCAAGACAACTACAAAAACAAATGTCCTGAATAGCTGATACAGAAATGTGGATGGTTGAGAGATGTAGTTCCAACCATCATATCCAGAAATAAATATGTGGGTGAATTAATGTCCTTGTACACACACACACACACACACGTGCATTCATGCGCAAATACACACATTTTGTGTCTGTAAGATAGATACCAAGCCCACACCTTTTATACTTATTTACAAAAAAAAAAAAATACCTTAGGCAATTATATATTCTTTTTCTCAGATCTTTTTTTCTTTTTGAAAACTCTGCTTTCCCAAAAGATTTGGGTTTCCACAGTGACACAATTACAAAGCAAATAAAAAGTTATCTCCAACCTCTCATTCTTGCCTTCAGCTTTCCAGTTTAGCTCAGGAGCATACATGCCAACAATGACCCAGGATCCAAAGGAAGTCCCTGTGGTTGCTGTCATTCCATTTTATTTTGCATGCTAATTGTGTTCTTTCTGTGGCCTGATGATTTGGGAACTCAGATTTAAGGGGTGAAAATTATTATGACTGCATTAAGGCTTGGCTCCCACATTTCGTTGTCTTTTTACTTTAATGGTCATTTAAAAGACATTTGTAGAATTTGACAAAGCATTGATGACTCTCAATAACAATAATGTGCACATTCAAATGGAGCCTGGCTTCCCAATAAATCTGAATCTAGGCTGTTGAGATGTGTCTGAGCATTTCCCCTGGATTTGCTGCGGAACACTGCCATCAAGTGTGAAGTTGGAGAGGCAGTTTCCAGATTTCAGTGTACACATATTTGTACAGGGGTTTCCCCCAAATCTGGCCTCTAGATTTTTTTTTTTTTTTTAATTTTATGGCAAGCTCTCGGCAAATACCAAATTCCATTTAAAATTCCTCAGAGACCCTGAATTGATACAGCCCTTTTAATCTTTATAAAGTAATGGGTAAATATGTGACAATAATGGCAGGAAACACTTCTAGACTGTGACTCTGGTATTTATTCAGGGTTTGAAGTAAGGAAAAAGATGAATGACTACTGTTTTCATGAAGACCCCAAATTATTCTGCTCAATTGTGTATTATGAAGAAATCTTGTACTTCCTAGTTTCTCAGTTAAACTTGGATTAATTAAAAAAACTAACAAGCAAGAAAACAAACAGAACCTCTCTGTTGTTTTGAAGCAAGTAATCTGTGTATGTAAATGGATCCCTATTATCTTCCAAACTGTGCTGAGCACATTGCCTTAAAAACCAAACCCATTGCCGTCCAGTCAATTCTGACTTATAACAACCTTACAGAACAGAGTAGGACTGCCCCATAGGGTATCCAAGGAGCAGCTGGTGGATTCGAACTGCCAATCTTTTGGTTAGCAGCCATAGCACCAAAAGCTCAGGATAAACACTAAAAAACTTTTTATCGAATGAATGTAAAATAAAGTGATACAACTCAATCTGTCATTCAAAATACTAGTATTCTTCCAGTATAGCATCTTTACTGACCAAATAAATCTCATACTGTAACCAATATTGGATGGATCAACAAACCCAGTATGCTTTCTTACCTCTCTGTTTTTTTTTTTAAATGTCATTTCCTTTACCTGCCATATTCTACAGCCTTAACTTCACTGGTAAATATGCCTTGCAAATATGCCTTGGAATTTTACACACAGCACACTAGAATTCAAAATCTTGTTTTTCATTTTTTTAAAATTATGGCTAAAACACTTTTTTCATAAAATATCTTTATAAATTAATCTCACATCATTCTGATCATTCTGGATCTTCACATTCCATCAATACTTATATTATCGATTTATACTTATATTGTTCATATATATTGAAAAATGTTCCCTAGTTGGTTCATGAATGTCAGCCTCAAATGCAAATCCCTTGAGTAAAGGCATCAAGTCTCATAGAAATTCTCATCCACCATGCATTTCACCTCTAAAGCCCAACACATTAGCTCATAGAGTTTCTGTTGCAGAAATTCCAGCATTGAGTAGCATTTAAGTTCAGATGACTGAAAATGTTTTTTGAGAGAAAAAAATGATCTCAAAGCTATGCATTCTAAGCCACATTTCTCCTAACAAACTCCAATTAGATAAACATTAAAATTTTCTTGAATAGAAAATTTTATTCAAGTAGATTGACAGGTAAGTTAATAAAAAAAACTTGATTCTGTGTGCCGTTTGATTTGTGAGATAAGAAAAACTTGACATAGTATCTATAGTATCTAACCAATGAATTTCGATCTCAACATATTTGGGACAACTTGGCAGGCAGTGTCACGCAACATGAAAAGAGTGAGTTTGGGAGGTAGGGGTTTTATATTGTATTTTCTGTTTTTTCATTTTCAAGGTGAAATGTGGAGCAGATCTCTTAATCTCTTGGCCCCAGTTTCTTCATCTTTAGAATAAAGATATTTTCCCAATCCACCTCATAAAAAAAAAAAAAACCCACTGCCATCGAGTCAGGTCTGACTCATAGTGACCCTATAGGACAGGGTAGACCTGCTCCATAGAGTTTCCAAGGAGCACCTGGTGGATTTGAACTGTCGACCTTTTGGTTAGTAGCCGTAGCACTTAACCACTACACCATCAGGGTTCGCACCTCATAGGTGATGAAAATTAAATAGGATATAAGATGAAAAGAATTCAGTTTCATGCAAGCATAAAGGATTAATACCTCAGAAAAGCATATGTTTGATAGCAGGAATAGCTGGCTTTGTTCTCCTCCTGGGTTATGCATGCAGTCTTGTCATTCAGCAGTTGGTCTGGGTGGCATAGCTATTTTAAAGGAACCTCAGTCCATAGCACTCCCCATGCACTATTCACTGATTAAGTGGCTTTTGCGCTCTGTGGGCTAAGAATTGCTGATCCATTGTACTCTATCAGTTGTCTGGCAGGCATCTAACAAAAAAGGTTGGCAGCAAAATCTCCATTGATACGCTGAGTGGAAAAGGATTGGGAAATGAAGAGGTTAATCACTTTCAGTATGTCTTAGAAGTGACATTTTGACCATTGCAAGCAATGCCATGATCCATTCTCAATGTAAATATGCTGTGTGTGTGTGTTTAATTAAAAAAAAAAAAATTAGCACTGTCTTATATAATATCCCAATAAAACTGAAGTCCTGCTGATGGGGATTAATCTCTAGAATTGGCATCTGTCCTGCAGAATCAACATGATTTTCAGTGTGCAATCTCAAACTATATAACTGCTGCTTTGGACTACCTATAGGGCTATGTGGGCCATGAACTAAAAAGTCGCATCCAACAGTGAAGGATCAAAGTTTCAGATAGCCCTTCCCCATCCCCTAAAAACCAAAAAACCTGTTGCCATCAAGTAGATTCCGACTCATAGCAACCCTGTAGGACAGAGTAGAACTACCCCATAGGGTTGCTGTTATGGATTGAATTGTGTCCCCAAAAAATGTGTGTATCAATTTGGCTAAGCCTTCATTACCAGTTTTGTGTGATTGTCCACCATTTTGTCATCTGATGTCATTTTCCTATGTGTTGTAAATCCTACCTCTCTGATGTTAATGAGGTGGGATAGGCATCAGTTATATTAATGAAGCAGGGCTCAATCTACAAGATTGGATTGTATCTTGAGCCAATCTCATCTGAGATATAAAAGAGAGAAGCAAGCAGAGAGACAGAGGGACCCCATACCACCAAGAAAGCAGCACCAAGAGCTGAGTGCATCCTTTGGAGCACGGGTTCCTGCTTGGAGAAGCTCCTAGTCCAGGGGAAAATTGATGAGAAAGACCTTCCTCCAGAGCTGACAGAGATAGAAAGCCTTCCCTTGGAGCTGACGCCCTGAATTTGGATTTCTAGCCTACTAGACTGAGAGAAAATAAATTTCTCTTTGTTAAAGCTATCCACTTGTGGTATTTCTTCTATAGCAACACTAGATAACTAAGACAGTTGCCAAGGAGCAGCTGGTGGATTCAAACTGCTGACCTTTTGGTTAACAGCCAAGCTCTTAACTACTGTGCCACCAGGGCTCCTGCCACCCCTACCTGTTGTTTAATGCTGGCTGGGTATCACAGTGACAACTCAATGTATGAATGAGCAATAGCCCTGAGTGGAAAACATGTACTAGTCAGACCTTCCCTGCTCCAAACCTTCTCTCTGGGATGTAAAAAAGACAAGTAAAACATTGGGTTTGGAAAGAGACAGAGATCTTATACGAATGGAAACCAAATCTGGTTGTAGTCAGTACTGACTAGAATTAGCAGGCTATCTAACACCCAGAGAGTTTAAGATGAAATCCTCTGTCTTCTCATGGCAATCCATGAGAGTCTAGTCTTTATGGATGGAGACTGCTCACTTCCTTCTCTGCAGTCCCACTGGATTGTAATCCTACCCTTATCTGAAGACCAGCCACGTACCTGCCTCCATTCCCAACCCTGATTTCTATTCATCCCAGCTACTGGGCAGGATTCCTTTTTAAGCTGAACAGTCTATCCTAGATCCGGACCTCCTGCCATGCCCTGCATATAAGCTTAGTTAATCGGGGTACCAATGTCAATTTGGATCAGGCCTATAGTCATTATATGCCCTTGGACATCGCAAATAAAACTAGCTAGCTACTCATCATTTTAGTGATTTCAGCCCAATTGTTGTGTAAGTTATTTTAACTCATTTTTTTCAGCTTATTTCCATTATCTAGGCAACTCACTCTTTTCGTCCCAGCACCCCTGCATATAAAGTATACATGGGAAATAATGTATACCTCATTATTGGTGCTGGATGATTTTATACTTGTTTGCATGTAACCAAGCTCTCCTCTAAGACCTTAACTGACTGCCCAAGTACTAATGATTATTTCCCTCTTACGAACTCCTTTAACATGAACTATCCATGACACTTGCATAGGGCATAACACAGACTTCTTTTATGATTATTAGTTTTTGTGGCACATAATCTAAGATCTCTATATTATAGGCTTCTAAAGTACAAGTACTATACTTCATAGGTCTTCCTGTAACACTGTACTTTGCAATGCCTTTCTCATTTTATGTGTAATAAATACACGGATGATGGTAATGATGAATATTATAATTTTTTCTTAATAACTTCTTAAAAATCTTCCTTTAACTCTGAATGCTTACTTCTATTACCCTAGCTTATATATTCCCTGTCCGTGGCTTCATTTCTTCCCCACTCTTTCCTGGAAGCCAGTGTGGCATGGATTGAAAATCTTACCTAAAACTCAGAAATTACTAAGAAAGTTGGGAATGGAAATGATTAGAATTTGGTTGGATCAGATGTTTTGATCATCTGATTATCCAAATCAGATTGGCCACTTGACAAATATCATCATCTTGACAAAATCAGCCTTTAAGAATCATCCTGGATACTGACTTTCATGGCACTGAATAAACATAAGCACAACTGCTGAGTTTGGGAATGATGCTAATGTGAGCTCTGGCTTGCTTTTATCACTTAAATCATCTCTGTACTAAAAAAACTAAACAGGAAACTCCAGATAATCCAATCATCGTACATGGAAGGCTGGAGGAGGGAGAGAAAAAAGAAAAGAAAAACAGCCACGTGTAATAATTTTAACTTTACCTATTGAAGGTATCATCAAATATATCATTACCATTAGAACATTATTGCTATTACTGTGATCTATATCTGACACTTGGAAAACTAAAGCTCAGAGAAGATAAGGGAGTTTCTTAAACCTAAGCACCTAATGATTAGAATGGCTAGAGCTAGAACTCCCAGCCAAGATGATTTCAGTTGTACCAAACAACCTCTGACACCTTAGTCATCTGCCCACAGAATGAACGTATATCTTTTTTATTGTACCTTAGGTGAAGGTTTATAGAACAAACTAGCTTCCCCTTAAACAATTAGTACACATGTTGTTTTGTGACATTGGCTGCCAACCCCATGACATGTCAACACTCTCCTCTTCTCAACCTTGGGTTCCCTAGAATGAAGATATTTCTAAGTTAGGGTAATATTACTCTGTTCCCAATGCTATTGCTGATTTAGTCCTTAATCTTTCATCTTTCTGAGCAAGTGTTAAAAAAAAGGGGGGGGGGAGGGAGTTGAGCTAGTTTCCTTTCTTCCAAATGATTTCCTAAAATCTTGACATGTGCCAAAAGTTTGGAGTCAGAAGAGACCTTTAAAAAGCTCTAAACTTTAATTTCAAATATTTATTTGAAACGTAGCTGTGACATGATTCCTCAGGAGTCTTAGCCACCTGCCAAGTTTGAAGTGTTTTTGTTCAGTTGTTTTTAACTTGCTGCTGAGAGAAGTCTTAATTTCAATAAGATGGAAAATTGTGGGTTTTTTTCCATTGGCCTAGAACTCTAAAACAACTAAATGGATGGTGTCACATGAAAAAGTAAAGAAAGTGAAATGCAAAAACGTAACACAATTATTGTTTGGATAATTTGATAACTGGAGCATACATTTGGAGAAGTGACATGCTAATATCAGGTAAAAGACGAACATCATTGTCCCTCAGTGAAGCCAAAATTATTTACTGAGTGCCAAGAATATATATAGTCAGTATTTGGTATATTTAGGAAACAAGCTAGGAAGATATTGCCCATGCCTTAGGGGCAACTCAGCCTGCTAATTAGTGTAATTATATCCTTGAGTAAGACATTTTAAATCAAAAAGTAAACTGTCCAAATAGCTATATCATTTTTCCCCAAAACATTGTTCCATATATAGCTATTATCTACGTGTATGAAAGAGCCCTGGTGGCACAATGGTTAAAGCTTTTGGCTGCTAACCAGAAGGTCCACAGCTGGACCTTCTGCAGGAGCCACTCCGCAGGAGAAAGATGTGGCAGTCTGTTTCTGTAAAGATCACAGCCTGGGAAACCCTCTGGGGTAGTCTACTCTGTCCTATAGGATCGCTGTGAGTTGGAATTGACTCCATGGCAAAGGGTTTGGGTTTTTTTTGGTATCTAAGTATGTATAATAAAAAATTATGGATAACATTGAAAAGAATGTGAATTCCAGAACACTTATTGGTACTCCTGAGGAAATGAGGAAGCTGTACATAGATCGAGAGGCAGTCATTCAAACTGAACAAGGGGATACTGTGCGGTTTAAAGTCAGGAAAGACGTGCGCCAGGGTTGTATATTTTCACCATACCTATTTAATCTGTGTGCTAAGCAAATAATCTGAGAAGCTGGACTATATGACGAAGAATGTGGAGTCAGAACTGGAGGAAGGCTCATTATCAACCTGTGTGCTGCAGGTTATGAAAATAAAGAGGACTTGAAGCACTTACTGATGAAGAGCACAGACCACAGCCTTCAGTTTGCATTACCCCTAAACACAAAGGAAACAAAAATCCTCACAAGTGGATCAATAAGTGACATTGTGATAAACAGAGAAAATCTTGAAGTTGTAAAGGATTTCGTTTTACTTGAATCCACAATCAACACCCATGGAAGCAGAAGACAAGAAGTCAAAAGACATATTGCATTCGGAAAATCAGCTCCAAAAGACCTCTTTAAAGCACTGAAAAGCAAAGGTGTCACCTTGAAGACTAAGGTGCAACTGACCCAAGCCATGGTGTTTTCAATTGCGTCATACGCATGCGAAAACTGGGCAATGAATAAGGAAGAATTGACACCTTTGAACTGCGGTCTTGGTGGAGAATATTGAATGTACCGTGGACTCCCAAAAGAATGAAGTAATCTGTCTTAGAAGTAGTACAGCCAGAACGCTCCTTAGAAGCAAGGATGGTGACACTGTGTCTCACATACTTTGGACATGTTGTCAGAAGGGATCAGTCCCTGGAGACGGACACGATGCTTTGTAAAGTAGAGGGCCAGCAAAAAATAGGAACACTCTCAACAAGATGGATTCACACGGTAGCCTCACCAATGGGCTCAAGCATTATAATGACTGTGAGAGTGTCGTCGGACTGAGCAGTGTTTCCTTCTGTTGCACATAGGCTTGTTATGAGTCGGAACTAACTCAATAGCACCTAACAACAAAATCAACATATATGTTCCCACTGCCATCAGGTTGATTCCTAATCATAGTGACCCCGTAGGACAGAGTAGAACTGTCTCATAGGGCTTCCAAGGCTGCAAATACTTACAAAACCAGACTACCTCAGCTTTCTCCTGTGGAGTGGCTGGTGGGTTTGAACTGCCAACCTTTATGTTAGTAGCTAAATGCTTAACCACTGTGTCACCAGGGCTCTTTATGCATGTAGGAAGAAGCAAATAAAATATCCATTTATTCCAATTTATTATGGTTTCTTACGTAGCCTTAAAAACTGGAACTAGTATTTTTGAACCTGCATAACCCATCTGGCTATTGAAAGAGAGAAGTTAATTAATAATTTTTCTCCTTTTCTACCAGTTTGTTTTTCTATGTTCTGAATGTAAAGCTGATTTCAGACAGGCTGATTAGATCCGATATAATTGTTAAGAGAGCAAAAATATAGCACATCAGCTGATAGATATGATCTCAGTTGAAACCACAGGCTACATAGATACTGAAGATTGTCAAAACATGTAGAGAGAACAAGATGCTTGAATATGTCTTTTACTTTCTTGTCCCATCAGTCAACACATTTAAGCCATTGGTTACAAGGAGATGCTTCACAGTGTTCGACAATTTTGTAATTCTGCCTGACCTTTGTTGGAATGCCCTCTTGTCCTCAAAAGAAGGCTGAAACTTGCTGGAGTCATGAGTCACCTTTTTACTTTTCCTCTTTAAAAATTGCCATTTCCCACCTCTGACTCAATAGAATAGAATGTTGTCGCATGACTGACTCCTAAGTTATCACAAAATAAATGTTGCAGATCAAAGACACTTCTCTCAAAAGTGGGAGACATTTGTTTTGCAATAATGTTGTGATTTTTGCCTCTATTATTCTAGATGATTGATGTAGATGTAATCGTTCTGTCTCTTAGATATTGGTAAAATAAAATGACGGTTGTTGGCTCTGCAATAAGAGACCATCTGCACTGGGATGCTGGGAAGAATCGAAAGGTTGGCATTTTCACAGCATGAGAAAGAGATTTCAATTATCTAGTTAGTTTATGAAGAATATGTCTAAACCGGACAATTTAGGTCTAATACTTTACTTTAAGTCCTGAGTTATCTAGCTTGGTTGCCAGAACTAGAAAGATCAACTTGAAAAACATCCAAGTGGTATATTCATCAGGTTTTAGGTGTTTTAACCACTCTCTGTACTTAGATTGCAAAGGCTAGAATCATCTCTTCCTTCACGTCTGTCCATCTGTCTGTTAGATGCCATCGAGTCGGCTGCCAAATCATGGTGACTCCCTGTAAAATGGGATTGAACCATTGCGATCTTTAGGGCTTTCATTGGTTTATTTTTTGGAAGTAGATCACCAGACCTTTCTTCCTAGTCCATCCTAGCCTGGAAATGCCACTGAACCCCCATTCACCATTACAGCAAAATGCAAGCCTCCACAGAGAGATGGTTGGATGCACCATGTGCATTGATTGAAAATCAAGCCTGAGTCTCCCGAATGGAAGGTGAGAATTCTACCACTAAAACACTACTGCCCTGCCCATGCTTTTAGGTCTGGGTTAAAGTCTACCTCCTCCAGGGCAAATTCAGCTAGGATCAGGACAGTCTATCACCCTTACTGTCTCGTCCTCTTATTTGTGAAATGAGCAGGTAATGGACATATACTTTGTACCAAAGACTGCTCCAGGGAGTGGGAATTTAAAGATGAAGTAAGGTGAGGACCCTTTATTCTAGGAAGGAAGAAAAAATCATATTAAAATGATTACAGAATGAACACTGTATCTCCCTGAATTCTTCCCTGAGTCCATGCAATGGGAATTTTCATCAATGCTTCTTCCCTTCTCAGAGCAGTGTTAGAGGAGGAAATATGTTCCTGTTCTCAGCGCTCCTTCCTTCATTTCCTGTAGAAGAGAAGGTCGTTGATGTTGTTAGGTGCTATTGTGTTGGTTCCGACCCATAACAACACTATGTAGAACAGAATGAAACACTGCAGGGTTCTGCACTATCCTCTCATTTGTTGCTACACTTGATCCCATTGATGCAGCCACAGTGTCAATCCATCTCTTTGAGGGTCTTCCTATCTTTTGTTGATGCTCTACCTTATCAAGCATATTGATCTTCTCCAGGGAATGGTCCCTCCTGACAACATGCCCAAAGTATGTGAGATGAAGTCTCACCATCCTTGCCGCTAAAGAGCATTCTAGTTGTACTTCTTCCAATGTAGATTTGTTCGTTCTTCTGGCAGTCCGTGGTATATTCAATATTCTTTGCCAACACCATAATTCAAAGGCAACAATTCTTCATTGGTCTTCCTTACTCATTGTCCAGCTTTCGCATGCATATAAGGCAATTGAAAAACACCGTGACTTGGTCAGGAACACCTTAGTCCTTAAAGTGATATCTTTGCTTTTTAACACTTTCAAGAGGTCTTTTGAAGCAGATTTTCCCAATGCAATATGTCTTTTGATTTTTTGACAGTTGCTTATAAGGGTGTTGATGTGAATCCAAGTAAATTGAAATCCTTTACAACTTCAATATTTTCTCCGTTTATCACAATTTTGCTTATTGACCCAGTTGTGAGGATTTTTGTTTTCTTTATGTTAAGGTGTAATCCATATTGAGGGCTGTGATCCTTATCTTTATCAGTAAGTGCTTCAAGTCCTCTTCACTTTCAGCATGCAAGGTTGTGTCCTCTGCATAATACAGGTTGTTAATGAGTCTTCCTCCAATCCTGATGCCACATTCTTCTTCACATAGTCCAGCTTCCGGGATTACTTGCTCAGCATACAGATTGAATAGGTATAGTGAAAGTATAGTGATGCACACCTTTTCTGACTTTAAACTACGGAGCATCCCCTTGTTCTGTCCGAACAACTGCTTCTTGGTCTATGTACAGGTTTCTAATGAGCACAATTAAGTGTTCTGGAATTCCCATTTTTTGCAACTTTATCCATAATTTATTATGAAGAAACTGAAGATTTTTTTTACCAACTTCTGCAGTCTGAAATTGATCAAACATGCAATTAAAATGCATTGATAACTACTGGCAATTGGAATACGAGAATTAGAAACAAGAAAGAAAGACTGGTAGTTGAAAAATATGGCCTTGGTGATATAAATGATGCCAGAGGTCGCGTGATAGAATTTGCAAGACCAATGACGTCTTCATTGCAAATACCTTTTTTCGACAACATAAATGGTGACTATACATGTGGAACTCACCGGTGGAATACACAGAAATCAGATTGACTACATCTGTGGAAAGAGACAATGGAGAAGCTCAGTATCATCAGTCAGAACAAGGCCAGGGCCCGACTTCGAAACAGACCATCAATTGCTTCTGTGCACGTTCAAGTTGAAGCTGAAGAAAATTAGAACGAGTCCACGAGAGCCAAATACGACCTTGAGTATATCCTACCTGAACTTAAAAGCCATCTCAAGAATAGATTTGACGTATTGAACACTGACAACTGAAGACCACACAAGTTGTGAAATGACATCAAGGGCATCCTACATAAAGAAACCAAGAGGTCATTAAATGGAAAGAAAAAAAAAGATCAAAACGGGTATCAGAAGAGACCCTGATACGCTCTTGTACACAGAGTAGCTAAAGTGAATGGAAGAAGAGGAGGAGTAGTCACTAATTCAGGAGGGAGGTTGTCATGTTTTAATTCTTGATCAGAGCCACTTGAGAGAAACAAATAGCACTGCTCATAGTTGACCTTTGCACATATGCTCTCTCTCTCTCTCCTTCTCATTTCTCTCTGTGTCTTACACCAAAGCCTGTTCCCATCCCTGCCATTTTTGGAGTTGATGATTTGATTTTTAAATTAACATTCTAACAATAAAAGTTTAAGACCTGGGAAAACTTGGGCTATAGAGAAGAATTTTTATCAAATGATAGCATCTTATTGCCTAAGATTCTATAGTAGTATTTAGAAAGTTATATTTTGAGGATATACAATTAATACAAAATATCATACCAGTTGTAAATGCATTTGAGAAGAGATGATGAAAGTATCATTTCGCAGCCATGAGACATGTGGAGGGCCTGAAATGAAAGATAGATTCTGAATAGGTAGAAAAGAAATTAAAAATACAGGATAATGATAAGAGAAATAGTTATAAATTCAGGAAGGAGTAAATTATAGGCTTTGTTAAAGACCTGTGTTGCTTTAGGGGTCATTGTTTTTAACACTATGATTCCATAATCATTACTATTAACATATATCCACATTTATGCAAATTGAATAGTTATTTTCATGGCAGGAGTGTTCATTTTTGGCTCTCTCCCTACCTTCAGTTCTCTAACAGGGTCATACGGCTGCCATTCTCCTCTCCTGTGACCTTCCTTCATTTGGAATAGATATGTGCAGGGAATTGAAACAGCAAACTCCCAACTTACTGTCTTCCCCTTACTTTGAAATCTGAAAAGCCTTCCTAAAATCAAGATTTGTTTGCTCCCCTAAACAGACGAAACTCTTTCTCTTGCACTCACTTAAATGCTATACTTACTCTCCCACTCTCTGTGATCCCTGTTAAAGGTAATTTAAAATATATCTCAAAAAAACAAAACAAAACAGAATTCTATCTAAAAAGAAACTTTTTTCAGCAGCCCCTTCACTCCCATTCATGGATGCCATGAGCATTCTTAATGTGCTCAAAGCCAGAATCTGAAAGGCACCAGTTACTATCCTAACTAACATTTAGAAATATCAGGGTGAGGTTTCCCTGGAAACCACATGCACGTAAAAACCATGCAGAACAGACTTGGTTTCATCTCTGGTTACATTTTCTGTTGAAGATAGAAATCACTCTGGCTGATATTTGGTTTTGGAAAAGTGAGACTTGGGACAGAATGTTGTGGAGGTCATTTTATTGGATTTCAGCATCTAGTAGACCAATCAAGGAGTTATAGTTTTTGTACGGGAAGTGGAACAAAATATGGACACAACCACATATAATCCTGCAAATGAATTAAAAGCACTGCCTTTCCTATTCTCTTTCCTTATGTGGTGGAAATGGGAGGTGACTGTATGGAAGGATGTCCTGGGTGGCCTCCTTAGGCTCGCTGAAGAAGTAGAGAATGGTGACTTACATAGGGGAGAAGACAAGGTTATTATCTGCAGTGAAGGACAGGATGGTTAGTTATGGAAGATGCACACCAGGCATCTTTTACTGCTGAGAGAAGGGAAGAAGCACATTTTATATCATTTTGATTTTCCATGAGGACACTATTATAATCAGAAGATAATTTTTTTTATTAACTCATGCACGGTATAAATATAGATCAATCGTCCTACAACTTCACAGAGTTATTATGTGTTGATAAGACTTTAGACAGGTTCCTATTGTCTGAACTTCCCATTGTAGGTCCTTGATTCTGTATTATATATTATACAAATGTTTCATACAATGTATCAGTTAGCATGTGCTTTCATTTAAAAGTGGGAACATTGTTGTTTTGTTTTTTTTTCCCTTTCATGCGTAAAAGGCTTGGGCCTAACTCAAATGGATATTTCTAAACCAAGCTGGTGACATGGTAATTCCTTAAATTATGGAGAGTACCTAGTAGTTATTTAGAAGTTTAGAATTTGTATTCCTTTTTCTGGAGTACAACAGTGATCCTAAAAAGAGACAAAAAAACCTGCCTTTACCTCCAGGGACTTTCAAGCTCTTGGCAGAGGGACAGCACACATTGAAAAAACACGGGGATAAAGACCATCTCCAATTTGGAACTACTTAATATCACTGTTTTCCCAGATTTACCCAAGACTCATCTTGCAGAAGGGCTGTGGGAAAAAGGAAGAAGAGGTTGAAGAGCCAATTATCCTTGTCTTTTATATAGTTATCCACAGAGCAGATGTCTGGGCCCATCTCTTGCTCTTGCTTCTGCTGGTCCAAAATACGACCATATGTTAGCCATTTGGAAAGGAAAGAGTCAAAGTCAGATGAAAGTGTCCATACTCTGTACTTAGAATGGCCCGTTGTTAGTACTATATGGTGTTAGAAGAAACAGGTTATCTTTGCTTCCACACAAGTTAACCTGTTTAGCCTTATTGCCTGCTAGTTATTTCGAGGCCTTTTGTTCAGCAATCAATTGATCCACATATTTATTATTTTATACTTTCCAAGCTATTTACTTATAACATTTAGTAAAAATAGACTACGTCAATTATACATTCAACCTTCTTAAAGGATATGAGATTAAAAAATTGGAAGCTAGGGCACACCTTTTCTTTGGTTTTCTAAAAAGGGAGGCTGGGTACTGGGGTATTTGCCCTAGCATCCCACAGTCACCTGGGGATTATCTGAGCCAAAATGGAGTGCAGGTCTCCTCGTCTGCCACCTGATGATCCTGAAAGCAATTTGTAGATAGTAAGTGAAAGGAAATTTGTGATCTTAAGTGCTTGTATTTGACATTGGTTTATTTACACACAATTCATTAGGCAGTGCACCTGCCTATTAGTTTTTATTGGAAGAGAAGTTTTTTCAATTCCTATTATTTTATACCTCTATAACAAATCAGCCAAAGGTTAGAGTGATTTGAGTGGGAAGAGACAGCATGATGAGGCAGTAACTGAGGAAGTCAACATTGGCTTTGAACTTGTCTCCTTCCTGGGTGATATTTTGGCAGAAGAAATGAATGAGAAAAGCCCTTATTACATTTAAAAGTCTACATCTGCAGAGCAGTTTGACTTTTCCATATGTCATTTGTGTTTATTTCTCATAATGCCCTACAGTTCCAATGGAGAAAGCTGAAAATTATGATGGGTTGCAAGTATACAACTATGAATCACTGAAATTTTCATTGTGGGATATTCTATTGTATTAGCAAGAGGAAAGACTACTAGGCTTCATAAGGGCATGAGAAACAGGAAGGAAATTACTAATAATGAGCCTTGTGCTGGACATTTGTCTTCTTTTCTGGTTGTTCATCACTTTAACGACAGTCTTAGAATGTTTGGGAAATTTTTCCTTTAGTATTCACAACCGCCCAGGGAAGAAATCTGAAAAACCATTTAGCATCTTCCCTTAAGTCTGGGATGCAGTAAGTAAACTCTTGTTGTTAGGTGAAGTTGAGTTGGTTCCGACTCATAGAGACCGTATGTACAACAGAACGAAACACTGCCCAGTCCTGCACCATCCTCATGATTGTTGCTATGTTTGAGCCCATTGTTGCAGTCACTGTGTCAACCCATTTCATTGAGGGTCTTTCTCTTTTTTGCTGACCCTCTATTTTACCAAGGATGACGTCCTTCTCCAGGGACTGATCCCTCCTGATAACGAGTCCAAAGTATGTGAGTTGAAGTCTCACCATTCTTGCCTCTAAGGAGCATTCTAGTTGTACTTCTTCCAAGTCAGATTTGTTCGTTCTTTTGGTAGTCCGTGGTATATCCAATATTCTTCTCCAACACCATAATTCAAAGGCATCAATTCTTCTTCAGTTTTCCTTAGTATGTGAACTAAACCAAACCCAACCCAACCCAACCCCTTGCCATCAAGTCGATTCCAAATCATAGTGAACCCTTAGTACAGAGTAGAAAAACTGCCCCATAGGGTTTCCATGGAGCAACTGGTATATTTGAATTGCTGACCTTTAGTTTTGTAGCTGAGCTCTTAACCACTGAGCCACCAGGGCTTCAGTATATGAACTAGACTCTTAAAATTAGATGTGTAACAAGACTTTAATTTGGGAACTAAGTAATCTTAGAAAGCAGGTACTGAGCAGAACTGGTTTGTGGTGGGGACAGTTGTTGGAACCTGTGGATTTCTGGGCAATAGCAGCAGTAGTTCTCCTGCCACCTTCATTGCTGTCAGCTACACCACTAACAGTGGTAAGCTGTCCACTTGGATCCAGTCCTCAATGAAGCTGAGTGTTGTTCCTACCTGCATGGATTCCAAGTGTGACATTTGGACCCTTACATGCTAGTTAATATCCCTTCATATATTTCTTTTTTGATTAAATTAGTTAAAGTGAGTTTTATTTTCAATTAAGAGCTCTTTATGACTCAGCCCCTAACTATGTGCCAAGCATTCTCCTAAGTATTTTACATGTTCAACATAATTTTATTCTTTGTAGCCATCCTATTACACCAGAATGTTATACAGTGAAACTTAGGTGTTAAATATTTTGTCTAAGGTAAACCAGCTATAAAACAGAGGATCTGAGACTCGATCTAGATTTGTTTTTCTCACCCTACAGAGTGTAAGGCTGTTTTAATTTAAAAGGAAAAGACATAGGTGATTTACATTGGGCTATAAAATGAAGACTTATTGATGATTTCTGGAATCTGAATCCAAACCCTTCATCAGCTTATATCTGTCGTTGTTGTTGTGTGCCATTGAGTCAATTCTGACTCATGGCAACCCCGTAAGTCAGGGTAGAACTGCCCCATGGGGAATAGATTGGCAGGTCTTTCCTCCCACTGAGGCACTGGTGGGTTAGAACTGTTGACCTTTCGGTTAGCAGCTAAATACTTAACCACTGCACCACCAGGGCTCTTTCATGTCACCACTACCTGACATACTCCAACTCTTCCTGAAAATCAGAGGCATTTACTATTTCACATAGGTTTCCACACCTTCTTACACTGTTTGAAAAGGCACCCTTCTCTTCTCTTCCCCACCTATCCAAGTTCTCACACTTCCAGCTCCACCTGTCCTTTCCCTGAGTAGTTTGCTCTTTGATTCACACTAACCTCTCTCTCTCTCGACTCCTATGGCATCTGTTGTCTATATATGATAATCAGCTGACTCTTACCCTGTGCTACCATACCCCCTGTTTAGACCTATGCTCAGTGGTTAGCAACCTTTTTTTCTGTAAAAGGCCAGTAGTACATATCTTAAGCTTTGCAGGCCATAGTGTATCTGTTGGAGCTACTCAACACTCCTGTCGTAGTGAAAGCAGCCATAGACAATCAGTAAATGAAGGTGCATGACTGTGTTCCAATAAAACTTTATTTAAAAAGCAAGTAGCCAGCCAGATTAATTCATGGAGCCTTGCTATATAACCCAGTGATCCTCAAATGTTAAAGTGTATCAGAATCTCCTCAGGGTTTGTTAATACACAGATCCCTTGGTACTACCCCCTAAGTTTCTAATTCCATAGATACGGGCTAGGGTCAGATCATTTTCATTTTTAACAAGTTCTGCTGATCTTTGCAGTGAACATCTGCACTGTGCCTAAGGTAATGCCTGGAACAATAAATATTAATTTACTTTCCTCTTTCTATTGGGGTTGCTGTGAGCTGGCATCAACTTGTCGGCAGTGGGTTTTCTATTCTTGATGTTGCTGATAAAAGCACACTGTAAGATCAATCATGGATAACTGCTCACCTTGCATATTTCCTGGAAAAGTCCAACTGAGGACACTGGAATATGGCTGAGAATGAAAGGGACCAACCCAGTATCTCTGCAAGCTTAACCATTGAAATACTGTGATGTCTGCCCTATAGGCAGAGCTGCTAATCCTAAAAAGCCTAGGCCTGGGACATGCATGGTTATAAAGCAAGGCAGTACATGGACTAGACACATCTCTTAGGAGCTTCCATCATTCAAAGTGATGGCTGATGCGGCAATGCACACTTACATTGCCTTTTTCTTTTTGCCTGCTTGACTCTACCGTTCATCAATTCTGCTTTATGCATATAAACTTTTATCTCAGGTTCTGCTTTGGAGGGAATTCAGGCTAAACAAACCAACAAAGAGAACACTCATATTTCACCCCAAAGTTACCATGAATGAATGAACGCTTGGCTGCTTAGTCTGTCTGTCATCAAATCTGTGGAGACCAGGAAACTCCTATCTTTTGGACTCTTGAAAAGTCTCTAAAATGGCAAAGATATCTTAGTGAAGGCAACTTCTCACCTCTTCCCCTCCAAAAAAATAACCCCTACAGAGTGAAAACACCATAGAAGTCCTGTGTTGTCTTTTCACATCACACATAATAAATCACAAAATCAACTGTGGTGTGATGGCCCCACAAAGCTGGTGGTTAGATGATGTACACAAAAAGATGGCATAGGCTGTATCCTTTATCTTTGAAATTTTGAAATGAGTTAAAGCAAAGCTGATTTTACTCTACTCCTTTGGTGCCTTTTCAATTAACAGTCAAACATAGAGCTTGATGGAATCATAATATCACATATTAGTAATGCTAGTCATTATTCTAAACGTAGTTTGCTTTTTGTCAATTATAGCTCCTTGGGGGGTAATCCAAACTGCTGTGTAAAGAAGGCTCAGAAGAACAGCATGATTTAACGTACTAGAGTAGCTTTTATGCTGATTGACTTTTTCATTTTAAATTTTTTTCCAAACATAAACAATTTTTGACAACTTTTTTTTTTTTTTTTTTTCAAAATTAGAGTTTAAGGCATTGTCAGGACACTTGGCAAACATACAATACTACCGACTAAATTGCCAAGTGTAATGAGTAACAAAATGGCTTAGAGTCGAAGCCTGTTAGGACTGCACTGGAGTATTAACAACAACCTATGCATCTCTTATGCTGGCGATTGAGTATATGAAGGCAGGGGAAGATAAAGTAACTCACTGGTCCTTGAACTAGGACCCAGGTCTTCTGATTGAAAGTCAATCTTCCAACTCTGAAGATTTTTTGGAAAATTGTGTTTCTCTTCTTATTTTTTTTTTAGTAATTCTACTTGTTTTCCTTGTTTTTGACCTGAAATAGAAGCCATTATAATGAATAAAATTTCAGAAATTGAGAGGGAGAAAGAGGGCTGTAAGGAGTGTGCATATGTTCCACATAGAAATATGATTTTAGATACTTTTCCGTTGGCCAGCTCTGGAGACATCCTCTTGAGATAGCCCTCCTAAGGAATGGCCTAGATCTATTCATGAAGATAGGGATGGCTACTCCAGGGACAACCCAAGTCTGATTGATTTTCCCCATATGTATCAGCCTATTTTTTATTGACCTGACCCACTAAGTCCCCATCTTCCACTCTGCATCCTAGTCTTTTAGGTCCTGATGACCAGACCTGGATAAACGATTGTAGTACATAGGAGAACTTGCTTCAGGGTGATATTAGAGAAAGGTTCATTATTCTTTACCTACAGAAAGAATCCAAATGTGCAGGTGGTAACCAAATCACCTAGATATGTATGTCTGTCAAGATAGGATAGTTTATGTTGAAGTAACACATAACCCTAGAACCAGTAGTTTGAAGCAACAAAGGGTTATTTCCCATCTGTACTGCACGTCCAATGCAAATTACCAGGTGGTGATGGGGTGGGGACTTTACTCATTAAAGACACTCAAGCTGACAGAGGCTCCAGCTCAACACATGCTTCTGTGATCAAAGAGACAGGAAATGAGAAAATGACAAAGTATACAGTTTGTTAAAGTTTATTCCAAAAAGTGATTACTGTGTTTATGTCCAAGGGGATAGGAGAGGAGAGGCAGACGTATTTTGTAAACAGAGTTAATGACTATCACAATTCTCTTATTTGTAGCTTCAGTACAACCCACAGGAGAGGTTGTATCGATCATCCCAAGTTACTGGTCTCCCTCCTGTGATCCATGATTCTGAAACTGCTTTCTCTTTCCCAGCTCTGTTGTCTCCCCTGGAATAGTTGCCACTTTTCTGCTTAGACCTTGTATGTTTGGCGTGCTTCTACCATTCTCTCTGGATTGGTTTGGTTGAACCACTGAATGTTCTTTTTGGAAGCAGTACTATACGCAGCCCACAAGTCAACCTCATAACATTTGTGAACTTACCCCAAACCTCACCCAGAATCCTAGAGTATTTATTACACCTCAGACCTATGATTATATGGAAGGGTCATTCTGGGATCAACTGGGAAATAGAGTTAAATGAGAATGGCCTGAAAAAGAGCTGAAACAAAGCTGACTGGATTTAGAAACTAGGTGTAAGGTAGTTGGAGAAGAATCAGAAAGAAGAAATATTACAATTTTATTTTTGTTGTGTGGCTACTTATGTAAGGGATAAATATGTATAAAATATAGATATCAAGATGCCATTAATTGAAAAAGAGAATTTCTGCATGCATTGATTAAATTATGTAACTTTTTTTTTCACTCGAATACTGTTATATAAAGGGTCACAAATTCACAGGAAGAAGTTAAAGGGTGACATTATAACTGGAACTCAAAGGAATGTAGGGATTTGTTGCAAAATTCCACTCATGGCTAAATTCTTCCCATGTCTCACTATATTGGGCAGTGAGAAAAGCACCGAAACCTGAGTTATGAGGCTCTGTTCAATCTCTGACTATTGGGATGAACTTGGAAAAGTTAGTTTACCCTCCTGGGCCTCATATTCCTCATCACCAAAGTGAGAACACTGGACTAAATGATTTGAAAATTCCCTTTCAAATATAAATTAGAGAAGCCTTATCTTCTCAGCACTACATCTACTAAAATGAGTCTAGGGAGGAAGATCACAGAAGAATCTTCCTTTAAGTATTTTATTGACATTTTGAATATGACTCCCCATCCTTCCACCTGCGTAATAGGCAGCCCTGCTCAGACATTCTAAATGTTTGTAAAAGAGTCTGCATTAAAAAAGAAGTATATGTATATAACCAAAGGAGTGTATTCTTTCTTCCACAAGAATTCCAAGACCAGCTGTAATCTATTTGAGTCATCACAATGGTCTCCATACAAAGAAGGAGTCAGTCTGAGAAAGATGGGTTTTGAAACTCACTAGCTTATTCTGATGAGAGATGCTGATACCCAAGATACTTTTCAGGTTCAGCCTGACCCTGAGAGCTGAGACATCTCAAATGTGGTAAATCAGGGCATTTATCTTTCAACCCTTTACTCCAAAGGTCCTCAGGTGCCTGGGCCATCTGATAAAAAATCCTCTAGATGACATCAGAAGAAAATTTCCTAGATTACATTGGGCCATCTGTTTGCTGGGTAAGATGATTCTCTGGCCTTAGTCTCCTAATGTAGCAATGAAGGAGCTAGATCAGAGCAGTAGTTTTCAAACTAGTTTTCAAGCTATAGAACTCCCAATATATAAAATGGGTAAAAAATGGAGCTGCTTGTTGCATGCCCCTCCCCCCTCCCCGGGCTCCCATGACATGTCATGGCCAAGGCCCGTTGACAGACACTAGGGTGACATACAATACCAAAAAACAAACCCATTGCTGTCAAGTCAATTCCAGCTCATAGAGACCCTGTAGAACAGAGTAGAACTGCCCCATAAGATTTCTAAGGCTGTAATCTTTATTGGGAGCTGTGGTGGCACAGTGGTTAAGAGCTCAGGCTGCTAACCAAAAGGTTGGCAGTTCAAATCCACCAGCTGTTCCTCAGAAACTCTATGGGCCATCTTTACTCTGACCTATAGGGTCACTATGAGTCGGAGTTGACTCAGCAGCAATGGGCCTGGTTTTGGTTTTAATTGTTACAGAAGTTGACTGCCTGTCTTTCTTCCATGAGTGGCTGGTGGGTTTGAACTGCCAGCCTTCCTGTAAGCAACCAAGCACTTAACCACTGCATCACCAGGGCATTTAATAGAGGACCCCAAATCACTGAGAATATGTTTCAAAACATTTAAATGAATTTCAAAGGCCATTATCTATGTTAGATTAACCCAAACTCTCTACTTATGGTCCTATAAATCTTTGGTCTTCAGTCACAGCTTTCTCTGGCTGCTTTAATTGAGAATAGGCTAAGAGGCAAGAGTTTAAGCTGGGAGTACAGTTTTGAGGTTCATGTAGTATCCAGGAGAAGGTGATAGAAGTGGAGATATTGAAGAGAGGTCAGATCCTGGCAATATTTTAAATGCAGTGACAACAGTATTCCCTGACTGTTTAGATGTGGGGAATAAGAAAGAGAGCAGAGACGAGACTGACTTGAATTAATTTTGGCCTAAAAACTAGAAGGATGGACAGCCATTAACTTCGATGGGAATACTGTGGGAAAGTAGATTATATTTTCATGTAATTTATATATTATACCATATAAAGACATTATTTTTAATAATGTATATCATATATTTTTTATATCATATATTGCATATCATATAATATATATAGCTATTTTATGTCTATGTTATTATGTTTATATATGTGTATATATATGGGGTAGGGTGCGATCCCAGGAACTCAAGTTTAGACATTTTAAGATAACCTGCATGTTTATGAATCTCCTACTATGTCTCCTTAAAAAAAAAATTATGCATATATAATATTAGGTATACACTTGGGAATAATACTCTATATACCATTCAATAACCTTCTTTTTCCTTTGGACCCAGATGAGTAAGTAGGGACAATCCTTGCTAAACTATACAAAGCAAACCAGAATTGGGTTTCTGCTGCTTCTTATATCAAGTGTCTTCTCCAGGGCCCCTCAAGGAGGGGACACTAGGCCTCTGATGAATAACCCAAGGTTATTCCTTAATGTACCTGTAATCTACCTGAAGGACCCACAATTTTTTTTTATTTTCTGAAGCAGGCAGAAAGTAAAAATTGTGACAGACCAAACTCTTTTGGCCAAGGAGATGACATATGTAGAACTTTATTAGAAGGGTAGCTAAGTCTCTGATGAGGTTACAGTGGAAGTGACATAATGGATGGATTTCTCTGTAATTTCCATGCCCACCTGCACTTCACAAAGCTTAGCCTCCCCAGGAAGAAGTATGACCCCTTGGTTTTTTTCTGGGTTGTATAAACAAAACGTGCCTTAAATTAACTTCGGATCAGGATTCTGAGATAAATTGCTGTAGACCCTTGAATAAATTTGAATATGGGTCTTTTCATTCCACTTCAGAAACTCCCTAGTGAGTTCTCTAGTGAGAACTCTGTCACACATAAAGTTAAGGTCCCCCACAATAGCTAACATTGGTCACCCCTGGAGCTAACATAGTCAAATTTTCTGTGGAAAAACTAATATTTGTATTATTTACAAAGTTACATCTTTGTCCTTTAAGAACAGTAGTTCTCTTACTCCTGTACCACCCTTAACTTCTTTCTCCAATATGGTGCTTAGACCCTTTTGGCTCTTTCCTGCCCATGTAAGGCCTGGCTGCAGTCACAAGAGAAACCATCTAGCTAGAAATGGTTGCTTTTTGCTACTCAAAGTTATGATGTCAGGTCCACTAGATTCTTTTGCTTTCATGTCTCCCTCTGAACAAGAAGATTAAGGGAGGGCTTGCTGATGTGTTCCACTTACACAGCATATTGTTGGCAAGTTTTTACTGATCCTATTTCTACCTTAAGATCCTAAGCACAGTGAGTCTATTATAACAGGTGCAAATAACTATAATAAATTAAGTTGAATTGGCATCTCAGGGGAAAGCAGAAAGTGAAAAGATAGGTCCAGAAGATCAGTGAGAGACTTTGGAACAAAAGGGAACATCATAAAGATAATAAGTGTCTCGGAAAGAGGTAGCTCCTCTAGAGAGGCAAATGTGCAAAAGCAAAAACGAGAGGTAACCAAAGAAAAACTTGCTAATTGTCCAAATTTACCTCTGGCTGATGGTGTAACCAGGGCGGTACCCTTTGGAACACAGAAATTTCCTGTGATGACAACAGTTACAGGGTGTTTGAAACCTCAGCCTGATACAAACCGGCTTCTTTGTACAGTTCCAAGTTTCTGTCTCTTGGTGCACAAGCAAAGTGACATTTGGCCCAAAAGTCCTATAGCTGTCAGTTCCCACAGGAGGGTGACTCTGTTCCCACTCATGTGGAATGTTCCGTAAAGTGACCAACAGAGCACATGCCAGGGCCTAGCTGAACCCAAGCTTCAGTAGGTGTCTGTCTACAGAAAGTTTATCTGCAAATCAGGAGCAGCTTTCGGATGATATTTCACTCTTGCTGCTTTTGTTGTTGTGTGCCGTCGATTCCAGCTCATCGTTATCCTATGAGACAGAGTAGAACTGCCCCATAGGGTTTCCTAAGCTGCAATTTTTATGGGAGCAGATGGCCAGGCCTTTTCTCCCACAGGGTAGCTGGTGGGTTTGAACTGCCAACCTTTCCATTAGCAGGTGAGCATTTGACCATTGTGCACCAGGGCTCCTTATTCCACGTTTCAGGTGTTTTATATAAGGTGGCAGCTGTAGAAGAACTTATAGACAGTTGTCTGGAGTAGAAAACTGAATTTTGTCAGAGTGTCCTGGAGAAAATTGTCCACCTTTGCTGATTAACCCACAGCAGTAACTCTGACAGTGTTCTTTACACACATAGAATGTTGTAATAAATAATGCGTCTGTCAATGAAGACTCCTTAGTTCACTCTAGTAGGTCATGCTCCTTGTGCCTGTAAGTAGGATGCTTTAGTTGATCTTACATTTTTCTTAAACAATGTGATTATTCTTGATTAAAGGAACAATATGGTTATGAATTATTACAGTCAGAACATCATCTTTTTTTTAATTTTTTCTACTTTATTTTATTTTTGTTGTTGAGAATATACACAGCAGAACATACACCAATTTGACAGTTTCTACATGTACAATTCAGTGACGTTGATGACATTCTTCGAGTTGTGCAACCATTCTTGCCCTCCTTTTCTGAGTTGTCCCTCCCACATTAACATAAACTCAGTGTCCTCTAAGTTTCCAATCTAATCTTTCCAGTTGCTGTTGTCAATTTTGTCCCATATAGATGGATCTTAAAAGAGTACAGTGCTCAAGGTAGACATTCTTTATTAGTTAAAGTAAACTATGTCTGGCTTTAAGAAGACTTCAGGGGATATTTTTGGTTTAAGTTTTAAAAAGATTATCTCAGGGCGACAGTTTCAGGGGTTCATGCAGCCCCCATAGAAAGTTGGGAGTGCATGAGAATTTCAAATACTGTTTGCATTTTCCCCATTTTGATCAGGATTATTCTTTAAAATCTTTGATCAAAATGTTCAGTAATGGTAGCCAGGCACTATCCAGTTCTGGTCTCCTGGCAAAGGTGATAATTGTTCATGGAGACAGGTAGCCACACATTCCATTTCCTTATGATGACTTTCCTTCCTCTATTGCTCCAGGTGAACAGAGGCTGATTGTTGTGCCTTGGATGGCCAGTGGCAAGATTTTAAGACCCCAGGCACTATGCAACAAACTAGGAGATAGAACAGAAGCTCTAAATAAGTTAGTAGGCCAATAGACTGGGATATCCCATGAAATCGTGACCCTAAACCTCCAAACCAAGGAACTAAATCTCATGCGGCCTTTGTAATTCAAATTCTTATTTAAGTATCATTTACTGACATATGTCAGGTTCACCCCAAACCCTAAAACTCTAGAATTTGTGTGCAGGTAGCTTATTGGGGTGTAATGTAGGGAGCAATACCTCCCTGAGAGTGAGAGAAGCAGGATTTCTCAGCTGAAGAAGTTGAATTGTGATGGTATCAGCTAATCCCGTGGGCATAACACTTCTAAAATGGCTTGAATTAAGGTGAGAGGGCTGAAACTATGGACCATCTGCCTTTGGAAGAAGCAGTTCTGTTCAGCTTATGGCAATTCCCGGAGAGGGATGCAGCTGTGAACCTTTAGCAGCTAACCCATCAGCATGAAGAATGAGTGCCTTGGTCCTGAGTGAGGATCTGGTTGGATTAGGGTAGCCCATCAGTCATCCATTATAGCTCACCTTTAACACTCCATCCATTTATTTTCAAAATTCATCTCATTTGGAAATAGCTCCTATAGGATTCTGTTTAATTCTGTTTCCTAAAAAAAATTATAAAAAGAGAGTTTGTAGAGTCCCTGTCACTGCAACTGTGTTTGAGTCCGTAATTGACACTTACTGCATACTGCCACTACTACACATTCTGTATCCCTCTCATTCTTGTCTACAATTTCTTATGATCTAGGTGGTTTACATGGGAAGGTAACCCAGAACCTCATATCTGAGGCATCTGAATGTCTGCTCAGAATACTTTCTCAGGCCATGGGTACTACATTTATCATCAAATTTGGGCAAGGGGTTATCAAAAGATGACCCAGTAGATCACCTGAATGCCAACTATATCCTTCCTTACTCTAACTTTGTAATCACAACCCCCCTTCCTCCTTGATGATGAAGGTCAATTATAACTGTATAGATGGTGACTCCTTTCCGTGTCTGCTTATCTTTTCAAACAAGGAGTATGTTGTAGCTTAAAGGCAATATTGTTGTGTTTCCTGATGGAAGTATTTCCACCTGGAAATTAGGAACTCTAGACCCACATACTGTAAATATATAGAGACAAGAAACAAAATTTCCCCTAGAGGGTTACTGGGAGTGATGGTAAACAAAATCACTCCCACTTCTATCCCTTGGTTTCTGGACCTACATATTCTACTTACTGAGAACACAGCAGCATATATAGGCCATTGATTTATGGGGCACACTGCAATCTGGAAGGCAGTATTTTATTCTTTCCAGGCTAGTGTCTCAGCTGAATCTTTAAATGATATTCCAGAGATTTATGATAAGATGAGTGGATCCAATGGTCAGTACAGGTGATCATTGATGACCTTCTTTGCTGTAGAGTGAGTCCCTGATATGTTATTACCTAGGATCTTGTGTCAGTAAATAAAATCCTCTGTAAGCCCTCTGGTACTGGTATTGTTTGAGGTCCCGGGGACAGCAAAGGCAAACTCATAGGCCAAATACTCATCCAGTCAAGATGATTCATGGACCCTTCCAAGGTAGCAGATGTCCATTGTATCACCTTGCCATCAAGTGGCTGGTTGGTTTCCTCAAAAGATTGTACTGTATCAGCATTGGTCCCTGTTGCTGCCAGATTGGACACTTTGCAGAGGCAGAAGTAAGGTCAGGCTTGGTTAGAGTAATCCCATGCTTTGTGGCACATACATAATCCTTATCCTTGCTATCATTACCACGTCATCCATGGTCCATTGTGCTAATGGGCTGATATCAATTGGTTAAGTCAGTCTGCTATTTGGTTGTTTAGGTTCTCTTCTGTGGTAGATGCTTTCTGCAGTACTGAAAGAGTAGTGCAGGAGATTTTTTTTTTTTAATTGTTGCTTTGTTTTGTTTTTAGAGGCAAGCCTATATACCCTACCTCAAGTCCACTGATCAGAGTTCCTGGAGTTGGAATGCTGAGACATGCATTTTTAAAGTAGCGCAAGTGTTCTCCTATGCAGCATACAGCTAGTGTAGAGAAGTGTTGCCTTCATGAACATTAATTTTTTATACATTTTCTCCTGAAAATAGAGAAAATTTGGTTTTACAAGTGGTAAAACTTTGCTGTAAAAGCATAGGCATTCTTTTGGAAGTTTATGTTTAGATTTGGATAGTGCTTGGGGCTATGGGCACTCAGACGATATATGTAGACATGGATTATCTACAAAGAATAAGAAGGAAGCAGGAACGGGAAAGAAGGATGTTAAAGAAGAGCTGTAGAAAGACTAGATAAAGCATGCCAACTCCTTTTAACTCTGACAAAACTTTAACTACCTTTTTTTTTTTTTTTAATTAAAACTGGCCCAGCCAGGGAAAAAAACAAAAACAAAACTATTCTATAAATTGCGTATTCTTACTGTGAACTTACTGTACAAAGAAGGTCTTTGGTAATGCCTTCTTAGTTTCCTAGTGCTGCTGTAAAAGAAATACAAGTGGGTGGCTTTAAAGAACATAAATTTATTTTTTCATAGTTTTAGAGTTAAAAATCTAAATCAGGGTCTCAGACTTGTTGGTTACTTGTTGGCAGCCCCTGGCATTACTTGGTTCCCTGGTGACCCTCACATGGCATCTGTCTTCCCCATGTGTGCTTGCTTCTGTGTCTAATCTTCTGTTTTTTATAACTCAGAAGTGATTAGGTTTAGGACACACCCTATGCTGATATAGCCTCATTAACATAAGAAAGAAAAACTATTCTCAAATTGAATTATATCAACATTTTTTTTTTTTTTTTATATGTTGTTGTTAGGTGCCCTCAAGTCTGTTCTGACTCATAGTGACACTACGTACACCAGAAAGAAACACTGCCGGGTCCTATGCCATCCTCACAATCATTATGCTTGAGCCCATTGCTGCAGCCACTGTGTCAATCCGTCTCATCAAGGTCTTGCTGTTTTCTGATGACACTCTACTTTACCAAGCATGATGTCCTTCTCGAGGGACTGGTCCCTCCTGATAACGTGTCCAAAGTACATGAGACAAAGCCTCACCATCCTCACTTCCAAGGAGCACTCTGGCTATATTTCTTCCAAGACAGATTTGTTCATTCTTCTGACAGTCCATGGTATATTCAATATTCTTCACCAATACCATAACTCAAAGGCATCGATTCTTCTTTGGCCTTCCTTATTAATTGTCCAGCTTTCACATGCATATGAGGTGATTGAGAATACCATGGTTTAGATCAGGCACACCTTATTCCTCAAAGTGATGTCTTGCTTTTCCACACCTGAAAGATATCTTTTGCATCAGATTTGCCCAATGCAATAATAGATCTTTTGATTTCTTGACTACTGCCTCCATGGGCTTTGAATGTGGATCCAAGTAAAATGAAATCCTAGACAACTTCAGTATTTTCTGTTCATCATGATGTTGCTTATTGGTCCAGTTGTGAGGATTTTTGTTTTCTTTATGTTGAGGTGTAATCCATAGTGAAGGCTGTAGTCTTCGATCTTCATCAGTGAGTGCTTCAAGTCCTTTCACTTTCAGCAGGCAAGGTTATGCCACCTGCATATCACAGCTTGTTAATGAGCCTTCCTCTAATCCTTATGCCTCCTTCTTCTTCATATAGTCCAGCTTCTCATATTATTTGCTCAGCATACAGATGAATAAGTATGGTGAAAGGATACAATTCTGACACACACCTGATTTTAATCCACACAGTATCCCCTCATTCAACTCGAATGGTTGCCTCTTGGTCTATGTACAGTTTCTGCATGAGCATAATTAAGTGTTCTGGAATTCCTATTCTTTAAAATGTTACCCATAGTTTGTTACGATTCACACAGTTGAATGCCTTTACATAGTCAATATACTAAGGTGAACATCTTTCTGGTATTCTTTGCCTTCAACCAAGATCTATCTGACATCAGGTATTAAAAAATAAATAAAACCCATTACTATTGAATCGATTCTGACTCATAGTGACCCTATAGGACAAAGTAGAGCTGCCCCATAAAGTTTCCAAGGAGCACCTGGTGGATTTGAACCGTCAACCTTATTTTTGGTTAGCAGCCAGGCTCTTAAACATTAGGTATAGGGGTTAGGGTTCCAACACATATTTGGAGGGGGGACACTATTCATAACAGTGCTAATAAGAGTTTACCCTTTCAGTGAAACAATTTAAGAAATGAAAACAAACAAAAAAAAAGTACAGATGTCATTTTGTATAATGACACCATGGGCTTTACAAAGAGGTTTTATCTTCAGTGTTAACCCTTTATCTAGGAACATTGAGTCAGAACTGTGAGTTTTTTGTCCTGCTGATTCTGTTGCATCTCCCTTAAACCAACAATCACTAAAGGTACACCAATGTGAGTGGAAGTACCTCTCTTGTTAAATGAAACCAATAGGGGGCCTGTTCTAAGGAATGCTTGGCTAGGTAAGCAGGCTAAACATGCTGAGCAGCAGTTCAGAGGCACTCTGCTAGCCTTACTCTCTCTCTCTGTTTCTCACTTTCCTTTTGTTTTCAGAAAACACAGGCTCTCAAGTTCAAGGGTGTGATAATATTCTGTTGCTTTCCAGTTCTCCTCTGTCCTATAGGGTCACTATGAGTTGGAATTGACTCAATGGCAATGGATTTGGTTTGGTTTTTTTAGTTTCCCAATCACAGTTGCTTTACCCGAAGGCACTGTTTTGTACAACTGGAGGCTCTTTGGATTGATGTACTCTGGTATAAATTCCTCTTCAGATCAAAAAATCAAATCATGAATATTGAATTTCTTATGTTTTCTCTTTCTAGTAGTTCATTAAACATGAAAGAATCAAACAGCAATTGGAAGCTTCCATAACCTATGACTCTTCCATAATGCTCACCCTCTTATAATGTAAGATTTTGGCCAATAGCGTTAAAAAAGTAAGAAAAAAAAAAAAAAAAAAAGAAGGAGGGAAGAAAGAATGGTGAGAAACAAGAAATAAAGGAATTTTCTAAAGAAAATAAGGGCATGATGACATTTGCCCTAAGTGTTATCTTCTTTTTAATAAATCCCCTAAAACTCTTTTCTATCCATCTCCATTCCTCAGAATTAGCTTAACCTATCTTTCTGTGCTCCTGTAACGTTTTATTTACACCTCCTCCAAAAGCTTATTTTGGACTGAAATAGAGTGAGTTAACTATGCGTCCATTTTGCTGTTGTTTTTCTGGTTATCCATCTTTATATCCCTAGTGGCAGGCTCAAGGTAGAAACTCAAAAATTTGTATTAAATTGAATTCAGTGTCCTCTTTGAATTGTTATTGCTCTGTGTCTTCTTTTCCTTCACTAGCCAAGAATTACAGTAATTTGCATCTCCAGTCATAGACCCATTCACAGATTGCAGGACTAATAAGGACAACTGTGCAGAAGAAAGCTACGGATGATTTGTCTCAACAGGAAGTCATCTTCACTTCTAATCTGAAGGTGAAAGAACAAAGGGACCTTGGTCAGTGGGAGTTACTGTGCCCAGAGCCTCAATTCCCTCTTAGATTTGGAACGTGACCTGAACTTGGGCCCTGGCTTTTTGCAGCTTGAGAGAACACCCAAACTGACCTTATCACTCACCTTTGCACTTTACTTACCCTGTAAGCCAAGTGAATACCTTTTCCTTTGCTGAATAGCTCTCTGGACTGTGGCTGGAAATTTCAAGTCATTGAAATAAGAGGTGGCTTATTAGATTGAGCCATCTTTGTCAAAACTAGCAGCTAAGTCACTTTTCCCAGCAGTTTCCCTTCCTTCCTGTTTCATTTAACTATATCAGAAATCAGTAATGTCTTGCTGTGTTCTAGTAACCATTTTGCTTAATTTTCCAATTTCTTCTCCCTAATTGTGCCTAGACACGCTTTGCATGCAATCACTCTTTCAGTTCATGGGACCTTATTTTCAGCAAGGAAAAATCTTTAAATCTGTGAACATGCCTTGAGGGGCTGCTTTGGTTGAGTTCACTTTCCCCAGTCAAATTTAAAATGGGTCTCTCAGGAACCTGGAAGGGAGCAGAGCCAGCCTGACATGGAGGAGAAGACAACATGTGAGCGCTAGTGGAATTTCAGATATGGATACCACAACCCAGTCCTACGTAGTGGGTCCCATCTGAATCCCCCCATTAAAGCTCCATTCTTCAGCCTTACAAAACTGTGCCTTCTGTTGAAATATACTGTTCATGCCCATTTGGATCAGTTACACCTCAGTGTGAATGTCTTTAACCAGTATTTCCCGAAAGCAGGTTTTAATAGCGGAAAGGGACTATTTCTCAGAGGTAGCTGTGTACTTGAGGCATTTGGGTGAAGGTCCCCAGAGATGAGACAAATAGAGCAGAAAGGAATAGTGGGGAAACTCTGAAAAATAAACTCAAGGTTTTCAGGAAGAATAGCCCTGCACCTTCATGTTGTTTAATGTTGCTATCCTGTGCCTCTATGGTGGCAATAGCAATGCCTAAGACAAAAGAGGTTAGTTTTCACTTAGGAAATCATTTTTAAGAAAAGAACTGGTTCTTTGCAAGCTACCTTATCCTGGATTTCTTAACAACTTTGGAATTTTCTCCGTATCCTAACTGGAGCCCTGGTGGTCCAGTGGTTAAGAGCTCAGCTGCTGACCAAAAGGTCAGTGGTTCAAACCCACCAGCTGCTCCTTCGAAACCCTATGGTGCAATTCTACTCTATCCTATAGGGTCCCTATGAGTCAGAATTGACTCAACAGCAATTTTTTTTTTTTTTTAATCTTACCTGAGATTGCACATTCTAAGCATTTGGTATTTCAAGCAGCCAGTGCTTTCCAAAAGGCCAAAAATGTCTTGTGTTAGTTCTCTATTGCTCTGTAGAGACCACTAACTTACCCGGGTTCTCTTGTCCTCCATGTATTCACTCTCTGTGTATTGGCTGCCCTTCACTGGAGTCTTTCTCTGTCTATCCAAACATTTTAATTCTTCACTTTAGTGAGTAATGATTATTTGATTTACTAAAACTTCATAAGTATTTTTAACCCGAACCTATTAACCTTTGAAGCAAGCATTTATGATTTTTTTTCTTTATCTAGTCAAAAACGGTCTTCTAAATCAGTATTTAAATGGCTCAAATATTACTTGTCATAATTAGCCGCTGAGGTTTTTTGTGTTTCCCCTTATGCGATTTAACTGACCCGCATTCTTTGACATTTTCGAAGCAAGCACAGACTTTTCGAATTCATTAATAGAGTCCTTAGCTGGGTACTTTTCTCCTGTGAACTCAGAACCTTCACAGTTCAACATTCTCTAGCACATAATTGCAAACTCTACATAGCTCCCCTCTGATTATGACTTTTAAAAATATGCCTCTATTCATTACCTGCCTGCTTTCAATAAGGCCCTGTGAGAGACCTTTAATTTATTTGAAGCTTTGCTGTATTCCAGTTCACCATCAGGATAAGCAGAGAAGAAAATTTTTTGTCACTTGCTTCTAGATAGTATCTGAAAGAAACCCCTCCAAATGTCCTTCTACCTCTTTATTTTCCACCTTCACCCCAACACACAGGTACCAGGAGATCTCAGTGAGGCAGGCAAATACTCTGCTCAAGAGCAATTAGACAAGGTATGCGATGTCCCTTTGGAAACCCTGGTGGTGTAGTGGTTAAGATCTATGGCTGCTAACCAAAAGGCCGGCAGTTCAAATCTACCAGCTGCTCCTTGGAAACCCTATGGGGCAGTTTTACTCTGTCCTACAGGGTTGATATGAATCGGAATTGACTCGATGGCAACGAGCTTGGGGGCAATGTCCCTTTACCTCCCCTCCATACTCCTCCCAACATATGCAGCCTGTAGTGTAAGTGGGGAGCATTAGCAAGGTTGCCAACTTCATGGAGTCTTTCCCCAGCAAGCAAATCATTGTAGTTGCATTTATTTGGTGGTTAAGCACTTTACTATTAACAGAAAGTTTGGTGGTTCAAATCCACCTAGAGGCAACTTGGAAAAAAGGCCTGGTGATTTACTTCCAAACTATTCTCTGTGTCAGTTCTACTCTGACACACGTGGGATTGCCCTGAGTTGGAATTGACTGGATGGCAATTTTTTTTTTTTTTTTAAATAATTCACTGCTTAGAATTCAAGCCTGCCTTACATACTGACTCATTCTCCTTTTGTGATCTAAGAAATAACACACAATAGAAACTATACCTGTAAACCTCTACCTTGGGAGGAGCTGGGTTTTAAGTTCCAGATGAGTGGGAGTGAATTCCTCATAGAGAAATCTAGGGAATTGCAAAGGAGCAATCTTATTTTTGATAAAGGGCATTTTAATGTCATAATTAGTTTTATTTGTATATTCAAAAACTATTTTTATGGGCCAATTTTGCAGAAACACATCTTCAAGGCAGGGTGGTTTGCTGAGCACAGATTACTGGCTGTGCAGAGGAACTAAGGGATTGAGAATGTGACGCCATAACTCCTCCTGGAACACCCACATCAGCAGTCTCCACACTACAAGAAAGTAAAAGGAAAAACAAAACAGTCTGACAGCCGGCAGCTAGAAGCTGAGAGCCAAACTGGGGCATTCCCAACTGAACGTGGAAAGACACAAAAGCAAAAACTTTCACAGAATATAAACAGTACTCAAACAAGGCCATGCTATGGCCCCGGAGGAACGTGACAGTGACATGGCCACTCTAGTGATGCTTGAAACTAGACAAAGAGAACACTGCACAACCACAAACATAACTAAACATCTCCCTCTTCTAGATAACATGAGTGACCACTGTTTCCTCACCAGTAACAACTCTAAACCTGTGCTGACTCATAGCAACCCCATAGGACAGAGTAGAACTACCCCACAGGGTTTCCAAGGAGCAGCTGGTGGATTCAAACTGCCAACCTTTTGGTTAGCAGCCAAGCTCTTAACCACCGCACCACCAGGGCTCCGTAACAACTCTACTCCACACTAATCCTCCCATATCCTAGCTAAAAATTACCAGGATATCCAATCACAGAATTGCTCCTGCTTCCTGACAGCACTCATTCCAGAACTGATACTGCTTCCCTTAAGCATTCTTTAGAATCACGCTGCACAAGTTCAAATCCAATAACGAGAGCCCCCTCCAACTCCATCTTAGCAAGATGTTCTTGTTTCCTCCTGTGCTTTGCTGCTGCAAGGTAGATAAATCTAACTTTGTTTGAGACAAGTGTGTTCCTACTGGTCATTGGCTGGTGTGTTCTAACACACAGCACATTTCTTAAATGGTTAACTATGGATGGAGACTTTGGAGCCCTGGTGGCAGAGCAGTCAAAGAGTTTGGCTGCTAACCAAAAGGTCGGCAGTTCAAACCCACCAGCAGCTCCTTGGGAATCCTATGGAGCAGTTCTACTCTGTCCTGTAGAGTCTCTATGAGTTAGAATCAACTTGACGGCAATGAGTTTTTTTATGGAAACTTTCTTTTGTTTAAATAATCTTAAAACTAATATATTCTAAAATAACATTTTTATTAGAAAAATTAAGCAAGCCTATTGTAGAAATTAGGTAAATGTGTAAAATATAATTTTTAAAACACCTTTTTTTAGCATTGCCACCACAACACTACTACTACTGCCACAGCTATTAATGTGCTATCACCAGTAATGGTTTACAGTGTCAAACACAGCAGTAAGCAATTTACATACCATCTTTAAAAAAAAAATTAGGAAGACAGATATTTTTATCTTTGTTTTGCAAACTAGGAATCTGAAACAAAAAAGTTCACAAACCTAGTAAGTGGCAGAGCTTTTTAGTCTTTAACAAATGCATGATTTTTTTTTACCATGTTTTCAGTCATGAACGTATGGTTGCATTTTCTTTCTTTGTAAATATAAATATGTTTGCAAGCATCAAATTATGTTGCGTACATTGTGGAGCACTTTTTATTTAAAATCATCATTAGTATTTATAAAAAGTTGAAATATTTTGTAAATATAATTTTAATGCTGATAAATTATTACATCTAATCGGAGCACCTATAAATTTTATCATGTGGTCTCTTGGAACAATGAATTGCATAAGTATGCTATCTATTTAGAGAATAATATTGATTTTTATTTAAGATTTCATTAAGATTGTATTAAAGAGTGAACCTCAAGGGGGTGTTGACTTCCAAAGGGATTTCTTTTTTATAATATCATGGAACTTCACTGTAAATATCTTGCATAGAGTTAACAATCAATATTCGTTTTGATTTGGAGTATTTCTTAGTTCATTTGATAGATATACATAACAGAATCAAAAGACTTAGTATATATGAATCAGCCTAAGGGATCACCTAGTTCATAAACCTTTGTCATTGTTGTTATTTGCCATCAAGTCAATTTCAAGTCATGGCGACCTTATATATAACAGAATGAAGCATTGCCTGGTCTTGTGCCATCTTCATGATCATTGGTATGTTTGAGTCCATGATTCCGTTAATTGTGTCAATCCATTTTATTGAGGGTTTCTCTCATTTTTGTAGGCCCTCTAATTTACCAAATACAACATCCTTTTCTAGCAACTGGTCTAACAGAAACCTGATGCCACCAAAAAGGAAGTTGATGTTCCATGAAAAAGTTACTTGGTGCCTTATTTATCTAGTGTTGATATAACAGAAATACCTCAAGTGGATGGCTTTAACAAAGTAAAATGTATCCTCGCACAGTCTAAGAGGTTAGAAGTCCAAATTCAGGGTGTCAGCTCTAGGGAAAAGCTTTCTCTCTGTGTCATCAATCTTCCCCTGGTCAAGTAGCTTCTCAGCATAGGAACCCTGGGTCCAAAGGGTGAGCCCCACTCCCGGCACTTCTTTTTTGATGGCATGATCTGCTTGCTTCTCTCTTCTTTTAGCTCTTGTAAGATAAAAGGTGATGCAGGCCATATCCCAGGGAAACTCCTTTTACATCTGAACAGGGCTATGACCAGAGTAAGGGTGTTGCATCTCACCCTAGTTCTCTTTAATGTAATCTACTCTTGCCTCATGAATCACAGACTGAGATTAGGATTTATCACACATGGGAAAATTACATCAGATCACAAAATGGAGGACCACCACATAATACTGGGAACCATGGCCTAGCCAAGTTGATACATATTTCAATTATTCAACCCATAACTCTTGGTAAAATCTGTCTATTGATGATAAACCTGAAATTTAAGTCAGATAGCCTGCAGTTTGCATATCTTCTCATGGTTTTTGACTTTTAGTAGAAATAGTCCTGCTATTCGGCTTTACGCCATCTTTCTTCACACCCACATTTGCCCCTGAATCATTTTGAGTTAATTTTTTCCACTTCCATTAGATTTGAATTTAATAATATTCTAAACAAAAAACAATTATATTAAAGGACATGAAAATAGTGTTTTCAATGTACTCACCATGAGGGCATCACCTAAATTACCTGCTTCATAATTACCAACCAAAGGAATTAGAAAATCCTGGGTGCAGAAAGACTTGTTAAATTGCATATCATTGAACCTCACTGCAATAATGTATACTGTGTTTTGGAGATATTATAAATAGGGTGATCATATAATGTACACTTCAAACCAGCACTCTTTTGACAATGAAAAGACATGCTTTTAATAGTTAGCATTAAAACCAAAAACCCATTGCTGTTGCGCCAATTCCAATTCACAGTGACCCTATAGGACAGAGTAGAACTACCCCATAGGGTTTCCAAGGAGTGGCTGGTGGATTCAAACTGCCAACCTTTTGGTTAGCAGCTGAGCTTTTAATCACTGTACCACCACGGCTCCATAGTTACCATTAGACAACAGATATTAGTTGACAGTTTTCTTTCAGCATTTTCAATATCTCATCCCCCTGCTTCTGGCCTCCATGATTTCTGATGAGAAATCTATTGTAATTCTTATTCAGGATCCCTTGTACATGACAAATCTCTTCTTTTGTGCTGGTGTCAAGATTCTGTTCTTGGATTTTGAAAATCTGATTATAATGTGTCTCATTGTGGATCTCTTTGCAGTCAACCTTGCTGAAACTTGTTGAACTTCCTGAATGTGCAAACTCCTGTCTTTTATCAAATTCTAAGAAGTTTAGAGTCATTAATTGTATATATATTCTTCTTTCCCTTTTTTGTCTCTCCTTTCCTTCTAGGATTCCTATAAGAGTTTAAGGGAGTTTCCTTAGATTTCTAATAGCAGCTGTTAGTCACATGAAGTTCATACAAAGAAGTTTAACTAGCTCTTAAAATTATCCATTAATAACATATTTCAAAACAATTCATGCACACACATCCTTGAAAATGCTACATAAGTCAACATATTGCATATGTGTGAACAACCATATTATGGATGTGAATTATACATTCTCTTGAGCTCTATCAATATGAAAATAGAAAGGCTGTAAAGGTTTATTAATTGCTTATGAATTGTCAGGCACCAGGATAAAAACTTTTGGTTCACTGTCTTATCAGATTTTATAATAGCACTATCAGGCATTTAAAATAAGACCATTTTACTGACAGAGGTTAGAACAAAAAGTGTTTAATTGACTTGTCCAAGTTTCTAAGGATACTCTCAGCAAAGCTGGGATTTATAGTCAAACCCAGTGATAGTAGTGCTAATCTGCTTAACCATTACACTGTATGTGTCTTTGGAATACAGAGTTTGTTTATATTTCATGCATAAAAATAGAAAGATTTTGTAGAAGAAAAGAAATTTCCTCATTCTGAGGCTCTATAATCTTTTTCTAATAAATGCCTTTATCCTCAATTCACAGAAGACAAGTTAAGATTCTGCTCTCTCATTTTCATAAACTATATTAATAACAGTTCTGCTCTGTCCTATAGGTTTGCTATGTGTTGGAACTGATTCAATGGCAATGGTATAAGAAAAACGGCGTTTTTTTTACTTTACTAAATTTCTTTCAACCTATTTCTTTGTTACGCTGACAGAAAAACTCCTTTGAAAAGTTGTTTATCTCATATTCTCTAAGTTCTTTTTTATTATTATCTCTTAATTTTTTTTCCAGTCAAGCTTTCATCCCACTTTGTCAATGAAACTCATCTTTTCATGATCACTGATTATCAACACATTGCTAAATTCAGCTCAGTTCTCCATTCTCACCTAACTCATAAAATGACCACTGATGTCTCTCTTTTGGCACCTCATATTTTCCTCTTTTCAGTTTCTTCACTTAGGATCCACAACTTCATACTCCTTTGATGTTTTTTGTTTTCCCCCTCATCAGTCACTTCTCAGTCATTTTTATTCTTCTCTCTTCTTCTCCTTTGACTGTGTGGATCATAACAAATTATGGATAACATTGCAAAGAATGGGAATTCCAGAACACTTAATTGTGCTCATGAGGAACCTGTACATAGATCAAGAGGCAGTTGTTCAGACAGAACAAGGGGATACTGTGTGCTTTAAAGTCAGGAAAGGTGTACATCTGGATTGTATCCTTTCACCATACCTATTCAATCTGTATGTTGAGCAAATAATCTGAGAAGCTGGACTATATGAAAAAGAATGGGGCATCAGGATTGGAGGAAGAATCATTAACAACTTGTGTTATGCAGATGACACAACCTTGCTTGCTGAAAGTGAAGAGGACTTGAAGCATTTACTGATGAAGATCAAAGACCACTGCCTTCAGTATGTGTTACACCTAAACATAAATAAAACAAAAATCCTCACAACTGGACTAATAAGCAACATCATGATAAATGGTGAAAAGATTGAAGTTGTCAAGGATTTCATTTTACTTGGATCCACAATCAATACCCATGGAAGCAGCAGTCAAGAAATTAAGAGATGCATTGCACTGGGCAAATCTGCTGCAAAAAACCTCTTTAAATTGTTGAAAAGCAAAGATGTCACCTTGAAGACTAAGGTGCACCTGACCCAAGCCATGGTATTTTCAATTGCACCATATGCATGTGAAAGCTGGACAATGAATAACGAAGACAGAAGAATTGATGCCTTTGAATTGTGGTGTTGGTGAAGAATATTGAATATACCATGGACTGCCAAAAGAATGAATAACTCTGTCTTGGAAGAAGTACAACCAGAATGCTCCTTAGAAGCAAGGATAGCAAGACTGCGTCTTACATACTTTGGACACTTTGTCAGGAGGGATTGGTCCCTGAAGAAGGACATCATGCTTGGTAAAGTACGGGATCATCGGAAAAGAGGAAGACCTTCAACAAGATGGATTGACACAGTGGTTGCAACAATGGGCTCAAGCATAACAATGATTGTACAAGGATGGTGCAGGACTGGACAGCTTTTTGTTCTGTGGTTCATGGGGTCACTATGAGCTGGAACTGACTCAATGGCACTTAACAACAATAACTTCTCCTGATCTCTTAAAGTAAATTGCCCCACTGATTAGTTCTTGGTTCTTTACCTTCTTTCTCCTCAAGTACTATGATTGATTGGTCTTGTGTAGTGTCAAAGTTTTAAATATGCCCTTGACCCAAAAATGTACCCCCAGCCCAGCCTTCTTCTCAATGCTACTTCACAGAGTTACCTTGACTAAAAGCTCCTATTTATTCTGCAAGATTGAGCTTTGGCATCTACACCTTACATGAACCACCAGTCCTCACCTGGATTGAGATTTCCATGCTTATACCATTTCCCTCAGGCTCATTAAACCAGTTGCCTTTTGGTTAACAGCCCAGTGTGTTAACCTTTCACAGTCTGCACCATCCAGGGACTTCTCAGCATCATTAAACCCATTGCTGTTGAGTAGATTACAGCTCATAATGATCCTACAGGACAGAGTAGAACTGCCCCATAGGGTTTCCAAGGCTGTAATCTTTATGAAAAGAGATTGCTACAACTTTCTGCCATGGAGCAGCTGGTGGGCTTGAAATAGCGACCTTTTGCTTAGTAGCCAAGAACTTAAGCATGGACCACGAGGGCTCCTTTAGCCTCATTAAAACCCCAAACCTATTGCTGTGGAATCAGTACCTACTCAGACTCATTATCCATTGATGTCAAGTGGATTCTGATTCATAACAACCATACAGGACAGAGTAGAACTGCCCCATAGGGTTTCCAAGGAGCAGCTGTTAGATTCAAATGGCTAACCCATTGCTTAGCAATCAAACTCTTAACTACTGTGCCACCAGGGCTCCTTCAGCTTCATAAACCCGTTGCCATCGAGTCGATTCCGGCTCATAGTGACCCTATAGGACACAGTAGAACTGCCCCATAGAGTTTCCAAGGAATGCCTGGTGGATTCCAACTGCTGACTTTTTGGTTAGCAGCCATAGCACTTAACCACTATGCCATCAGGGTTTCCTCAACTTCATTAGATCCCAGTATATCTACTATAATACATATCAAACAATGTCATAATAACTTGTACCTCTGCTATTTGGTATAGCTGATAAAATTCTTTAGTCCCATGTTTATGTTTTAACTTTGTATTGACAACTTCAAATACGGCATCTATAACACTGTAGATTCTGAGTATATTACTATTTAATAAATGCACATCAAAAATACTGTAGGCTTTGGGGACCATGGTTTCAGGCGACATCTAAGTCAATTGCCATAATAAAATCTATTAAGAAAACATTCTGCATCCTACTTTGGAGAATGGCGTCTGGGGTCTTAAATGCTAGCAAGCGGCTGTCTAAGATGCATCAATTTGTCTCAGCCTACTTGGAGGAAGGAGAATGAAGAACACCAAAGACACAAGGTGACTATGAGCCCAAGAGACAGAAAGGGCCACATAAACCAGAGACTACATCAGCCTGAGACCAGAAGAACTAGATGGTGCCTGACTACAACCGATGACTGCCCTGACAGGGAACATAGCAGAGAACCCCTGAGGGAGCAGAAACCAGTGGGATGCAGACCCCAAATTCTCGTAAAGAAACCAGACTTAATGGTCTGACTGAGACTAGAAGGACACCGGAGGTCATGGTCCCCAGACCTTCTATTAGCCCAAGACAGGAGCCATTCCCAAAGCCAACTCTTCAGACAGGGATTGGACTGGACTATGGGATAGAAATTGATACTGGTGAAGGATGAACTTCTTGGATCAAGTAGACACATGAGACTATGTGGGCAGCTCCTGTCTGGGGGGGAGATAAGAGAGCAGAAGGGGTCAGAAGCTGGCTGAATGGACATGAAAATAGAGAGTGGAGGGAAGGAGTGTGCTGTCTCATTAGGGGGAGAGCAACTAGGAGTATACAGCAAGGTGTATATAAATTTTTATATGAGAGACTGACTTGATTTGTAAAGTTTCACTTAAATCACGATGAAAAAAAAAAATACTGTAGGTAAACAGAACAACCAAACAGAGATATTGAGAATGGCCACGAAATGTGAAAAATGTAACAAATGTCACAGAAAAATTTGTGTAGGAATTGTACAACAGGAACCTCAACTGCTGTGTAAACCTTCACTGAAAACACAATAAAATATTATTATATATATACAAAAATACTGTGAGCATAGAATCAAAAGAATACTTCAATGAATTGAATGAAAGAAACAAAAAAATGTAATACATTTTATGGGACTATAATGTTGGGGTGGCACATATGTGCAGCTGTCTGTGGTCTAGATTATCATTTCTCTGTTTCATTTGAGGCCACATGACTCCTGTCCTGTCCATGCTCCCTTGCATTATAAAGAAAAAAAAAAAAAAAACCATCCAAGACTTCTAACATTGATAACTGAAAGAATGACATCACTATTAAAAAAAGAAAAGACAAGAAAAAGTGAAAGTGTGGAGAAAAATTACAAGCAAGGGTTTAATATATAAATCAATGCGCTTTTGTTGAGTAATTATTGGACATTTACCATCTATTGGAGGGCAATTTCCACTTATCTCTAAGGAAATTAGCTCATGTTGAATGATAAGAGTAGCCTTCTAAAGAAACACTGTTGTTTCAGGTAACACTGTGATTGCAGCAGTGAACGGAAAGAGAGTAATTGTTTAATGCCTAATAATTGAGAGACGAGCAAAATGACTACAATAATACAAATGCAGTACTTATATACAGATGGGGTTGTTTGTAGGTGCCATTGAGTTGATATCAACTCATAGACACCTCATGTGCTGAAGAGAACTACCCCACATAGGGTTTTGTAAGCTATATCTCTACAGGAGCAGATTGCCACATCTTTCTCCTGCAGAGCCACCACATGGGTTGGAACCAGCAGCCTTCACTATTGCACCATCCAGAGCTCCTTTTATAGGCAGACAGGGAGGATAATAACACTGATTTTAATAATAATATCTAACATCATTGACAGCTTACTTTGTACAAAGTGCTTACATTTCTTAAAATTTAAGCCTTCAAACCTTTTTAGAAAGTCACGAACCCTAAGAAGTGGAGACTATCATCATTCTATTTTATGAATAAGAAAACTGTAGCCTGTGAGAACTAATTAACTTGCCCCAGGTAACAAAGCTTCTTGTTGACAGCACGCAAAATCTCTTTCTGTTTGTACTTATTTTTCTCCTATGCTCAGTGCAGCTGTTAGAAAACTCTCAAGACTATCATTTACTTCTTGATCCGTCTCCAATCTCCAAATCTGTCTTTTTTCTTTCCATTTTCTGTTTTTTGCCCAGCCCAAGCCCTGCCCATGACAGGCCACCCTAGTTTACTATCTCATTGCTATTTCTAAATATTTGTCAGTTTTATGTCCCATATTATTAGCCAACTATCATGAACTGTTTGGCCCCTTTTCTAGTGGTTTATAAGTACCTTGTATTCAGATGTTTCAACTCCTATTTTTTTTTTTCTTTTAAATTTCCCTTTATACCTTACGGAGAAATTGCACATAAGAAAATATTTCTGGATTGATGGATTCTCAATACTTGAACGCTTGCTGAGTTAATCTACTGCATGGCAGATATCATTTTATGCCATTCTTTTTTTTTAATGTCTGCTTCAAAAACCCATATTGATAGTTATTGTGTATATATTTGTGTTGTGTGTAATGGGTTTTGGTATTAAATATATTTCTTATTGTGAGTTGTAGTTGAAAAAGTTTGACCTCATTATGACTCAACATAATTGCAAACCTAGGTCATGATTTTTTTTAATTCAAAAGCTAATTTTTCAGACTTTTTTATTCTTACTATTTAGCCAGTCTGGGGACTTGTAGACTGTCATGATTTCTTTAAGCAGGGTTGCTTGAACTGTCTTGATAGCATAAACAAAACGCCTGTTGGGATAAGTTCATTTTCTCTCACCTGGCACAGCCCCAGGAATTCATTGATTTCTGTAATTAAATGAGTTAGAGGTAAATCCCAGGACTTTGCTGCACGTTAGTCATTGGTGCTGATGCCTGAATCTTAATAAACTGTTGGGTGTGATCTCTGCCAGAGAGATGAGGTGTTAACAGTCTTCCTGGTGTGCCCAGCCCATGTAGCAACCTGGGGTTATAATTGCCTCGTCCAGGACAAAAGAGAGAGGCAGTGGAATGACGTTAGAGTCAAACGAAACAGCGCATTTTAGAAAGTGGTTAACTGAATGAATACAAAATTTGTCTTTTATAAAATAAATAAATCCAACTTAGTAGGTGCACTTTTCTTTACCTTTCCTAAATGGAATGTGGCACGTTAGACTCTCAGTTTGACTGGGACAGTAGTACATATTTAAACCAAGAGGCAAACATTAGACATTTTAATTAATTTTCAAAGGTGATAAAGTCTATGCTAACCCAACAAATGCCAGGATCATTTTTGTTTGATTTCCTTGAGCCAGGTCAAAATTTTTTACTATTTCCAAGTATACTCTGAAAAACAAAACATAACAGAAATACACCAGAGTCCTGGATTAGAAAAACACAACCACCAAAAAATTAAAAACAAAAAACTCATAGAACGTGGTTGCTAGAAAAATAATCTAATCCAGCATTCAAAAGTACGGATTTAGAAGTACTGATTTTGCTGAGTCAATGAGAGATTACAAATATGGAAAATTTCGAGACGTCTTCTGGCAGTTACAGAGTTCAAACTCTAAATACATTTTAGGAAGAACTTGATTGAGAAAAAAGAAATTCTGAGTTTTTACTTGCAAGTGGTGGAATCATACATCTACAGAACATTTTAACTACTGGGGAAGGTGAAAATAGGTTCAAATTTTGGGAGAAAATTTATTAATGCTTTATGAATGGTCATATTGTCTAATCTGAAACTTCCAATTTTGAAGTATATTTTGAGAAAATACATGACAACTTGAAAAAAGAAGTACATAAAAGAAAATTTCTCATAATGTGTATGACAGTGAGGAAAATTAGAATTTAAAATCCAACAAAATGATCGGGTTAAAAATTATATGTGTATATAGATGTATAATATATGAATAATGTTTGTTTTATAAACACGTACATATATGCACATATACATATATTTGTTTTGTATTTACATATTTACATGAGTGGTCATGCATAGGAAATATTTGGAAATTTGTACAACAAAATGTTAACCATGGTTATCTTTAGTAGTGAGATTATGGATAATTTTATTTTGTTTAGCTCCATCTTTTAATTTCTTCAAAATGAGCATTTATTTCTTGTGTAATTACAAAAAGCTTACATTTTAGTGTTACACTATATACAATGAAAATAATTTCTGTACCAAAAAAGTGAGTTGCAAGTTAGATAGGATTCATTAAATATTTATTATCAATCTAACATTTCACCGGAAACTGAAATATAAAAACAAATAGAAGACATTGTGTATGCCCTATATAACATTACTCGTTGTAAACGTAAAGGTAGAACACATCTTTACACACAAAAAGAGCTGCCTATTGCCAAATGAATGAAGTGAAAACCTCAGTCTGGCGTGAAAACTTCTACAAACCATCCTGTGTGTGGCTCTAAAATTATATATATATATATATATGTATTTGTAATAAGGCAAGCCTGTTAAAAATAAATTATATTCAACTATTGTGTCCCCCTAATACAGTATAAGGAGTCCTGGTAGCGCAGTGGTTAAAGCACTTGGCTGCTAACAAAAAGGTTGACAGTTCGAACCTACCAGCCGCTCTGCAGTAGAAAGATGTGGCTGTCTGCTCCCATACAGATTTATAGCCTTGGAAACCCTATAGGGTCACTATGAGTCAGAGCTGAGTCAATGGCAGTGGGTTTTTTTTTTTTTTAATGCAGTGTAGAAAACTGTGAGAGTCACAAGAAAGTATATAATACAATTCCATGACCTCAAAGGTCTGACAATCAAATTGAGAAAAGCAAGTGAACTGACTGATATTGAGCAAGAAGGCATGGGAAGGGGCCACCTTTGCTCATAGAAAGCCGTGATAGAAAGGCTAGGGAAATTGGGATCATACCTAGGGTTTGTCCAGTTGTTACTGCAGTCTCTCTTAGATTGTTCCCTGTAATTCCCCCTGGGTTATACATTCTAGAGAAAATATTCCCACAGTTCCTTGACTCCTATCAATCTTGTTGTCTCTATCGGTGTGATTTCTCATTTGTTACTTTTTAGACTTTCTACAAGGTCCCTATGAGTTAGAACTGACTTGATGGCTTTACAGGAGCAGTGGTTCACAGTTGCATTATGATGAGGTTAAGCGTCTTCTTATTTTCCAATTCTCTGTCTTGTATTCTGGGTTATTTCTTGTAATGTCTTACAGATGCTAATTGTTTCTTTAGCTATGTTTGATTAACTGCTTAACCCACCAACTGAGTTTTTAATTTCAGAAATTGGACTGATTGTTTCTAGAAGTTCTATTTGATACTAACTCAAACCCAGTTGGTTTTTTGTTGTTGTTGGTTGTTGTTATTAGTATTTTTTTTTGTGTGTGTGTGCCTTCAGTTCCTTCTTTGATAAATTATTGTCAATGTCTATTATACTATCTGGAATATTTAGGGGTCTAATATTGCTTTTTTTTTTTTAATATTGCTATTTATTTATTCTATAGACCCTCAGACATAGTAGATTGTTTCTTCAGACGTAGGAGTTGTTTTATATTTTAGAATTTTAGGCTTAGAATTTCCTGGGATATAACATCCTAGTAGTAGTTTTTATCTACATTTGCTGGTATGTACTATGAGTCAGAATAGACTCAACTGCAAAGGGTTTGGTTATTTATTTATTAATTTTTGGGTTTAATAGTATAAATTGGGCTTCAAATCTACACGAGAGCAAGGCTATAATTATACATTCTCAGGGATTTTTTTCCCCTATCTAGATCCTAGTTTGAAATAAACAAAGTTCCTTGTCATCTTTTGTTGCATAGGTTTTTCATATTTATTTATTCTCTCAGTGCTTACACCTTAATGTTCTCAGCATTATTCACAGGCCAAATCAACTTCTATGCATTTGGGTATAAGTTTTTTTTACACAAAAGCCTTTTGGTTATGGAATCCTACCACGTCTTCCCTCTTCTCCCTCAGCCCTTTCCCCGCACACACACATTCAACCAGGGCAGTCAGAACATCAGTACCAGCTCATCTTTCTGGTGTTCAATTTCTCCTCCCTCAATTTTGGCCCCTTAGAAATACCCTTACTTTTCTCTGAAATCAGCATGCTGTTAAGATATATTTGGTGTATTTATTTATGGTACTTGGATGAATTGAGGCAGGAAGTTTTTATATGATTCAGTCTTCAATAAATGCTGGGAAGAGAAGTCTTAACTGACATTTTATAAAAAGTATGTCTAATTGCCCACATCTATAAAGCAAAAAAATTTCTCCTCAAAGCTTGGCCCAGTACTTGCTCATATAAGGCTCAATATATACATATTTGACTGATTAAATATAAGTAACTTCTCTCCTGCAAAAAAAAAAAAAAAAAACCATTGCCGTTGAGTTGATTCTGACTCATAGTGACCCCATAGGACAGAGTAGAACTGCTCCATAGAGTTTCCAAGGAACACCTGGTGGATTCGAACTGCAGACCTTTTGGTTAGCAGCCATAGCTCTTAACCACTATGCCTCCAGGGTTTTCATAGGTAACTTAGAGTTATTATATTAGAAGAACTGTGAATGTATGCTTCCTCCCCGGTATTGCTATAGCCACTCCCTCAATGCTCTATGATCATGCCTTCTATGATGTACAAGATAACCCGAGAAATAGATGTCGAATGGGTGCATGGAGCATCATGGAATACAGGAAAAGTCAATGAATGTTCAGCAATTTTCTCAGCCAAGCATTGGTCATTCAGCATTGACTGATCCATCAAAATTCAAAACCTAACCATGCCTCACCCCAGATCAAAAACCTGTGGCGTATCTATACTGACTATCAAAATCAATCTTTCTTGCAATGATACACGTATCATGTCCTACTGTTTTTCTCCTTCATGCGCAAGGTGCCTTAGTCAACCCTGTCTTTGCTCATGCAGTCCAGACATAGGTTATGACTTATTTTTGCATTGTGCTTTTATACTAACTGATTTATAAATGTTACTCAGCCTTCTCCCTTAACTTTGTAATGGGGAGAAATATGTATTCCAGTAACTGGAAGTCCTGAAAGCACTTGAGTCTCCTGTCTTCTTTTTCTCTTAATGTTTCTCAGTACATATCATTGTGAGTTATGGATTTATTTTACAACTGAAGTTTTAATCATGCCTGAAAGTGTTTGCAATTTCAATTATAAAAATTATTTTTTAGAACATCATAACATCTATTTGTTCTACAGTATCAACATATTTGGGAACAAACCCAAGTTGAACAACAGGATAGTTTGTAAAATTTATTTAGTGTACAAATGCCTGAAAAGATAGAAGCAGGCAGTTCACAGAAAAAAAAAAATTGTAAATGGTCCTTAATCTTATCAAAAAGTGCTCAGCTGGCTTATAATAACAGAAATGCTGATTAAACTACATCTATTAAATTAACAAGGAGCCCCAGCACTGCAATGGTTAAAAGCACTCAACTGGTAACCAAAAAGTCAGCAGTTTGAACTCGTCAGCTTCTATGTGGGAGAAAGATGTACCAGTCTGTTTCTGTAAAGATTTACAGCCTTGGAAACACTGTGGAGCTATTCTACTCTGTGCTATAGGGTTGCCTAAGGATCACTATGAGTCAGACTGGCTCCACAGCAATGGGTTTGGTTTCTTTGTTTTATCAAATTAACAAAAATATGAAAATTTGACTATATTTTCCATTGGTACAGCTGTACCTATAGGCACTGAGTGGAGGTAGAAAATGATACAACTTCTTTGCAAACGAATTTGGAAATACCTAGTCAAAAGAGATAACATTTACTCTTAGGGGCAGAAATACCGAAATTAGAAATCTATTCCTGAGAGTCTATAACAAAAAAGCAAAATAATAAAGTGATGTAGTCACAATATTACTGATTGCGCCATATTAGTAATGGGAGAGACTGGAAACAGGTATCATGTCCATTTAGGGTACCAGTTGAATAAACTGTGGTAGATCTACCCAATAAATTAAATGAATGAAGAAGATCCAATATCTCTAGGACGTATTGCAAAATTAAAAAAAAAAAAGAACAAGCCACAGGACAGTATTTTTAAGGTAAAAATATAGTAAGAGTAAGATATAGAAACATGTTTATAGAAAGCTAACATTTGTATAAAATATGGGTGTGGTCAATATATGCATACAAACATTTATGCTTATATTTTCAAGATGTAAATATGAAGAATAAACCAAAACTTAATTTAAAAGAGAGGTTCCCTTATATGAGCAAAGAGGGAATAGGTGAAAAGGTAGCAAGAGTAATGAGACTTCTATGAATATACCTGCTTGAATGATTTTGATTTGTGGACCACAAAAATTCAATCAAAAGGACATATTGAAAAGAAACAGAAAATGTTAAGTCTAACTTTATATCAATGGAAGGGCATAACCCCTGAGAGAAGCTAATTACTATAAGCGCAATATTTTGACTGTGTACCCTTACTATAGACCTGTTGATCTACCTCCAAAATTCAGCCAGTGAAAACTCTGTGAATCACAATCACAACCACAGGACCGGGCAGCATTTTGTTCTGTTGTACGTGGGGTGGCCATGTGTCAGGGTCTAATTGAGTGGCCACTACCAACAACACCAACATCCTTAACAGAGACTATTTTAACCACAAAAAAGAAAAAAAGACTACAAAGAAATCCTAAACAGCAATCCCGTCTCTATACGTAAGTAAGCACCAGTTTATAGGAAATACGGTTGATAGGGAAACACGGCAAGCAACACCAGCAGGTAGTAGTCAGATAAATCCAGAAAACCCAAATGTTGTGTTCTACAATCTACAGGAGAAATGATGCTGCTTTATCAACATATGACGTGGGGGGAAAAAGGGGGAAAGATGACTGTCAAATTAAAGACACTTATGATATGCTTAAATTAAATTAAATAAGACACTTAAGATATGCTATAGGGTTGCTACGAGTCAGAATCCACTCGACGGCCCTGGGGTAAGATATGCTATTTATCTATCCTTATTTGAATAAACCAGCTCTCAAAATGTATCTTTAAGATAGGAAAATTTGACTATAGTCAGGGCATTCTATGACATTAAAGGATTTTGGTTATTTTGTTTTATGTGATAATGGCTTGGTGGCTAATTTTTAAGAAAACTACTATTATAGAATATGCATTAAGAAGAAATACATAATAAACTATTTACAGGGAAAATGAGATGATAATGTCTGAGATTTACTTCAAAATTCTCTATATTCATTAAAAAAAAAACTAGGGAAAGATAAAATAAGACTGGCAAAATGTTCATTGTTGAAGCTAGGTGATAGGCATATGAGGGCCTATTATTCTAGTCTCTCTACCGAATTAGAATCTCCAGATGTAATGCCCAGTAAATTGTCATTTTAAGACTTTCCTCAAGTGCTTTTGATGTTCATCCAGGATTAGGAAATATTGTTACCTAGCAACAGATAATATGTGTATGAAATCTTTATGAATCCAAATCAAATACCTGCAATTCAATTGTGTTACTAATAGATGCCACTATTCCTTACTACTGTCCTTAGTTTGCTTCCAAGTGGGATGCATCTTTTATTCTCCTCATCTTTTAATTTCAAGAATTCAGGATAAATTTAAAGAGAAAGTTAAAATCACTCGTAATTCTATATTTATAATACTGATAAAAATAAATAAAAGTCCTCATATTTGCCCCTTCGATGTTATCCTCGTTTTCACTCACCCAAGTCAGACTCCACCAAAGATTACTACATTACCTTTTCAGTATGTACAGTTCTGTTTTTTTTCCCTTAATGTATTCTTCAAGATCAGAATGTAGGTTGACCTCATTCTTTGTAAGGACTGTATTAGCTTTTCATAACATGTGTTATATATAATTTTTATTCATTATTCATATTTATTCATGAGGGATTTTTAGGTAGATTCCTTATGTGTATATATGTGTGTTTCTGCTGTTATAAATGATTATTGTCGTTAGGTGCCATTGAGTCAAGCTCTGATCCATAGCGACCTCATGTGACAGAGTAGAACTGCCCCAGAGAGTTTTCTTGGCTTTTATCTTCATGGAAGCAGATCACCATGTCTTTCTCCCATGGAGTTGCTGGGTGAGTTCAAACCACCAACATCCATGTTAGCATCTGAGCTCTTGACCATTGTACCACCAGGGCTCCTTATACATAATTTGCTTTCATTAAAATTCTTGTACACATTCATTCATATCCTTTTCCTGATATTACAGTAGAATAGATTCCTGAAAGGTGGGATTGCTAGGGAAAGTGCATACATATTTTTAAATTTGATAGGAATGGACATACTGCCCTTTCAAACTCTGTACCTGTTTATACTCGATGTATTTAACTTGGTGTTTTATTGTGATTTTTTTTTTGGGGGGGGGAGACCTATGTTAACATTTTTTTTTTTTTTGGTTTAATTATTTAGGTTGATCATTTTTACGTATAATTATAGAATGCGTGTATTCATATTTGAATTCCTTTTCCTCACTTTTCTGTTGGGTTGATTTTCTTTCCTATTTCTTTGTGTGATCTTTGTGTATATATGCTTACGGTAACCATTTGACTTATATGTGGTCACTTCTTTATGTTACCTCATAGAATCACAACTGTTTTTGGCCTTGATATTATAAATTCTTTTTGTATGCAATTTAAAAATACATTTAGTTATTTAAAAATATTTATGTATTTAATTAATCAGCACCAAAACTAAGTTTCTCATTTTTAATGGCTTCAGTAAAATAAAGCTCTAATCTACTGAAAATAAATAGCTGTGCCACAAAGTAGTGACACAATTGAACCCTGAAAAATTCCCATAGATTTCATAAAAGTACTCTGTATTTATATTCTTTAAAACCTTGCCATTGCCTTTCTTCCAGGGAGCTTCCGGTTGGACTTGAACCTCCAACCTTTCCACTAGCAACCAAGCATGTTAACAGTTTATACCATCCAGGGACTCTGCCAAAGACCTAGAATAACCAAAATATATATATATATATATATATTTTTAATAAGAAGTTTGGAGGATGTCTACTACCTGATTTCAAGACTTATTATAAAGCTACAGTAACCAAAATTGAATCTTGAATAACAAAAAGTATGCCCATTTTTTAAAAGGGGCAAAGAACTTGAATACATTTCTCCAAAGAAGAAATACCAAATAATCAGCAAGCACATGAAAAGATGCTCAATTTCATTAGTTATTAGAGGAAATATAAATTAAAACCATAATGATATACCACTTCATAGCTATGAGATAGCTATAATAACAATAATAATAATAATGGAAAATATCAAGTGTTGTCGAGAATGTGAAGAAATTAGAACCCTCAAATGTTGTTGGTAGGAATGTAAATTGCTGCAATCACTGTAGAAAACATTTTTAAGCATTCTTCAGGAAGTTACACTTAAAATGGCCATATCAAAAAAACTTTTGCTGTCGAGTCAATTTTGACTCATAGCGACCCCATAGGGCAGAGCTGCTGGTGGATTCGAACTGCAGGCCTTTTGGTTAGCAGCTGAGTGCTTAACTACTGCACCACCAGGGCTTGTGAATTACCATTTGATGTAGCAATTCTACTCCTAGGTATACATCCAAAAGACTTGAAAGAAGGGATTCAAAGAGGTATGTGTACACCAGTGTTCATTGCAGCACTATTCACAATAGCCAAAAGGTGGGAACAACTCAAGTGTTCCTCACAGATGAGTGGAAAGCAAAACGCAGTATATACATACAATGGAATATTGTTCAGTAGTAAAGAGAAATGAATTTCTGATGTATGCTACAACATGGTTGAACCTTGAAAACATTATACTAAGAAAAATAAGGCAAATACAAAAAAAAATGAATATCGTATGATCCCATTTATATGAAATATCAAAAATAGGCAAATCCACACAGACAGAAGAGATTGGTGGTTACAGTGGGCTGGAGAAGGAGAGAATGGGAAGTGACCGCACAATGGACATGTTTTTTTCGGCTGGAGGGATGAACATGTTTGGAAACTAGATAGAGGTGGTGGCTGCACAACATCGTGAATGTACTAATGCCATTGAATTGTATACTTTAAAATAGTTAATTTTATGTTATGTGAATTCCACCTCAGCTAAAAAAAAAAGAAACTTTTAAACAAAATAAACAAGCAAACAAAAATCTCACCATTGTAAGCATTTAGCATAAAAATGTTTTATACTGTTGAAGAAATTTCATGGAATATTGATCAAATAAGGAGTGAGTGTGTGTGTGTGTGTGTGTTTAAAATGGCCTCTCATATAACTTAAAAAAAAAAATCACTGCACATCAGACTCAGGCATCTACCCAATTATCATGTAACTAAAAATATAAAACAATGAACAAAATCAATTTGTCCTTAATTTCTGGTTTGAAGTCAGTACTAGTGAAATATAAGCTTTCTTAAGGGGCTAGTATATGCATTGAAAAGCTACTTCTGTAAATGGTGTCACATAATGGGGCTAGAGAAACAACCAAGACCCACTATGTGCCTTCAAGGCACTTACAGTTGATAAGAAAATTGATGAGTAAGAACCTAATTAAATTTTTAAATTTTGTTTAGTAAGTGTATTAGTATGGAGTCCCTGGGTGGTGCAGGCTGTTAAGTGCTTAAATACTAACTGAAGATTGGTGGTTCAAATCCACCCAGAGGTGTGTAATAGCAGGCAACAAAACCTTAGGAGATACTAAAATAGATTCTTTTCTTAGTCTGGGCCAATTTGGAAGACTTCTCAGGAGGTCACCTGAGCAAAGTGTTGAAATACAATTAGGTGGAGAGGGTGGGGAAAAGGAAGATGCAGAGGAACAGTACATTCTTAGGCAAATGAATGTGAGTAAACATGATAGTTATCTGGCGAAGTTAGAATACAGTTACATGTGGCAAAGTGATGTAATACGAGGCTGGAAGGCTGTTATTGAAAATACTGAATTATTGAGGCTTTATTTAATCTATTGTGACAGGAAGCTATCAGTGGTTGAGGATGGGGGAGTTAATAGGGATATAAAGGAAGGATTATAAGTGAAGATAAATTTAGAAAGTGATGGATATTTTGATTATCTTAATTGTGGTAATGGTTTCATATGCGTATCCTGTAAGGGTAAGATGATTAAGTTTTCTTTGGTGAATAAAGAAGAGGAGAATGGCTGTCTCCCCACCCTCTCCTAATTAGGTTGCCTTCCTGAAAGCATAATAGGCCCAGTAAGGATTTGACCCTTTGACCTTACACTGTGGTGGTGTGTCATGGACCTTCTGAGCCTCAGACCTATAAACACATACCTAACTCAAAGATTAACTTATAGATCCTTCAAGAGGAAAATGAGAACAGTCACAGTTGAATCCTTTTGCCTCTCAGATAAGTGAAGTTTTAATTGCTCTCTCTTTACCTTTCTGTATAAATGTGCATGGAAACCCTGGTGGCATGGTGGTTAAGTGCCAGAGCTGCTAACCAAACAGTTGGCAGTTCGAATCCACCAGGCGCTCCTTGGAAACTCTATGGGGCAGTTCTACTCTGTCCTATAGGGTCGCTATGAGTCGGAATTGACTTGACGGCACTGTGTTTTGGGTATAAATGTGCATGAAAGTTTGTCCAGACTTTGTAGTTACATTTGTCCTACTTTTACCAAAACTCATTGCCCTCGTGTCAATTCTGACTCATGACAACCCTATACTGCCCCATAGAGTTTCCAAGGAGTGGCTGGTAGATTCGAACTGCTGACCTTTCGGTTAGCACCCTAGCTTTTAACCACTATGCCATCAGGGCTCCATGCAACTTTTACATGCATATAAATCCGTGATGCTTACTCACTAATAAATTGCATTTTCTCTTTTTTCTATATTGTTATGGAGATGTCTTCTGTTGTCATTGTTGTTTTATTTCCCTACAAAATACATAAATGCATATTTAAAAACTTATCAAATTGAACATCTAAATATGTATAGTTTATTACATGTCATTTATACTTCAATAATGGCATTTTCTTTTTTTTTTATAAGAGAAGACATTACTTGCAATGTTTTTAATAGAAGTCTGGAAACAAAATATAAACAGTCTTAAACAAAATAAATAAATAAATAAAAAGAAGGAGAAATAATAGTAAATGTTATGGCCACTTAACCTTTTAACTACATCTGTTTTTCTGTCTCTTTCTCCCTCTCTTTTTCCCCCACCGTATAGTTATAATTCTAATGTAAATGTATGCATATGCATTTACTATGTGTTTGTGCCTATTGCTTATTGCAAAATAGAAATTAAATGATGGAATTATCTTGAAATATGCAAATATCTTATAGCAAATTGGTTAAACTTCACAAGCTACCCAAATATCCTATGCGGTAAATTAAATATATTGTACTGCATAATTTAAGAAAAAATTAATATTAAAGAATATGTTAACAACGTAAAATGGGTGTAAGCTTGGTTTTTAAGTAAAAGCACTAACTAAAGATTTCAATCAGCTAAAAGTATGAAGTTTAATCCATTGGACTCTGCCTAGGAATAAATTAATTTAATTGGAATGTATCACTAAAATTATTTTTTGATCTAATGGAGCGATAATTGTGTTCTTCTTGTCTAGTCTGAGGCAGGGAAGATAGTAGTAAAAAGTAGCACCACGACGTAATTACTTGTCTCGTTAAATACATCATCCTTTTTTGTGAAAATAATTTGCTTTCAGATTCATGCTGGGCAGCAACCAGTTTCTCTTTATCATAATATAATTTAACAAAATGTAGCATTCCTTCCCCATCAAATTAAGAAAATTTGGAAAATTGAAGAGTCTGGGTCTTTGCTCTTCAATCATCTTGCATTATTGTTCTAAGCTTCGGAAAAAAAAAAAAAAAAAGCTGTTAAGAAAATCTCAAAGGGCTTCATTTCCATTCAGGTAACTAAGCCAAGGGAAATGATGCCCTTTACAACGGTAATGACTCATGGCAGCAATGTCTTCTTTGCCCTACCTTACTTGGCTCAAGCCAGCTCTTTTGAGGCTCTCACAGGACAATTTACAGATGAACACAGCAGATAAGAAATTCAGGCTGAGTAGCACTAAACCCCTGCACTATTGACCAAGCTCTTTCTTGTCTCCCTCATTCATATTCTCTCTCTTTCTTTCATGCAAACTCACTAATAACGTTACTAGAGAGGACAGAATCACTTCCTTATTCGATCTTAAACCAACTAAGGGCACCCCATGATGAAAAATAATGTCTATTCCGTTAATTAAATCCTTTGTTTTAAGTGAGTAAAAATCATTTGATAATGAGTACACCAACTTGAAATCCTAATATTTAAGCAAACAACAACAAAAAGATGCTATACGCTCTGGAATTTTCTTTTGGAAAAGTCAGTTATAAAGATATTAGAAATATCAGAAACTCAACTTTGATATTCATTTCAGGAATAACAATATGTATTATCATTGGGAGAATTATAATGGAATCTGCCATATTAGTAGGTCAAAGGAAAATATTATCTTAATTTAATATGGAAAAAAAGCATTTGATAAAATTCAATATATTTTCTGATAAAAGAGCTTAATAAACAATCAATAGAAGTATACTTCTTAATATGATTTAAATATACACTTAACAACCAATAGGCAGCATCTTGTCTATTGGTAAATACAAGAAGCATTACTATTAAAACTGAGACAAAGTTGTCTGCTCTAACAATAAACATTGCTATTACCCAACAAAAACATCAAAGTATGAATACTGGAAAGAAGGAAACCACAATGTGATTTGTAAATAATATAATGTAAACCCAAACAAATATATACAAACATATACAAAACATAAAGAAACCTATTAAAATTGTATGAGAATTTGGGAAAATGGTGAGTTAGAAAATAAGTATACAACACTTAATAGATTTATGATGTATTAAAAGTCCAAATTCTGAGAAAAAGCTTGCTCCTTGATAAAAAGATCGGTTCGGTACAATCCATTTTGATAATCCATTTCTTTGTAATTTGATGAAGTCATTCTATTTTTATCTAAATATATACATGAAAGAGAGGGCAAAAAATTATAAAAAAAAATGAATTGAAAAGAGAGCTATGGTTTAAAATGTATTTTATGAAGTTATCATAATCCAAATGGTACAGCATTGCTCTGGAATAGCCAGTCAACACAATAGAACAGAAAAGGGTCCAGAAATGTTATTAGCATGACTAATACATTATTATATGGTAAACAAATAAAAAAAAAATAAATGCTAAAATGAGAATTTTTCAGTTATTTGGATTATATGTGTATATACGCATGCTCATATAAAAGTAAATTGCAGATTTGAATTTGGAAAATAAAATAATAAATGTTTTAAAAGAACACATTTATAAAACCAATATTATCATGGGGCGTGTGACACTTCCCAAAAGTCCACAAAGGAATGGATTAATGAATTTAAATATATAAAAATTTGAAATAAGGAAACTATATCTCTTAATAGAAACCCACAACAACAAATAATATGAGGGAAGCTTTGAAAAATATGTATCTTGCAAAAAGTCGTCAGTAGTTTTAAAAGTTGATTAAATTAACAATACAGTCAGAATGCTCCTTAGAGGTGAGAATGACAAGACTTCATCTAAAGTACTTTGAACGTGTTATCAGGAGGGACTAATAGAGGGTCAGCAAAAAGAGAAGACCCTCAATGAGATGGATTAACACAGTGGCTGCCCCAATGGGCTTAAACATGGCAACGATTATAAGGATGGAGCAGGACCGGGCAGTGTTTTGTTCTGTTGTACATAGGGTTACTATGAGTCCGAACTGACTTGATGACACCTAATAACAGCAACGTAAATTAACAAGACAAAAGAGAACACTCATAAAAATGAAATAAGAAAGTCATAAAAGATATAAAAGATGAATAAAAGAATAATAACTTATGCATTTCTACCAGTAATCAAAGGAATTTGAATAAAATCATTACTGTTTTTAGTGATTAGATCTGCAACGGTCAAAATATTGATTAGGCTCAGATTGCTGAGTACATGATGTAAAAAAGAACTTTCATATACCAGTGTAAACAGGATAAATTGGTAAAATCTTTCCATAAGCTAATTTTCTGTATGTCTCAAAAATGTTAAGATCTATCCCAGCAAGTCCACTTCCAGATATTTATACTATGAGTGTGCAAAGGTTTATGTATGATATTTTGATTTGTCTATAATATTAAAAATTCTGAAAGATAAATATTTACTATTTAAGGAACCCTTGTGGCACAGTGGCTAAGTGCTCAACTGTGAACTGTCAGTGGCTCAAATCAACAAGTCCCTCTGTAGGAGAAAGATGTGGCAGTCTGATTCTGTAAAGATTACAGCCTTAGAAGCCATATGGGGCAGTTCTACCCCATCCTGTAGAGTAGCTATTAGTCAGAACTGACTCTACAAAAATGGGTTTGGTTTTGGTTTGGATTATTAATTGATATTACTAAAAATTGGTGTACATGAATGTCTTAGTCATCTAGTGCTGTTAGAAATACCACAAGTGGATGGCTTTAACAAAGAGAAATTTATTCTTTCACAGTCCATTTGGCTAGAAGTCCAAATTCAGGGCGCCAGGTCCAAGGGAAGACTTTCTCTCTCTGTCAGCTCTGGAAGAAGGTCCTTGTGATGCATCAGTGTTCTCTTGGTCCAGGAGCATCTCAGTGAAGGAATCTCAGACCCAAAGACACACTCTGCTCCCGGCACTGCTTTCTTGGTGGTATGAGGTCCCCATGTCTCTCTGCTCACTTCTCTCTTTTATATCTCAAAAGAGATTGGCTTAAGACACTATCTAATCTTGCAGATCTCATCAATATAACTGCCACCAATCCATCTCATTACATCATAGTGATAGGATTTATAACACATAGGGAAATAGATCAGATGACAAAATGGTAGACAATCATACAATACTGGGAATAATGACCTAGCCTAGTTGACAGATATTTTGGGAGGACACAATTCAATCCATGACAAAGAATATTGGAAAAAAAAAATTTATATTCATCTGATGTATCATTCAAGTATGAAAATAAAATTACAAAATTTTAAGGCAAATAAGACTGAATTTACCATCCACAGAAAAGAAATACATTAAATGTTAATAGCATAAATTTACCTATTAAAATAAATAACTCATGTTTTATTAAAACAACAACAATTGTATTTTGCATACAAACAGCAAATCTAAAACAAAATAATTCAGAAAGGTTGAAAGAAAAAGGTTGGAAAAACACTTTCTAGGTAAAAGAAATATAAAAGTAAAGTTGAGGTTAATATTAATAAGTTGAGATTATACTGACAATATTTAATTCAAGAAAAAAAAAGGTTTCAGAGAAGACACAGAAGGTTAAACCACTTTGTAAAAATGAACTATATTATCCAAAATGATGATACTATGTTCTCGAACTTTCATGTTCGAAATTATCACATCAAACATGTAAAGAAATAACTTCTGGAAAGTATTTGAAAAATTGACAGAAAATGCTAGTAGGGGTGGATGAACATATTTTTCTTAGGTCATAAGTTATCAGGAAGATAAACAGTAGTAGGAACAGAAAGAATATAAATAACAAAGTGAATAACATTTAAGTAATCAGCAAAGAAAAATTTACATTCCTCTCAAGTGTCCATGGCATTAAAAAAAAAATACATATAAACCCACAAAGGAAAATTCAGTAAATCCCAAACAGTAAAGATAGCATAAAGTAAATTCTGTGGGCCCAATGCATAAGCCTAGTAATTAAAAGCAGACAGAAACAGCAATGTTAACAGCAAAAATTTGGGTAACAGTTATCAATTTTATAACATACTTCTAATCTGATCAAAAGGAAGTTAAAACTGAAATTAAGTGAGAGCACTATATATATTATAACACATGGGTGCCATTGAGTTAATTTTCAATGCATAGTGACCCAATGTGACTGAGTAGGAATGCCCCATAGAGGTTTCTAGGCTGTAATATTTATGGGAGTAGACCCCCAGGCCTTTTCCCCTACTGTGCCACTGGAGAGGTTTGAACTGCCAACGTTTTGCTTAGCAGCTGAGCCCTTAACCATTGGACCACCAGGGCTTCTTATTAACATATGGGACTGGGTTCAAATGGTACTAGGAAGAAATTTTAGTCTTGACTATTTTTATAGCCAGTACATGAAAATAAATGACTTAAGCATTCAGGACAAAATGTTACAAAAAGAGAACTATATCATAGTTAAAAGTAGGGGCATACGACTCCTAATAATGTGGTACAACTATCCTTTTTTGGAGCCCTGATGGCTCAGTGGTTAAGAACTTGGCTGGTAACCAAAATGTCAGCAGTTTGAATCCACCAGCTACTCCTTGGAAACCCTCTGGGGAAGTTCTACTCTGCCCTATAGGGTCGCTATGAGTCAGAATCAAAGGCAAGGGTTTTTTTTTGTTAGTTTGTTTTTTAAACTGTCCTTTTTGGGGGGCTTTATTTCTTATTTTGCTCAGACATTCTGTCATATCTCAATTTCCCAGCAATGTCCCATTGAACTACTTAAAAATGTCCTCCTCTCTCTTCCTATTTTTTTAATCATATAATCCTTCAGAGCCTAACTATATCATTTTTAAATGATTCTTGAACAATAATCAAGCTATAGTAATAAAAAGTAATACAGAATTTATAGCATAGACCTATCTCACAGTATATTTAAAAATCAATACTTAATTATGTCCACTATTATTATATCTATGTCATCTCTACTTAACTAGATTAGTAGCTCTTGCACAGCCTTATACTGATTGCTTTCCCTACAGAGATTGCAAAGTTATGAATGATAAAAAGTAAAAATCAAAGTTGTTTTTGTGTGTATGTGTGGGGAACTAATACATTTATGACATGTCAATAATAATAATATTCTTCTAGTCACTTGAGATATGGAAAGGAAAATGGAAGAATGGAGATAAGGCAATAATTGTTACAAAATGCCAGAGATTTTGTAAAATGGTATATCCAAATAAAGAACAGACCTTGGGCCCCATCCCTTAAGGAGATTATGCTGTGGTCCTTTGGTATTTCTTTGATCCCTTCTCTTATCACCACAGGCTGTGATCTCCTTGTACTTATTTTGCCACTTGACAGAATTTACTCGGTCAAGGATCTTTGCCTCTGGCAAAATACAACTTATGCTAAATGATTTTCAGTAAAATTTCAAAATAGGAGCTGGGATAGCCACGATTTATAATTCAAAATTTTTCTCATCCTTCTCCTTTTACCATCCTTTCCTCTTTCCCCATCATTCTTGCCTTTTCCCTTTCTCTTATTGATTGATAAAACATTCTGATTACTCAACCGTTTCCCAGTGAAGATGTTGGGAAGAACTGAATCCCATTCCCACTCCCAAGATGATCTGGTGAGCAGGCATTCAGGAAAAATCAGAATGAAATTTCGTGTGACAGACAAACATTTGGATATCCTTGGTGCTGCTGCCTGAGCTGATGGGAATTGGCTGTCAGATAATAAACTGGATAGATTGCTTGCTTGTCATATCAAAAGCTTTTAGTATTATTCTAAAGTTAAGGAGACAATGCAGATTTTCCCTGTGATGGAGCTAAATTAAGCTATTCTGAGGGTTTTTAAACAGCAAAGTATCATCAAAAACAAATCCAGGCTTAGGTAAGAAGAGGCTTTATTTAAAAGATCATTGCAAGAGGGGGAAAAGAGGGGGCTATTGAAATAAGGGTAGAGGGACTGCTGTACTAGGGAGACCTCTCCAACCATAAGATCTGCAAGGACCTCAGGCAGAAAAGGCTTTCCTTTTATAAAGAGAAGTGAACAAGTCAAGAAAGAACTACATGTGGGGAAGTGGGATGGAAGGCCATTGACTAGAGAATGTTTCTCTATGCTCAGGAGAGGGCATTAAGTAGGGGAAGAAGGCCTGACAATCTGCTTCTGCAAAGATGATAGCCAAGAAAACCCTATGGAGCTCAGTTCTACTCTGTAACACATGTAACCACCATGAGTTAGAAGTGACTTAAAAGCAAGTGGTTACATGGGTATGCTGGCTGAGGCTGATGTGGGTTGGGCCAAAGTGCAGAGTCCTGGGGAAAGGAGACAAGCTAAACTAAAGACTGGTCAAATCATCCTATTACTATCAAGTTGATTCCAGCTCATAGTGACCCTATAGGATAGGGTTTCCCAGGAGCGGCTGGTGGATTCAAACTGCTGACCTTTTGGTTAGCAGCCTGAGCTCTTAACCACTGTGCCACCAGGGCTCTATCTGATCAAGTCAAGGTAACAGGTATTTTGTCCAGATTGGTCAGTGGGTACAAACACTTAAGTTAATCATTTATGAAGCAGAGAATGGGAATTTGGAAGATCTGTGTCTGGTCTTGTCATAGGTGAACAAGGGGACGTCCATGAGTCTAAGTCAAATGGGAAAGGATGGTTTCTTGCAGTAAACTGTTCCAGGAACACAAAGCAGTGGGAAACTGTCTTTAACTTTCACTATTTTACAGGATCACAGGGCTCAGGTAAAGTTCAACATGGTCAAAAGCAATCTGCTTTAATATGAGAATTACCTGGCAATTCTCAGAGACTGAATATATAAATGGATAATGGTCACACATTATATGACAGTAGAACTTTGACATATAACCTTTACATCAATAAGCAAGCAAAACAAAAAACCCAATGCCATTGAGTCAATTTTGACTCATAGGACATGGCAGAACTGTCCCATAGGGCTTCCAAGGAAAGCTATAATCTTTATAGAAGCAGGTGGCCACATCTTTCTTCTGAGAGCAGCTGGTGGGTTCAAACCTAACCACAGTGCCACCACAGCCACCAGCAGGGAAGCCAAAATATAAATTCTGCAGTGGTCAGCCCAGAATGGCTGCCAGTTTCTCTTGTATTTGTCTGTTATCCCAACGCAGGACCAACCAGAGAAAGTCAAATACGTTTCCCAAACCAATCACATATGATTCTCTGTCATCAGCTTTCCAGACCAACAACCTTAACTCAGAGGATGTTGGAAGCCTTCCCTTGTTTTTGCTAAAAAGGTTTCCAACTCCCTTGCATGTTTTTGGGAGTCCCTGGGTGGTACAAATGGTTAAGCTGACAGGTTGGCAGTTCAGTCCTACCCAGAAGCACCTTGGGAGACAAGCTTGGCAATCTGCTTCCTAAGGGTCACAGCCTTAAAATCTCTATGGAGCAGTTCTACTCTGCACACCTGGGGTTGCCATGAGTCATAAAGTCAGAATCGTCTTGATGGTACTAACAACTAAATACTTTTGAGACTTTGTCAAATGCAAGTGATAATAGCTAACTCTCTTGCTATGGCAAGTTTTCAATAAATAGCTTCTGTTTGTTGTTATAGGAGCCCTGGTGGTGCAGTGACTAAATATTTGGCTGTTAACAGCAAGTTTGGTGGTTTGCACCCACAATCCGCTCTGCGAGAGAAAGATGTGGCAGTCTGTTCTCATTAAGATTACAGCCTTGTAAACCCTATGGGGTGGCTCTACTCTGTCCTACAGGGCCTCTGTGAGTTGGAATCAGCTCGACGGCAATGGGTTGGTTTGTTGTCGTTGTTTTGTTGGGATATGGTGTTTGTTCTTATTTTGGTAGTCTTTATTTCCACAGTTCTCTTGGAGGCTCCACCTGCACCACTTATCATTGAGGACCCCAGTCCTGCAAAGGCTCCCTGTGACTTGCTGCTCATGGTAAGTCAGCACCAGGTCTGAGCTTTACACTGTTCCTTGGCTATTTATACTCAGTTTGGTACCCAGGTTTTACTATTGGCTTCTAATGTTTGATATCCTTGGTGGAATAAGGACGTTCTTTTTCGTCCCTTTTGAGTCTCTTTTATGCTTCTGTTTTGTGTTTTGCTATCTAAAAGTGTTGGTCGTCACTGGAGGGAGTGTCACAGGTTAGAACCCAGGCATAGGCACTAATAAGCCTGTTGTTCAAGCTGGTCTCACAGACCAGTGAATATAGTTTTCATGGGACCAGGATCCATTCAGATAAACTTTGCTGTAGATGACAAATAAAACCAGAAAAGTTTCTCTTTCCATCTAAACTCTTTTGTCCTGAGATACTGGCTTTGATTATTTGCCTTCCTGAGAGCACAGATTGTCAGGCCTGTGTTTGGAGGCAGCCGAGTGTCAAGTTGAGGTACAAGAGCTGAAGTGCATAAGCATCACTTTCAACCAACCACTCCCAACTCTCATGGGTTGTATTCCCACTTCCAAACCGACCATCTATTGATAAAGACATTTGGAAATATTGTAAATAGAACTGACACTGGAAAAATGATTATCTCATCTTACAAAAGGAAAACTAAGACAAAGAAAAATTTCTCAATTCAGATAAATGATGGTGTTCTGAGGAAGGTAAAATTGCCTAACTTTGTGCCTTACCTTTAAACATACAAGGGTAATTAGTTATAGATGGTCAGCCTCGTCAGCTTCTGCTAGACATGGGTGCTGTGTTTGTTTGGCCTCTTTTTCAGACCAAACATACTACACAGGAAACATACTACAAAGATGTTAGATATTTCTCTATCTCTTCTTCCTTAACTGTAGTTCTTGAAACTTTGACTAAAAGAAAAAAAAATCCTTTCTGCTCTTTAATACTGCTCCTGCAAATTTCAGAGGCAGTGACTGCCTTTGCAAGTGAATTAATATTAAAGGTACACCAGAAGGACAATTTCTTGAGGTTCCAGAAGACTTCTCTTTCATAATCAAGTTGTATCTGCTCAGCATATAACTTTGCTTTTTTCAATATATGTTATGCATATCCAGATAAAGATCTTGATATGTTGCTGATATTCTGTGGGCTCTATATTCTACAGACATAGAAAAAAAAATAATTAAAATGGAACCTTGTCTTAGGGTTCTCTAGGGAAGCAAAGCCAATGAAGTGTATAAATATATATATAGAGAGAGAGATTTATATAAAGGAAATGACCCGTGTGGTCGTAGATGCAGCTGCAGTTGGAACCACCATCTGGTTAAGTTTTCAGTAATCCACGTCATTTTCCAAGATCCACCTGTGTTTTGCACAGGTCAAATTGGCAAGTTGAATGGGGATGTGGTGGGAACCACTACCCCTGCCTCCTTCAAGTCCTTGATGGTGGCAGTAATCTCTGCAACCCCTCCAGGGATGCAGTATTGTTTTTATTTACTATTTTCCAAGATAGGGGCAGTCCTAATGGCTTCCACTTGGCTTTTCCTACCATGATAGCCCTTACTGATTTGTTAAGGATCCAATGTGGGAGTTCTGTCAGTTGTTGAGTATATCTATACCAATTTTGCATTCTGGAACTGGGGAAATCACTACAGGATAGGTTTGGAGACCCAGTGGACCTCCTGTGAGCCAAGCCTGAGCTAAGACTCCATTAATAATGTGACCTCCATAAGCCCTTACTCTGACTGGTGGGCCACATGACGTTTTAGTTCTCCTGGAATTAGTGTCAGTTCAGAGCCAGTATCAAGTAAACTCTAATTATTTCCTTTTCCCCAGTGAACATTCATTTCATAAAAGGCTTTAGATCACTTTGGGGAATCCTGGGAGAAAGATTAACAGTATAACTTTTTGGCAATATATTGGAGTCCTTCCTCAAGCGAATCCGGCCTCCCTTTCATTCAAGGGATTCTGGGTCTTTAAACTTGCTGAAGTCTGGGAATTGATTAAGGGGCCATGACTCTCTTATTCTGGTAATTCGAGTTAGACTGCTGTTCACTTGATCTAGAATTCATCCGCTTGCACAGATCAAACAACTATTTAGTAGATTTCCTATCTATGTTACTCCTAGGGATACCATTACTAAATGGCCAGTGCCGTAAGTCCATATGAGTCAGACTATTCTCATTACTGCTTTGACTCAGCTGTCCATTACGGTAACCACTCCCACCTTGTCTTTGTCCATTGAGTGCCACAAATTGTGGCCCGATCAGACCCATTGTAGTTTGGTGTCTTAATTCAGTTAGGGTAGTTCCCACTGTCAAATCTGACTTACATAAAATAGCAATCACAGCACTCTTCAAGGATATTGGAGCTCCTTTCACAAATTTGTGCCTCACAATTGTGGTAAAAGATGTGTCCTCTGGGCACTCCATGTGTGGGTCTGTGGGTCTAGCCTGATAAATCCACTCTAACATGCCAATTTCCCTAAGCATATGGATACCTTCTTCTACAGTATACCAAGGCAGGTCTGGTACTTCAATCTGATTTTGTGTAGACCACTGCACAATCCATGCTTCAGTGACCCAACCAAATAAACTGTTAGATCCTTTCCGAACTTCTTGAGCTGAAACATTGAATGAAGAATCTGTGCTATGTGAGCCTGTGTCAATAAACTTAGACTGATCCATCTTCATGTTCCTTGCACCATTATCCCACATCCTTAATAGCCATTCCCACACATATTCCCCAGGTTTCTGTTTGTACGTATTAGAAGCCAAGCAGTTATTTTGGAGTGTAGCGTACCTCCTCCTGGGTCACTCTTTGTACTCCACCTTTTGGGGCTCACTGGGACTTGAGTCTAGCATCGGTCTAGAAGCCAAAATTGGTGGGGAAGTGTTTTGAAAGCATTCAGTATTGTCTTTTAAAGAATCTGCCTCAGGCATCGCCTGAGGCAATGACTCAGACAAAGATTCTTTAGACACAGCTGGGTTAATCTCATTAGATGGAGGTGGAGGGAATAATGGTTTCACTGGGGAGGGTGGTTTAGCAGACAAACAAGGAATAATCTCTTCAGATGGAAGTGAGAGGGGCGGGTCTATGGCAGGAGTGATTCAACAGGATTTAGGGGCTTAGCCTATCCAGTTTCCTGATTATCTGCCCATATGTCCCCATCCCAGATTGATTTCTTCCCAATCAATGCCCTCACTTTAATTTCAGGCACCTCTTGAGGTTGGCATTTGAGTTTGCATTGTAATTCAGCCACTCTTACAATAAGACTCTCAGTTTGGTTTTTGGCAATATCAGCTCTGTTACTACAAGAGATAAGGCTTTCTTTCAAGGCACAAGTAGAAACTTGAGGTCATTCAAGCATCACTTGAGCTTTGATTCTGAAACTCTGAACTCATCTTTTTCTTTCGCCAGTTTGTCTAGCAAAAATAGGACCAAACAACCAGCTTCCTCATGCTTCTCACACATGCAATCACCACAGCCTTGCCTTTCACCAATACCTGATCTATTAGTGGTGATATTTTGCTTATTTGAATTACCACCTCATGCCATGTATCAGCTGTGCCTTCTTTACTACAGGAAGCAGAGTCATCAACATCTGTAAGACCAACCAGACTTGAGAACTAATTTAGAAAACTAATTCTTACAATTTTATTTCTCTAGAACCACTCTCAGTACCAAATGTCTTAAGCTAGGTTATCTAGAGAAACAAAACCAGTAAAGCATATAAATACATATATAGAGAGAGATTAATATAAAGGAAATGGTTCATGTGGTTGTAGGTGCTGCAAGGTCCCAAATCTGTGGGTCAGGCTGGATGCTTCTCCTGATTCACATAGCCAAAGGGGCTGGTGAACCCAAAATCAGCAGGCAAGACCACAAGTAAGCTGCTAGCTCAAGTCCCAAGAACTGGAGGTCAGACAAACAGGATCCACCTGCAGGATTCAGAGTGAGCAAAAGCCCCTAAGTCTTGTTGTTGTTCTTGTTGTTAGGTGTCGTTGAGTCAGTTCCGACTCATAGCGACCCTATGCACAACAGAACAAATCACTGCCCGGTCCTGCGCCATCCTTACAATTGTTGCTATGCTTGAGCTCATTGTTGCAGCCACTGTGTTGATCCAACTTGTTGAGGGTCTTCCTCTTTTTTGCTGACCCTGTACTCTGCCAAGCGTGATGTCCTTCTCCAGGGACTGAACCCTCCTGACAACAGGTCCAAAGTATGTAAGACCCAGTCTCGCAATCCTTGCCTCTAAGGAGCATTCTGGCCGCACTTCTTCCAAGACAGATTTGTTCGTTCTTTTGGCAGTCCATGGTATATTCAATATTCTTCGCCAACACCACAAATCAAACGCGTCAACTCTTCTTCGGTCTTCCTTATTCATTGTCCAGCTTTCACATGCATATGATGTGATTGAAAATACCATGGCTTGGGTCAGGTGCACCTTAGTATTCAGGGCGACATCTTTGCTCTTCAACACTTTGAAGAGGTCCTTTGCAGCAGATTTGCCCAATGCAATGTGTCTTTTGATTTCTTGACTGCTGCTTCTATGGCTGTTGATTGTGGATCCAAGTGAAATGAAATCCTTGACAACGTCACTCTTTTCTCCATTTATCGTGATGTTGCTCATTGGTCCAGTTGTGAGGATTTTTGTTTTCTTTATGTTGAGGTGTAATCCATACTGAAGGCTGTGGTCTTTGATCTTCACTAGTAAGTGCTTCAAGTCCTCTTCGCTTTCAGCAAGCAAGGTTGTGTCATCTGCATAATGCAGGTTGTTAATGAGTCTTCCTTCAATCTTGATGCCCTGTTCTTCATATAGCCCAGCTTCTCAAATTATTTGTTCAGCATACAGATTAAATAGGTATGGTGAAAGAATACAACCCTGACGCACACCATTCCTGACATTAAACCAGTCAGGATCCCCTTGTTCTGTCCGAACAACTGCCTCTTGATCTATGTAAAGGTTCCTCACGAGCACAATTAAGTGTTCTGGAATTCCCATTCTTTGTAGTGTTATCCATAGTTTGTTATGATCCACACAGTCGAATGCCTTTGCCTGTCAATAAAACACAGGTAAACATCCTTCTGGTATTCTCTGCTTTCAGCCAGGATCCATGTGACATCAGCAATGATATCCCTGGTTCCACGTCCTCTTCTGAAACTGGCCTGAATTTCTGGCAGTTCCCTGTCGATATATTGCTGCAGCCTTTTTTGAATGATCTTCAGCAAAATTTTGCTTGTGTGTGATATTAATGATATTGTTCTATAATTTCCACATTCGGTTGGATCACCTTTCTTGGAAATAGGCATAAATATGGATCTCTTCCAATCAGGTGGCCAGGAAGCTGTCTTCTATATTTCTTGGCGTAGATGAATGAGCACCTCCAGCGCTGCATCTGTTTGTTGAAACATCTCAATTGATATTCCAACAGTTCCTGGACCCTTGTTTTTCGCCAATGCTTTCAGAGCAGCTTGGACATCTTCCTTCAGTACCATCGGTTCCTGATCATATGCCACCTCTTGAAATGGTTGAGTATTGACTAATTCTTTTTGGTATAATGACTCTGTGTATTCCTTCCATCTTCTTTTGATGCTTCCTGCATCATTTAATATTTTCCCCATAGAATCCTTCACTATCGCAACTCGAGGCTAGAATTTTTTCTTCAGTTCTTTCAGCTCGAGAGACACCAAGCTTATTCTTCTCTTTTGGTTTTCCATCTCCAGCTCTTTGCACATGTCATTATAATACTTTACTTTGTCTTCTCAAGAAGCCCTTTGAAATCTACTGTCCAGTTCTTTTACTTCATGAATTCTTCCTTTTGCTTTAGCTGCTCGATGCTCAAGAGCAAGTTTCAGAGTCTCCTGTGACATCCATCTTGGTCTTTTCTTTCTTTCCTGTCTTTTCAGTAACCTCTTGCTTTCTTCATGGATGATGTCCTTGATGTCATTCCACAACTCTTCTGGTCTTCATCCACTAGTGTTCAATGCGTCAAATCTATTCCTGAGATGGTCTCTAAATTCAGGTAGGATATACTCAAGGTCATATTTTGGCTCTCGTGGACTCGCTGTAATTTTCTTCAGTTTCAGCTCTTTTTTTTTTTCAGCTCGAATACATCTTGTTAGAAAGTCCAATTATATCTTTGATGCTGGCCACACCCCCAAGGAAGCTCCCTTTCAACTAATTGGCTACTCACAGCAGATCCCATCATGGAGTTGATCACATTATATCAAATCTCATCATGGAGGTGATCACATCATCATACGACTGCTAAACTACATCGTAACTGCCAAACCACTGAGAATCATGGCCCAGCCAAGCTGACACATAACCTTAATGATCACAAAGCTATTAAATTTCAAATGGATGCTCCAAACCTTTTGCCCAAACTTCTCCAAGTTTCTTTGAAGCCAGAAGGAAAGGAAAGATTCAAACTATAGTTAAAGGCCTTCTCATACTTATAACATTCCTGTCTTGCCAGTAAAGAAACAAAACCAATGAGTGTATCTGTTTTTTGAAGACCTCAGGACCATCAACAAAATTACCCCTCATTTCCCAGTAGTCGCTAGCCCAAAGACCTCCTTGTCATCAATTCTACCAAAAGCCACTTGCTTCACTATAGTAGATCTTTGCTCTCCCTTTTTCAGTTTGACCTTAGGCCTTTTTGCCTTTAAATGCTAAGGAAATGATATGACTTGACAGTTATGCCTCAGTGATCCACTTAAGTCACCTCTTATTTTCTTGAGTTCTTAGTTGACACCTAAAGGATCTGAATGTCCCTTGTGGTTCAGTAATGAAACAATATGTAGATGATATCCTGTTTTATTTAGAGAACATGGGAGCCTGTAAAAGCAAATCCATTTAATTCCTCTCAGTCTTGGCATGAAAGGGGCAGAAAGTTTCAAAAGATAAATTATAATTTTGCCAAAATACAATCCTTTATTAAGATCATGCCCTATCTAAAGATGGAAAAGCACTCTCTCCTGATAAAGACTATGTGCAACTTGTACTCAACCCCTCACAAAACAATAATTAAGTTTTCCAATGAGTTTTTTTTAATAATATTGTGCTTTAAGTGAAAGTTTACAAATCAAGTCAGTCTCTCACACAAAAACCCATATACACCTTGCTACACACTCCCAATTACTCTCCCCCTAATGAGACAGTCTGCTCTCTCCCTCCACTGTCTCTTTTCGTGTCCCTTTCGCCAGCTTCTAACACCCTCTACCCTCTGATCTCCCCTCCAGGCAGGAGATGCCAGCATAGTCTCAAGTGTCCACCTGATCCAAGAAGTTCACTCCTCACCAGCATCCCTCTCCATCCCATTGTCCAGTCCAATCCATGTCTGAAGAGTTGGCTTCAGGAATGGTTCCTGCCCTGGGAAAACAGAAGGTCTGGGGGCCATGACCACTGGGTACTTCTAGTCTCAGTCAGACCATTAAGTCTGGTCTTATGAGAATTTGGTGTCCGCATCCCACTACTCTCCTGCTCCCTCAGGGGTCCTCTGTTGTGTTCCCTGTCAGGGCAGTCATCTGTTGTAGCCGGGCACCATCTAGTTCTACTGGTCTCAGGATGATATAGTCGCTGGTTCATGTGGCCCTTTCTGTCTCTTGGGATCGTAATCACCTTGTGTCCTTGGTGTTCTTCATTTTCCTTTGATCCAGGTGGGTTGAGACCAATTGATGCGTCTTAGATGGCTGCTTGCTAGCGTTTAAGACTACAGATGCCACTCTTCAAAGTGGGATGAAGAATGTTTTCTTAATATATTGTATTATGCCAATTGACTTAGATGTTCCCTGAAACCATTGTCCCCAGACCCCTGCCCCTGCTACGCTGGCCTTCGAAGCATTCAGTTTATTCAGGAAACTGCTTTTGGTTTAGTCCAGTTGTGCTGACCTCCCCTCTACTATGAGCTGTCTTTCCCTTCACCTAAGGTAGTTCTTATCTACTATCTAATTAGTGAATACCCCTCTCCGACCCTCCCTCCCTCCCCGCTCTCGTAACCACAAAAGAATGTTTTCTTCTCAGTTTAAACTATTTCTCAAGTTCTAACTCTATGGGGCAGTTCTACTCTGTCCTATAGGGTCGCTATGAGCCGGAATCGACTCGACGGCACTAGGCTTTTTTTTTGTTTTTATAATAGTGGTCTTATACAATATTTGTCCTTTTGCAACTGACTAATTTCACCCAGCATAATGCCTTCCGGGTTACTCCATGTTATGAAATGTTTCACAGATTCCTCACTGAATTCTTTATCAATGCATAGTATTCCATTGTGTGAATATACTGTAATTTATTTATCCATTCATCTGTTGATGGGCACCTTGGTTGCTTCCATGTTTTTGCTATTGTAAACAGTGCTGCAATAAACATGGGTGTACATATATCTTTTCGTGTAAAGGCTCTTATTTCTCTAGGATATATTCCAAGGAGTGGGATTGCTGGATCGTATGGTAGTTCTATTTCTAGCTTCTTAAGGAAGCACCAAATCGATTTCTAAAGTGGTTGTGCCATTTGACATTCCCACCAGCAGTGTAGAAGTGTTCCAATCTCTCCACAGCCTCTCCAACATTTATTATTTTGTGTTTTTTGAATTAATGCCACCCTTGCTGGAGTGAGATGAAATCTCAGTGTAGTTTTGATCTGCATTTCTCTAATGGCTAATGATCATGAACATTTCCTCATATATGTTAGCTACCTGAATGTCTTCTTTAGTGAAGTGTCTATTCATCTCTTTTGCCCATTTTTTAATTGGGTTATTTGTCTTTTTGCAGTATTATGTAGATTTTAGAGATCAGGTGCTGATCAGAAATGTCATAGCTAGAAACTTTTTCCCAGTCTGTAGGTAATCTTTTTACTCTTTTGGTGAAGTCTTTGGATGAGCATAAGAGTTTGATTTTTAGGAGCTCCCAGTTATCTAGTTTTTCTTCTATGTTCTTTATAATGTTTTCTATACTGTTTATGCCATGTATTAGGGCTCATAATGTTGTCCCTATTTTTTCTTCCATGATCTTTATCATTTTAGATTTGATATTTAGGTCTTTGATCCATTTTGAATTAGTTTTTGTGCATGGAGTGAGGTATGGGTCTTGTTTCATTTTTTTGCAGATGGATATCCAGTGATGCCAGCACCATTTGTTAAAAAGACAGTCTTTTCCCCATTTAAATGTTTTGGGGCCTTTGTCAAATATCAGCTGCTCCTATGTGGATGGGTTTACGTCTGGATTCTCAATTCTGTTTCATTGGTCCATGTATCTGTTGTTGTACCAGTACCAGGCTGTTTTGACTACTGTGGCAGTACAATAGCTTCTAAAATCAGGTAAAGTAAGGCCTCCTACTTTGTTCTTTTTTTAGTAATGCCTTATTTACCAGGTGTCTCTTTCCCTTCCACATGAAATTGGTGATTTGTTTCTCCATCTCATTAAAGAATGTCATTGGGATTTGGATCGGAATTGCATTAAATGTATAGATTGCTTTTGGTAGAATAGACATTTTTATAATGTTAAGTCTTCCTATCCATGAGCAAGGTACGTTCTTCCACTTATGTAAGTCTCTTTTGGTTTCTTGCAGAAGTATACTGTAGTTTTCTCTGTATAAGTGTTTTCCATCCCTGGTAAGATTTATTCCTAAGTATTTTATCTTCTTGGGGGCTACTGTAAATGGCATTGATTTGGTGATTTCCCCCTCAATGTTCTTTTTGTTGGTGTAGAGGAATCCAACTGATTTTTGTATGTTTATCTTATATCCTGATACTCTGCTGAACTCTTAATTTCAGTAGTTTTCTGGAGGATTCCTTAGGGTTTTCTGTGTATAAGATCATGTCATCTACAAATAGAGATACTTTGACTTCTTCCTTGCCAATCTGGATGCCCTTTATTTCTTTGTCTAGCCTAATTGCTCTGGCTAGGACTTCTAGCACAATGTTGAATAAGAGTGGTGATAAAGGGCATCCTTGTCTCGTTCCCCATCTCAGTGGAAATGTTTTCAGGCTCTCTCCATTTAGGGTGATGTTGGCTATTGGCTTTGTATAAATGCCTTTTTATGTTGAGAAATTTTCCTTCTTTTCCTATTTTGCTGAGAGTTTTTATCATGAATGAGTGTTGAACTTTGTCAAATGCCTTTTCTGCATCAATTGATAAAATCATGTGATTCTTTTGTTTTATTTATGTGGTAGATTACATTAATTGTTTTTCTAATGTTGAACCATCCCCACATACCTGGTATGAATCCCACTTGGTCATGGTGAATTATTCTTTTCGATAAAATGTTGAATTCTATTGGCTAGAATTTTGTTGATGATTTTTGCATCTACGTTTGTGAGGGATATAGGTCTATAATTTTCTTTTCTTGTGGTGTCTTTACCTGGTTTTGGTATCAGGGGTATGCTGGCTTCATAGAATGGGTTTGGTAGTACTCCATCCTTTTCTATGCTATGAAATACCTTTAGTAGTAGTGGTGTTAACTCTTCTCTGAAAGTTTGATAGAACTCTGCAGTGAAAGTGTCTGGACCAGGGCTTTTTTTTGTTGGCAGTTTTTTGATTACCTTTTCAATCTCTTCTTTTTTTATGGATCCATTTAGTTGTTCTACCTCTGTGTTAGTTTAGGTAGGTAGTGTGTTTCTAGGAATTCATCTATTTCTTCTAGGTTTTCAAATTTGTTTGAATATAGTTTTTCATAGTAATTTGATATGATTCTTTTAATTTCATTGGGTCTGTTGTAATATCACCCATCTCATTCTTTATTTGGGTTATTTGCTTCCTCTCTTTTGTCAGTTTGGCCAGTGGTTTATCAATTTTGTTCAGTTTTTCAAAAAAACAGCTTTTGGTCTTGTTAATTCTTTCAATTGCTTTCTGTTTCATTTAGTTCAGCTCTGATTTTTATTATTTTTTTTATTCTGGTGCCTGTGGGTTTCTTTTGTTGCTCTCTTTCTATTTGTTCAAGTTGTAAGGACAGTTCTTTGATTTTGGCCCTTTCTTCTTTTTGGATGTGTGCATTTATTCATATAAATTGGCCTCTGAGCACCACTTTTGCTGTGTCCCAAAGGTTCTGATAGGAAGCGTTTTAATTCTCGTTGGATTCTATGAATTTCTTTATTCCATTTTTAATGTCTTCTATAAAAAAAAATTGTTTATAATCCAGTCTTTTTTTGAGCAAGGTATTGTTCAGTTTCCAAGTGTTTGATTTCTTTTCCCTGCTTTTCCTGTTATTGACTTCCACTTTTATGGCCTTATGGTCAGAGAAGATGCTTTGTAATATTTCAATGTTTTAGATTCTGCTAAGGCTTGTTTTATGACCTAATATGTGATCTATTCTAGAGAATGTTCCATGTGCACTAGAAAAGAAAGTATAGTTGGTTGCTTTTGGGTGGAGTGTTCTGTATATGTCTACGGGGTCAAGTTGGTTGATTGTGGCATTTAGGTCTTCCATGTTTTTATTGAGCTTCTTTCTGGATGTCCTGTCCTTCACCAAAAGTGGTGTGTTGAAGTCTCCTACTATTATTGTGGAGCTGTCTATCTCACTTTTCAATGCTGATAGAGTTTGTTTTATTATCTTGCAGCCCTGTCATTTAGTGCATAAATATTTAATTTGGTTATATCTTCTTGGTGTATTGTCCCTTTAATCATTATATAGTGTCCTTCCTTATCCTTTCTGATGGATTTAACTTTAAAGTCTATTTTGTCAGAAATTAATGTTGCCACTCCTGCTCTTTTTTGATTGTTGTTTGCTTGATATATATTTTTCCATCCTTTGAGTTTTAGTTTGTTTGTGTCTCTAAGTCTAAGGTATATCTCTTGTAGGCAGCATATAGACGGATCTTGTTTTTTTAATCCATTCTGCCACTCTCTGTCTCTTTATTGGTGCATTTAGTCCACTTACATTCAGGGCAATTATGGACAGGTATGAATTTAGTGCTATCATTTTGATATCTTTTTTTGTGTGCTGACAGCTTCTTTTTCTCACTTGGTTTTATGTGCTGAGTAGATTTGCTTTATATATCGTCCTTTCCTCCTATTTGTTGTTGTTGATTTTGTTTCTGCTGAGTCTGTATTATTCCCTTGTATTTTATTTTGATGAGTAGGATACTTTGTCTCCTTTGTGGTTACTTTATTATTTACACTTATTTTTCTAAATTTATAACTAACTTTTATTTCTTTGTATTGCCATATCTTCCTCTCCATATGGAAGGTGTATGATTCCATTTCTTAGTCCCTCTTTATTATTTTAATGTTGTCTACTTTTATATAATAACATCACCATTACCCTGTGTTGGGCTTTTTTTAATCTTGCTTTGTTTTTTTGGCGGGGGGGGCAGGGAGAGGTTTCCCTGTCTGGGTTGACTTCTGGTTGCTCTGCCCAGTGTTCTAGTCTTGGGTCGATACCTGATATTATTGATTTTCTAACCAAAGAACTCCTTTTGGTATTTCTTGCAGTTTTAGTTTTGTTTTTACGAATTCCCTCAACTTGTGTTTATCTGGAAATGTCTTAATTTCACCTTCATATTTAAGAGACAGTTTTGACGGATATATGATTCTTGGCAGGCAATTTTTTTCCTTCAATTTTTTAAATATGTCATCACATTGCCTTCTTGCCTGTGTGGATTCTGCCAAGTAGTCCGAGCTTATTCTTATTGGCTCTCCCTTGTAGGTGACTTCTGTTTTATATCTCGCTGCTCTTATAATTATCTCCTTATCTTTGGTTTTGGTAAGCTTGATTATAATATGTCTTGGTGACTTTCTTTTAACATCTACCTTATATGGAGTTTGATGAGCATCTTGGATAGATGTCTTCTCATCTTTTAGAATATCAGGGAAGTTTTCTGCCAACAAATCTTCAACAATTTTCTCTGTGTTTTCTGTTATCCCTCCCTGTTCTGGTACTCTAATTGCTTGTAGGCTATTTCTCTTGATAGAGTCCCACATGATTCTTAAGATTTTGTCATTTTTTTAAATCCTTTTATCTGATTTTTCTTCAAATATATTAGTGCCAAGTGATTCATCTTTGAGTTCAAAAATTCTAGCTTCTACTTGCTCAATTCTGCTCCTCTGACTTTCAATTGAGCTATCTAATTCTGTAATTTTATTGTTAATCTTCTGAATTTCTGATTGCTGTCTGTCTATGGATTTTTCCAGCTTATTAAATTTTTCATTATGTTCCTGAATAATCTTTCTGAGTTCTTCAGTTGCTTTATCTGTGTGTTCCTTGGCTTGTTCTGTGTATTGCCTCATTTCCTTCCTGATGTCTTGAAGTGTTCTGTATATTAAACTTTTGTATTCTGCATCTGCTAATTCCAGGAATGTGCTTTCATCTAAAAGATCCCTGGATTCTTTGTTATTGAGAGCCTGTTGAGGTGATCATGGCCTGTTTCTTTATGTGACTTGATATTGACTGCTGTCTCTGAGCCACCTATCAGTTATTGTATTAGTTTATGGTTGCTTACTGTGTCCTAGCTGCTTGCCTTGTTTTGTTTTGATGCATCCCTATGGGTTCCTTGAGTGAGCTAGCTTGATTATTTTTGCCTTTGGAGCTCTGGTGTCTTGTCCCTAGCTGGCTAGACCTGTTATCAGGTATATCAGTCTAGGAGTCCATTCAGTTTTCTTGTAAGAATTCAGCTCAGGTTTCCAGGTAGCTGATATCAAGTGTGTGGTACAGGCTCTGTCCTACAGTTTTGGAGGGGCAGGGGTGATTGGCATATATACTGGTATCTGATTGCAGCAGGGGGTCAAGCTCTGAACAAGGCAGGGGGCTAAGAACTGACCCCCAAGTGTCTCTGAGGAAAACTCATCTCTGTTCCCTAGAGTGTGCTGGTAGGTGGGCTCTGCAGAGGGACCACAGGGACTCAAAGTTCATGGTTGTAAGGACTGGGAGGTACCAGTTATCCCTGGTACCCTGTCGCAGGTGGCTGGGTGACCTAAGTGGAGCCACCAGTCCTTAGGCCCCTGTTGTGCGTAGGTGAGGACCTTGTTTAATAGGCAAAGCAATGTCAAACGTCGAACACCCACCTCTCCACCACACCGCTGAAATGGTTGGAGTTTGCCAACAAGGGTCTATTCTCCTGAAATAGGCTCACACAGGTCCATGCAGAAAGGAAAGGTGTTCGAGGTCCATGGACGGTTTATGCCTAGGCAGGAGCCGCTTCTTTCCTGAGCTCCCCCAGTTAATGGAGCTAGCAAATTATCTTTTCCCCCCAATTGCAAATTTTTTCCTTCCCCAAGGCTGGGAGGATGGCTCCAGGTGCTCACCAGGGTCTATCTCAGGCCTAGGGATTCAGCCGCTGAAGCTGGGTTGGGGGTGGGGGGTGTACGGTAAAATATATGCAAGTACTTAGCTTTTGCTGAGAGCACCCTTCTCCTCAGGCTCCAGAGCTGTGAGTGGGCTGTGTGGCTGGGTGCTTCTCCCTGAGGAAACTGCAGCCAAATCTGGGACCAGCCCGCTGCTGCCACTGCCGCCACAGCTGCTCTGGAATGGTGCCTGAGGGCTCCCCACGATTCAGGTCCGGCAACTTCTCTCTGCTTGTGAATGGTCTCTTCCTTCCCCTGCCCCTCTGTTCATTGTCTAAGCTTGCCTTTGATGCTCAGGGCTCCCAGCTTGTCACAAATATACTCGTTTCACTTGTTTCTTCGGGTATTTGTTGTAAAGAGGGCTCGATGGAAGCGTCTGTCTATTCCGCCATCTTGGCTCCATCCTCTCTCCAATAAGTTTTAAGAGTAGTTTTTTCTCTGATCTCTTCTAATAGATGAAATCTCCTGGTTGAAGATCATGGTGAGGCTGTTTAGGAAGATTTTTGAGAAGTGACCTTAACCTATTAGTGATAGGACTAGGTATGATACATGAGTCCCTTACAATGTTTTGTCCTATTTGCATGCAGCAGGATACATTCTAGTATCAGAGGTGAAATCTCTAAATGCGTGGCCTTCTGGGTACCGGCTATAGGGTGGATAACCAGTGTACCTCCAACAGATTGGACTATGGGGCCATGGCCTTAAAAGCTAGTGGATATAATTTTGATCAGTGGATTCAGTGGATACTCAAGGGATTTTCTTTGTAATTTTTGCTAATTTTAATTTAAGTGTGGTGTTGAGTCTTTCAACTTTTCCAGAATATTGTCAGTGATAAGATCAGTGTAATTATTGAGTAAGCGGTAATATTTTACAGAATTCTTTTATAAGATTTCCCAGTGTGTGCCTTAAACACTTGTTATGAAAGTCTGTATACTCCAGGTGGGAAACAAAACCAAGCAGCTTTTTTGTGATTCTAAGGGCTGTACATTTTAAGCAAAGAGTTGATTTAGCTCATCCTGAAAACTGACATGCATAACTAAAACATATTCAAACATCATGAAGAGTGACCACTGGGTAAAATCCATATGAAGGTGTTCTAAAGGCCCTTAAGACTTTGGCTGTTGGCCATGTACCACCAGTTTTTCCACAATTATTATCATTATTTTTTAATTTTATTGTGTTTTAGGTGAAAATATACAGCACGAATTCGTTTTTCATTCCAAAATTTATACACAAATTATTTTGTGATATTGGTTGTAATCTGCGCAATGTGTCAACGCTCTCCACATTTCCCTTTACACCCCAGTTCCCCGTGTCCATTCGTCCAGATTTCCTGCCCTTCCTGCCTCCTTGTCTTTGCTTTTGGGCAGGTGTTGCCCAGTTGGTCTCCTATACTTGACTGAACTAAGAAGCATGTTCCTCACGTGTGTTATTGTTTGTTTTATAGGCCTCTCTAATCTTTGGCTGAAAGGTGGAGTTTGGGAGTGGCTTCAGTTCTGACTTAGCAGGGTGTTCAAGGGCCATAGTCCCGGGGTGGGGGGCAGTTCCAGGATTACTTTATCAGCAAATGACACATGACCTCAGCTGTCTTTTAAAAATGTCTTCACAAATGATGACTTAATATAGTAACCATTTGCTATCATGATGAGTGGTTTCATGGAGAAATTTAGCTAAAATCAATTTGAAATCATTCTTTGCCACCAAGCTGCTGTCTTGAGAGTACATTATCTGAATGAATAACATTATTTTTTCCATTCTTCATTTTCCAAACTATGGGCTAAAAGATGATATTCTATAATACCCTCTTCAAATCTTTCCAGAGACTCATCCTTTGAGGGTTTAGTTAATATTATAATCTTGCTTAAGGCTGCTTGTTTGGCATAATAATTTGATAGAGAAGATCCTGTAGTTTCCATATTGACTCTTTTTCCCTGGGCTTCAACCTTTATAGTAGCCACCTCTCTAGAAAGTCAGAATGTATCTAAGAGCTCTTCAATTTATTGCCCTTTTTATTGGGGACTCCAGCAGAAGAGAAAAATCCCCTCTGTTTCCAAAGCTTTCTAAGAGCATTCCTGGTATGTGTATTTATCCTTACTCTCTGATTTTTAGCTAGTTGATTAGCTCTGGTAATTGCAGTGAGTTCTACTATCTAGGCTGATTTTACCTCATATTGTTGTTGCTAGGTGCCGTCAAGTCGATTCCAACTCATAGCAATCCTATGCACAACAGAAGGAAACTCTGCCCGGTCCTGCTTGAGCTCATTGTTGCAGCCACTGTGTCAATCCACCTCGTTGAGGGCCTTCATATAGAGGACTATATTCTAAAAGAGAAATTAATTTAGTGATAGTACATCCTGCATGATAATCTTGAATTTCAATTTTGAACTATGATATATCCACAAATAATATTAGGTCAGGATTCTCAACGGGAGCCTCTAATAAATCAGGTCAAGGTACCTAATTGAGGTAAGACTCACTATGAGCAGTTTTGTATTAATAGAGAGAATTTACACTACCACAGCTCTGTCTTACCTCTCAGAAACAAGTGCAAAATAATTCTCAAAACAGATTTTTGAGCATCCTGAGTTATTAACTCAAATGCTACAACTAATTTTTTTTCCAGACTCTCAAAATGGAATTAATAATCCTTTGTCTTTAAAGATGTATAGGGCATTTGCATTACAAAATGTTTTAAAACAACAAAAATAATCTGGTATTATGAAGAAATTTAAAATGGGCATAAAAAGAGTGTTGGGTGTATTCAATGGAAAACCATGCATTATTTAGAGTACACCCTTTTAGGTTATCTAATTCTGGCATTTTATTGTCTTTGAGTTATTTTTCAAAACCAAACCAAACGCACTGATTTTGAGTCGATTCTGACTTATAATGACCCTATGGGACAGGGTGGAACTGTCCCATAGTGTTTCCAAGGTTGTAATCTTTGTAGAAGAAGGCTGCCACATCTTTCTTTCACAGAACTGGTGGTGGGTTTGAACCACTGACCTTTCAGTTAGCAGCTGAGTGCTTTAACCACTGTACCACCAGGATTCCTTTGAGCCCATTATACAACTCTGCAAATAGATAGCTCTTAGCACTGCAAAATAATTATTATCTATAGAAATGGGACTGGGCAACCTTTCATTCTATTATATATGTAAAATGGAACTGACTCAATAGCAACTAACAACAAATAAAAATGCAATAAATTCAGTCTTGTGGAGGTTCAATTGACCTCCTCCATAGAAAAGGTGATTTTGAATCCACTGGCACTTTTAACATTTCTTTACTTAATATAAAGTTATGCTTCTTTGATTTCTCCTTTGAACTAGTTGAAAATCTATCCAGCTCCTTCATTAATGATGAGTTTAATAAAATATTTAACACATGTTAATTTTATATCTGTATTAAAGTGCCAATTTTAAATTTTCTTGAAAATCATTCTTTAATACTTTTAAGCCTCTAAAATCAACTGAAAACACTAAAACCATAAATTGTGAACTCAGCTAAGTAACAGTAAATTTTAAGAGTAATTGATTAGAAATAGAAAATCAGTTGTCTAGAAAAAAATTCTGAATATTTAGACATAAAGATACGTTATTAGGTAAATGTATGTAACAGTTTCACAGTTTTTAAAAGTCTTAAAAATAGGCGGAATTGAAAAAAAATGTTTTAAAAGAATTTGTACTTTTCATTATGGCCATGTAGGACATTCATTTCAATTCTTAAATGTCATTCATACAAAATATGTCTTTTAGATTATGTGGACAGTTACTTATTAATTTTGAGGTGAAAATTGTCAGCAGATTTGTCATATTCTAAGTGTCCTTTAAAATATACAGCTCTCCTCTTTTTTGTATCATATAACCTGAAGCCACACACACAACAGCTTAAATCCCTACCATTTCTGCTCTATTCCTCTTTGAGTTTGACAGAGTTTTTAGTTATATTACAATTAAAATGAAAATATCTCTGGAAAAAGTCAAAACATAATCAGGTATGAACACCTTTACAGAAGCTGACTAAGCCTTGGTAGATTCAAATATACCATGTACCAGCTTGATGCTGTACCTGAACAGACAGTACTGGTCAAAAGGGCAAAAAAAAAAAAAAAAGGAAAAGGGAGGGAGTTGGGGAGGGCTGAAATGTGATGTTAGATTTCTTGAAACTTTCTCGTGGATTTCTTGAATAGGTTAAGGAAATTGTTAATGTTATCTTTTGGTCAGTAAGTTCTTTAGGGGCAGAACCACCCAAGCAACACCACTCAGTGGAGATTCCCACCCCCCCTGCAAGGGCCAAACACACACAGGTTGAGGGGAACACCTTACTACTACCAAGAAGGGCCTGGAGTGGAAAACGTCCTTTGAACCTGGGGTCCCTGTGCTGAGAACGTCCCTAGACACAGGAGAGAGCTGTACACCAGAGATGGCACAGCAGCTCCAGTACCAGCAGCACCAGTGGCAGGAACCAGGAGACCAGCGCAAGGCTGCTGCAGTGGGCTTGCTGATCCACTGAGACACAGCCCCCCCACACCTCCGCCCCGGCTTCTGGATCCCAAGCCCCTGTTGTGCTGTTTTGTTTTGCTGTTGTTATTGTCATTTAATTTTATTTCAGCCTGTCTCTCACCATCCTCATCCAAATGCCTGGGTGTCTTTCTTGGTTAAAATCCATCAGGTCCTGGCATCCCTCAATGCCCCATTTAAGTTGGCAAATAGAGAATGATGGTTTCATCAGTAACACATAAAATACACTGGCACTTGGAATAGTGGCCACAATAACAAATGGGTACTTGACGCATGAGAAATTTCAACAGGAACAGTTCATTTACATTAACAAATGACAGTCTCCAAAGTCCTGATTTAGCGTAACCAGGGCTGAAGAAATTGGAAAAGGAAGGAGAGAAATAGCTTGAGGAAGAATAATGAGAGAGTCTTCATTCAATGGGAAGTTAAGCCTGGCCTGAATTAGTAATGTTAAGCACACTGGATAATTATGCATTAAAGGTAAATCAATAAAGCTGCAGAAAGCAAATAACATGGTGTGGGCTGGTGGAATAATAGTTATTTTTCTGGGCCATTTAAATGCAATGCAGGATAGGGGAAGGGAATCTTTGCAAATTGAGAATTTTTTTTTTTTTAAGGGAAGGTCTTTTTATGCTTTTCCTCTTCCGAAAGCTGAGTCACCATTTCCATCTGGCAGCAACATGTGGGTGAGATCACTAGGAGCTGATTGGTAGAAGGTTCCAGAAAGCCCTTCCCCCCTCCTCTTAGCAGATGTAAGAAATTTTCCTCACTCAAAGATCTGTCTAAATCCCCTCTCCTCCAAGAACCCTCTCCATTCTGCACTTGCTTACTTTGCTTAAGTTATGTAACTTGAAGGGCTCATAAAAGCAACTGCTAAGAGTAATTGAAGTTTACCCCATGCCTAGGGATTCTTATCTTATTTAAACTTTAAAACAGTCCAGGGAGGTAGGTTTTTATTTTCTAATGCTTTCACATTTTACAGATGTGAAAAGTGAGGCACACAAAGATTAAGTTTCACGTAACATCTCGTAAACCGTAAGCGATTGACCAAGATTTGGCCTTGTGAAGTCTGATTCCAGCTCCTGTGCCCTTAACCACTCTTTTTTTTTCCTTGTCCTCCATAAAGACTTTTTAAATGAATGAAGACACACTGCTAGGATCTGGATTGGACACTGAGAGATGATGGCGAGGTGATGGAGTGTTTCCAGTTTGCTGACTCCACCTCGGCACACCTTGTTATCCCAAAGCTGACAGGCAGACTGTGAAGCTCGTAGCGCAGACTCTGAAGCTGGACTGCCTGTGTTGAAACTTAGCTCTGCTGTGTACTAAATGTGTGACTCAGGGAGAGTTTAATTTATTTCCCTGTGCCTCAGTTTTCTCAGCTCTAAAATGGGATGTTATTGGTGTCCAGCTCATAGGGTTGTTGTAAGGATTAAATTTGTTAATATATATAAATAGAACAGGGCCTGACACAAGCAAATATTTATAAGTGCCTGCATTCTTTTTTTTAATAAATAAACACATTTAATAGAAAATAAATTTGAAACTCATTAGATGTCTTTATGATTTACCTGAATTAAATTAATATTTGTATTACTCTTTCATGCATGTAAGCCAATATATTATCTGGGACTTTTAAGTGTCACGAGAGACAGGTTAAAACTTTTATTTCTGAGTTTTTCAAAAATTTGAGCGTGAAACATGTTTTAGAAACTTAAAAAAATTAATTGCCTACTTAGACATTAGATTTCAGAACATCAGTAATTAAAGTGTCTGCTGTTACATGTGCCAATGGCCAGTGAGAGGAGAAGAAGCTGGCGTGAGGAGATTATTAAGGCAGAGTGATGGGTAGCATGATGAAAAAGACCTGGATTTTACTTTCAGCTTTACTACTTATTAGCCACATGTACTTGGACTATTTGTTCTACCTCTTTGAATTTTAGTTTTCTCACTTGCACTGTGGTGATACTAACATTGCAAAACTCAAAGGAATTTTGTGAAGATTACGTGAATTTAGTAGATAAGAAATGCTCTCAAAAAGTGCTAGCTATTTTTATTTGCAGTAGCTTTGACTGATCCTATGTTTATGGATATTAGACAGTTGAATGTGTCATTCTTTTTGCTTTTATCATGGAATTCAAGTCACTGATATCCTTTGTGTGCATCTTATTTGAGCATATTTACTCTGAGGAAGCCACTGAAAGGCAACTACCCATTTACAATAATACATACTGCACAATCATTGCTTATTCTGTGTCACTTAGAAGTCACTGGCCCATTCATTTTGCATGTCTGTCATCTAAGGTGGGGAAAATGTCTGTGGTAAAGTGAAGAATAAAATAAGATTTGAAGTTAACTACTCAAACAGAAAATGAAAAGAAAAAAAATGAAGGCGGAGAAAGAATATGTATCGAAGGCCTGTAGTTTTAAGATTAAATTGTAAGTACCTGAAAGTTGATTAAATAGGGCTGGAGAAAACACATGGCACCATGATTCAAAATGAGACTTATTAGGCTGCATCAAAATTTTGAATTAAAAAAAATCATCTATATGATATAAAAATACAAAGTTGAAATCTGAATACAAGAAGCAAACTAACTAAAGATTTGCCACCAGACTGGTTGGCAAAGGATTAATATTCTCATTATTGACAGAGCTAATCTAAGAACATGTTCTATCTTTGCATTAATTATATTTCAGATTACTCTCTTTCAATAAGGCTTTATGTTTTCTTTATATGGATCCTGTGTGTTTTCAACTCAATATATTCTTAGGAACTTTATAGCTTTTGCAGCTACTTCTAAATGGATTTTTGCCTGTTTACATTTTGATTTCCGGATAGGTGCTTTGTGCTTGAATAGTCATAACCCATTGCCACTCAGTGGATTCCAATTCGTAGCGACCCTATCGAACACAGTAGAGCTGTCCCATAGTGTTTCCAAGGCTGTAATCTTTATGGAAGCAGACTGCCATATCTTTCTCTATTGGAGTGGCCAGTGAGTTTGAACTGCTGAACTTTTGGCTAGCAACCAAGTGTTTAACCACTGTATCACCAGGGCTCCTTTTGAATAGCCATAAGATACTGATTTTTGTGTATTTATATTGTATCCAATCCATTTATCTCTCATAAATTCTAGTATTGTTTTATCAAAATTTATAAGTATGCAATTACAAGTTTAAGACAAAATATATAAGCATATTTATACCCATTTTGTACCAATTATTTTATTTTCTTATTGCACTTACACTTTATCAATAGCTGTTGTTGTTGTTTTTTAATTGGATTAAATGACCCTAAAGTTTATACGGAAAAATAAATGCCAAGTAATAGCCAAGATATATATTAAAAATAAAAATTCTAAGGGAAATATTACTAAGCTAGGTATTAGTATAACTAATACAATGAAATCAAATTGACATTGGTTAGGAATATAAAAAAAAAGCCATGAAAATGATTTAAAATATCTAGATTGCATATCTCAGGTAACAAAGAATGAGGTAATTCAAGTCAAAACTCCCAGTGATACTAAGTAGAAAAGCTGTTCAAAATACTAAATCTATATTCCTGCACAACTAAGGATTGTGAAGAAAAACAATGGCGAAAATGTTCAAATCACAAATATATAGCTTCAACCTAAGTGAAATTGAAGTTTTTTGTTTTGTTTTAACTGGAAGGGTGAGAAGAAAAGTCCAGATTTAAAAACGGAAACATGATGGCAAAGCTAAATGAATATTAATTATATGTCAATAATAATAATGTAATATGGAATTTGTATATATATGTGTTATTGTGTGTGTGTGAATAATTAAACTACATGGCAATACTTGCAAATAAATTGGAAGGAGGATAAATTGAGCCAAATAAATGGGGATGCATTTAGCCAAACTAAATGAGTTTAGTTTCGTCATGGAGCTTCTAAATTAATGGAGTCATAGAGCTAGATGTATATAGATTTTACAGTTTACCTACTGATTAAGATTATTAGAATAAAACGAGTTTTGAAAGGAAGAGTAATTTTTTTTTTTAGTTTAGTCAATCACAAAGCATCAATTCTCTAAACCAAATTTTATATGCAAGAATAAAATCAGTTGGGGAGCTATTCTTGACCTGTTGGAGAGTATACAGTTAGGCCAGAGAAAAGTGATCACTAAGCAAGATGAAGTAGAGTATTTCATGTGCAAGCAAATTATTTTGAGGAAAACAAAACACCAACAGTACTGATAATGAGGGTTACTAGCCTTTCTTTAGGAATGTGTAAAGACACATCAAGCTTTTCATGTTGTGATGATCTTACTCTCCTTCAACAGGCCAGATATTTTGCCATTCTTGCAAGCCTTCCCTACTGATTCTGATACTAGACTAGAATATTTTGGCTTCTCTGAACACTTTTCCTCCTTTTGTTTAGAGTGGCTTTTCCTGGAATTTGATTTTAGATTCGAGTAAGGCATTGGCTACCTCTACCTCCTCCTTCTCTCAACTTCACCCAGTACATATGACATGACCACAACTATCTTGTTGTTGTTGCTGAGCACTGTTGCAAGGATTCCAACTCATAGTAACCTTATGTGACAGAGCAGAATTGCCCCATAGGGTTTTCTTGGTTGTAACCCTAATGGAAACAGATCGTCAGGTCTTTCTCCCGCTGGGTGGGTTCAAACTGACAGCCTTTTGGTTAGCAGCTGAACACTTAATCATTACACCACCAGGGTTCTTTACATCTATCTTAAGTGATTTTATATTTCAGATGACCTTATCGTACCCTAATATATGAGTAAGGCATTGTAACCATTCACCAAACCCTTTAGTACCATAGAAGAGATCCCAATACTAATGAGCATGTATTTATCAATTCCCAACTCCAGGGAATTAGCATGTTTTCTTCTAATGCTTCATCCTCCTGTCTGGCAAGTTTGAACAACAATGACAAAGAGGGTTTGGAGAGATACATCTGCCTTTGGACAGCTTATGACCACTACTGGAAAGAATATTCAAGAACATACAGACTAATCTATTACACTTAATACTATTTTCTGAATTTCTATCAATAAAAATGTGACAGTTCTGTGGTCATCATTCCTTCATTATCCAGATGAGTTTCCAATTATTATTAAAATCAATAAAGGCAAATTTACTATTAACATTAATCATAGGTTGCTTCTGATACATACATTTCCTGCCAAATTTCTTTGCCAGGAATTAATAGCCTGCACTCTCTTTACTTGCTTATTAAATTAAGCTGAAAATTCCAATTTGATCTGATGGCCACTTACTCGAATGTTAACTGATTAACAAATTGTGGTTTTTTTTCAACCTGAGGGGAGATGCTTTAACATATAGAAATAGCAACATAATTAAATGGTAAATAGATTTCTTTAAAATCTCATATGGGATAGAGTATCTTAAGCCATCTTAATAGTGAAATTAAGGCTCTAAGATAGTCTTAGAGAATTTGAATGGTGACTTTATGTGCATGTATTGCTTGTTTATATGTATGTGGGTCTCTTGGTCTCTATGGGTCTATTGCACTCTCCTCAACAGGACTAACTATGGATAAAATTATTAAAAGAGAACATTTTATCTCTAGGGCTCTTGTCCTCAGGCTTTTTCAGAAGATTGTTTTCCTCTTTATACTCAGAAGATGCTCTGAGAGCCATTAGAGTGACAGTCACTCACAGGATTCTTTTCTCCAAGGAATGTTCACTTTCACTCTTATCCCTGTTCATTAAATGAAAATCAGACCCTGGTAAAGGAATATTATTGCTCTTGTTGAGTAGCACTGTAGAGATGAGGGGAAGGATAAAAGGGGGGAAGAGAGTGGGGAGAGAAGAAAAGAGAAGAGAGACAGAAGAGTAAAAGAGAGTTTTTTTCATGAAGCTTGGTGGAAAAGACCTGGAAAAGAAGAAAACAGAAGTGTCAAAAGCAGTACCTGGCAGTTAAATGTAAACTGGCAAATTGTCATTGAAGGTAGTGACATGGTTCTGTAGAGATTTTCTGTTTTGATTGTAAATAAAAAATAAAGGCAAAGAAAGCAACAAAAATAAATATGCTTGAAATGAACATCTTTAAAATGAAGTCTTCGAAATGATTGTAGAAACTTGTTTAATTAATTAGTATAAGGTGCAAAACTAATGTGAATATGAATATAAACTAAGATGTACTATATTTATGTTTATCCCTCCTAGAGAAAATCATTCAGGTTTACCTCATACTTCCTAAATTCATTTATTTATTCAACATAAAATAAACCTCATAACTAAGTACTGTTGCACTTTGTATACAAGATAATTTATATAAATTCTTTTTTTTCATTTTTTAATTTTTAATTACCACCCAACCATAGAGGCATACAGACTGGAACATAAACTCTTAGATCAATAAAATACAATTAAACATTATAAAAAAATTATTCCTAGGTATTGAAATGTTATTGTTTGAAAGTTTTCTGTCTTGCTGGGTTGTTCCTTTTCTTGTCCTTTATCTAGAGAGATCAGGCTTTTGTTTTTGCTTTTTTTCTCTATACCTGATGGTATTTTCAGGATGTCAGCTTCTTCAGCCCCAAATTTGGGATAGATGAGGCAAAAAAAAGAAAACACAGGAAACTGATCAGCATGTCATTCCATGGATTTTGAGGTCCCTAGCTGCTCTGTCTTCTTTCTCCACCTTTCAGAGTCTTTGTATGTTTGTTTTATATAATGCCCACGGTTTTTATCCATACTTGGTAAGAGAAATAGAGAGAAGTGCACTGATGTTTAGTATGTAGAGGAAAGGGAGGTAGAGTAATAGACAAGGAAAGCGAAGGGAAGTGCTCCTCCTTTTACTCATTTAATCTTATTAGGAAATTCTAAAATCATAATGATAAAAAAAAGGGGGAGAGGGAACCGAAGTAAATCAATTATTTTTTTCAGGTCCCATAAAGGAAAATAGGTCAGATCATGATTCTAGAAAATCTTGAAAAGTAGAGTTACATGCCACTTACTATCTGACAGAACTTCATTTCTAAAACAGAGATTTACTTCTCTCCTGGATCTCAGAATCTAGCAGAAGTGGTGAAAGAGAAGTTAGGACAGGGCGTAGTGGTTGAGAGCTAGGCTGCTAACCAAAAGGCTGGCAGTTTGAATCCACCAGCTGCTCCTTGGAAACCCTGTGGGGCTGTTCTACTCTGTCCTGTAAGGTCACTGTGAGCTGAAATAGGCTTGATGGCAATGGGTTTAGTTTGTTTTGACTTATTCTTGTAAGCAACTTGAATTCTTTATCTTTCATCCTGTGGCTACCTTCTGAATAATCCATTATACATTAAACTTTTCTTAGTGTAAAAGTGGGAGGCTAAAAAAAAATAAAAAATAAATGGGTTGTTTTCCTGCTGGACACAGTTAATCTGTGTGACCTAGTTTTCCTACACCAGTAGTATAAATATAGCAACTGTGAGCCTCTATTACACACTAAACACTGTTCTTAGTTCTTTATTTCCTTTTGGGACCTTTGTAATTTTGGGTTCTGTAGCATACATTTCTCCTTCTTATTGTTGGTCTTACTTGTTTTCATATGGGACATAGAGTTTCACTTCCCTCTATGGAAATCAAAAGGGAAGAACTTCTCTCTCCTTGCTGCTTAGTAGGTAGAACACAGACACATGACCCAGACTTGTCCCTTTGATGCATTTGCAAAGAGCTTTGAAAACATAGCAACTCATGCAAAGTTGAATGATGGTTAATATTCATTTAAAGTGCTGTTGGTATTTATAGAGTGTCAGGAGTGGCAATGTCCTGCTGCAAGGATGGAATCATTCTGGCCAGACTGTCCATACTGAAAGAGGCTTGTCGTATTTTTATTCTTGGCCTTCTAGAGCTATCTCCTTGGGTCCTGATCCTTGTCCAAGTCTAGTCTTCTACTTCTGGTTAATTCTATGATTCCTCATTATCTTTCCGCTTGATTGTATTCTACCCACTCCCACCCAAGGAAAAGCAGATTTGTTTCCATCACGTGCAACCAAAAACCCTGACAGATACAGAAATAAGTACCAAAAATGGCTTAAAAGCAACAGACTTATAAAATCGATGTGCCAGAAATTCCTAGGTATAAAATAAAGAAATGAAATAACCAAGGTTGGAAATCAGAAATCCTACAGTGCATTTATTATTTATGATCCACTACACTACCTCTTACAATATATCCCATTGTAGGGATACTCCCTTCACTAAGTGCCTGAGACATGCATGGGAATTAAAACCTCAGCATCTTTGAAAAGTGTCTCAATGGCTGTTATCAGTCTGCTGAGTATTCTCTGTAGGCCCATGGTAAATAAGCTTTTACAAATGTTGGAAGATCTCCAGGTGATGGGGACTAAGTGGCAGCATATAACCAGATGTAAAGCCATCATGGTTAGAATCACTGGAGGAAGGTGCTCTAACACATTTGTGGGATGGCAAGTCAAGTGCAATGTGGAGCAGAGGAGTCAGGGAGTCATGAAAAGTAACTAGATTTATTATAATCATAATCCCTAGGTGCAGGGAGGCACAGCATGACATGATGCAGGGCCATACATGGGACTGCATTCAAGGACAAAGTAATAACAATCTGGAATTATAGAAGACAGTTTATGTATGGTAAGCAGAGTATGGGCTAGCTAGATTACGTGGACTTCCTGGGGATTGGGCATTTTGAATACTTCTGTAGGCTGAGAAGATATAGAGGCTGTCCCTAGTTGTTGAGTACCTGGCCCTAGGACAATTAGGGTATGTGCATAGTGGCTCAGGAGTGTCAGAATTTGATAAGAGAGTACTTGGAAAGTTAAACTTTTATCAGCTGCTCAAGAAGGGGACTGGACCAGCATCCAGCCAGGTCCTTAAAACTATGTCAAGACATTATTTTAAGAAAATGGTATTGCAGAAGTTGAAGGTAAGATAAAAGTGATCTGACTTGCAGAGATCTTTGGAGGCTATTATTTGATCATGGGTTTACTAGGAACAAAGCAGAAGGGCCACCCTCTAAACTCCTTTTTGATTTTTACATACCACAATAGAGAGTCAAGACTTCTATCTTGCTTCTCAGACCTGAATCAGTCCACAAACACAGAACTACTTGAAGGAAGCAGAGTCCACATACCTTTGAGGAAAGATGATATAACACCACCACTGTTTGAACTTTAAAACTTTTTTCCTACCCTTTCCCCAAATGCCTAGGCTAATGAGGCACAAGAAAAAGTTAAATTAGCAAAATGTCAGGGACTTTAGGGAGTTGGCCCTGAGAAAGCTAGCTCCTATACAGTACCATTGGTAGAATTACTAACCTGATTCTCTGACTTCATGGAGTAAGGTCTTACAGAAGTATTCAAACATGAACCACTGGAATTACATGCCTACCAAAACAGTAAATCCAAAGGGAATTTCAGAGGTGAGTGTAACTATTTTGAGTTGTAAGATGTAAAATCAGTTGCTGTTGAGTTGATTCCAACTCATAGCGACCCTATAGGACAGAGTAGAACTGCCCCATAGAGTTTCCAAGGATCATCTGGTTGATTTGAACCGCCAACCTTTTCATTAGCAGCCATGGCACTTGACCATTACACCACCAGGATTTCCTTGTAAGATGTGGGACAGATAATTCCTGCATATCCCCATTACATCTTCATGTGGCTAAAAAAGTTAACAAAAAAAAAAAAAATTGACAGTGAAGAAGAATAACAATTGATTGCATAATAAATACCAGTTACAAATGTGGATTTCTTACTAGAGAAAGATTTCATTGCCACTGGCACCTGGTGACAAATGTTTTGTCATTGGTCTGATAAACAGGAAACAGAAGAAGCAGTCAGCTTGCACCTGGCAAGTATAATATTTTACTACTGTGTTCCAAGTAGTCTTCATGCCACTAGGCGAAAAGATTGAAAAAGAAGAAGACAATTGTGTCAAATGAAGTGATTGTTTTGACATTCAAGAAAAAATAGAGTTTCTGCAACACAAAGTTGTCAGGGAGTAAGTAGGTTTGGATGCATCTCATGGGGTTTAGTGGGGAACCCCCTAGAACAACAGAGTCTAGTAGTAAAAGTGAGTTGAAGACTAACAGGCAACACACAAACACAAAGCTAACCTAAATTGATATTAGTCAGAGTAACGAATACCTTTGGTGGGAGTAATGACTAGAAGAAAACTCAAGAAATACTTATGGAGAGCTGATTATAGTGTTTCTCAGTCTCATTGCTGGTTCATGGGTGTGACTACTTTGTGAAATGGCATTGAACTGTGTATTTATGTGTACTTGTCTGTTATGTTATAACAAAAAGTTTTTTAAGTAAATAAAAGACCCAGCAACCTAATATAGGCAAGACCATTGGTTGACTTCTGATTAACTGAGATGCTAGCTGAGGGCAGAGGCATGGAATGGAAGCAGAAGGGAAGAGTCATAAATATCAGTGATGCCCTTGTGATTTGTTGCAGAAACAAAGACTGTAGAGTTCCCTGTAGTTTTCCATGTTTTGGGAGCTCATATTTCCTTATTTATTTATAGTTGGTTTGCCTTTCTTTCCTATTATTTTTACTCATACTTTTTATTGGCATAGTGGTTAAGTGCTACGGCTGCTAACCAAGGGGTCAGCAGTTTGGATCCACCAGGCGCTCCTTGGAAACTCTATGGGGCAGTTCTACTCTATACTATAGGGTTGCTATGAGTCAGAATCAACTCGACAGCACTGGGTCTGGGGTTTATTTGTTTCTAAAGTATTGTGTTGTTGGTTAAATTTATCCTTTGGTCAATATCTTGCAAAATATCAAGAAAGTATCATGGTGGGTGACTACGTCTTACCCCAAAATACTGGACTTAGGAGTTGTATGGAGTTACAGATGTGAATATGACTAATTTTTCTTGAGGGGGGCAGCTGAGTGTGCTTTTGCTTTTAAGAGGGATAGTGGTAGAATTTTAGGAGGGAATAATCTTATGTAAGTAGGGAAAGAATGTACCTGTGGATGATGGACTCCCTAAAGGGATGATAGCAATGGTCATTTGCCATTTCATATTGACTAGAATTCAATCACCCTTTCCTATTTGGGAAGATTTCTTGTTATGTTTGGGATTGGTAGAGAACAGAGTCTGAGCTTCTATTAGCAAAGCTGTAGGGAAGTGATTCTCTCTCTTGCACTCTCAGCAAAAGTGTGAGGAAACATGGTTAGGTCACGAGCAAATGGATGTTCCTACTCAAGAGCTTGAATTTGGAGTCAGAAAGAGTTGGCAGTTCAGACTCACCCAAACCTTATGGGGCAGTTCTACTCTGTCACATGGGGTCACTATGAGTCAAAAATCGACTCAACGGCACCTAACAACAACAACATACACACACACACACACATATATGTTGTTATTAGGTGCTTCATATATACATGAAGCTCGGGAGAGGAAACTGGGGTAAAAAATGTAAATTCGAGTATACATTCAGAACAAGGGGATTGAGGAGAAAGAGCTCCTATTAAAAGCTCGATAAAGATAGGCAGCTCCTCCCCAGGAAGGAATCTTCCCCTTCCTTTTAGTCACACACCTTTTCCCACCAGCTCCCAAGTTTTATTATTCTTTTACTTCTCTTTGAAGCTTTCATTAAAGTATTATATTAAACTAAAAACAACTAAACTCTATGTTCTGGACTTAGACCAAGTGAAACATTGAGAGGATACTCAGGTTTTTTTTCAGCTCTTGTGAATTATATCAGCTTGGGTCGCTATGAATCAGGATCGACTTGATGGCAACGGGTTTGATCTAGTTTGTTGTTATCTGGCATTAAATTAACAGACACAAAAAGTGAGGAGTATTTCAACCAGTGGCATGCTGGAACCAGCTCCCATTGTACACTTTTCTTTTCAGCTGTTAAATTCAGTGACATCACATATTGGTAGCTTGAAATCAGCCATGAGTATTTACACTACAGAAATTGGAAATGTTATAAAGCAGGACTTAATATTTTTTTTTTTTAATTTTCCCGGAGAGGCAGATATTAAACATTTCCCAGCACACCATTGACTTTGCCATATGAATAGACACTTCTCATACAAGACCTGCAAAGTCAGCCATGGAAAGAGCAAGAAAAACACCTGGAAGAGACTCTAGAAGAACTGTAATCAAATGAGGGTTCTTGTCCTGTCCTATTAGCTGATCGAAATAAGATGGTTGCCACACCACCAGTTGCAAGGGAAACGGAAAGTGGAAATTTATTGTTTGTGCAAACAAGGAGCAACTGGGGCCTCCCAGCTGAAAGACCACGTGCTTCCCCTCTGAGGGAGTTGGGGAGGTTTTTATTTCCAATGGCCTCTGGGAGTTGGGTTTGGTGCCCAGAACTCTCTGTCCTTAGCCCTCTCATGTCCATATTTGGAGGTCCGGATGTTGAATCATGTCGTTGATGCTCAGGTCCAAGAACAGACTAAGGACACTCAGCTCTTCAGGTCCTGCGCGTACACCAAAATCCTGGTTTGGCCATGGGCAGGATTCTGGCGCCAAAGTCAAACTGCGGTTAGGGCCACAGCGTGGTTGGGCCAAACTGCAGTTAGAAGCTGTGGCTTGGTGGGCTGCAAGGGGGCCAGGGAAACTGCGGCAGAGCAGGGAGGACTCCATGGAAGCTTCAGGACCACAGTCACCACGAAGGAATGAAAAGAATTATCACGAGAGTAAGTAGATGTGGATTTCAGTTTGGGTTCTGATACAAATTCACTGTCTAAACTTGGATAAATTACTTGTCATGTTTGTGTCTGAGTGTTTTCACCTGTTAAATGGGAATAATGACTTACCCAAAGAATAAATTTTAAAAGGTAAGTGATTTTTTAAAGAAGTTTGATGTGCTACAGACATGTGAGATATTATTAGTAACTCAAGGCTTGAACACCAACAAAGTACATTCAGATTTCAAAAGTATCACTCAATCTTGCCTCTGGCACTAACTTTACCTGAATTCTCTAACTCTTGTGGTCCACAGAGAGTTGCTTGGCTTTGCTCTGCCTTGGAATTGTGATGGGATCAATCCTTTTGTTCCTCCACATGCATCAGCCACCTCTGCTTTGGTATTGAGTGTCTGTTTTGTTATCAACAAAGAGGAAGGGGATCCTTTCTGATATCTTTGCTTGGAAAAGCTAGGCTTCTAGATGTGATGCTTGTTAAACAGCCTGAAAGGATGCCACTGCCAATTCTAGAATGAAATTATTTTTTACTATGTAAATTACAAAGTGTTTCCATGGTCAGTTTTTCCAGCTCAATTCTTGGAAAGGGCTTGTAGAGAAATCATGTGACAATGTACAGTGAACTGGTGGTGAAATTAGGACTACAACCTGGGTCTCCTGGATTCCAAAGCTCTGTATTCCCAATATAACGTACTACTCTCTCTGCTCTTAGGAAAATTTAAAGCTGGATTTCAGTCTGGATTACCTGTCCCTCTTCCCACTCCTCGTCCAAAGCCATCTGCCCTTCAAGGCTCAGTTGGACTGCATCTTCTACATGGATTTACTCCAGTGGCTCAGCCCCCCAGTGATTCTTCCCACCCTGCAGAAACATAGCACAGTTTTAACATTTGATTATATTCTAGCAAGCAGCATGTATGTGAGCCTGTCTCCCCGAGAAGAATGCAGATTCCTTGATAGTAAAGATATCTTTTCATCCCTCTGTATCTCTCATAATATATATGAGAGACATGCGGTAGATCTAGAATAATTTCTATAAGAATACTTGTTAATAGATATAAGAATATGTGTATTATCATGTTTAGAGTTTACATGTGTTGTATTCCATACCCGTTTGGAAAAATAGATGATGAAATTCAAAAACATATGCAGCCCACTCAATATATACATGCTGGGATGATATATTTATAGAAGGGCTTTTTATGAGAGTTAATTTATGTGTACTATATTTGAAGGCACTCGTTTCTTAGAAGGTTTTCCCCTCTCTCCCTGACGGATGTCTAATTAGTATGCTTTAAATTTAGAAAGCATGAATTAATTGCTGAGAACGTTTCTTTGGAGACTTGGTACTCAAAAAATTCCCTGGAAATAATATTTCCAGATGAACTGTGAAGATGCTCAACTTGCCCTTTTGCTCATTGTCCTAAAGCAGGAATGTAGTGCATTATTAATTCCTTTTTTAGTAATTAAAAAAAAAAAGCTGTTAAATATAGTAGATCCTATGGCATTTATTTATTTATTTATTTTTATGATGCGTTTCAACTGCTTCCCCCAGTCTAAGAAAATGGCCTGCGAGTTTTCAGAGTACTCGTGTCTGCTGCCTGGTGCCTGGGACTTGAGGCTACTTCCTGACAGGGATAAAGCAGAGTGTTGCCACAATCTTCATTGTAGCCTAGTAATATCTGGGTGAGAGTATGAGAAGCATAGGTCATGATCCTTTAACACGCCCTTGTTTGTTTATGAATTCTTCTGCTATTCATCAATTTATCATTCACCAAATCACTTAATGTTTCTCGATGGCATTTTATGTACTGGAGATACTGAGGTAAGCACACAGTGCTTACATGTGACTTATCTGGGGAGAGAGACATTAAACAGATAACCACACACATAAATGTATACAATGGAGCAATGAAATACCCTCATCTCCAATATGAATGTGAAAAGATAATGTAATTTCTTGATTTTGTTTATAGATAATATGATTTTTCACCTGCATTCCTTGCTCACTGTCTTGGGAGGGAAAATTAAATGTTCAAAGTGATTGAAATCATATTCTAATCCACTAACTTAAATAGTGCCCTCCCTTGGATAAAATTCTCAGTCTCTCAGAGAAAATCTTCTTATTTTCCTGATTCTCTCTCCAAGATTGGACCCAGGGAATGAAGGAGATGATTGCGGTTCAGGCAGCCTCATGCCCGTGGGGGTGGGGTGAAGGGTGTCCCTGGGCTTATGCTGGTTCTTGGGTGTGCCCTGATCTCTAGTTTATCTGCCTGCTGTGTACTCTGCTGGATTCTGATGCTGAAGACTTGACTGGTGAACCCATGGTCCATTCTTGTGCCCAGGGCAATATTCCAGAAAAGCATTCACCATCTCCCCCCTTGCTGACTTGGCCTTTCCTCAGTTGTCCCTGGCTGTAGGCCCTTGAGCCTCTGCTTTCTTCACCTGGGTCTTTGACCTTCACTGGGGAGGCAACTTGGGCCAATGTACCAGGTCCCATGAGAGGACAGCTCTCTTTCAATTACTTGCCCATGCCACGGAGGAAATAAAAACAGTTGTGGAAGTAAATGTCAAGGCCTCTCTCTGCTTGGCTATGACAGGCTGTCAAGTTTATGTGGATGCCACGTCTCCCTAGGTTCATATGTGACAGCCTCCCCCTAGACGCACAGACAGGTAGCAAGGCAAGCCAAGGGCATGCTCCTGAATCTTTGCTGTCCTTTCCCCAATCCCCAGAGCTGGAAAAGAACAAGTTTTTCCTTGACTTCTCCCATGAGATACTCTTCAGATACATAGAGCTAGCTGGTATAGCTGCCAGGGGAAGAGGAAGGATCTCTCCCTACAGTGGGCTGAGTTCCCAGGTTTAATCCTTTGTGTGGTAAATAGGGGAAATTAAGGGCATGTGGATGATTTCCTCTCAAAAAACACTTGTCTGCTTGGCTCTTTTGCATGTTATAAGCAGAATATTATCTTGGTATTTCCCTACACATTTAATCTGTTACAAAGTATTAAATCTCCCACAAGTGGATGCCTCAGATGGGGTATGGCAAATAGCTGGTACTCAAATAATCAAAATAAGAAATCATATCCAAATATTACTCCCTTTGCATAATTACAGATTTTGATAGTCCCTATAAAGGAAAAAAATGTATATAGGATTTGAGAGAGTGCAAGTAGGGAAGGAATCTACTTCAGACACAGGATAGAGAAGGTCTGAGAGGAGTTGTCAGGCTAAGACCTGAAGGATCAGAATGAGTTAGCCAGAACATGAAATCTCGAATGTTTCCTTCTCTTTTTGAATTAACTGAAAATGGACTACACTGTAGGACATTTGATTAAATGTAATACCTGCCGTGCAGTAGAAACCTCAGTGCACTTCCAGCCCTGCCTGCTACAGCAAATCGACCCAGTCGTTCAATCCAGTCACCTCGAATGCCTCAGTGAAATCTTTTCGAGGTATGTTGATAATCTGCCTGCTACTTCCTTTTGCACCTCTTGGCCTAGAAAAGTATTCATTGTCAAAACCTAAACAAGACATTCCTCTGCTTAAAAGCTGCCAGAGGCTTCCCATCCGATTCAGAGAAGAAATTAAAATCCTGAGAATCGCCTGCACGTCCTTAGTGTTCTGCCTACCCCTCCACACACACTACCCTACCACTTCTCCAACTTCAAGCCCAGCTGCCTCTTTCCCCACCTCACCCCGCTCCAGCTACACTGGGCTCCTTCCTGTTTCTCGATAGGCCACTTTCCTATCAGAAATTTTTAAGTGCTTCCCTCGCTGCTTGAAGCAGATATCTGGCTGCTATCCACGTGACTCACGGCCTCACCACTTTCGGATCTCTGCTCAAATGTCACCTTAATAGTGACACTTTTGTCACTGCCATACTTAAAATGTACTTCTGTCTCTTCAATCACTCCTTTTCCCTTCTACGCTTTGTTTTTCTCCATAGCTCTATTACCATCTGACATGCTATTTATTTTACTTGTTTATGTATTTTCTCTTCCCTTCCTCCCCACTGGAATATATTATTCTTGGGCAAGGGTTTTTATCTGTTTTGTTCACTCTTGTATTCCCAGTGTCTAGAACAGTGCTTGTCAACGTACAAAAAAATAAATAAATAGAGCTTGTTGCCGTTGAGTTGATTCTGACCCATCACAACCTCGTGTGTTACGGAGTAGAATTTCTCCATAGGGTTTTCTTGACTGTAATCTTTATGGAAGCAGATTGACAGACCTTTCTTCTGTGGCACCGTTGGATGGGTCTGAACCACCAATCTTTAGGTTAGTAAAAACAAAAAAGGTTAGTAGCTGGGTGCAAACCATCTGTGCCACTTATGGACACCTGGTCAACATAGAAACAAAGAATGAGTGAATAAATGAATGGACAGCAGCAAGCAAAACTTATTCCAAGGTTTCTTTCAGCTACAAATACATACATGCATATATACCAAAGCCAAACCAATTGCCATCAAGTCAATTCCAACTCATGGTGATCCCATGTAGTGCAGAGTAGAATTGGGCTCCATGGGGTTTTCAAGGCTATGATATTTTGGAAGCAGATTTCTGGGCCTTTCTTTTGAGCCACCTTTAGGTGTTGGAACCACCAACTTTTTGCTTAGTATTTAAATTCTTAAACTTTTGCGGCCATCCAGGACTCCTATTACTTACATAACAAAACCGAAACCACTCCCTGGGGTTTCCAGAACTGTACTCTTTATGGAAGCAGACTGCCACATCTTTCTCCCGCAGAGCAGCTGGTGAGTTTGAATCGCTGACCTTTTAGTTAGCAGCTGAGTGCTTAACCACTGCACCACCAGGGCTCCTATCATACATACGTACAAAGCTGTGAATTTTTGTTTCCTTAATTTGCTGCTTTAGGGAACCTGGGGACATGATGATAGAAGAATATTCCTTCACACGTTTCAAAAGTACACACTTCTTACAGTAATTGTCTTTAGCCATTTGGTAATATTCTGCTTTTGGACCTGCTTTGACTGAAACATGGATCCTTAAAAGTTAAGGAACAACACTTAACTACATAAGTCCCTAACATATACAATAAGAACCATTGACTTAGTACCCACTCTTCAGATTTTGAAGAAGGTAAAAATGTTACCTAAAGAGAAAAGACAGAGAACACTTATAAATATTAATGTATTGAGTTGTATGTCTCTGTTACAAACATATAGAGTATGCTGGAGTTTCATTCAGTAGAGTAAGATTTAATGCTAAAACTGGCCTAATATTCATATTATCAGATACTTAAGTAGTGATGATAGAGTGCTTTAAAAATTTTTTAAAAGAATATTCAAACATAAACAAAAATGGAGAAAATGGTATAATGTACCCCATTGTACCCAATTCTCAGTTTTTAACAATTATGAACATCCTGCTATACCGTAAGTGTGTTAACCTTTCTTCTTTCTAAAGGGTAGTGCAAAATGTTAAATGTGTCCAAAATTTTCCCCAAACAGGTACTCATATCCTGAAACAACTAGACTCTGGGTTTTGAAATCATAGTGGCACAATTCAAGAAGAGGCCAAGCTTATTGAGTAGTTATTATTATTATCCTCATTTTTGAGGAGTAAAATGAACCTCAGGGATTTTGAGAAACTTGGTCAATGTTATATAACTAATAACTGAAAGAGTTAGGACTTAAACTCATGTTTATTGACTCCATGTTCTAAAATTATTCTGCAGTTTGATGGCACTGGTACTGGTATTTAATGAGAGTTTGATTCCTTCTTGGTTTATGGAATTTTCCCAATTAAACTTACCTTCTCTCTTTCCCTGAATTACTTATGCATTATTTGTTGAATTTGGACATATTGTATTGATTATACTTTTCTTTATATCATTTTTGTTTATTGTATAATTATCATTATCTACTCAAGAGGAAGTCCTGTGTCTTATGTAGTATACATTAGCAAATGCAGGTATTAACAAATAGAACAGTTTTAAAATACCTCTTCTATTGTAAATCATCCTAATTTTTAAATGCTAACCCCAAAACTAACACATAAATATTTGTTTTTATGGTACATGATATCACTATTATAGAAAATGTAAAAGGCAATTTTATTCTTTGGATAAGTCTATTTCTTTTAAAACAAGAAGAACCATAGACACACAGATACCTCTTCTTTTGAGTTGCTTTCCCCTACAGGTTCAATCGAGCTTAGCTAACATAACTCTTAATGTGCTGAAATGATAAGCTACCCATAGGCTCTTGCAATCAAAAAGACCAACAGACATCAAAGAGTCCAGATTAATGAGGGGGAAATTTCTGCATCATTTCTGCATTATCATATAGAATAACTAGATAGAATTATTAGAATAAAAATTCTATATATGTAGGAAAGTTAAACCAGATAATATAAATTCATTAAAAATGATGACTTACATTTAGACTTTTAGTTGATTTCATTCAAGAAGATAGAATTAGAACACAGCTGAGATACTTAGAGAAATTTTGAAAAAAACAGAAAACAAATTGCCTGAGGACAGTTTAATCTCATAACTCCATAGCTGGAGAATACCAGGAGTCAAGAACTGTGAGTCCTACTTTTCACAAAATTAAGATAACTTTGTCAAAATGTCAAATGCTGCCCAGGTATTTGCCCCACTTTACTCTCTGTTTCAAAGGCATTCTTGTGAAGTAGAATTATGGGTTTTGTAATGAGCATGTCATTATTTAATTACTAATTCTGGGATATCAAATTTGTTCAATTCAGCACTATCAAATATCGGTACACAAAGTTCTTACCCTCTTACTCCTGCCTTGCTCTTTTTGAGTTTACAAATGTCCTAAGTAAGTGTCTATACTGGGTTAGAGGATTGTCCATATGGGATACCAGCAAGGCTTTGAGGCTCCTACATAATGAAACACAGCACACCTACTGGATAGTCAGCAGGCAAAGCTCAGTGATGCTGACAAAGAGAAGCCTCCATTGGGCACCAGTGGGAGAAACAGTGTAGTCGATGGAGACAGGAATGGGAGGTCTCCAGGTAAGTGGAAGCTGGAGGCAATGTCCCTTTTCCAGGACCAACTGTTGGGCTTTCTCTGGCCATAGACTCTAGTTCTTGGCTATCTTCCTTAAGTGCACCTTCCTTTTCTCTCCCCATCTCCTTATCAAACTTCTATTTCAATACATTTTCTCCAGAGCTGTCTTTTCCTTCCACTTCTCCTTAAACTCTGTGATTCCTTATGTCTTTCCTGAAAAGCTACTTTCCTTGTGCACTTTTTGAAATTTATCGAGCCCACTGAATGCAGGGCCTGGATCATTAACAATCAATAACTTAAGGTAAGAGAGGTCTAGGTCTTCAGACCCTCAAAGGAAATGAGAGAAATTACTTGGATTCCAACATTTGTAGGGTTGCTATGAGTCTGAATCAACTACCTAACAATAATATAACAAATGCAGCAAAGGAAGAGGAGAAAACCAAAAGCTAAGTTTCCATCCAATCTTAACATTGATATTCTGTTCTTTTTCTGCCTATACGGTGTAATTTGAGCAAAGTCAGGAAAATTATTGGACTCTACTCTTAAATATCCTTCCTATACTTGATGGCAACTAACAACACTGACATTAAATTCTTTGATTGAAAATCTTGCCTTTTTCAATGTTCTCTTTAACATGGAACCCATTCGATTGGAGAAGAAAGGGAGGAGAATAGAAGAGTCAGCTACTGCACTGATAACATCATAGTGGTAATGAGTTTCTCCGAAGGTGTAGCTTGCAAAGGCAAGTTACTAACTGCAATGCTGACTTACACACACACATACACACACACACACACACAGAGACACACACACGCCATCCTCTTTCACATACCTGTAGTATCTTGAATGAATAAGCTCCATAGAGGACCTCCATTTACCTGGAAGACTTGAACTTCAAAGTTAACAATTCATAGTTTCACTGAAGATCTATTCACTCTACTTGCCTGTATTGTAAATGAAAATTTGTGGGGCTTTCAACACTGGATCTATGTTGTATCCTGACTTCTTCAACCAGTAGCTGTGCAAACTGGGAGATGTAATTTATCAGGGGATTCAAACATGAATGTTGCCAAATTATTGTCCTGCATTTACAATCTAGTCTCAGTTGTCTCCTGTTGGATGATAAGTATAGTATAGTAAGGATGGAAGTCATTTATTCACTCATTCAACAAATACTGAGCACCCACTAGGTGACAGGCATTATTCTTGGCAGAGAGGCTACAGTAATTAATTAAATAAAGGTCCTGGTCAAGCTGGAGGAGACAAACAACAATAAATAAATTTAGTATTTTCAATGTTTCCCAACAAAGTTGGAAAATGTTTTCCAACAAAGAGTATTCACCGTATTTTGGCAAATCTAAAGCACATTTAACCAGTACCAGTTGCTGTCATTGACACAGTAGCTGTAACAATGGGCTGAAGCATAGCAACAATTATGAGGATAGCACGGGACTGGGCAGTGTTTCACTCTGTTGTGCATATAGTCACTATGAGTTGGAACTGACTCAATGGCACCTAACAACAACAGTTGCTGTCAGTCCTTCTAAAGGAGCAAAAATTCCAACTCATGGCCACCCCATGTGTGTCGGAATAGACCTGTGTATCATATGGTTTTCAATGGCTGATTTTTTTCTGAAGTAGACTGCCAGGCCTTTCTTCTGAGGCACCTCTGGGTGGACATGAACCGCCAACCTTTTAGTTGGTAGCCGAGTGTACTCCGAAATCAGAATATGTCAGACAATTTAATGATCTCTTACATTCAACAAAATCTGATGAGGGTTTTAAAAAAAGGAAAATAAAGCAGGGTGAAGGGCAGGGCGCAGGAGCTACTATTTTAGAAAGGCGGGTCAAGGAAGGCCTCACCAACAAGGTAGGAATTAGAATCACTGAGTAACACATTGCTTGTGAAAGTGCTTTGTAAAATCCCATGTGCCATAGAAATGTAAGGGTTGATCTTTTTTTTAAACAGCTTTATTGAGATGCAATTCACATACTGTACAATTCACTCATTTGAAGAGCACATTCGGTGATTTTTTTTTTTAGTAAATTCTCACCGTTGTGCAACTATCACCACAATCAATTTTAAAACATTTTCATCACCCCAAAAAGAAACCCCACACCATTAACACCACTCCTCATTTTTCCCCAACCTACCCAGCCCTAGGAAATCACTAATCTACTTTCTATGTACATTTGCCTATTTTGGACATTTCATGTTAATAAAATCAAACAATAAGTGGTCTTTTGTGACTGGTTTGTTTCATTTAGCATAATGCTTTCAAGTTTCATTCAAGTTATTTATATAAAAAATATCAGCACTTAAATACATCATTCCCTTTTGTTGCTGAATAATACTCCATTGTAAGGATATAACAATATATGTATTTTTAATCTTTTCATCAGTTTTGGATTTTTGAGTTGTTTCCAATTTTGGCTAGTATGACTAATGCATCTATGAACATTTCATACACAAGTTTTTTGTTAATGTGAACACATGTTTTCATTTTTCTTCAGTACATATTTCTGGGTTGTATCACAACTCTGTTTCACCTTTTGAGAAACTACTGGACTATTTTCCAAAGTGGTGTCACCATTTTATGTTCCCACCAACAGTGTATGAGGATTTCGATTTTTCCACATCCTTACCAACACACGTTATAATCTGTATTTTTAATTATAGCCGTCCTAGAGGGAAACTTGGTGCCATAGTGGTTAAGTGCTGCGGCTGCTAACCAAAAGATCGGCAGCTTGAATCCACAGATGCTCCTTGGAAACCCTAGGAGCAGTTCTTCTCTATCCTATAGAGTTGCTATAAGTCAGAATCTACTCGACGGCAATGGGCCTGGCTTTTTGTTTTTTAGTGGGTAAGAGATTGGTTCTCATTTTGCTTTTGATTTGCATTTTCCCAGTTGCTAATAATATCAAGCAAATTTTCATGTACTTAATGGTCCTGTGCTTTCGAGAAATATCTCTTGGGATCCTTTGCTCATTTTAATTTAATTTAATTTTTATTGTACTTTAGATGAAACATTACAGAACTAGTTTCTCACTAAATAGTTGTTTTTTTTTTTTAAACAGTTAGTATACGTATTATTTTATGACATTGGTTAACAACTCCATGACATGTCAACACTGTCCCTTCTCAAACTTTGGTTCCCTATTACCAATTTTCCTGTCCCCTCTTGCCTTCTAGTCTTTGCCCCTGGGTTGGTGTGCCCCTTTAATCTCATTTTGCTTTATGGGCCTGTCCAATCTTTGGCTGATGGGTGAACCTTGGGAGTGACTTCATTACTGAGCTGAAAGGGTGTCCAGGGTCATACTTTCAGGGTTTCTTTAGTCTCTGTCAGGCCACTAAGTCTGATCTTCTTTTGTGAGTTAGAATTTCTTTCTACATTTTTCTCCAGCTCTGTCCAGGACCCTCTGCTGTGATCCATCAGAGCAGTCAGTAGTGGTAGCTGGCACCATCCAGTTGTCCTGGACTCAGTCTGGTGGAGGCTGTGGTAAATGTGGTCCATTAGTCCTTTGGACTTTGCCTTGCATCTTTAGTTTTCTGCATTCTCCCTTGCTCCGGAAGGGGTGAGACCAGTGGAGTATCTTAGATGGGCTCTCACAGGTTTTTAAAACCCCAGATGCTACTCACCAAAGTAGACTGTAGAACATATTCTTTGTAAACTATTTTTTGCCAATTGAGCTAGATATTCTCCAAGACCACAGTCCCCACAGCCCTCAGCCCAGCAATCGGTCCCTCAGGGAGTTTGGATGTATCTGTGGAGCTTCCATGACCTTGCCTTGTACAAGTTGTGCTGGCCTCCCCAGCATTGTGTGCTGTCTTACCCTTCACCAAGGTTACCACTTATCTATTGCCTATTTAGTGTTTTTCCATTCCCACCCCTCCCTTGTAACCATCAAAGACTATTTCTTTTTGTGTATAAACCTTTCCATGAGTTTTTCCAGTAGTGCCCTCATACAATATTTGTCCTTTTGTGATTGACTTACTTCACTCTGCATAATGCCTTCCAGATTCATCCATGTTATGAGATGCTCCGCAGATTCATCATTGTTCTTTATCTTTGCGTAATACTGTATTGTGCGTTTGTACCACAGTTTTTTTTAATCCATTCATCCTGTTGTTGGGCATCTAGGTCTATGGTTTTATGACATTGGTTAACAACCCCACAACATATTATTTTCCAAAATGCTTGTATCATTTGCATTCCCACCAGCAGTGCATAGGAGTTCCGATTTCCCCGCAGCCTCTCCAACATTTGCTATTTCCTGTTTTTTTTTTTTTTTTTTGATTCATGCCAGTAATCTGGGGTAAGATGGTATCTCATTGTAGTTTTTATTTGTGTTTCTTTAATGGCTAGTGATCTTGAGCATTTCCTCATGTGTTTGTTGGCCGTTTGAATGTCATCTTTTATGAAGTGTCTGTTCATTTCCTTTGCCCATTTTTTAATTAGATTATTTGTCTTTTTGTTGTAGAGGTGTTGGATTTTCTTGTAGATTTTAGAGATTAAACCTTTGTTTGATTTGTAATAGCCAATTTTTTTTTCCCAGTCTGTAGGTTCTCTTTTTAGTCTTTTTTTTTTTTTAATTAATTTTTACTGTGCCTTAAGTGAAAGTTTACAAATCAAGTCAGTCTCTCATACAAAAACTTATATACACCCTCCTTTACACTCCTAATTGTTCTCCCCCAAATGAGACAGCACATTCCCTCCCTCCACTCTCTTTCTTTGTGTCCATTCGGCCAGCTTCTGGCCCCCTCTGCTTCTCATCTCTTCTCCAGACAGAAGATGCCAATGTAGTCTTATGTGTCTACTTGATCCAAGAAGCTTGTTCTTCACCAGTATCATTTCCCATCTCGTAGTCCAGTCCAATCCCTGTCTGAAGAGTTGGGGCTTTGGGAATGGTTCCTGTCTTGGACTAACAGAAGGGCTGGGGACCATGACCTCTGGGGTCCTTCTAGTCTCAGTCTGACCATTAAGTCTGGTCTTTCTATGAGAATTAGGGGTCTGCATCCCACTGCTTTCCTACTCCCTCAGGGGTTCTCTGTTGTGTTTCCTGTTAGGGCAGTCATCAGTTGTGGCTGGGCACCATCTAGTTCTTCTAGTCTCAGGCTGATGTAGCCTCTGGTTTATGTGGTCTTTTCTGTCTCTTGGGTTCATGATTACCTTGTGTCTTTGGTGTTCTTCATTCTTCCTTGCTGCAGGTGGGTTGAGACCAACTGATGCATCTTAGATGGCTGCTTGCTAGCGTTTAAGACCCCAGATGCCACTCTCTAAAGTGGGATGCAAAATGTTTTCATAATAGATTGCATTATGCCAATTGACTTAGATGCCCCCTGAAACCATGGTCCCCAAACCTCCGCCCCTGCTACTCTGGCCTTCGAAGCAGTCAGTGTATTCAGGAAACTTCATTGCTCTTCGTTTAGTGCAGTTGTTGACCTCTCCTGTATTGTGTGTTGTCTTTCCCTTTACCTAAAATAAAACTTACCTACTATCTAATTAGTGAAAACTCCTCTCCCCCACCCTCCCCACTCTCGTAACCATCAAAGAATATTTTTTTCTCTGTTTAAACTATTTCTCGAGTTCTTATAGTAGTGGTCTTATACAATATTTGTCCTTTTGCAACTGCCTAACTTCACTCAGCATAATGTTTTCCAGGTTCCTCCATGTTATGAAATTTTTCATGGATTTGCCATTGTTCTTTATCGATGCATAGTATTCCATTGTGTGAATATACCATAATTTATTTATCCATTCATCTGTTGATGGGTACCTTGGTTGCTCCCATCCTTTTGCTATTATAAACAGTGCTGCAGTGAACACGGGTGTGCATATATCTGTTCATGTAAAGGCTCTTATTTCTCTAGGATATATTCCAAGGAGTAGGATTTCTGGATCGTATGGTAGTTCTATTTTTAGTTTTTTAAGGACACGCCAAATTGATTTCCAAAGTGGTTGTTTGGTGAAGTCTTTTGATGAGCATAAGTGTTTAATTTTTAGAAGATCCCAGTTATCTAGCTTATTGTCTGGAGATTGTGTGTTGTTGGTTATGGTTTGTATCCTGTTAATGCTGTGTATTAGGGCCTCTAGCATTGATCCTATTTTTGATTCTATGAACTTTACAGTTTTTGGCTTTATATTTAGGTCTTTGATGCATTTTGAATTAGTTTTTGTATATGGTGTAAGGTATCGGTCCTGTTTCATTTTTTGCATATGAACACCCAGTTTTGCAACACCATTTGTTCAAAAGACTCTTTTCCCATTTGATGGACTTTGAACCCTTGTCAAAGATCAGGCCAGTGCACCACTGTTGTTGTACCAGTACTAGGCTGTTTTGACTAGTGCAGCCGTATAGTAGGTTCTGGGGTCAGGTAGTGCAAGTCCTCCTACTTTATTCTTCTTCTTCAACAGTGCTTTACTTATCTGGGGCTTCTTCCCTTTCCATACAAAGTTAATGAGTAGTTTTCCATCTCTTTAAAGAATGTTGTTGGTATTTGGATTGGGATTGCATTGTATTGGTAAATCGCTTTGGGTAGAATTGTCATTTTCACAATGTTGAGTCTACCTATCCATGAGCATGGTATGTTTTTCCATTTATGTAGATCTCCTTTGGTTTCTTGAAGTAGTGTTTTGTAGTTTTCTTTGTATAGGTCTTTTACATCCCTGGTTAGATTTATTCCTAAGCATTTTATTTTTTTAAGGGCTATTATAAATGGTATTGTTTTCCTGATTTCCTTTTCACTGTTCTCTTTATTGGTGTATAGGAATTCAAATGATTTTTTTATGTTTATCTTATATCGTGCTTCTCTGCTGAATCTTTCTAGTAATTCCAGTAGTTTTCTCATGCAGTCTTTTGGGTTTTGTATATAGCATCATATCATCCACAAATAGGGACAGCTTAACTTCATTACCAATTTGGATGTCCTTTATTTCTTTTTCTTGCCTTATTGTTCTAGCTAGGACTTCCAGCACAGTGTTAAATAGGAGTGGTGATAAAGGGCATCCTTGTCTTGTTGCTGTTCTCAAGGGGAATGTTTTCAGCCTCTGTCTACTAAGAGTGATGTTGGCCGTTGGATTTGCACAGATGACCTTTATTATGTTGAAAAATTTCCCTTCTATACCTATTTTATTGAGAGTTTTTATCAGGAATGGGTGTTGGACTTTGTCGAATGCATTTTCTGCATTATTTGAGATGATCATATGATTCTTTTCTTTCCTTTTATTTATGTGGTGGATTATGTTGATTGATTTTCTAATATTGAACCATCCTTGCATACCTGGTATGAATCCTACTTGGTTGTGGATTATTATCTTTTTTATATGGCGCTGTATTCTATTGGTTAGAATTTTGTTGAGAATTTTCGCATCTACATTCATGAGAGATATTGTTCTGTAATTTTCTTTTTTTTTTTTTGTGGTGTCTTTGCCTGATTTTGGTATCAGGGTTATGCAGGCTTCATAGAATGAATTTGAAAGTGTTGCTTCCTTTTCTGTGTTCTGAAATAGTTTGAGTAGTACTGGTGTAATCTCTTCTCTGAATGTTTGGTAGAATTCTCCAATGAAGACATCTGGGCCAGGGCTTTTTTTGTTGGAAGATTTTTTCTTACCTTTTTGATCTCTTCACTTGTTATGAGTCTGTTCAGATTTTCAACATCATTTTGTGTTAGTTTGGGTAAGTAGTGTGTTTCTAGAAATTTGCCCATTTCCTCTACGTTTTCACATTTGTTGGAGTATAGTTTTTCATAATACTCTGTTATGATCTTTTTCATTTCAGTTGGGTCTATTTTAATGTCCCTTATTTAATTTCTTATTTGGGTTATTTGTGTCCTGTCCTGTTTTGTCAATTTGGCCAGTGGTTTGTTGATTTTGTTGATCCTTTCAAAGAACCAGCTTTTGGTTTTGTTGATTCTATTGTTTCTCTATTCTCTATTTCATTCATTTCTGCTCTGATCTTTATTATTTCCTTTCTTCTGGTGGCTGTGGGTTTTTTGTTTTTTTTTTTTTTTTTTTTTTGCTGTTCTCTTTCTATTTGTTCAAATTGTGTAGCTAATGTTTTAATCTTGTCCCTTTTTTCCTTTTTGATATGTGCTTCTATTACTATAAATTGACCTGTGAGGACTGCCTTTGCTGTGTCTCAAAGGTTTTGGTATGATGTGTTTTCATTCTCTTCTGATTCTAGGAATTTTTTAACTCTATCTCTGATTTCTTCTATTAACCACCGGTTTTTAAAGCAGGGTGTTATTCATTTTCCATGTAATTGACTTTTTTTCCTTGCTCTTCCTGTTGTTAATTTCAACCTTGATGGTTTTGTGGTCAGAGAAGATACTTTGTATTAACTCAATATTTTTTGTTTTATTGATGGTTGCTTTGTGGATGTTGTCTCTTTTGGAGAAGGTTCCATGTGCGTTGGAAAAGAATGTGTACTTTGCAGCTGTTGGGTGGAGTGTTCTATATATGCCTATGAGGTCAAGATGGCTGGTTGTACCCTTTAGCTCTTCTGTATGTTTGTTGAGTTTCTTTCTAGATGTTCATCCTTTACTGCGAGTGGTGTGTTGAAGTCTACTCTTACTGTGGAACTGTTGATTCCTCTTTTCAGGGCTGTTAGAGCTTTTTTTTTTTTTTTTTTTTTACCTATTTGGGAGCCCTGTCTTTAGGTGTGTAGATGTTTATTATGGTTATATCTTCATGATGGATTATCCCTTTAATCATTATATAGTGCCCTTCTTTGTCTTTTTTGGTGAATTTTAAGTCAATTTTATCTGAGATTAGTATTGCCACTCCTGCTCTTTGTTGGTAGATGTTCGCTTGAAGTATTTTTTTCCATCCTTTGATTTTTGATAAATTTATATCTTTGTCTCTAAGGTGTGTCTCTTGTAGACAGCGTATTGATGGATCCTGTTTTTTTAAATATGTTCTGTAACTCTCTGTGTCTTTATGGATGCATTTAGGTCATTTATATTCAGTGTAATTATTGATAGGTGTGAGTTTATTGCTGTCATTTTGTAGTGCTTTTTTTTATTTTTTGTGGTGCTGATGTTTTCTTTGCTCCTCTTACTCTCCTATTCTGAATTCCTTTTGCTTTTGGATTTTTTTTTTCTTTTATTCATGTAGATTTTGTTTTTAGAGACTTTATGTTTTTCTTCTTTATCTTGATGAGTACATTTGTTAACTTTCTGTGTGGTTACCTTGAAATTTACCCTTACCTTCCTAGGTTTGAACCAGTCTATTCTTGATATCCCCTTGCATTCCCCTCCATTAGGAAGTTCTATACTTACACCATTTATTCCCTCTTTTATTGTTCTGACATTGTTCTCATTTACAATTAACCTTTCTCGTTCCCTGTTGTAACTCTTTCAGTTTTGGATAGTGCTTTCCTAGGTTGGTATCTGGCTGGTACAATCTTATGTCCTAGATTCAGGCTGTAATCTGATGTTGTTTGTTCTCAGACTGAAGGACTCCCTTTAATAATTCTCATAAGTTTGGTTTGGTTTTTACATATTCCCTTAATTTCTGTTTATCTGGAAATATCCTAATTTCACCATCACATTTCAATGAGAGTTTTGCAGGATATATTATTCTTGGTTGGCAATTTTTTTTTCAAGGTTTTATATATGTGATCCCATTGCCTTCTTGCCTGCATGCTTTCTACTGAATCATCAGAGCTTAGTCTTACTGTTTCTCCTCTGTATGTGACTTTTAGTTTTTCTGGAGTTGCTCTCAGGATTCTTTCTTTGTCTTTGTTTTTAGCAAGTGTGATTATGATATGCCTTGATGATTTTCTTTTTGGGGTCTATCCTATATGAGGTTCTTTGAGCTTCTTGGATGGTCAGATTTTCATCTTTCATGATGGTAGGGAAGTTTTCGGTCAGCAATTCTTCCATGACCCTCTCTGTGTTTTCCATTTGTACTGCCTATTTTGGAATTTTGATCACTCGCAAATTTTTGCTTTTTGATTGTATCCCACTTCATTCTCAGGGTTTCTTCATTTTTCTTCATTCCTTTTTCTGATTTTTTTCTCAGAGTTGTACCCAAGTGTTTGCCTTCAATTTTGTTGATCTTGTCTTCCATCATTTCCAAACTGCTCCTCAGCCCTTCTATGACACGGTCCATTTCTGAAATCTTGTTTATCTTTTGGATTTCTAATTGTTGATTTTGTATGATTTCTAGATGTGAATTTATTTTGACATTTTGTTCCTGTACTATTTTCCTGAATTCTTTCATTTTTTGGTCTGTATTTTATTACATATTATTATTTTCCCTGAATTTATCTGCCTTTCCCATGAATTTGTCTATTTTTTCCTCATTTTTGTCTGCTTTTTGCTTCAACTCTTGAATAGCTCTGAATGTTAGAGATTTGAATTCTGTATCAGGTAGTTCTAGTGCCTTTTCTTCTACTGGAAAGTCATCTGGTGTTTTATTTGGGTGCCTACTGGAACCATCCTGTCCTGTTTTTTAATATATTTTGATATTGTCTGCTGTCTTCTGGACATTTGGTAGTTATTTATTTATTAAGTGTTGATTTGTTTGTTTTGCCTGCTTTTTTAAAATTTTGTTATGTCTGAGCAGGCGGGCTGTGTGTTCTTTGTTGTTTGCTTGTCTGTGAGCATGATAGTTTTCACCTTCTTGCTCACTGGGCAGGGCCAGTTGCTCAGTTATGGTGCAGCAGGGCAGGTCTAGCCAAAGGGGAGGCACTGAGATGGGTTGTTTATGGCACATACTAGGGCTGATAAGGTGAGATGGGAATAGTGCAGGGCAGGCTCTAGTAGGCTGTGCCTGTGCAGCTTGAGGGTGTGATATTCAGTGCACAGGGCAGGCAGGCAAGAAGGAGTGGGGAGGTTGTGATATTTGAAGCTAAGATGGGTATGGGAAAGAGGAGAGCAAGGAGTGAGAAACAGACCTTTGCTCATTTTTAACTGGGTTATTTAACTTTATATTACTGAATTGTAATGTATCCTTGTATATATTCTAGATACAAGTTCCTTATAAGATATGTGATTTGCAAATATTTTCTTTAAGCATTCAATTTTGAAATGACCTGCGATGCTTAAGTAGGAATCAAAAAAGATCTCTTCCCATATTCCTAAATACAAGGGGATATGTAATAATAATTTTTTTTAAATGACTCATTTATAATTCGGACAAGAGTTAATTTTCTGTGATAAGCTAAAAACAATGAAACAAATTAATATTCAGCAGCAGAAATGTCACCTGTTTACTTTTCTCTTCTTGGCCAAGTGCTGGAGTGTCTGCAGTACTACACTCCAAAATCAGTGAGGCCGGTCAGGGCTCAAGGTCAGCTTAGCTCACCTCAGTTCAGAATCAACCTACTGGATCTTGGCTTGTCCTTGAAACAAACCCAAACACTGAAGGCCATTGTTTGGCTAGGTCAGCAGCTGAGGCTTTCTCAAAGATGGCCTATTACAGAAAGTGTCAGCATGTTTGCCTTGGTGAAAACATAAATCTAGTCTTGAATAATTAATTCAATTATTCATAATACATGGTAAAAGGGCGAAGGTCCAGGAAGATTTGGGTTTCCCAGCAGCTCTTCCATGGGGCTATGCTGATGTCAGTAAGGATGGGAGGAAATGCCAGAGCTATTATAAATAATGGGAAAATGACAAAAATACTTAGCAAAAGAGCACTCTCTACTTACCTTCAGTGTGCTTGTAAACTGATCATTTTGTCCTGAGAGGCTCATAATTGGGATCTCACAATTCTACAACAGAAATTCAGTAGTAAGGAATATATACTCTGTTGAAAATAGAGTGTTTTCTGAAATGTGCTGTAACTTCAATGTTGTTGCATGCCATCAAATTGATTTTGACTTATATAGCGACCCTATAGGACAGAGTAAAACTGCCCCATAGGGTTTCCTAGGCTGTAATCTTTAAATGAGCAGATTGCCAGGTCTTTTCTTCCTTGAAGCAGCTGGTGGGTTCAAATCACTGACCTTTCAGTTAGCATCCAAGCACTTAACTATTGTGCCCCCAGAACTCCTTTATAACTTTAATAAAACCCAAAAATATGATTGAAAGAAAGAAAAATATGGTCATACTAGAAGAGATGGAGACTTTTTTGGTGCCTGTGTGTTTTTTAATTTTATTGTGATAAAATATAGATAACAAAACATTTGCATTTTAACCATTTTTAAGTGTACAATTCAGTGACATTAATACATTACCATGTTGTACAACCATCACCACTATCCATTTTCAAATATTTTCCATCACCCTTAACAGAAACTCATTACTCCTTAAGTAATACGTCCCCGTTCCCCCAACCCCTGGTAACCACTAATAAACTTTTGTCTCTATGTTTTTGCCTATTTTAGATAGCTCATATAAGTGTAATCATAACAGTGTTTGTACTTTTTGTCTGGCTTATGCCTTAAGCAAAATGTTTTCAAGGTTCATCCATGTTGTAGCATTATCATAACTTCATTTCTCTTTATGGTTGAATAATGTTCCATTGTATGGATAGACCACATTTTTTTATCCATTTATTTATTGGAAAACACTTGGGTTGTTTCCACCTTTTGACTATTGTGAATAATGTTGCAATGAACACTGATGTACAAATATCTGTTTAAGTCTCTGCTTTTAATTATTTTGGGTATATACCAAAGAATGGAATTACTGGATCATATAGTAATTCTATGTTTAACTTTTGGAGTTTAGAAACCATTTTCCACAGTGGCTGCATAATTTCACATTCCCACCAGCAACAGATGAAGGTTCCAATTTCTCATATGCTCACCAACACCTGTAATTTTTTTTTTTTAATTAATTTTATTTTTATAATAGCCATTCTAGTGGGTGTGATGGTAAAGTAGAGGGATGTCAAAAATGAGAGAAACCCTCCATGAGATGGATTGACATGGTAGCTGCAACAATGCACTCAAATATACCAATGATTGTGAAAATGACACAGGACAGGCCAATGTTTCATTCTGTTATACACAGGGCCACCATGAGTTGGAGCTGACTCAATGGCAACTAACTATAACTACAATAGTGGGTGTAAAGTAGTATCTCATTGTGGTTTTGATTTGACCTATGTGTTCTTTTAATGAGAAAGAAAAAAGAAACACGATGTTGTAGGTCTCTTAATCTGTCTACAAGGCTGTTAAGGTTAATTTTAATTAAGTCTATTTTGATCAAAGAACCACCATGAGAATTTACATATTGCATTTTATTTTCCAGTCATTAAATATATCAATATCTATCTATCTATCTATCTATCTATCTATCTATCTATCTATCTATCTATCTATCTATCTATCTATCTAATCAGTATAGATATAGGAACTTGGATGAAAAGAATAATAAAACCCTCTGTGAGAATTCTTGTCTGTTTTCTCTTTATTAAATAATGTAAAGATTCTTAGAAAAAGTCAAAACAGGAAAGGAAGGAAAGAAAGAAGGAAAAGAAGGTGAAACAGAAGGAAAAGGAGGGGAGCAGTCAGTGAGGAAGGTAATCCAGAGATATACAATGAGGGAGAAACCGCACTATTTGCAAATGGGTCATCTCTTTGAAGCTTCACAATAACTTTTGGGGGTAGATCTTATTGCCACATTTAGAGATGAGAAAGTTCAAGTTCAGAGAGGTTAAGTAACTTAGTCAAGGTCACAAAAAAAAAAAAAAAGTACCCAGGTCTTAAAGTCCCATGAGAGAGACTCTGAGTAGATTAACTGTAAACACCAATCCGGGTGGAAAGCAACAAGCATTGATTTTCCTAAGTGCTACCGGCCCAATGGCCTTTAGTGCTTGCCTAAGTTTCATATTGAGACAATCAGAAATACACCCCCAAGGACCTCTTCTGTACAGTAAACATGTTTTCTGTATTGATCTGCTTTCTTAGACATATATTTTTAACCATACTTACCTTCCCCATAAGTTTCTATTTGTAATAGCTTTCAAACTATCTGATGAAACATATGAGCATGACCTATGTGTATGAATATATGTGCAAATGCATTTATGTACACACAAATACACATATGTGTGCTAACGCATGCACATGTGTCTGTGTGTGTTTTGATGAGATGGGGAATCCCTCCAATAGCCAGGCCTTTCTGTAGAATTTTCCAAAGGAAACAACGTATAGTTATTAATGGTATGAGTTCTGGAGGGCAACTGCCAGTATTTGAATTCGTCCATTGACGGTTACACTGTATGGGGCAGTTCTACTCTGTCCTACAGGGTTGCTATGAGTTGGAATCAACTCGAGGACAATTTTTTTTTTTTTTTTTTTTGTCAATGCTTACTAACTGTGATCTTGGTAATTATTTAAAATCTATCATCGTTGAATTTGCTCATCTGTAAAATGGTTGCATATGACTGAAGATATGTCAGTCTCCTAGAATAATGTCTGAAACATAACAAGAACTATCGAGTGTTCGCTACTTCTATTGCCTCCTGTGGCCTCCTCTGATCTCCTCATACCACAGCCAGCAAAACCTCTTTATAGGTAACATCACTCTTCAGGACCAAGCTGAAACCTATTTAAATGACCTCTAGGGCTCACTATTGTCATGGTCAGGATCAATCTAGTTCTTTGACTCATCTTAAAAACAAACATTTTAGATATGTTTAATTAAATAAAATATATTATTAGAATTTTTTAAAAAAGAAAATATTCACTCCACTTCAGCCCCTCTAACTTTCTTTAGTTCTTTAGTGCTGCTTTGCACATGCTCTTTGCTCTGCCTGGAAAGTTCTTCTGTCTTTCATTACATAGTAATGCTGTAGTGATCTTTCAGAACCCAGCAACTCAAATCTTTGCAGAGCTTTTTAACTAAGTAAACTATCTTTTCCCTGGTTTTCATAGCACCTTATATTTCTTGTGCACAGAATTTTTCACAGTTGCAATTTTACTTTTTTTTTTACTTTGATTGCATAATGCCTGTATCCTCCATTAGACTATAAGCTCCATGAGGGTAAGGACCACATCTGTATTTGCTTGTCATTCAGTAAGTGACTGTCAAATGAATGAGTGAATGGAGTTGGTATACGTCATATAGAGGGGATTTGATTTTGTGGTTGAGACGGGGGGGGTTAGAAGAATTGAATAAAGAAATTCAGAGAAGGGCAGACATGGTTGCAGGTCAGAGTCTGTCATGAGGGTCCTTATTCCTAAGATTTGAAAAGGAAGGGTCATATGTGGAAGGAGAAATTAGGATGAGAGTTAACAGGGAGCCCAAAGTAAACTTTATTGACCTCAGAGTTCAAGCTAATAAGTAACAACATACACACTTCTTACCACTACATGAATAAGCTAAAATGATGAATTGCAATATATTCTTGGCCATGGTCTGTAAATAAAACTCAGATTTTAATTTTCTTGCCAGGATCTCTAAGTCTAGGCCAGGCCCTTCGATACTCCATTATCAACAGTAACACTGTCTCCATTCTACTTGACATATAATAGCTTAGTCATTCTGGGTGGGAGCAGATTTGAAGGAGATAATTTTGTCACCAATGTTGAAGTTTCATAACAGGCTGTAAACACAGGTTCCTTTTGTTTTAGGACAGAATGATTTGATCTCATTTATTCTCGTTTACTTCCCATAAATAGCTTCAACAAGGAAGAAAAACCAATCTTATTAATCTTCTGAGAATAAATAAAATAAAATTGAAATTAAACAAAACTTATACATCCATTTTACATTTGAAAAAGCTGAAGCACAGCAATATGACAATTTGCTAAATGTTCCACAGGTAATAGTAGCAGGTTTCCTAACATCCAGTCCAAAACCAGTTCTTATGCACCAAAATGGCTCTTTTAGCTATTGAAGAAGAAGTGATGGATTTTTACACTGGTTCTTATTGATGCCACTCTTCTGATACCTGAATAGGTAGGGAAAAAAAGCCTTAGAGTGACTCTTGATGCCTGGACTGGGCTAGATGATAGGTTTGCTAATTTTTTTTTTCTGTAAAGGGTCGGATAGTAAATATTTTTCACTTTCCAGGTCATTCAGTCTCTGTTGCAACCCTTCATCTTCCTGTTGTAGTGTGAAAGCAGCCACAGGCAATACATACGCCATTAAAATTTCATTTGTGGTTAAAAGGTAATTTTTAAGAAAGAGTAAAATAGTGTCTCTTATACAGATATAGGAAACCCTGTGGCATAGTGGTTAAGTGCTACAGCTACTAACCAAGAGGTCAGCAGTTCAAATTCACCAGGCTCTCCTTAGAAACTCTGTGGGGCAGTTCTACTCTGTCCTATAGGGTTGCTATGAGTCGGAATCGACTTGACAGCAACAGGTTTTGTTTGTTTTTGTATACAGATATAAAATGAACGTAGGTTCAAGATTTTATTAAACTCACATAAGGAAACCAGACAGATGTTATAACCAGCACAAAGGAGAAGTCAAAGAATAAACACATTTATAGATCAAGAATATTGAAATAAACATGCAAATGGAGGCAAAGCTAGCTTTTCCACAGGTGGCAAGGACGGATGTCCCTCCACTGGACAGAATATATTTGCTTGTCTGTAGACAAGAATTAGTTTTGTTTTGCTCTGAGTTACTTACAACATAGAGTTGTAAAATAGCTCCCATAGAACCAGAATCAGAAAGGTGTGTTATAGACAGTGTATAGTTTTTCACTGAAACACAATTTCCTCCCTACGTTACACAAACAGGTAGAGGACTCGGGCCGAGGTAGTTTGTCTACCTCTGTCTTAGGCGAACTGAAGTAAAGAAAGACCACACCTTTTCCTCACTTAAAGGAAGGCAGGAGAACGTTTTTACTGGTTGATATTGCAGGAAACCAAGTATGGTCAAAACAATTTTGGAGTGGACTCTATAAGAATTCAGTTTTGGGGAACTGTGAGTGTTGTGACCTTCGAGTTTTGGAAATATGATATCTTCATGCATATGACAGAAAAAATGAAAACAATTTTACCTCTCTTAAGTTTCTTGAGGATTCAGGAAGATGGTGGATATGAGAAACTTGGAAATAAATAAAGCACTGGAAAAATATATCTAAAGAACCCACACATGCAAGGCTCTGATTTAAACTGCTAGGATGGTGACTGATGACTTCCCGCTTCTTGTACTAGCTTCAATCCAATTTGTTCCTCTTCAGTGCCTGCCACCTAGGTAATATGGGAGCAGATGGTGAGAGGAATGGAGGATGTTCCATTCAGAACTCCTGCCTACCTGCCTCTCACCCTGGGCCATCGGAGCCTCCCTGTGTGCTCACTAATCCCTCATCGCTAGCCCAGCAAAATGATCTTTATTGCTTGTGATATAGTCCTTATTGCCTAATTAGAAGCACTGGGAAGAAGTGGGAGATGACTTCACTTGAGTTCATTAGGAAATAATATATCAAGGATTGTTTAATTACAACTGAATTACTGCCACCTATTATAAAGCGGAGCCTTGCTGGAATGATGAAGGGTAGCAGGAGTCTCTGTCTTCCATTATCCCAAGATCTGTATTAGCTCAGTGGGAAAAGGGAGGATTGGAGTGGCAACACACACATTGGCGAAGGGTTTTATCTAATTGTGACCCCCTTATCACCAGATAATGTAATCAGTGTCACTTGCCATTCAATGAGTCACTCTTTGCAGCTGCTAGGGGTTCCACTGGAAGATGCTAATTCCCATTGTTGGCAATTCCTTCTGAATAGCACAGAAAAACATCTCACTCACTATCTCTAACTGCTTAACTGCTGGAGATAATGTATTGCAGGAAAAGGGAGAATGGAATGGATAAAACACGAACATAACCTCTTTTGAGGTGTGAGGAACAAAATGGGAGAGTCCCTTCTTTAGTCCTTTACCTAGGCAGTAAAATAACACGTATTCTCATAAAAAGACCAGACTTAATGGTCTGACTGAGACTAGAGGTATCCCGGCGGTCATGGTCCCCAAACCTTCTGTTGGCCCAGGACAGGAACCATTCCCGAAGACAACTCATCAGACATGGAAGGGACTGGACAACGGGTTGGAGACAGATGCTGAGGAAGAGTGAGCTACTTGTATCAGGTGGACACTTGAGACTGTGTTGACATCTCCTGTCTGGAGGGGAGATAGGAGGGTAGAGAGGGTTAGAAACTGGCAAAATTGTCATGAAAGGAGAGACTGGAAGGAGGGAGCGGGCTGACTCATTAGGGGGAGAGTAAGTGGGAATATGGAGTAAGGTGTATATAAGCTTATATGTGACAGACTGACTTGATTTGTAAACGTTCACTTAAAGCTCAATAAAAATTATTAAAAAAAAAACAAAATAACATGTGTTTGCTAATTGTTATATTCACATAGTTCACAATTATTTGTTGCATCTTTACTACATAACCAGCTCAGTCTTAAACTTTGTAGGGGATTAATCAGTTGTCCTTGAGTTGATGCCGACTCATGGTGATCCTATGTGTGTCAGAGTGGAACTGTGCACCACAGGGTTTTCAGTGGCTGATTTTTTAGAAGTGAAAACCAGATCTTTCTTCTGAGGTAACTCTGGGTGGACTCATACCATGAACCTTTAGCTAGCAGCCAAGCATGTTAACTATTTGTACGACCCAGGGATAGAGTGTTGAATAAGACCCAGTCCCTGCTTACCAGGACCCTACACACACACAAAAAAGGAGATCGTATATATATGCAAATCTTTACAATATGAGGTAAACAGGGATGCTTAGAAGAGCATTTCAGGTAAAGGAAATTTTCATTGAAGAGATGGAGTTGGGGTAAACTTTAAAGAATGGATAGAATTTGAACATAGAATGACTGGAGAAATGGGTACTGTGAAATAAAATATACAGATCTAATAATGGGGATCTTGTTTCAAAAATAATTTGGATGCAGTTGAGTGTTACTGAAAGTACAGAAATAATAACCTTTATATATTGATTTGCTGAATTATTTTTAGTGGAATTATCCATAGATTGCCTATAACCAATCTATATACTATTACAATCCTTGGGAATCCTGAATGCTATTCTATGGAAGATAGATATTATTCTACTTTCATACCATCAAAATTTTTGAGCAAAGAAGCAATGCTTTAGGGACCAGACTCTGGAAACCGAAAATTTATTGGGAAGCAACAAGGAAACTAGATAATAAGTGATTAAGTTAGGGGACAGGTGGGGCTACTCTAACAACAACAATAAAAAAAAAAAGACTTAAATAAGAAGTTGACTTCTATCTCATAAAACAATCTGTAGGTGAGCTGTTCAGATTGGTAGGATGCCTCTGCTCCAAAAAGCATCTTAGGAACCTAGGTTTCTTCTACCGTTTAACTCTGCCTTCCCTAGGGTGTTGTCCTTGTCTACATGGTGTAATTTGGGTCACTGCCAAATCCACATTCCAGCCTATGGAGAAAGTCAAGGGCAAGTGGGTAACTCTTTAAGTAGGTGACCCAGAAGTTGCAAAAAGATAGTTTCCAACTTACGACATATTTGAGTTACAATGAATGGCGCTTATGACCATCAGTGTATCTGAAACTTTACATCTTCTTGGGAGGACGTTACAGGAAGATGCATGCTGGGGATATGGAAAAAATGCTGATTTATGTGAACATGTGCCAAGCATTTGATCAGGATAATATGATGGAAGAGATAAGTAGGAAATCATCCATATGGCAAGAACGCTGAATTTAGAACTTCATATCACGGATATGGAACAGCTCATAGATCATGGAGAAGGGGAATTGACAGATCAGGATTTAATGGATTTTGAAGAGGAAAGAAATGCTGAAGAAGAAAGAAATAATAAGGAAGAGGAAGGAGAGTTGTCAAAAAACGTTAGAGTGAAAGAATTAGCTGAAGTTTTTTCCTAAACTAAATCAGGGGCTTCAGCTGCTTGAAAATATGCACTCAAATGCTGATTGCTTTACTAAAGTTGATAGGCGGATTCGGGGAGCAGTGAGATGTTACTGCGAAATATATGAAGAAGAAAAGAAAAGGGTCATACAGACAACTCTCACTAATTTTCTTACTAGAAATGCCATCCTTACTCCCAGGGATAATTCAGATGACCCAGAACCTTCCACAGTAGAGGTATTGCTGCAACTGACAAAATGACATCATTCAACTCTTTTTCATTATCAGAGTAATTTTTTTTATGATTTGTGTATTTTTTATGTATGTATTAAAATACATCTGTAAGTTTATATGTAATATTTTCAACCCCCAAAGACAAATAAAGATCAGATTTACAAAGATACCGATAACGGCAGTGGGTTTTTTTTTTTTTTAATGATAACAAGAGGCAATAATAATGAAAACTAAAAAAAAAAAAAGAGGTATTCTACTTAAGACAGAACTGCCTTATGATGGAGTCATAGCAACGGAGTCCTGCTGTAAGTTGGGGATTACCTGTATTTCACTTCTGTTCACAGCTCATTGATAAGAACACAGTCAGGTGATCACACCTGAAGAATGGTGGACAGTCATGGGCCTGACTAAAGCTCAGTTGTTCTTACCCAGTAAGAGAATGATCGTGGTAAGAGATAATGAAGGCCTAGAATATTGGCAATAAGAGTGGAAGCAGTAGGAGGTATTTTAGAGACATAATTATTTGAATTTAGTAATTATAATTGTAACTGGATATGACAGAGTTTCCAAAAAAAAGTTTAAAGACTAGAGATTAGTGATACATTTTTAAAAACTAATAAACCTACTATTTTAAAAGGAATAACCCTATTTCCTTTTTGTTTTAATAAATGTAGGGCTATTCCAAAATGGAATCCTCTGAATCTTGTTAAAGGATAATTTTTGAAAAAGGTAGTCATAACTCTCATATGTATGTAAAAAGAGCACAGGTCAAAGTTTTTATTTAACTCATTAATTAAAGGAGGAGACCAGAAAAAAAAAAATTGCAACCAATTCAAAAGAGAATAATAATAAAAAAAAAAAGACACATTAATAGATCAGAAATATTGTTTATGTTCTTGTTAGGTGCTGTAGAGTCGCTTCCTACTCATAGTGGCCCTATGCACAACAGAACGAAATACTGCTGGGTTCTGGGTCGTTCTCACAAGTGCTACCATGCTTGAGCCCACTGAAGCAGCCAATGTGTCAGTCCATCTTGTTGAGAGTCTTCCACCTTTTCGCTGACCCTCCACTTAACCAAGCATGATGTCCTTCTCCAGGCACTGATCCCCCCTGATAACATGTCCAAATTATGTGAGATGCAGTCTTGCCATCCTTGCTTACAAGGAGCATTCTGGTTGTACTTCAGGAATATTGAAATGAATTTGCAAATTGCAAATTGGCTTCTCCCATATTGGGTAAGGAAATCAATTGAACCTGCACTGGACAAAATTTATTTGCAAGTCTCTCAGTTTTCTGTAGGTTACTTTTATCTCCATAGGATTGTAAGTAGCCTGTTGTTGTTATATGCCATTGAGTTAATTCCAACTCACAGGGACCTGATAGGACAGAGTAAAACTGCCCCATAGGGTTTCTCAGGCTGTAGTCTTTACAGGAGCATATGGCCATGTCTTCTCTCTCAGTGAGTGGCTGGTTGGTTTGAACCCATTGATGTTATGGTTAGCCACTGACCACTTAACTGGTGGCCATCAGGGCTCCTTGTAAGTAGCCTAGTAAAGACAAAGGCCTTGCTGCATTTGAGATATAAAACAGAAAGGAAATCAGGAAGGCATTTTCAGGCACATTGATAAATTATTAAAGTATATTTGTGTACAACAGAAAAATAGAAAAAAAGACAAACACCCTTATCTGTTTAAAATCAGCCAATCCATAGAGATTCTATCATTCCATTGAAAGGATATCCAGTGATCTCTTTTGTTTATTTCAATTTCTCCTAAAAGTCTTCAGAAATAGGGTATGTAACCAACAGCTAGGAGTGTTTTATATCTACATTGGGAGGGATGCTGGGTGCAGTAGAATCTAATGTCTATTGCCACTTTCAGATATTCTGTTTTGCCACATTGTTTGCCCTTCTCAGATGTTGCAATTAAGCCTTAGCCTTAATTTCTGAAACAGGGGTGGGGAACAAAGTGTGATATAGCTAGCTGTTACTGAATCACTGTTTCTTATCCTCATGTAGTCACTTTTTCAATTTAGTAACAAAATGTATTCATCCTAAATATTTTAGAACCCCCTTTCTGTGTCATTTTATGAGATAACGAGATGGTCAAGCAGGTGGCTTGGCAGGTGAGTGTCGTATGCAGTGGCTGACATATGGTACTTTGAGGGTCGCCAAGATGTCCTTGAGGTCATCTCTATCAGATGTAGAAGTTCTCACTCTGATGCCTGAAGTTTCCCCATCATTGACCCTCTTCCCATAATGGCATTAAAAATCTCGGTTCAAACACAAGTTACATACAAAGCCAATCTTAGGCTCTGAGATCTTAGTTTAAATTAATACATCTAACCTATCTGTTGCAGGAAGCAGGGACACAGAAGTGGTAAATAGGGACAGTACATTTGAATCTGGAACGGACCGGCCTGGAGGGCGTGGGTGGGGCATAGCAATGGGAAAACCCAGGAAATGCAAGGTGCATCTTTCAATGTCTGACACCCATGAGTTCTCACTATTAAAAAAGAAGAAGGAAGAGGAGGAGGAGGGGGAGAGGAAGGGATGAAGAAGCTAATCTTACTTAACTGGAGTCTGGTTCTGAGGGAATCTTACATCACAATCAAATGGCAAAATCCTAGTTCTGGAGGAATCTTCCTTTTCACTTGCCCCAATTTGCATCCGTTCGCTTCACTGATGGTAGAGAAAACCACACAATGAGACAGATTTGTATTACCAATAAGTCATGACCCCAACCTCACCTGTGCTCTCAACTGTGCTTGATAAATTTGTATGCTTCTCTTGTCAACTCACTCTTTCTACTCAGTGCCTATTTCAAACCTTACACTCTCCTTCACAGAGAAACAAGACACCATGAGATAGAAGCTCCAAAAAAATTTTCTACAAACCTACACTTCCTTTTTCTTAAACCAGAAACCCATTGCTGTCGAATCGATTCTGATTCATAGCAACCCTCTAGGACAGAGTAGAACTGCCCCATAGGGTTTCCAAGGAGTGTCTGGTGGATTCGAGCTCCTGACCTTTTTGGTTAACAGCCAAGCTCTTAACCACTGCAGCACCAGGCCTCCTTCCTTATTCGTACTTATATCAAAAAAAGAGGAGACTATTATCCTATCTAGATGAAATATTTTCACCAACATTATGGAACATGTTATATACTACCTCACACGATTAAGTATACTGCTTCTCTCCATCTTCCTCCTCCCTTAGACTCTCTTTCCCCTAGATCCTTCCTACCAGATATTAAAAATATGCAAGTCTCTCCCATATAGAAAACAGTCTTCATAGAACTCCACTTTTCCCTCCAGCCACCGTATTTCTGAATATCCCTTCAGAGTCATTCTTCTCCAGCATTGTTTACCCATATTTCTCAATTTTCGACTGAACATGCAGTCCTTCTTCCTCTCCAATCTGTAATCAACCAATGGACTGACAAAAATGACTCTATCTAAGGCATGAAATGCAATACTCATTTTTTAATCTTCTTGATATATTACCTATCAGCGATATTGAACAACGTAGACTATGCCTTCTTTGACAGACTCTCATCTTTTGACTTCCACATCACTCAATTCTTCTATATTCCTCCTACCTCTTTGGCCACTTTTTCTCATCTTTATTCTTAGGCTGATACAAAGTTTAGCCATAACACCTCTTTTCGTCTCACAATATTCTCTCTCCCAGTTCTCTTAGACCACAGTTTTGATTATGCTCCTGCATATCGATAACTTCCACATTTCTGTCTCTAGTCCAGTAACTCTCCTTGGACATTTAGATGCATTTAACAAACTGCCTTCCAGGGATCTCCATGTGGATGTTTAGCTCAACCTCAACATGTGAAAATTTAAGTTCATAATCTCTTTGATAATAACCTGGTTTTCATGCATGTTTCCTATCTTAGTATTACCATTCTGTTCAATTTTTTCAGCCTTGAAAGCCAGAAGTCATTTTTAACACCTCCACCCACAACCCTCATATTGAATCAATTTTAATCATATTTATTTGAAAATATTAAATACACCTCTAATCTACTTTTCTATATCCCTACTGTCACTATAATAGAATAAAAAACAAAAGTTGCCATCAAGTCGATTCTGACTCATAGCAACACTGTAGGACAGAGTAGAGCTGCCCCATAGGGTTTCCAAGGAGTATCTGGTAAAGTTGAACTACTGCCCTTTTGGTTAGCAGCTGTAGCTCTTAACCACTACGCCACCAGGGTTTCCTATAATAGAATAACCCATTGCTGTCAAGTCAATGCCTACTCATAGGGACCCTACAGGGCAGAGTAGAACTGCCCCATAGAGTTTCCAAGGTATGCCTGGTGGGTTTGAACTGCCAACCTTTTGGTTAGCAGCCATAGCACTTAACCACTGCACCATCAGGGTTTCCATAATAGAATAAACTACCAGAATTCCTCATCAAAGTCGTCAAGATAGCCTTTGCTCACACCAACCCATTCTTTACACATCTACAAAACAGTCATGTTCTTCTACTGAAAACTCTCAAAACCCATTGCTTCTAGATTATAACTCAAAACCTCTAGAATGGATTTTAAATTAGTGAGGGGCTATAGATCAGAGATTAAGGTGGTGGGATCCGGAGTCATCTTGCCTATTCAATCTTTGAGCAAGTGGCTCCCCTCTCTGTGCCTCAGTTTCTGATTGTTTCACAGGAAAGTTTCCTCTAGTTGAGTGAGGACTCTATGCTCCTGATGCGATGAATTGGTAGAAAAGAAGAGGGAGAGCATTACAGGAGCAAAGAACTTTAAAGAAACTTGGTTCCATGTTTAGGAGTCAATGAGAGAAAATAACCTAACCTAAGCCTACCAGGGGTGATTAGTTAAATATAAATAAATAAAAGAGGCCACATGACTAGCAGCTCCGAGGGACCAAAAGAGAAGAGCCCTTGCTTGCAACTCCCACCCCCACACTTAGGTCTTGGCTAGCACAATCACTTGTACGCTCTTACTTTAAAACAAAGCTATTACTTTTGACCTCAGCCCCTTCCTCAGGAAGAAAATAAAGTTGGCTCTTTGGTGGGATAGACCTTGATACAACTTTCTCAACTCTTTCCACTCTAAGTCTTCCCATCTCATCTAATGCTGTATTGCTTCCCTATCCTTCTTGTCAGTTACCATTTTTTAAACAACTTTGTTGAGATTTAATGTGCATGTAACAAAATTCACCCATTTGGATTTTAGTAAATTTTCTGAGTTGAAACCATCACCATAATCAATTTTAGAATATTTTCATCACCTCAGTAAGATCTTCCATGCCCATTTATAGTTCATTCATATTCCCAGCCCCAGCCCCATATAATTATTAATCTACTTAATTAATTAAGTACATTATTAATCTACTTTATAAATTTGTCTTTCCTGGACATTTTAAATAAATGGGATCATATAATATGTGGTTCTTGTCTTTGGTTTCTTTCACTTAACATAATGTTTTTGAGGTTTGTCCTTGTGGTAATATGTATCAGTAGTTTGTTCCCTTTTATAGCTGAATAGCATCCCATTGTGTAGAGGCTGCACCACATTTTGTTCACCCGTCTACAGTCAATGGATATTTGGTTGTTTCCATTTTTTGGCTCTTATGAATAATGATGCTATGAATATTAATGTGCAAGTCTTTATTTGAACATATGTTTTCATTGGGTAGGGGACCTAGGAGTGGCATTGCTGGGCTGTATGATAAATTTATATTTAACTTTTTAAGAACCTGCCCAATTGTTTTTCAAAGAGGCTGCATCATTTCATGTCCACTGAATTTATCTTAAAATAAACAAACAACGAAAAACAAACAGAACAACAACAAACTTTAAGGCCTTAATGTGGGGACAAAGAATACCAGAATTTCTCTTAAGACGACATCCATCGTAAAATAGGCTATTGAATAATAAAAGGTTTGTGTAGCAATGGGGTGGTGGGGAGGCAGTGTAGCCAGGGATTGGAGAAACACTATAACAAACATATAAATCAATTTAACGTCGTGGCCCAATTTCGGAAAGTTTGACCTTTGAAAAATTAATATTTCTTAGAATCAAGCATGCATTCTAAGTCTTATCACATCATCTTCAATCTTTCAGTGGCTCTTGCTGCTTGCCTTCCTATGTTGAAAAAGTCTGCATCCCTCCTTTGTGCAGACCCAATGGAAAGAAGTATAATGATTGATTGATGAAGGTTGCCCTGGCTTGGTGGTAGGGGGTGTCACCCCTTGGGCCATTTATTTGCCTTCCCTGTGTTGGGGATTAATGTGTTTCTTCCTCTTAGAAGAAGAGGCATTGAATGAAAACTATTTTTTTCTTTTTTTAAATCCTTTAATAGCTAATGCCTTGTTCCCCAGGAATGAATTGCTAGTGGCCTGATTTTAGGCAGCATCATTATGCTGTTAGGGCAGAGTCAACTTAAAATAAGACTTCACATCAAATCATGTAAAGCAACATTTTTCTAGTTTTAGGTGCTAGTCTGATCAATGTAGTCTGTTATTTGCGATCCGGAAATATGTGATTTTCTGCTTTGCCTTCCACTCGGATCTGCAGGATCTTCCGCCTGCTCTTTTCTGCTTAACCTTTTTATCACAATGTTAACTAAAGTGGGGGTGGGGCCAAGTGTGCATTTTAAATCCTTCTTTGTGGTGGGGAGTCAGCCCAAATCACAGATTTCCAGCCTTACACAACAGGAGATTTGCAATTTCCCCAGCCCTTCCCACCCACTGTGGCGAGTGTTCTCTTTTACAACCATCAGCATTCTCAAGGCAGCTGAATATGAGTCTGTAATTACAATGGCAACAATGGCTGCAGGGCAGGAAACGTGCATGAAATACGATGCAGCTGAGAGCAGCATTGTGCCCAAAGTGCGCTAATGGGCTCAGGACCTCGCCAGGTGGTAAGCCATCTCCCTCGATTTTCATTTCCACCCACCATTTGCCAGGTAACCTTTGCCCAGTCACTTACCTTCCCAGGGTGCTGTTCTCGAAGGGAAGATGCCATTGGTCCTTTGCTAGCCCGGCAGGGGAATCTCCCAGCTGGGTGAGGTCATGTAGACAAAGCTTACAGAAAGTGGTAAGCCTTCATTATTTGGGCAGAAACTGAGCTGGAGTGGGAGAGAGGTCTACTTCAAAGCTGTAAGTATGTGGAAGGAGAGATGGTGATTAGATTTGGTAGGACTTTAAGAGATCTGGAAAAAGCTTCCCTGCCTCTGTATATCATCAGCAACCTGCCTTTTCTCAGTGTCTAAAGCTAATGAGTTAAAAATCACCCGTCTACTAAAAAGCATAAATAATAGATAACATGGGAAAAAACATTTTTTAAACCTCTCAGTATTTCTCAGATTTTAGTGTGGACATGAAACACCTGAACGTCTTGTTAAACTCAGACCCTAGTTCAGTATGTCTGGGGTGGGACTTGAGATTTTGCATTTTTAACAAGCTCCCAGGAGTTGCCAATGCTGCTGTTCTGAGGACCACATTTTGAGTAGCAAGGCCCTGACCTACATCCCCTTCCCCATCTTTTATTTTTTATTTTTTGTGATGGAGAAATGAGGTCCAAAGAGGGGATTTAGTCAAGATCTCACAGAAACCTTAGTGGCAGGACAAAGTCTAGCCCCCGGTCTCCTCAGGTTCTTTCCTTAACCCAAGCTCTCTTTATAGCACTGTTGGGAAGCAGTAGAAGGAACACTAATTGGAAGGTAATATGGGAGGTGAACAGATTATACGTGACCTACCAGAATGCAATTTCAACAAACAGAAAAAAAAAAAAAAAAAAAACGGCTGATTAAGGGATAGATTCAATGTGTTTTTGAACAATCAGCTTGCTGGAGGGTGTTAGAAAGATTGTTATTGTGGGAGTCAGAGGTTGAGTATTCTGCCTCTGCTTTCAATTAGCAGTAGATTTTGACTAAATTTCACTTCTATGCTGCCTTTGGTCTTAGTGATATAGTAGGTCCAGAATGATCTGAACGTTACATCCAGCACTGACATTTTATGATTCTATAATAATGATTTAAATCTGCCAGAATGGGATGATTTGTTATTCAACTTTTTTTCTTTCTTCCTCCATGGGATGTAATATCTGAGAGAGAAGGCAAATGTTTTGGGCAAAGGCAATGGTTTTTAGAAACCTGTGCTACTTGCTCAAGTGTTATTTCTTTCCTACATTTCCAGAAAAATATGGTAGAGGTGCTGGAGTAGATAGGAGTCAATAAACTTGGGTTCGAATTCCCAGTGAGCAGTTTAATAAAGGTTGGGACCATTGTACATGAAGATCAGATTTAGAAGAGAATATCTTTATCTAGTGCCTATTTTTAGTCAGTATCACTATTGAAAATGCATATTATAAAAATGCTAATATCTACTTGCCCTTGTTAAGATAACACCGCCTTCTCGTAGTTACGTTCCTAACGCTAGCTAGGCTACAGTTAATGGAGAAAATCGATTCCACAAGAACATGTAGAGAAGTATATTTCTTGTACTTTATAGAGTATGTTTCCAACGTGCGAGTTATCATTTAGTCAGGCAGTATTTTTTTTTTCTCACTTAAAGAGGAAAGTCACCCAAATGTAATCATATCAACAGTTTCCCATTTCATTTTATTATCATTGTATTTTTAATGCCTGCTTTAGTTAACGAGATTTGAAAATTTTATAATGAGAGCATTTGAAACAAAATTCATTAACGGAGATTTTTTTCTGCCATATTCAGAAAATTACATGCTAATAAAATAGAAATACGATTTGAGAAATTTCTAATACAAATTGATTTTTGCGTTAATGATTTTAGTATCCACCGCTGGGAAAGAGGAAAGATTGATTGGGCATGTGAGTAGGTATGAATGAAGGTAAGTATTTACTGAGCCCCTGATCTGTGCACAGCCCCATACCAGATGCTGTGGGACCACAATAGTGTGAGACATGATTCCTGTCTTTTCAAAATTCACTGCCTAGTCAGCGAGGTGACTGACATACATGAACCAATTAGACAGCAACATGAGACAAAATGGAATTAAATTAGTGCTATATTGTGTTGTTTTAGACTGTCAGTGATAGCTTCATTTGGAGACCTGAGAGAACTTTGGATCAAGGAAAGTTTTCAATAAGCATAGGCTAGTAATGTGAACCACTACTCACACTGACAAGAATGGAAGAGAGTGCTATTTCAATTCAGGATGACCTAATTTTCTCTACTTGTGCATAACCCACTGCTGTTGAGCAGATTTTGACTCATGCCTACTCCATGTGTTGAAGAGTAGAACTGCACCATTTTTTGGCTGTAATCTTTACGGAAGTACATCGAAAGGACTTCTCTGTGCTTCTGGGTGTGTTTGAATCACCAACCATAGTCTACAGCAAACCATTTGCACCACCCAGGTGCCTCTAGTCGCACATAGTTTTGTTTATTTGTCTTCGTTTTGTTTTCCATTTAAAATAGACGATCAATGGCCAGTGTATAGAGAAATACACTAAGAATCAGAACACCTGGATTCAATCCAGGTTTTTGCTATGCAGAAAATTTTCGCTTAGCATACATCTGGGAGAGCAACTATCCCAAAGGAAGTAGGAACGAATAATAGTGAACTCACCTCCATTGAAATAAGCAAACACGTATTTTCTTGGTTGACAAAGAGAAGAGTCATTTCTAAGGAGAGCTCATTATCTGTCATTCAGATAAATTTCACTGTCCAGATCCCATCTGGGTTTATGTCTGAGTACTGTGTTGAATAAGCAGGCTGGAAGTAAAAACTGAAAGCTGTTTCATCTCATAAACTCTGTAAGACATTGGAATATGAGCAGGACTACTTTGGTATCTCGTAAAAGAATGTTCCTGTTGAAACAGGAAACATTCAGCATGTTAATTCCCAATGCTAATTTCTGGATTCAGTGAGGATAGTGGGCTCTGGCAGAAGAAGGTAATTCCTGATGACACAGGGACAGCAGAAGATGTCCAGTTAGAGGCCCCAGCATTTGCTGGAAAACATTGAGGTTCACTGGACCCGACAGAAAGCCAGACAGAAAGAGCAGGAAAGAAATAGTCAATGTCATAAAGAAACCCTGGTGGCATAGTGGTTAAGTGCTATAGCTGTTAACCAATAAGTAGGAAGTTTGAATCCACCAGGAGCTCCTTGGAAACTCTATGGGGCAGTTCTACTTTGTCCTATAGGGTTGCTGTGAGTCGGGATCACTCGATAGCAGTTTGGTGGTTTGGTTATGAGGTAACTGACTGGACATCTTAGTAGACTCTGGTTAGATATAAACACACATGAAATACCCCTGAGGGATTCTAAGACATAATTGTAAGTGGAGGCATTTAGTAATGAGTTCAAGGGGGCAGTGGTGAGGTAGATAAAAAGAAGCATTGAAATCTGACTTATTATTTGAAGCCCAGACCCGTATATGAGGCTTAGAATGACTCTGCATGTTTATGATGTCACATTGATAGTTCTCCATCTTGAAGTTTTCTAAATTTTTTAAATATTAATTCTTTTATCATTTCCTTACCTCTATATGTAATGCTTCTTTCAAATTTGAGTATTTATTTGCTTCCTCTTACCATCATGGGAAGTTGTTGGTACCTTTTGCAACAATTTCAATATTAAAAAGTAAATATTTTTCCCTCTTGTGTCTTAATACAATACCTCTGCCGGTTCAAGTCGAGGAATGGAACCTGACTCTTACTCAGAGGATCTTACGTTTTCTATCAGGTAGTTTCATTTTGGGCACAGATCAACTTTTGGTTTGTTCTTCCCAGAATAATCTCCCCACTATTTTTAAGAAAACTTATTCATGTCCAAAGTTGAGAATATTTTATTCTTGTATAGGTGAATGACTCAAGTCTTTTACAATTCTACTACAGGGTGATTCAAACTGTGACTTGTGAGAAAAACCCATTACCTCTCAAGTCACAAATTTAAAAGCTAAGAATCTACAGCTTTCTATGGCCATTTTGCAGTAACGTAAAGAAAGAAAGCCAAGGAGAAATGAGAAAGAGTAAGAAAAAGAGAGAGAACAAGAGGGTAAACTGGAAGCGTTAAGCTCAAGTTCTCTGTCTTTGTGTCCCCACAACCAAACCAAAACAAAACCCAATGTGGTCAAGTCGATTCCACCTCATAGCGACCATATAGGACACAGTAGAGCAGCCCCACAGAGTTTCCAAGGAGCCCCTGGTGGATTCAAACTGCTGACCAATTGGTTAGCAGCTGTAGCTCTTAACCACTACACCACCAGGGTTTCCTTTGTGTCCCCAGCAACCCTAATTCCTGTTTCTGTCTTTTCTATCAGCTTCTTCTAAAATCATTCAATAAAAAGTCTTTTGTTTAAACTAGTTTGAGCTAAGTTTTTGTCACTTGCTATCGAAGTAATTCTACTAATACATCACTCAACTATGATTGAGATATTTATTACAATTCTGTCATCTTCCTAATGTCAGTCTTTTAACTTTTCCTGGCATGTGATGCTTAGAATGTCACTAATTCAAAATTAATATCTTCTCTATTTTTATAAGTAAAAAATTTCTGAAGCGATGGGTTTTTTTCCTGATATAATGTTGGTCTGCTTCATAGATTTTGGTCCTCATTTTCATTATTCTCTACCTAAAAGTTTGTGATTACTCTTATTTTCATTAAATACTAGTTTTGAAGTTTCATTGCAACTTAGAGAATGTGACTTCTAGAATTTTTTAATGCTGATGATACTGCCCATGGATAGTTTTTAAAAGGTATTCTCTCTAGTGAAGGGTGATGATTTTATCATACATTCTTTAGATGTTAATTTGCTATTCCTCTCACCCCCTTGGGATAGGGACAATTTTTGAGAAATTTTGAAGGAATAAAATGTTGATTAAGTGCTTGCCATCACCCTTTTTAGATCATTTTTTCTTTTATGTTATTAATAATTATACTGTTTAGTTGTTCGGACTATAAAAATTTATTTTCTTTTCAAATTTCTATGATGAACATGCTTTACATTTCTAATCAGAAAATAAAATATCATTACAAAGAAAAAAATCTTCCTTTGTTCTTTCTATAAGCTATCCATATAAATAGTCTTAATAACATTTTACTCTTTTTGTCTTGTGATCTGCTGTGTCTGCCTGACATTTATTAGCTGTGTGGGTACAAGTCACTTAACCTCTTTGTATCTCAATTTCCTCATCTGTGAAGTATGAATATTAATATGAACTTCATATGAGCTGTTTAGGAGTATGAAATGAGAATGTTTCAGTCTGAATATAAGGTCAATACAAGGTATGGGAAAGTTTTAAATCCAGAAGAACATTTAATTTTCTCTCATTTTTATATAATCCCTCCAAATGCAAAAAAGAAAATCCTCTCTCAACCACAGAACACCCAAACACCAGGAAGAGCAGAGATTATTTTTCCAGAATCAGCAGAACAGGAAGTGTATCTAAACTTCAAGCCTACAACATTTGTATCCCCTCAAGCCTTCTATTTTCTAAAATTTGTTCCTCTCAACATCCTTACTTATTCGATGGGTTTAATAGCTGTCTTGGCATATGTTGCTAAGGAGTAGAGAAGCTGCATGTAAAATATTTAGTCTTTGACACAAAGTGGGTGCTCGGTGGATGGTGGAGGTTGCAGTGGAGTCCTTTCCAACTCATGGCAACCCCATATGAGTCAGAATAGAACCGTGTGCCACAGGCTTTCCAATGGCTAATTTTTTAAAAGTAGATTACCAGGCCTTTCTTCCAAGGCACTTCTGGATGGATTCAAATCTCCAACCTTTTAGCAACTGAACACATTAACCATTTGCATCTCTTGTTGTTGTTGTTAGATGCCATCAGGTTGATTCCGAATCATAGCCACCCTGTGTACGACAGAACAAAACACTGCCTGGTCCTGCACCATCCTCAAAATTGTTGTTATGTTTCAGTCCACTGTTGCAGCCACTATGTCAATCCATCTTGCTGAGGGTCTTCCTCTTTTACGCTGACTCTCTATCTTACCAAACATGATGTCCTTCTCTAGGGACTGGTCCCCCCTGATAATGTGTCCAGAATATATAAGTTGAAGTCTGTCCACCCTTGCTTCCAAGGAGCATTTTGGTTGTACTTCTTCCAAGACAGATTTGTTCGTTCTTTTGGCAATCCATGATATATTGATTATTCTTCGCCAACACCATAATTCAATTCTTCTTCGGTCTTCCTTATTCATTGCTCAGCTTTCACTTGCATATGAGGTAATTGAAAACACCATGGCTTGGGTCAGGCTCACCTTAGTCTTCAAGGTGACATCTTTGCTTTTCAACACTTTAAAGAGGTCTTTTGTAACAGATTTGCCCAATGCAATATGTGTTTTGATTTCTTGACTGTTGTTGTCATGGGCATTAATTGTGGGTCCAAGTAAAATGAAATCCTTGACAACTTCAGTCTTTTCTCCATTTATCATGATGTTGCTTATTGGTCCAGGTGTGAGGATTTTTGTTTTCTGTATGTTGAGGTGTAATACATACTGAAGGCTGTGGTCTTTGGTCTTCATTAGTAAGTGCTTCAAGTCCTCTTCACTTTCAGAAAGCAAGGTTGTGTCATCTGCATAATGCAGGTCGTTAATGAGTCTTCCTCTAATCCTGATGCCATGTTCTTCTTCATATAGTCCAGCACCTCTGATTATTTGCTCAGCATACAGATTGAATAAGTATCGTGAAAGGATACAACCCCGATGCACACCTTTCCTCAATAAAACACAGGTAAACATCTTTCTGGTATTCTCTGCTAGGAACCCCAAATCTTTGCCTGACCATACTAGCTTATCCACAGTTCCCCAGTCACTATGCTATCTCTTATCTTGGGTTTTTTTTTTGCATAATGGGGTATCCTCTGCAGTGAATAATCCCCCCTGCTGCTTCCTCCCCAATCCCTTTGTTTGGCTTACTCTTTTTAGAAACAGAAGGCTCCACCCTTATGCTGCCTGGTGCAGAAAAACATCATTAATTCTCCAAGAATGGACAGACACCATGTTATTATTCCCGTTTACTTCGTTTATCAAATGGCCCTGCCTTTGTTTATCTCTGTATTTATCTATATCCCTCACAAGTATGTATTGTTTTCAGAGTCTCTCCCAGTACATATTGCATGAGCTTAAGAGCTATTTGTTGAATGGATAAATTACTGAAGGACATATATACCTAAATCATTATCATTACAGTGTACCTGTCCAGTTGTGAGAAGGCGAACGGGTAGGTGCCATTCCCTCTAAGTATGTAAAACTTTGGGGAAGAGAAGGAAAATGCAATGATATGTATTTTTTAAAAGAATTTTAAAAAAGGTTTAATTACTAAATGAATATCATCAGGTAAAAGAGCAAGAAGACGTTATTATTCTATCTATGTAATAAGAATTAAGTTTTGAGTAGCAGTCTTTCAAAGGAACTCTTTATATTCAAAGGTGTGTCTGTGCTGAGGGTGAAAGTCAAAGACGCCTTGCTCCTCTCTGTGCTGACGATTGCGGAGTCTAGGGAAACATTTCCATCTTTCTTTTGACGTTACTGCCACCTGTTGTCCAAAGGAGTAATCGCATTTTTATTGTTTCTCAAAGTCTGACCCTGGATCATCTGCTTCAGAGTTACCTATAGTCCCCCGTGCCGTCCAAAAGTACTGCTTCCCAGTCCCCACCCCAGGAATCTACCAAATGGATCAGTGTGGGACCTGTGGATGTGCGTTTTCCACAAGCTGTTAAGGGGAGAGGGAAATGGTTGATGTACTCAAGGCTCTATGTGAAGTAGGGGCTATTAAAGCCTTCTGCTTTTTCCAAGGCAGTACTGAATGGAATCATTCTTGACTCAGCAGTGTAGGCGGTTATTTTCCCTTGAGCCTTTTATCACCGCCACTAGACCATCTTCACTTCCAAACCCTACCTTGGGTGTAAAGAACAAATTTAAAAAATTATGCTGTTTTTTGTTACATTTTGTTTTGTTTTGCTAGGTTCATTTAATGATTTACCCATCTAATAAGTATACTAATTATGGTTTTATTGATCCAAATGTATGTAAACAAAATTAAGAGGAAGTTTATGTTGGGTTTTCCAGCTCCCATTGAAGTTAACTAGATACTTCTTTCACTGTTTCTAAAATTTCTTCCCCATTAAAGACCCATCCAAGAAAATACCTGTAGGACATATACCGTATTTAATAGTGATAAGTCATTAATGCTTACCATAAGCAATTTCTAAATGAAATTTTTTTATATATATATTTTTAGAAGAATTATTAGGGCCCTGAGATCATGGAGGAAAACCCTGGTGGTGTTGTGGTTAAGACCTACGGCTGCTAACCTAAAGGTCAGCAGTTCAAATCCACCAGGCTCTCCTTGGAAACTCTATGGGACAGTTCTACTCTGACCTGTAGGGTCACCAGGAGTCGGAATTGACTTGACGGCAACCGGTGTGGTTTGCTTTTTTTTTTCCGAGATCATGGAATTATAAAAAATAGGGTTGGTATATTTGTGTTTGTTAGGAAGGAGTGGGCAAAGAGTTATGGAACAGAGCTCAAGAAGGGCAATATTTCATGGATCTTTTCTGTGTGTAAGAGAGTGACTGTCATATCTGTGGAGCAGTGTCAGACCACCAACGAGGGAGCTAAGTAGAATTTAGTAGGGGTTAGAAAACAGCCATAAACTAACATTTATCATTCGTAATCATCTCCAAATCAGACTTTGAGTATCACAGGAACATATTGTATTCTATGCTTTCTTCTAAAAAAAAAAAAAAAATTTTTTTTTTTTTTTTCTTCTAAGGATGTTACAAATTCTAATACCTGCTCATCGTAATGCTGGTGTTCTCATTATACCCAAAACACTCATGCATATTTTCTCTCTGCTACAAACCTTAAATAAATAGTAGTAATAGTTTATATCTTAGTAGATTTATAGTATCATTTACTAGTCAGTTATTGCTGGTATATAGGAAAGTAGAGATTTTTGTATATGATAGAATTTCTCCATCCAAGTTGACTTCAACTTTTAGTTATAATATCTTATCAGGTTATTCTCATTGAATGGGCATTCTTGTTCCTTGCTTCAAGAAAACTTTCAATACTTTACCACTATTTATTATGTTGGTATTCTTTAGGTTTTATGGTAGGCACGTTTTATCAACCAAAGAGTATTATGTAGGATGGTTATTGAACTTTAACAAATGAGCTTTCAACATGTACTGAGAGTGTCACATTTATTTTTCTTTAAAATAAGTGAATAGGATAAATTACATTAAAATGTTTTGCAATACAAAGCAGTCTTTGAAAATCTAGAATAATATTAAGTTGTTTATGGTATGTTGTTCTTTTATTATCCTACTTGAATAGATTTACAATATTTGAGGTTTGTGTTAGTTTATAGGTGAAATTGGACTAAATTTTTTCTGTGTATATATTTGCATGTGTAAGCATGTGTGATTGTGTGTATAGAAATGCTTATGCATTTATTATCTCATTCTGTTTTAATATCCAGGCTATTATAAACTTACAGAATGAGTTGCAAAACTTCCCGTTTCACTATGATTTGGACTACTTTAACACAGACATTACCTGTTCCTTAAATAATTGTTTTAATTCTTTTCCTGGAAACCCTGGTGGTGTAGTGGTTAAGTGCTACGGCTGCTAAACAAGAGGTCAGTAGTTCGAATCCATCAGGCACTCCTTGGAAACTCTACGGAGCAGGTCTACTCTGTCCTATATGGTTGCTATGAGTCGGAATCGACCCGACGGCAGTGGGTTAGTGGGTTAATTCTTTTCCATCATATTCTCGGAGACTGGTGTCTTTCCTAGATTAGATCTTTGATTGTATTTTCAATTTCTTCCATAATGATTGTACTGTTCAAATTTTCTAATTTTTCTTGAATTAGTATGATATATTTTCCAAAAAAAATCTGTCTAGATTTTCATTTGTATACAAGTGTGAATAATAAATATAATTTCACATTTTAACTCTTATATTAATTACAGTGGGAAGTCACTGTAGTATTTTAAACAGGGGCACTGAATTTGATTTTTATTTTTAGTGCAAATTTTGTGGAAGTACTACATACATGTAGAAAAGAGCGCACATCACAAGTATACAGTTTGACAGATATTCACAAAGTAAGCACACCCATGTAATGAGCATCCTGACTGAGCAACTTGTTAGCAAGCATCATAACATCACCAGAACCTTTTGTACCCCTTTCCAGTCATTATCCACTGACTGCCAAGAGTAACTACTATCCTGACTTCTAACACCATAGATTAGTTTTGCCTACTTTAGAACTTTATATTACTGGACTTGTATAGGACATACTCTTTTCTAATTTGTTTATTTTGCTTACGTTATGTGTATGAGAATCATCAATGTCATTGAATGTTGTTGTAGATAGTTCATTTTCATTGGTGAATTATATTACATAGTATGAGTAGACCGCAGTATATTTATTCTACTGTGGATCCATGCACAATGTTTACCCATTTTACTGGTTGTTTTCAGTTTGGGGCTCTTTGAGTGATTTTTGTCACCATTTTTGTCCATAACTTTCAGTAAATAAAAAAAAAAAAATTTTTTTAAGTAAATACATGTACATAATTCTGTTAAGTATATACTTCAGAGTCAAATCGTTGGGTCCAAGTCTATGTATATGCTCAAACTTTATTAAATACTGTCGAAAAGTTTTCCAAAGTGGTTGTACCAGCATTGTTTGAAAGTTTCTGTGGCTATACATCGTCACTGACGTTCTTGTTGTCGTTATCTTTTTAATGTTTACCATTCTATTGTTTGCATGGTGGCACTTCCTTGATAATAAATTAAGTTGAGAACCTTTCATTGTTTATTGGCTGAATACATATATTCTTTTGTAAAGTGCTTAAGTCTTTCCTATATTTGTATTAAATTATCTATCTCCTTATCGATTTGTAGGTGTTCTCTACCTATTTTATGCATAGGTCTTTGACCAGATATATGAACTTCAAATATTTTCTCACATTCTGTGGTTTGCATTTTTATACTATTAACAGTATCTTTAGATTAAGAGCCATTCTTCATTTTAGTGTCATCTAATTTATCATTTTTCCCTTCTCATGGCACTTTGATCAATCTTCATTTACTAGACAGTTTTGTTTTCTCCTTTGAGTCTCTTTTAAAATTTTTATTGTTTAACTTTTCTTATGTAGATCTGTATCTGGAATGTGTTTTTGATTATGGCGGGAGGTGATAGTGGTCACAACTCATTTCTTTTTCCATGTGGAAATACCAAGTGGAAATCATACCAGGTATGAAGGGATGGTTAAACATCAGAAAAACCATCAATGCAATCCATGATATAAGCAAAACAAAATGCCCTAATAAATGGCATAAAAGGAATACAAAAAACATAACTAACAAAGCATAAAAACCAGAAGGGAAACTAGATAACTGGGAGCTCCTAAAAACCAAACACTTATGCTCATCCAAAGACTTCACCAAAAGAGTAAAAAGATTACCTACAGACTGGTAAAAAGTTTTTGGCTACAACAATTCTGATCAGCATCTGATCTCTAAAATCTACATGATACTGCAAAAACTCAACAGTAAAAAGGCAAATACCCCAATTAAAAAATAGACAAGGGATATGAACAGGCACTTCACCAAAGACATTCAGGCGGCTAACAGATAAATGAGGAAATGCTCACGATCATTAGCCATTACAGAAATGCAAATCAAAACTACAATGAGATACCATCTCACTCCATCAAGACTGGCATTAATCCAAAAAACACAAAATAATAAATGTTGGAGAGGTTGTGGAGAAATTGGAACACTTATACACTGCTAGTGGGAATGTGAAATGGTACAACCACTTTGGAAATCGATTTGGCACTTCCTTAAAAAGCTAGAAATAGAACTACCATAGCATCCAGCAATCCCACTTTTTGGAATATATCCTAGAGAGATAAGTGCCTTCCAACAAACAGATATATGTGCACCCATGTTCATTGCAGCATGTTTACAATAGCAAAAAGATGAAAGCAACCAAGGTGCCCATCAACGGATGAGTGGATAAATAAATTATGGTATATTCATACAGTGGAATACTACACAACGATAAAGAACAACAATGAATCTGTGAAACATCTCATAACATGGAGGAATCTGGAAGGCATTATGCTGAGTGAAATTATTCAGTTGCAAAACGACAAATATTGTATGAGACCACTATTATAAGAACTCGAGAAAAAGTTTAAATATAGAAAAAGCATTCTTTGATGGTTACTAGGGTGGGGAGGAAAGGACAGGGAGGGGTATCCACTAATTAGATAGTAAACAAGAACCATTTTAGGTGAAGGGAAAGACAACACACAGTACAGGAGAGGTTAGCACAACTGGACGAAACCAAAACCAAAGAAATTTCCTAAGAACAACTGAATGCTTTGAAGGCCGGAGTAGCAGGGACTGGGGTCTGGGACCATGGTTTCAGGGGACATCTGGGTCAACTGGCATAACAAAGTGTAGTAAGAAAACATTCTGCATCCCACTTTGGTAAGTGGCTTCTGGGGTCTTAAACAGCTAGCAAGCGCCATCTACAATGCATCAACTGGTCTCAAACCACCTGGAGCAAAGGAGAATGAAGAACACCAAAGACACAAGGTAAATATGAGCCCAAGAGAAAGAAAGGGCCGCATAAACCAGAGACTACGTCAGCCTGAGACCAGAAGAAATAAATGGTCCCGGCTACACCTCATGACTGCCCTGACAGGAAACACAACAGAGAATTCCTGATGGAGCAGGAGAACTGTGGGATGAAGATCTCAAATTCTCGTAAAAAGACCAGACTTAATGGTCTGACTGAGACTAGAGGGACCCTGGAGGTCATGGTCCCCGGTCCCTCTGTTAGCCCAAAACTGGAACTGTTCCTGAAGACAACTCTTCAGACAGGGATCGGACTGGACTATTAAGACAAAAAATGATACTGGTGAGGTGTGAACTTCTTGGCTCAAGTAGACACACAAGACTATATGGGCAACTCCCAACTGGAGATGAGATGAGAAGGCAGAGGGAGATGGGAGCTGGTTGAATGGACACAGGGAATACAGGGTGGAGAGAAGGAGTGTGCTGTCTCATTTGGAGGAGAGCAGCTAGGAGTACATAGCAAAGGGTGTATAAGTTTTTGTATGAGAGACTGACTTGATTTTTAAACTTTCACTTAAAACACAATAAATTAAAAAGTTAAAAAAAAAATTGCCCAGTGAAAACCTTATGAATCGCAGCAGAACATTGACTGATATAGTGCCGGAAGATGGCCCCAAAGGTTGGAAGGCATTCAAAATACGACTGAGGAACAGCTACCTCTTCAAAATATAGTTGACCTTAATTTTGTGGTTGGGGTCAAGCTTTTGGACTTTCATTTGCTGATGTGGCATGACTCAAGATGCGAAGAAACAGCTGTAAACATTTGTTAATCAGAACATGGAATGTACTATGTATGAATCTAGGAAAATTGGACGTCATCAAAAATGAAATGTGTTGCATAAAGGTCAATACCCTAGGTATTAGTGAGCTGAAATGGACTGGTATTTGCCATTTTGAATAAGGCAATCATATGGTCTACTATGTCAGTAATGACAAACAGGAATGTCATCACATTCATAATCAAAAAGATTTCAAGAACTATCCTGAAGTACAATGCTGTCGGTGATAGGATATTATCTATACGGCTACAAGGAAGACCAGTTAATACGAGTGTTATTCAAATTTATGCACCAACCACTAATGCCAAAGATGAGAAAATTGAAGATTTTTACCGATTATTGCAGTCTGAAATTGATCAAACATGCAGTCAAGATAGATTGATAATTACTAGTGATCGTAATGCAAAAGTTGGAAATGAAGACAGATTGGTAGTTGGAAATGTGGCCTCGGTGATAGGAACAATGCCAGAGATTCTCAAGATAGAATTTTGCAAGATCAACAACTTTTTCTTTGCAAATACCCTTTTTCAACTGCATAAACAGCAACTATACACATGAGCCTTTCCAGATGGAATACACAGGAATCAAACTACATCTGTGTAAAAGCCAATGAAGGAGCTCAATATCATCAGTCAGAACAAAGCTAGAGGCCCACTATGGACGCGACCATCAATTGCTCATATACAAATTAAAGTTGAAGCTGAAGAAAATTAAAACAAGCCCGCAAGACCCAAAATACCACCTTGACTATATCCCTCCTGAATCTGGAGACCACCTCAAGACTGGATTTGATGCATTAAGCACTAATGATCAAAGACCAGGTAAGTTGTGGGAATACATCAAGGGCATTACATATGAAGAAAACAAAAGATCATTAAAAAGACAGACAGAAAGAAAAGAATAAAATGGATGTCAGAAGAGACCCTGAAACTTGATCTTGAGAATACAGTAGCTAAAGTGAATGGAAGAAATGATAAAGTAAAAGGGCTGAACAGAAGATTTCAAAGATCAGCACAAAAGTCAAAATAAAATATTATAATGATATGTGCAAATACATGGAATCAGAAAGCCAAAAGGGAAGAACATGCTCAACATTTCTCAAGCTGAAAGAACTGAAGAGAAAAATTCAAGCCTTGAGTTGCAACTCTGAAGGATTCTATGGGCAACATATTGAATGACATATAGTTGTTGTTGTTAGGTGCCCTTGAGTCGGTTCCGACTCATAGCGACCCTATGCACAACAGAACGAAACACTGCCTGGTCCTGCGCCATCTTTATAACTGTTGCTATGCTTGAGCTCATTGTTGCAGCCACTGTGTCAATCCACCTCGTTGAGGGTCTTTCTCTTTTCTGCTGACCCTGTACTCTGCCAAGCATGATGTCCTTTTCCAGGGACTGATCCCTCCTGACAACATGTCCAAAGTATGTAAGACGCAGTCTCGCCATCCTGGCCTCTAAGGAGCATTCTGGCTGCACTTCTTGCAAGACAGATTTGTTGGTTCTTTTGGCAGTCCATGGTATATTCAATATCCTTTACCAACACCACAATTCAAAGCCATCAACTCTTCTTCGGTCTTCCTTATTCATTGTCCAGCTTTCACATGCACACGATGTGATTGAAAATACCATGGCTTGCGTTAGGCTCACCTTAGTCTTCAGGGTGACAGCTTTGCTCTTCAACACTTTGGAGAGGTCCTTTGCAGCATATTTTCCCAATGCAATGTGTCTTTTGATTTCTTGACTGCTGCTTCCATGGCTGTTGATTGTGGATCCAAGTAAAATGAAATCCTTGACAACTTCAATCTTTTCTCCATTTATCATGATGTTGCTCATTGGTCCAGTTGTGAGGATTTTTGTTTTCTTTATGTTGCAGTGTAATCCAGACTGAAGGCTGTGGTCTTTGATCTTCATTAGTAAGTGCTTCAAGTCCTCTTCATTTTCAGCAAGCAAGGTTGTGTCATCTGCATAATGCAGGTTGTTAATGAGTCTTCCTCCAATCCTGATGCCCCGTTCTTCTTCATATAGTCCAGCTTCTCAGATTATTTGTTCAGCATACAGATTAAATAGGTATAGTGAAAGAATACAACACTGACGTACACCTTTCCTGACTAAAACCAATCAGTATCCCCTTGTTCTGTCCTAACAACTGCCTCTTTTTTTTTTTTTTTTAATTTTTATTAAGCTTCAAGTGAACATTTACCATTCCAATCAGTCTGTCACATGTAGGTTTACATACATCTTACTCCCTTCTCCCACTTGCTCTCCCCCTATTGAGTCAGCCCTTACAGTCTCTCGTTTCGTACCAATTTTACCATCTTCCCTCTCTATTTTCCCATCCCCCCTCCAGTCAAGAGTTGCCAACACACTCTCCCGTGTCCACCTGATTTAATTAGCTCACTCTTCATCTGTATCTCTCTCCCCTCCACTGACCAGTCCTTTTCATGCCTGACGATTTGTCTTCGGGGATGGTTCCTGTCCTGTGCCATCAGAAGTTCTGGGGAGCATTGTCCCTGGGATTCCTCTAGTCGCAATCATACCATTAGGTGTGGTCTTTTAATGAGAATTTGGGGTCTGTATCCCATTGGTCTCCTGCTCCCTCAGGAGTTGTCTGTTGTGTTCCCTGACAGGGCAGACATCGATTGTGGCCGGGCACCAACTAGTTCTTCTGGTCTCAGGATAATGTAGGTCTCTGGTTCAAGTGGCCCTTTCTGTCTCTTGGGTTCTTAGTTGTCGTGTGACCTTGGTATTCTTACAACTGCCTCTTGATCTATGTAAAGATTCCTCATGAGCACAATTAAGTGTTCTGGAATTCCCATTCTTCACAGTGTTATCCATAGTTTGTTATGAGCCACACAGTCAAATGCCTTTGCATAGTCAATAAAACACAGGTAAACATCCTTCTGGTATTCTCTGCTTTTAGCTAGGATCCATCTGACATCAGCAATGATATCCCTGGTTCCACGTCCTCTTCTGAAACCGACCTGAATTTCTGACAGTTCCCTGCCAATATACTGTTGCAGCCATTTTTGAATGATCTTCAGCAAAATTTTGCTTTGTGTGATATTAATGATATTGTTCTATAATTTCCACATTTGGTTGGATCACCTTTCTTGGGAATAGGTATAAATATGGATCTCTTGCAGTCAGTTGGCCAGGAAGCTGTCTTCCATATTTCTTGGCATAGACGAATGAGCACCTCCAGTGCTGCATCTGTTTGTTGAAACATCTCAGTTGATATTCCATCAATTCCTGGAGCCTTGTTTTTCGCCAATGCCTTCAGAGCAGCTTGGGCTTCTTCCTTCAGTACCATCGGTTCCTGATCATATGCCACCTCTTGAAATGGTTGAATATCGACTAATTCTTTTTGGTATAATGACTGTGTGTACTCCTTCCATCTTCTTTTGATGCTTCCTGCATCATTTAATATTTTCCCTGTAGAATCCTTCACTATCGCAACTCGAGGCTAGAATTTTTTCTTCAGTTCTTTCAGCTCGAGAAACACCAAGCATGTTCTTCTCTTTTGGTTTTCCATCTCCAACTCTTTGCACATGTCATTATAATACTTTACTTTGTCTTCTCGAGAGGCCCTTTGAAATCTCTGTTCAGTTCTTTTACTTCATCAATTTTTCCTTTTGCTTTAGCTGCTCAACCCTCAAGAGCAAGTTTCAGAGTCTCCCCTGACATCCAACTTGGTCTTTTCTTTCTTTCCTGCCTTTTCAGTGACCTCTTGCCTTCTTCATGGATGATGTCCTTGATGTCATTCCACAACTCCTCTGGTCTTCAGTCACTAGTGTTCAATGCGTCAAATCTATTCTTCAAATGGTTTCTAAATTCAGGTGGGATATACTCAAGGTCATATTTTGGCTCTCGTGGACTTGCTCTGATTTTCTTCAGTTTCAGCTTGAACTTGCATATGAGCAATTGATGGTCTGTTCCACGGTTGGCCCCTGGCCTTGTTCTGACTGATGATATTGAGCTTTTCCATCGTCTCTTTTCACAAATGTAGTCAATTTGATTTCCGTGTGTTCCATCTGGCAAGGTCCATATGTATAGTCGCCGTTTATGTTGGTGGAAGAAAGTATTTGCAATGAAGAAGTCGTTTGTCTTGCAAAATTCTATCATTTGATCTCTGGCTTTGTTTCTATCACCAAGGCCATATTTTCCAACTACTGATCCTTCTTTTTTGTTTCCAACTTTCACATTCCAATCACCAGTAATTATCAATGCATCTTGATTACATGTTGGATCAATTTCAGACTGCAGTGGTTGATAAAAATCTTCTATTTCTTCATCTTTGGCCCTAGTGGTTGGTGCATAAATTTGGATAATAGTCGTATTAACTGGTCTTCCTTGTAGGTGTATGGATATTATCCTATCACTGACAGTATTGTACTTCAGGATAAATCTTGAAATGTTCTTTTTGATGATGAATGCATCACTATTCCTCTTCGAGTTGTCATTCCCAGCATAGTAGACTATATGATTATCTGATTCAAAATGGCCAATACTAGTCCATTTCAGCTCACTAATGTCTAGGATTTTGATGTTTATGTGTTCCATTTCATTTTTGATGATTTCCAATTTTCCTAGATTCATACTTCATACACTCCAGGTTCTGATTATTAATGGATGTTTGCAGCTGTTTCTTCTCATTTTGAGTCGTGCCACATCAGCAAATGAAGGTCCCGAAAGCTTTACTCTATCCACATTATTAAGGTTGACTCTACTTTGAGGAGGCAGCTCTTCCCCAGTCATCTTTTGAATGCCTTCCAACCTGGGGGGCTCATCTTCCAGCACTATATCAGACAGTGTTCCGCTGCTATTCCTAAGGTTTTCACTGGCTAATGCTTTTCAGAAGTAGACTGCCGGGTCCTTCTTCCTAGTCTGTCTTAGCCTGGAAGCTCAGCTGAAACCTGTCCTCCATGGGTGACCCTGTTGGTATTTGAATACCGGTGGCATAGCTTCCAGCATCACAGCCACACATGCCCCCACAGTACGACAAACTGACAGTTATGTGGGGACTGAATGACATAGGAAGCATCAAAAGAAGATGGAAGGAATACATACAGTCAGTATACCAAAAAGAATTTGTTGACGTTCAACCATTTCAAAAAGTGAAGTAGCACATGATCAAGAACTGATGGTACTGAAGGAAGAACTCCATGCTTCACTGAAAGCATTGGTGAAAAACAAGTCTCCAGGAATTAACAGAATACTACTTGAGATGTTTCAAGAAATGCATGTAGCACTGGAAGCACTCACTTGTCTATGCCAAGAAATCTGGAAAACAGCTACCTGGCCAACGTACTGGAAGAGATCCATATATGTGCCCATTCCAGAAAGATGATACAACGGGATACAGAAATTATCAAACAGTATTATTAATATCACATGTAAGTAAAATTTTGGTCAAGATAATTAAAAAATGGTTGCAGCAATACACAGATAAGGAACTGCCAGAAATTCAGAAGAGGACATGGAACAAGGGATTTCATTCCTGCTGTTAGATGGATCTTTGCTGAAAGCAGAAAATACCAGAAAGATGTTTACCTGTGTTTTATGAACTATGCAAAGGCATTCAACTGCAAGGATCATAAATTATGGATAACATTGTGAATGGGAATTCCAGAATATTTAATTGTGCTCATGTGGAAACTGCATATAGACCAAGAGGTAGTTGTTCGAACAGAACAAGGTATAGTGCATGGCTCCGAATCAAGAAAGCTGTGCATCAGGGTTGCATCCTTTCACCTTACTTATTCAATCTGTATGCTGAGCAAATAATCCAAAAAACTGGACTATACGAAGAAGAGCATGTCATCAGGATAGGAGGAATACTCATTAACAACTGACAATATGCAGATGACACAACCCTGCTTGCTGACAGGGAAGAGAATTAGAAGCACTTACTAATGAAGATCAAAGACTACAGCCTTCAGTATGGACTACACCTCAACATTAAGAAAACAAAAATCTTCACAACTGAACCAATGAACAACATCATGGTAAATGGCAATAAGATTGAAGTTGTTGAGAATTTCATTTTACTTGGATTCACAATCAACGCCTGTGAAAGTAAAAAGAAAGTAGCAGTCAGGAAATCAAACGACATATTGCAGAGCTGAAAGACATCATGCTTGGTAAAATAGAGGTTCAGCAAAAAAGATGAAGACCCTAAAGGAGACGAGCTGACACAGTGGCTGCAACAATGGGTTCAAATATAACGATTGTGAGGATGGTGCAGGACAGGACAGTTTTTCCTTCTATTGTACGTAGGGTCGCTATGAGTCAAAATCGACTCCATGACACCTAGCAACAACAACAACTGCAGCGCAATCTTTGTGATAAATTAGGTAACCATACATGTGTGAGTCTCCTTCAGGAGTCACCATAATTAATTTTATATATTGACTTGCTTTGTAACAATTTTATGAGATGTACTTTTAATTCTGATATTTTTAAATGTGTTATTTTAACATTTTCTTTATATGAAGTTATATACCTACTGTTGACTTAGCAACTCTCTTGTTATCTGACATTTCACATTATGATAATACTAAAAAATCTATACTACTATTTTGCATATTATCAATGTATATTTGGCAGTAATGAATGCTGAGGTGTGAGGTGAGAGTAATGCTGGCTGTGATGGTTAAGGTTATGTGTCAGTTTGAGTGGGCCAAGATTCTCAGTGGTTCAGCAGTTATGATGTAATTTGACCGTTATGTAAAGATGTAGTCATCCTCCCTTTTGAGATCAGAAGTGTTCATTCTCCATTTTTTGCATAATACTGATTTTCATATAATAACCTGGTCTTTGGAACCTAACAACCTTGACAGGTGAGGAGTGGGTGTACTATCTATACACAGGAACACTTCTATTTCTTCAATCCTTATATTTTTTCTGGACCTGGAATTTTCCTTGAGAAAATGTTTTAACCCAAGATTTATTTTTAGTGGTATAGGGCTATCCTAGTTTTCTATTTCATCTTGTTCAATACTGCACATTTTTATTTGCTTAGATGTTTTTCCTTTTTATTAAAATTTTCAAATTTATTAGCATACAATTTTCATAAAATCCTCTGATGGTGATTTAAATGTCTGTGAGACCTGTAATGATGTACCCTATTCTAATTTTAAAATTGGTAATTTATGCCTCCTCTTTTTTTTTTTTTTTCAAATCGCTACAGCAGTTTATTCATTTATAGATCATATTTTTAAAATCCAGTATTTGGCTTTGTTGATTTTTCTCTGTAAATATTCATTTTCAATTTCCTTCATTTCTGCTCTTACCTTTATTTCCTTTTTTATATTTTCCTGGTGTTAGTCTTTTTTGTTTTCTAACTTCGTGTGTTAGATGCTTAGATTATTAACTTTCAGCCTTTATTCTCTTTTAACACGTGAATTTAAGGTTAAAAACCCACTTCTACATGTCTTTTTGTATCCCACAAGCATTGATATTTCATATTATGTTATGTTAAAAAATATTTTGTAATGCCCACTTTATTTCTTTTTAGATATTGTATTTATGTATTGCTAGATAATTAATTTGTTGTCTATTGGTAGATAACAAATTAATCCTTAAAACAACAAGCATTGTTGAGGACATGCTGTCCATTCAGATTGACTTTATCATGCTATGTGGTCAATCTTACCTTCTGACACTATTTTCCACTTATATTTTGCAAAGCACGAGGTCACTTTCTAGTTATCGCCCATCACACATTCATTCTCATCTTATTGTCAGTCAAACCAGCCTGTACAGACCAAGAAAAGAGAGATGCTAACAATTGTTGAACAGCTTCCACATCCTGAATACTATGCCTGTTACTTTGTCTCTATTATTTCATAAAATTCTTCATAAGAATCCTATAAGATGGGTATTTATTCAATTTTAAGGTGAGAAAATTGAGGATCAGAGAAACAAATAACTTTCTAAGATAATACAGCTAGTAAATGATTTTTTCTGATTCCAAAGCCTTTTTTTTCCCTCTCTAGAAAAAAAAAAAAAAAAAAACTTTTTCTTTTTTAGTAGCTTCTAGGAACTTGTAACAAATAGTATTGCTATTCTATGACATAAAGGGGCTAGAATTCCTTTAACCAGAGAATTCTGGAATCCTGGGGTATTGAAAGCGGGGGGTAGCTGGTATTTGTGTGAATCCTTTCTCATACCATCCATGACAATCTATTTTTCTCCTTGTTTGTCTGACACTAGTGACTAAGGTTTTTACAATAAGTATTCTAAACACAATTTGAGAAGACTGGTGTATCTCCAGTTGCCATCGAGTTGACTCAGACTCACAGTGACCTCATGTGTGTCAGGGTAGAATTGCACTCCAAGGGTTTTTAATGACTGATTTTTTCAGGAGTAGATTGCCAGGCTTTTCTTCCAAGATGCCTCTGGGTGGACTTGAACTTTCAACCTTTTGGTCAACAGCCAGGAACATTACAGTTTCCACCACTCAAGAATTCCATAGTGGTATAATACCCAGTAACAGTGGGTGGAGGAAAAATATTGCTCATGAATGGGTATGAGATCTGCAGCCTGAAATCCAAAGCCCTTTAGAAGTTAGCTCCTATCACCTTTGACAGATTTATCTCCCACAATTGCCCTTCATAAGCTCTCCTTTCTAAGCATAATGTTTCAGTGATCAATTTTTAGTACATCTTGTTGTTTGCCACTTTTTGCTATTAATCTTGCAGCTCCTACTACCTTCAAAGCCCACAGTTTTTTGACATTTTTAGCTTTCAGAATGCTTCAATTTTAGACTTCACCTCTTGCTTTCTTCATGTGTGATGTCCTTTATGTCATTCCACAACTCGTCTCGTCTTTGGACATTAGTGTTCAACACATTAAAAGTGTATCAATAAAAGGCAAAAAAAAAAAAAAAAAAAGAAACCTATTCTTGAGATGGTCTCTAAATTTAGGTGGGATATACTCAGTGTCATACTTTGGCTCTCATGGACTTGTTCTAATTTTCTTCAGCTTCAACTTGAACTTGCATATGAGCAATTGATTGTTCTGCAGTCAACCCCTGGCCTTGTTCTGACTGATTGTATTGAGCTTTTCCATTGTCTCTTTCCACAGTTGTAGTTGATTTGATTCCTATGTATTCCATCTGGTGAGGTCCATGTGTACAGTTTCTGTTTATGTTGTTCAAAAAATGTGTTTACAATGAAGAAGTCATTGGTCTTGCAAAGTTCTGTCATGTGATTTCCAGCATCATTTCTATCACTAAGACTGTATTTTCCAGCTATCGATCCTTCTTTGTTTCCAACTTTTGCATTTCCATTACCAGTAATTATCAATGTATTCTGACTGCATATTCGATCAATTTCAGACTGCAGAAACTGGTAAAAATCTTTAATTTCTTCATCTTTGGCCTTAGTGTTTGGTGTGTAAAATTGAATAATCGTCATGTTAACTGGTCGTCTTTGTAGGTGTATGGATATTATCCTATTGCTTTCTGTGTTGAACTTCAGGATACCCAAAACCTTGAAATCTTCTTTTTTGATGATGAATGCAAAGCCATTGCTCTTCCATTTGTCATTCCCAGCATAGTAGTCCATATGATCGTCCAATTCAGAATGGCCAATACCACTGTAAATCAGCTCACTAATGCCTAGGATACCAATGTTTATGCATTCCATTTCATTTTTGACAATTTCCAGTTTTCCTAGATTCATACTTTGTACTTTCCATGTTCTGATTATTAATGGATGTTTGCAGCTGTTCTCATTTTGAGTCCTGTTGCATCAGCAAATGAAGGTCCCGAAAGCTCGACTCCATCCACGACATTAAGATCAACTCTACTTTGAGGAGGCAGCTCTTTGCCAGTCATATTTTGAGTGCCTTCCAACCTGAGGGGCTCATCATCAGGCACTATATCAGATAATCTACGGCTATTCACAAGGTTTTCACTGGCAGAGTCTTTTCAGAAGCAGACTGCCACGTCCTTCTTTCTAGCCTGTCTTAGTCTGGAAGCTCAGTTGAAAACTGTCTACCATGGGTGACCATGCTGATATTTGAATACTGGTGGCATAGCTTCCAGTATCACAGCAACACACAAGCTCCCACACTACAGCAAACTGACTGGCACTTGGGGGTTTTGAGTATTACAAGCCCTGAAAGCCACTGTTATTACTTCTGTTTTAATATTCAACTATCTTTTTAGAAGATTTAAATAATAATTTAAAAAATGTATATATTTAGCCAACCAGTTGTCATTGAGTCAATTCCAACACATGGTGACCCCATGTGTGTCAGAGTAGAATTGCTCCACAGGGCTTTTTGTGGCTGATTTTTTTCAGAAGCATACTTCTAGGTTTTTCTTCCAAAGTGCCTCTGGGTGGACTTAAACTTCTGAACTTTTGGTTAGCAGCCAAGCGTGTTAACTGTTTGCACCACCCAGGGACTCCTTCATGTATTTACCTACGTAGTTATCATTTCTTGTGATCTGCATTTCTTTGCGTAGATTTCCATATGGTATCATCATCCTTCTGCTTGAAGAACTTCTTTTTAACTTTTCTTGTCATGTGATTCTATTGGTGATTACTTCTTTCAGTTCTAGTATTTCTGAAAATGTTTTTATTTTACCATCATTTTTAACAGATATTTTCACTGGATATAGAATTCTAGCTTATCAACTCTTTTTTGTTTTTCCTTTCAGTGCTTTATATTGTCCCTCCAGTCCTCTCATTTACATTGTTTTTGATGAGAGGTACTTGTCTTTGTTCTTTTATATGTAATGATTTTTTTTTTTCTCTTGTTGCTTTTAAGATTTTCTCTTTATAACTAGTTTTGAGAATTTTATTAAGATAAGCCTTTGTATAGTTTTCTTAATATTTCCTGTTTTGGGGGCTCAATGTGTTTAGAATTTTCAGCAAATGTAAAAAATATTTGGCCATTATTTCTCCAAATACTTTTGCCCGCCCTCCTTTGGGGAGTCCAACTGTACATATGTTAAAGTGCTTGAAGTTGTTTCAAAACTTACTGATGCTTTCTTCATTTTTTTTCAAACTTTTTACTTTCCACGTTTTATTTTGAACAATTTATATTGCCATGTCAATTTGGAAAGTGCCCCCAAGCAGAAAATCACTGTGGATGTAGAACTCAACCTCACACATTTTCCTTTTCTCAAAGATAACGACCCTGTAGTATCTATTATTTAACACCTGAGAACACTTGCTTCATCCATTTTGTCCTGTTTGATATTTTTTTTATGGTGTTGGGATAAGTTAGTTAGCTAAAAGTTTATTTTTTGCTGGAACTAAAAAGTATAGCTGTCCTTTATTTTTTCATAAAAATATGAGCTCCCTTAATAGATTTAAAGTTTCTAGGACCATATATTAAAATTCTGTATAAGTGTACTATTTAAACAGAATAATCACTGAATAAATATCTCTTAGAAACCCTGGTGGCATAGTAGTTAAGAGCTGTGGCTGCCAACCAAAGGTCAACAGTTCGAATCCACCAGATGATCCTTGGAATCCCTATGGGGGCAGTTTTACTCTGTCCTATAGTTTATAGTTTATAGGGCTGTTCTGAGTCAGAATTGACTTGATAGCAATGGGTTTGATTTTGTTTTAATGTTATGATGTCTTGAAAAAAAATTACCATAAAGATGAAATTGATGAGGAAAATCAAGGCATTAGTTGCAGGATGACTCAAATCATATAGCAACTGGCAAGTGTGCTTCTAAGACCCCGCCGTCCAATTTTCAAATTCAGTGATAGAGGCACAGACTCTAATTTCAAGTCATTTCCACACAAAAAAAGTCACTGGCATCCTAAAATGTCTTAAGAAACTAGAAAATGGAAAGATCTCATGATAGACTATGTTCGCCCAGCTTAAATCTGCCTGTTGGTGACGAGTGTCTCTGATGATTGGTAGAGCACTAACTAGAGTATCTGAGATAAAGGCAGAGCAAAAAGATTAACAAGAGTGAATGGATGAGCATACATTTGTATATTTAAGCACAAGAAGGTGCACACTGGTTTCACCAAGCCCATAGACTTTCTCAGTAAAAAAGTTTTCATCAATGAAATTTTTAAATTATATGATAAGGAAACTATAACTTGTGTATTGCTATTCTAAGTTTTCGGCAATGACAATTATATTCTCTTTACAGTTGTGACACATTTAATAGTCACTTTTTTTTTTTTTTATGAGCCAGAATCTACTGGACAGTGGCAGTTTGGTTTTTTGGTTTATGCAGCCCAGTAAAAAGCTCATGTGATGGCCTAGGAGAGGAATTCCGTTTTCCAATAGCATTGCTGTCCATTCTCCACTAGATGGCAACCTATACCTAGTGGATGTCTTTAAAGCATTTCCAACCTGAAGGCACACACCTGAATCCTGGACTCCTGTGATTAAAGGCTTTTTCACTCACTCATCTACTTAATCAGCACCACTTTCAGAGGCTAAATATCCGGCAATCAAAGATGAATAAGACACAACTGCTGTTCTGAAAAGGAGGCCCTGATTATGCAGTGGTTAAGTGCTTGGCTGCTAACAGAAAGGTTGGAGGTTGGAACCCACCGGCCACTGTATGGGAGGAAGATGTGGCAGTCTGCTTCCATAAAGATTTACAGCCTTGGAAGCCCTATGAGGCAGTTCTACTATGTCCTATAGGGTTACTATGAGTCGAAATCAACTTGATGGCAATGGAGTTAGTTTTTGGTTTGTTGTCCTGAAGGTTCTCAGTCTGCTGGGAGGACTGAGAAATGTGTAAATCACTAAATAAAAGTCACGGTGATAAGTAAGTATTGCGATGGATAAAAATCTCTGAGAGCTCCTGACTTGAGCATTTGAAGTTCCATCACTTAAGTGCTTCTACCTCTCCCCAGTACTGCCTTAAAAAAAAAAAAAAATGAACCAAAACAAAGACAACCTGAGGGCAGTTTTATAATAGCATCTAAGGTTGATGTTTAAAAAAGAACATAATAGAATAAATATTTACTGAGTACCTGGTATATTTATGTAAAAATCAAGATATTAGGTTCTATAATGGAAAACAAATATGACTCATTCTTTCATTTGTTCACTTCTTAAGAAAATCACAGCATCGGATGAAAACAATATTGCAGTCAAGTCAATTCCAACTCGCAGTGACCCTATAGGACAGAGTAGAAATGCCCCACCAAGTTTCCAATGCTGTAATCTTTACAGAAGCAGATTGCCGTGTCCTTCTCCTGTGGAACTGATGGGCTCAAACCACTGACCTTTTGGTTAGCAGCCCAGCACTTAACCACTGTGCCACCAGGGCTTCTACAATACCAGATAGGGGAGTTGAAACAAATACATAGATAACTACCACTAAACCATTGCCATTGATAGATAACTATATATCTATATCTATATTTCTATATCATCTATATATATCTATAACTCTATATACCTATAACTATATCTATATCTCTCTCTCTATATATAGAGAGAGAGAGATATAGATAACTATAGTGTGGGAAATAGTATCACCTGAAAACTTAACAGCTCTGAAGAGAGAAGATTAATTTCTAATTGGGGGAATACTCATCTGAGAGATTCCATTTTAGCAATCTTTTTAAAACAGATAAAGTTCCAATAGGTAAAATTGACTGGGAACGTCATTTCACCCAGAAGGAATACCTACGAGGAAACATCACTGTTGATAAAAATCCCCTACCATGTTTCCAAGAAACCCAAATTTTATCTAACTTTAACAGTGCTACTGACTGACCAGCTCTAAGTCTGTTAATGTTTCTGGGCCCCAGCTTTCTTGTCTATTAAATAAATTGACTCCACATACATAATCCCTATTTCATCAGCACAAAATATTCAGGTCAAAGATGAGGTAGTAGAAAATATGTTGTGTTTCTGGGATGGAATTTCTACAGTTCTGGCTAGGGTGTAAGTTCTGGCTAGGGTGTAAGTCCTGGCTAGAAGCCATTGTAAAATAAGCCCAGAAAAATAATCTAGGTCTGTTCTGTAGAAGTCCTTCCAAACTGAGATAGGGGCAGTCTTGCAGGCACCCACCTGGCAGCTTGAACCTTTGACAGTAAAATCATGGAAGAAAAAGAAGAAAAGTTAGGAAGGCTTTTTGAACATCATTTGAAAAGTAGAAAACAATGCTAAAGTGACAGGCATGGTGGAAGGAGCCCTGAACCAGCAGTCTGCAGGAGGCCATGTTTCAATGCAGCCACTCAAGTTCTCCTTGACTTTCAAAAAGGTCATTGATCTTGTGGGGTTGCTGTTTTATTGTCTGTAACAAAGTGTAATGTGGCCATCCCTCTTTCACAGATCTTTTGCTAGATCATATGAGAAAACAGATGACAAAGTACTTTAAAAAGTTTCCAGTGCTAGACAGATAAGGAATCTACATGTTCTTAGTGTTGAAAGAGAATATAAAGGTCGTAGAGGCTAATCCCTTAAAATTGTTAAGACAAATGTGTGACGATATTTGCATCAAAGACAACAAAAGAATGCAAACTCTTTCTTTCCTGATCTCCAACACTAGTTACTCTTGCCTTCAGTCTAACTGGTTCCTCTTATATGTGGTTTGAGCCCTGGTGGTGTAATGGTTAAGAGCTCGGCTGCTAATCAAAAGATCAGCAGTTTCAAATCTACCAGCTGCTCCTTGGAAACTCTATGGGACAGTTCTACTCTGTTGGAACCAACTCGATGCCACCTTAACAACAACAATAATATGACTGATTGGAGCCCTGGTGGTGCAGTGGTTAAGAATTCAGCTGCTAACCAAAAGGTCAGCACTTTGAATCCACCAGCCTCTCCTTGGAAACCCCATGGGGCAGTTCTACTCTGTCCTAGAGGGTCACTATGAGTCGGAATCGATGGCAACGGGTTTTTTGTTTGGCTTATACATGTGATCAGTTTCATAGAATTCAATTGGAACTCGCCTGGAGGAAAAGAGATCAGTTAATTCAGGCATTCTTCAAACTCTGGGCATCTTTAAAGGAAAAATTTAGCTAGATGACCTTGAAAAAAAAATCCATTGCCCTCAAGTTGATTCTGACTCATAGTGATCCTATAGGACAGAATAGAACTGCCCATATGGTTTCCAAGGAGTGGCTGATGGATTCGAACTGCTGACCTTTTGGTTAGCAGCTGAGTTCTTAACCACTGCACCACCAGGGCTCCGAGATGACCTTAGGACAATTAATTTTGCGTGTGTGTGCCAACATGGCAAGTTGTTAGGAAAATTAGAAAATATGTTTTTAAAACGAGGCTGAAAAATCATTAGCTAGGTGGTAGTTATTGATGTACTTGGTAATAATAACAACCATATCCTTGTCAGGTTGCATTCTCACAGTGCATAAGAACTAAAACCATTACATTTTTACTTGCTCTAATTGTTAAAAACAAAACAAAACAGAAACCTTTATTATATTCACCTCAATTTTGCCTTCCTCTGATGTTTAATCATAGGCCTTGTTTGTTTCCTTCGTTGCTTAAAAAAAAAAAGTCTTCTCTATTCCAAATTGATAGTCCCTCCTATTATTTGATATCAGCGCTCATATTCCTTTAATGCTATAATTTTTAGCTAAAATATCCCAAGTTATTTCTATCAAATTGTACCTGATATGATTGCTTGTCTCTTCACTGCCCTGATTGCCCTTCTCTGAATGCACTTTAACTCAATACTCTCCTTGATAAGGTTTGCCTGGGCTTTAATACAGTAATTCAGCGACGGGTGGACTATAGCTGAACACTTTTGAAAAATCTTCTAATCACGTATGTTCTAATTATCAGTCTCTAGCACTGTGTTGTAATTTTTTTTTTTTTTTTTTAGCACTATGTTGTAAACCCTGGTGGTGTAGTGGTTAAGAGCTACAGCTGCTAACCAAAAGGTCGGCAGGCACTCCTTGGAAACTCTATGGGGCGGTTCTAATCTGTCCTATAGAGTTGCCGTGAGTTGGAATCAACTCGATGGCAATGGGTTTGTTTTTTTTTGGTTTAGCACTGTATTAAGAGTCCCTGGGTAGTATAATTGTTTAAATGTTGGACTACTAGCCAAAAGGTTGGTGATTTTAATCTACCCAGAGACTCCTTGGAAGAAAGACCTGGTGATCTGCTTCCAAAAGGTCACAGCCTTGAAAACCTTATGGAGCACAGTTCTATTCTGACACACATGGGATTACCATAGTTAGAATCAACTTGACGGACACTGGTTTGGTTTTCGGTTTTAGCACTGTGTTAAATACATAACAGTACTTTAGTATTTAGTCAAGTTTAGATTAACATTTTAGGAAGCTATTTCATGTTACTGGCTACACTTATGTTTTTCAGTGAAATCGAATCCAAAGTCCAGGCAGTTTGTTAAATACCGTGTCAATTATGCATCATACGTGAAGAATAGAAAGATTGTGTCTTATCAGTCCCCTTTTGTGGTTAATAGGAGAATAAGATCAATTCATAGTCATAACTAAATTTTCAATAAGTTAGAATATGATTGTTTTATATCATGTAGAGGGATGTAGACATTTTCATGTGGCAGGACACAAAACTGTACTGACTTGCAGCACAGCTTTGGAAATCAAATGCCATCCTCTTTATGTGTGTATTTTATGCCTCTTAGTAGTGATGAAGAAATATTCACTATATGGCTGAAAAAGGGTTGGGGAAGACCCAAAGCACAAAGAACAAATCTCTCCCACATCGTCTTTTCAGCTTTTCGGAGATATCTTGGCTTCATTTCTTTGTATGTGAAGCTGTCAATCAAACTAGTTGTTCTCGGTGTCAAGATGCCACTCAAACTGGACATTGTGCAAGTGAAGCTGCCATTCAAAATGGCTGCCTGGCAAATGGAGCTGTCAGTCATTCTGAACAGTTTAGTCTGTTGCATTGTCAATACGATGGGCTGGTGTGTACTGATAGCTGCCTCATCATATTCAATAGAATTAAAGTCTAGATTAACTCCTTAGTCTGTAGTTCCCAGGCCTCTTTTTTTTTTTTTTTTTCAGTGAAAAGATACTTTTTATTTTTCCAAAGGTTTGTAATAACCAACAAGTAAAACAAAAGGGGACTGGCTTAGTTACCTAGCTCTGCTATAACAGAAATACTGCAAGTAGGTGGATTTAACACACAATTTATTTTCTCATTGTTTAGAAGGCTAGAAGTCTAAATTCAGAGTGCTGCCTCTAGGGGAAGGCTTTCTCTCTCTCTTATCTCTGGAGGAAGGTCCATGTCTCTTTTTAGCTTCTGCTCCTGGGTGATCTTCATCTAACTTGGCATCTGTCTTCCCCTGCCTCTGCTTGCTAGCTTGCATTTAATCTCATTTAAATCTCTAAAGAGATTGACTCAAGATACACTCTACGTTAATACTGTCTTATTAACACATCAAAGAAAATCTGTTCCCAAATGGGATTATAACCACAGGCATAGAGGATAGGATTTACAACACATACTTTGGGGGCACTTAGTTCGATCCATACATTCTACCACTTAAAAAAACCCAAAATTCATATCTTTGCCACATGTAAAACACATCCACCCCATCACATCATCCCGAAATCTTAAATCAATCCTAAATCCAAAATCTAATCTTCTGGATCATTTAAATCAAATATAGGTGAGACTTTTGGTGTGTTCTATCCTGGACAAAATTCCTCTTCATCTGTGAACCTGTGAAAATCAGAACACGAGTTATCAGCTTCCAAAGTACAATGGCAGAACAAGCACAAAGTAAGTATTTCTATGACAAATGGAAGAAATTGAAGGCAAAGTAGGAATAACAGGCACCAAGCAAGTCCAAAACCCAACAGAATATTTTCCATTAGCTCTCAAAGCTTGAAAAATAATCCTCTGTTCTTTGAGACCACCTGAGTAATGGCCCTGCCCTCCAGGCTCTGGGTGTTGAGCACCCTCTCTGGATTCTCGGTAGAGGCCTTTGGGCCCTGGGCTTCAGCTCTGCCTTCCAGGCACACTTGGAGGGCAACTCTGCTCCCGAGGCTTTGGATGGCGCCATTCTCCTCATCCATCTAAGAGGCTCTTTATCTGCTGTGCAGCTGCCAGTGATGCCTCCCCATTTACCATTAACTGGGTGACTTCAATTGGGCAAAGCTGCTTTAGTTTTAAATAATTATGGTAAAGATATTGGATTTTGGAGTAGGATTTAACTTTTATGTCTACTAAGTGTAATGTCAAACATGAAAATAATTTGAGCTAACAAAGTAAGCTTATATCTTTCCAGCTACATCTACTAGCAGAAAAATAGATACTAAACTATAGTCTCAGTTGCTTCTAGTTTCCAGAGTAATTTCAGGTTCATGTTGGTAGAAAATACATTTTTTTTTTTTTTTTTAACTCCCTTGGAACTAAAAACCAGCACTATGCCTGGTACAGGATTGATCTTCAATAAATAGTTTTGAGTGAATAGTATTGAATGAAGGGATGGGTGTGCAGTAGGAGGCTTCTCATGTAGAGACAATCTTTCTAGCATCAATAGGCCCAGTATTGGGAATCACGGGGCAAGCTTCCCTGGCTCCTGTGTACTCAGTGTGCCTTATCCTGGTTCTACGCACTGCTACGTTGTCCTAGACTGAAATACTGGGCTTCTGCCTTCACTTTCTCATCAGCAGTACTATTACCATCGGAATCTCAAGTCTTTTACTGCACCAGTAAAATTAAGAGCCTAATACGATGACATTCTGATTCTTTCCAGTAGTTCCTTTCCCCAGAAGGAGGGGTGACTCTGTCATTCAAGCCTCAACTAGAAATATGATGTAGCTGGCTCACCTAATTAGGATTACTGCTCACCACCATCACTTCTGATGTTCTGCTTCTCATGAAAATTGGAACTCTTTGTATGTTTGGTCCTATACAAATATGTTATCCTTTGAACCCTGGTTAATGTTATGCTGCCACCCCCTTTTGAGTGCTTTTCCCTCAATCCTATGTCTCCTTCAGCCCCCCAAGTCTTCCTCCACCAAATCTAAAAAGTTATGGCAAACGGCCTCCACCCTCTTTTTGTTTTCCTCAACTAAGTAAATAAACACCTCATTATATCAATAATCTTCATTTTAAATGACAGAAATTTTTTAATCTACTGCCATATTCATTCATAGATTTCATAGCATTTTCTTTCTTTTGCTCATACTTCTTAGTTATTTCTCTTAGCTATGTCTTCTCAGTTGACCCTAAACTCCTTGAGATAATGTATGGTAAACATAATGGCAGAAGTTCTTTGATGGGAAGAAAAGTGACTTTTTTTTTCCCTTCTGATAAACCTGCTGCTAACTTCTTGGGCTGAATTTCATGAGAAGTTTGTATTAGATTATTTTCATTGCCCCTTTCAGCTCTAGAATTTTCCAATCTCATGCCAGTGAATGGAGAAGTGAGGAAATGAGGGAAATAATTTCTTCTTAGGATGGGAAAGCAGGGGGTGTGAATAAGGATTAACAAATCATTGTCTAGGCTAATGCTAATGTTATTACTGGTGAGGTCCAAATGAGGGGCAAGGAGATGATTGTATGAATAGAATAAATCATAAATGACCTCAGTAGACTGAGATACGACACTCGGATTTTATTGTAGTTTTAATCTTTGTGACTGCACTTTCCTTGATAGACACCAGGTGGCATATGGATTTAATTTTCTAAAAGGGAGACAGGCCTATACCTTGAAAAAACATGCTGTAACATAGCTCTTTCTGGCTCACTTACATAATAAAGATTTGTTTAAGAATTATGTAGACCATTCTACTGATTCTATGAAAATGGGCCACTTTATGTGGTAGAATATATTTATAATGGAAAACTTGTCAAATGTAGGTCATTAATGTAAAAAAAGAAAAAAACAGAAAAGACTATAGAGGGCAAAGAAAAGAGAGATTAGGGGGAAATGTTAGTGGAACTGAGACGGAAGGAAGAGAAACACAACAGAAGAAAAGAAAGGGAGTATAGAAAAAGGAACTTGAAAGAAGAAAGGGAGAAAGGAAGGTCAAAGAGAAAGAATGAGAAAAGGAAGTGAGGGGAAAATTAAAAATGGCATCGAGAGTCCCTCAGAGGAAGAGTCGAGATAACAGTCTTCCAGAGACAAAAGAAAAGGAGAAAGAGCCTCAGTAAGTTTTGGGATGAATGACAGAGGTCAATTAGTGCTAGTCATGCTATCTTAGCATTTTGTTGATCCATTTTGCAAATCTTTGTGAGTTTTGAATAGATATATATACTTATGGATGCGGGTAAAATGATAGATTCAGCAGATGAGTGGATGAGCTCCTGAGTAATTTGTAACACAAGTTGAAACAAGAGAAGAGGATACATTCAGAAGCCTTGGTCTTGTACTGAGGTTGAAATGAGTTCCTTAGTAAAAATGACTTTTGATGATGTCAACATTCTCACATCTTGCCGGTAGAAACATTGCTAGTTATAAATAAGAAGACCTCCTAGCACTCAGCAGCATTCACTTCTAGCTCTGACAATAACTCTTACTCTCTGCCTTGGTCAACTGTACCATTTTGTTAAGTGCCAGTGGAGTTTCCTGATTTGACAATGAATAGGAAAACCAGAGCACTGGATAAAAGGATGATTGAACATGGCAATCTAGGCAATTTCTCTCTACAGCCATGGACGATGATGCTGAGGACAAGATATAATCTTTTAGTTTGACAAGCATAGCTCTAAGTCATGGAATCCAGTAGAAGTGTGTTCATCTTGGACTCTGTCCTGTGGAATTTATTAAATGAGTGGGTCAATCTGCTCTGTTGGTATGATGGTCCTTTGGTATGAAACCCAAACTCAATATTGTATTTTTCCAATAAGCAGGGTCTATTAAAAAAAATTTTTTTTTTTTATTAAGCTACTTTTTGGTTGAAAGTAAAGACAAGCAACTCAAACCAGCTCCAGCAAAAAATAGAAATATATTGGTAGATCCCATTGCCAACCCACTGTTGTCAAGTTGATTCCAACTCATAGCAACCCTATAAGGCAGAGTAGAACTGCCCCATATGGAAGCAGACTGCCACATTTTTCTCCGGCAGAGCAGCTGGTTGGTTTGAACTGCCGACCTTTTGGTTAGCAGCCGAGCACTTTAACCACTGTGCCACCAGGGCTTCATATTGATAGATAAAAAAAAAAAAATCACTGGAAAATTCAAAGAACTGGATACAGTCTCAGCTTATCTATGTAATCAATTCTGAAGATTCCCAGCTTGGCTATATTTGCTCTTGAAGTCAGAGATTAAATGATATCATTTGGTTTCTCTCTGACTCTTCATTTGGGATCTGCCTGACTTTATTCCATTATAGTCGCCATCTACATGGCAGGAAATGTAAACATGCAGCCTCAGATTCACCCTTTCTTAACACTGAACATCTCTTGTGAAACAATTTTATGTGTTAATTACTAATGCAGGACAGTTCTTGGGTTGGCACTGATGACTGATCTTGCTTAAATGATCTCTCTATCCTCATACTATAGCCAGAAAAACAGGGCTCTCTGACTTCTTATGCCCAAGGATAAATGCCCATTACTGTGGGGATGATGTAAACCAGCTGTATATGAGCCACAGGGAATAGATTCTCACTGGAAGGAGGAATTTCTGATTAACAGAAAAGAGAAAGAAGAAGAGAGTGCTGTTTAACAAGAACAATTGATGTTAATTATACAGGGCTAAGCTAACCAGTTCATAAAAACAATTGGGCCAGTAAACTCAGAAGCTTGGTGCTCTCTCCATTCAGGGAAACCAGCACAACTGTGTGTAAATTAATTGTGTGATAAGCTCTTTATCAACATCTAATATTTCAGTCTTATTAGTAAGTCCCTCCCTTCAACTATGGAAGTTTTCAATACCAGCTGATTCCACCATTACTTGAAAGAGTAAAAATAACTTTAGCAAGCATTGCGTTGAAGAACTTTCAGATGCTTATGGGCATCGAGTATAGTGCAACAAAAGTAGCTTAAGTTATTCAGATGTTTTCATAAAACAAACAAAAAAAAGAAACATATTGAGGAAACTCTAAAAGATATCACCAGACTATAAGCTCCATTTTTTTCCCCCATTTATTTCCAGTATTTGGTATGTAGAATGAACTAAAAAGCTATTTGTTGAATAAATGAATGAGTGAATGTCACAGTCCTTGAAAGAGAAGTCTGCAAGATGTGAGAATTATCAGCTATCACAAAGGAGATGATCAAAAGCATAAATAGCTATAGGGGTACATACCTTCATGAAGTCCAAGAGATCAGCCTGGAGAACCTAAGCCCTATAAAGTTCAAAAAGCAAGGATGGATCACAAATGAATGGATAGTATAGACAAAGTCAAGATTTTGGAAGAAAAATGCATCAACATGAATCAGAATTGGAGTACAATGAGAATAAACTCCAAAATATCCTGAATGGTTTCCATGAGAATGTTTGATCTCTGTTCACCTGCTTTTAGCATATGGCGTACAGGCAGGTTGACATGTCTTAGAAAAGTAGGGATATAACAAGCAGATTTGGATAAAAGAATCACAGATTATTAGAAATGGAAAAAAAGATTTTTAGAAGGGAATTACTCCAACTCTATCCAGAAAGGGGAATGAAGACCCTAATGCAACATAAAGTGCCTGAGCATGTGTGACACTAAAGACCAAGATCTTTATATATTTAGCTGTACAGATATACCCAACACGATTCATCCTTGTAATGGTCAATTTGTTTTCATTGATATTTAGAGAGACCAATTAGAGGAAACTAAATTACTTTTGAGAAGCCAGTCATATCTATTTTTAAGTCAATAAATTAAGTGAAGTTGATTTGGTAGCAAATCTAGCCACTACAGAATCATAGGAATTATTCTATTATTTGTCCATTAAAAGCAAGTCTACTGCATGGAGAATGCACGAAGACGTCAATACAGTAGGTATGTTTAGGTATTAAAAATGTCCTTATTTTAACAGTTGAGAAAAAATGATCCTACAGTATTTAGGATTCAGTCAGAAAACACACCAGTTATTTCAACAGAGAGATTATAAGTCAAAGGCTAGTTAACTAGGTATAAAGTCGTTAACTAGGTAACTGAAAAGTTAAAAGGAGAGCTCTGAGGTGTCGTGGGCTGCTAACTATCTCTGGGTGGTGGGTCTTGGGGAGACGTGCTTTTTCCTGTGTGCCAGTTTTCAATGATATATGTACTCCCAACTTGGCAGATATCAAACTCTCAAACTGACATTGTGAAGCTACCAAATTGACATCAGTGAGTGCAAAGTTGGGCAGAGCGGACCACAATCAGCATTTGCTAGTTGATATGAGCCAGGTTCATCATACCACAGATTCTAAGTTATCACTGTGGTAGCAAATGTGGGAAGCAAGTACTACCTCTAAAAATCAAAGAGAATAGGTTGAAATTATGAAAACTTAGAAGTTCAGGGAGGGGACCCCAGAGTTGAAATTCTGAGCTGGGAGGATGGGCATTGATCTCAGAGGAGAAAGTCTGTGGGGCTAGGGCCCAGTTCTCTGAGTTGGAGGCACCCATTGAGTAGTGCTTGTGTCTCTAAGAGGATTCAATAAAGCTGGCTCTACAAATATTGGAAAAACCACAAATTGCATTCAGCTGCTGCCACAGGAAGGCCTGGCTGCTGCTGGAGTGAAAAAGTGTTGCTATGGTGATACTGACAGGAAAAACAAGCAGACAGACTGGAAGAAGTCCCTTCTCTCTCCTCCAGCCTTGTGATCTCCTTGTAGTGCAGAGCCCAACTGGGAACCACTGGCAACACAGAAAGGTAGTTTGTAGAGTTCCAGCCCCAGCATCACAAAGCAGAAGGGTGGGATTGGAACCGAGAGATGATAATTTCAATAATTGGTACAGATACCTTTTGAGCTATAAAGGTCAGTTATGCAATTATTAACAAATATCAAACATCTAAGGTCAGGGTCATTATGAGTCGGAATCGACTCCATGGCAGCAGGTTTGGTTTTCGGTTAAGGTCAGCTAACTAGTTAATATCATGTAGATTTGAACACAGGTAAGTCTGACATCAAACAATGACTTTTTAATCAGTGTATTACATCAACATTAAGAGTTAGTAAAATGATTTTTTTTACTCTCTTTATGTTGCTCTTTAACTTGTTTGTAATAGATCACACGACAATTGCTATCTACGGTGATGACACTTTTCTTTTTTTAATTTCTAACACGATCTTTGCTTCTCCTTGGAAGTAAAAACATCAAAAATGAATGCAATTGAGAACTTGATTTGATGAAAATAGATGGGATCTGGCTTCTGAAAGCATTTTTAGCATAACACTTTAGTATCTTCACAAAACTCATTAAAGACTCCGCATAGGAAAAAAAAAAATCTCATGGGACCTAAGAATTCAAATTTCTGAACATAATTTTAACATTGTCTTTCAGATATCTGAAAAAGAAGTGTTATATTGGGGGGGGACATATAGAACTTAAACATGGGGGGATTCAAAGATCCTCTTGCCATTACACAAATCATGTATTAAATGGAGATGGAAAAAAAAATGCTTAGTTCAGAGTTCTACACACACACACACACACACACACACAAACATACACTTGAAATCCAGAGAAAGTGTACAGAGAGAAGATACAAAATTTGATAGAAGTTAGATGCCATTTATTATAAAACACTCCATTAATTTATTTACCACAAAGGAAAAAAGGTTGCCACTTAAATTATGACATGCCAGTGCTTGTAAAACATATTACAACTTCTGAGGTGTTAAAATGTGAATAATATTTACCTTAGACTCTAGGAAATATGGTAGAAATAAAAGTTACAATAAATTATGTATGTGGAGTTATTAATGACACGTTGTTACAAGGATTCTGTAAAAACGAGAAGAAGCCTTTCAGATGCCTGGGTACAACACTTCAGATACAGAAACATTTTATCCATTCTATGGATCTTCTCCACCTCCTCCAGAGAATAAACTGGAGGGGGAAATTTTTTGCTGATAAGTAAAATTAAATTAAGGAAGAGTTTTCTAATAGTTATTTCAACTAGTTCGTGTTTTTCAAGAAGGAGGCATCAAGATAGGATTAGACATGGTAGAGATATACTGGGTGACAGAGCAGGGGAAGAAGGGTAGAGACTTCAGACCATGGTGCAGGTCTGGTACCTGTGGGAAAAGAGAGGGAAGGAAGGAGGATTGGGATTGGGATAGGAAGAATCTTTGCAGCACAGTTTTAAGAAATGTTCAGCAAGGCTGATGGGGATGCCCAAGCCTAGGTCACCTATTGGAGGAGTCAGACGTTTTGCTGGGATGAGCTTTCTTTTGGTCCTCACAGTTCTCAGTCATTGGTTGGGAGCAGTGGCAGGAAGCATGGACTTGTTGTGAACATGTGGTGGATCCAAAAGGATGGCAGCAGGAGGTATCAGTCAATTCCATTCCCTGCAGCAGGAGAACTGAGTAGTGAATTTTTGTGTCCACCAAATAAGGTCCAATAAACTCTGGAGGAAGACTGAGGATTTTTCTCAATAATATGTAAAAATAAAATGTAATCTAGTCTTTTGAAATGAGATTCACTCTAAAGGCAGGGGGACAAACCATATAAACTATTTAAGCCTTTCTCAGCCCTGCAATTTCATTACCACACAAATCCATATTGTGATCTACAATTGATGAAATTTTAGAAGCAAAAATCACAGCTGAAAATGAAAGACATTTAAATTACAAGAATGTTATTGAGGATGTACCAGATGATGTAGAAGCAATATTTAGAAGTCTACAGATAAGGCTGAATTAAGTGGAATGCTAATAATAAGCACAGCGTATTCATATACAGAATGGCTTTAGCCATTTAATTACTGTGCTGGGCTAACATGATAAATGCACCTGGACTCAAATCAATGGTAAATGGTTCCTGGAACAAAGCGTTCAAGAAAGCCATGTATACTAAACAGAATAGTGTTTTCAGTGTGCAGCCAGAAATAATTCTGACATTAGAGCACAGAGTTGAGGCAGCAGAATTCTAATTATACAGTGAAAGTGGCTCTGGTAGATAAGTGAGCTACATTCTGGTTATAAATATGGTATTTTAGCAGGTGCTGTTAGGCTCAGAAATACTGTTTATTGCACAAAATGGCTATGTCCTGTAGTAGATGAATGAATTCCTACCCCCTCTAGCTACTGAAGTCTGAACTCACAACTGAACACACACATTAATGATTACAGTTAGAAAGCCCAACAGGTAAGCCCATGTGTCTCTCTCTCAAGCTGTTTCCAAGAGAGGAATATGGATAATTCCAGAGTAAAAAGGTTATTCACAATCTCAGGGCGCTACAGATGTCCATTTCATGCCCATTGAGCTTAACCAGTAACAAATCTCTCTCTCTCTTTTTTTTTTTTCACTATTCCTAAGATCAGGGAGTGGGGACTCATGTCATTTTTTTTTTTTTAATAACTAAACAAGAGATGTACAGCAGAAGACTGAGAAGCCTGTACACTATCTACTTACTACTTCTAAATATGTTGTCAAACTAATAAAAGCTATTTTGTTAAAATAACTCCGCCCCTTTATTATTATTATTATTATTTTTATAGATATCTGTCTTTGGAGTTCTGAATCTTTTATTCATGGACTTATAAATAATCATTTAGAGGAGCCAGAACCAACATGGCATCATAGACAGATGCACCATTCCATCCCTCTGCAGCAAAGACCAGAAAAACTAAGTAAAACAGATACAAACATCAATCCTGGAACCTAAGTGTTAGGGATAAAGTACTAGATCAAACACCAAATGGAAGAAGAAACCGCCAGAAAACAGAGAATGAGGAGAGGTAGAGTTGAGGTCCCATGCCAACTAACACAGCACAGACTTGCCATCTTAGAGCACAGCCGGCAATGACCCTGGAGAGGGAGTATGGGAAGGCAAGTTCATGGAGCTCCAAACAGGAGACAGAGTACCCTGTAACCAGAGAAACACTCCTTCCCAACCCTTACCCATCTGCCCCATATGCAACCTCCACCCCTTCCCTCTGGGCCATGCTGCACTGCTGCAGGTAGAGTGCCATGAGCCTGCTGTCACCCCAGATCCCCCTACTCACACCTATCAGCTCCTGCCATGCCATTTTTTTCCCCCTCTTCCTTTTCTTTCTCTGTTGCAACTAGCCCCATACACTACCTCTACTCCTTCCCCCTGGGCCACACTGAGTAAGCACAAAATCTATAGTAACAAAAGTAAAGAAAATCCACAAACAAAAGGAACTCAGCACAGGAAAGTAAGAGGAACAAAGAAAAAGTCAGTACCACACACACAAAAAAAGCACAACAATATGACAGCAATAAACTCATATCAATAATCACACTGAGTGTAAATGGCTTAAACGCACCTGTAAAGAGACAGAGAGTGGCAAAATGAATAAAAACTCATCAATATGATGCCTACAAGAGACACACTGTGGACACAAAGGCATAAATATGTTAAAAATTAAAGGGGAAAAAAAAAGCAATCAAGAAATAACCAAAAAAGGGCAAGAGTGGTAGTACTAATCTCAGATAAAATAGACTTTAGGGCAAAATCAACAATAAAGGACATTATATAATGACTAAAGGGATAATCCAACAAGAAGACATAACCTTAGTAATATTTACACACCCAATAACATGGCTCCAAAATAAGTAAAACAAATTCCAATGACACTGAAAAGAGAAATAGACAGTTCCACAATAATAGTAGGAGAGTTGAACAAACCACTCTCGGTAAAGGATAGAACATCTAGAAAGAAACTCAGCAAAGATACAGAAGATCTAAAGGCCAAAATCAACCAATCCGACTTCATAAACATATAGAACACTCTGCCCAAGAGCAGCAAATCATACATTCTCTTCAATGCACATGGAAAATTCTGCAGAATAGACCACATTTTAGGCCACAAAGCAACTCTCAATAAAATACAAAACATCAAAATAATACAAAACATTCTCTCTGATCACAACACCATAAAAGTAGAAATCAATCACAGAAAAACAAGGGAAAAAATCACATTCATGGAAACTGAGTAACATCTTAAAAACAATGGGGGTAATAGAAGAAATCAAAGAAGGAATACATATTTAAATAAATAAATAAACAGACCAAAATAAAAATGTTACCCCTACAACTCAAACAAGTAGAAAGAGAACAGGAAAAGAAGCCCACAAGCACCAGAAGCAAGGAAATAACATTAGAGTAGAAATAAGTGAAACAGTAAACAGAAATATATATATATATATATATATATATAAACAAGACCAAAAGTTAGTTCCTTAAAAAGATCATTGAAATCGATAAAGCAGTGGCAAAACTGACAAAAGGAAAACAGGAGAGGAAGCAAATAATGCAAATAATAATGAGATGGGTAACATTAAAACAGATCCAACTGAAATAAAAGGAACATAACAGAATACTGGAGCCCTGGCAGTCAATGATTAAGAGCTTGGCTGCTATCGAAAAGGTCAGCAGTTCAAATCCACCAACTCCTCCTTGGAAACTCTATGGGGCAGTTATCCTTAGTCCCTTAGGGTTGCTATGAGTCAGAATCGACCCTATGACAATGACTTTAACAGAATGCTATGGAAATTGTACTCCAACTAATTTGAGAACCTAGAGGAAATGAACAAATTTCTAGAAACACACTACCGACCTAAACTAACACAAGCTGAGATTAAAAAAAAAAAACAAACAAAACTTAACAGGCTCATAATAAGAGAAGAGATTGAAGAAGTAACTAAACAAAAGCTCACCCCCAAAAACAAAAACAAAAACAAAAACAAAAAAAAACTCCCTGACCCATATGGCTTCAGTGGAGAATTCTACCAAACATTCAGAGAAGAGCTCACACTGGTAATACTCAAAATGTTTTAGAGCATAGAAAAGGAATACTTTCTATGAAACCAGCATAACCCTGATACCAAAGCCAGGCAAAAACTCAAAAAAAAAAAAAAAAAAAAATTACAGACCAAAATCTTCCATGAGTATAGATGCAAAAATTCTCTACAAATTTCAAGCCAATAGAATTCAGCATCATATCAAAAAAATAATATACCACGACCAAGTGGGATTACTACCAGGTATTCAAGGATGGTTCAACATTAAAAAAAATCAGTCAACATAATGCACCACATAAATGGAACAGAAGAAAAGAATCACATGATCATCTCAATCGACACAAAAAGGCATTTGATAAAGTTCAACACACATTCATGATAAAAACTCTCTGCAAAAAAGAAACGGAAGAAAAATTCCTCAAGTGATAAAGGGCATCTATGCAAAACAAGAAAACCCTGGTGGCATAGTGATTAAGTGCTATGGCTGTTAACCAAGAGGTTGGCAGTTCAAATCCGCCAGGCGCTCTTGGAAACTCTATGGGGCAGTTCTACTCTGTCCTATAGGGTTGCTATGAGTTGGAATTGACTCAGTGGCTGTGGGTTGGTGGGATGCAAAACAGCCAATATTCTTTTTAGTGGAGAGAGGCTGACAGCACTCCCCTGTGAGAACTGGAACAATGCAAGGATGCCCTTTATTACTACTCCTATTTAACATTGTGCTGGGAGTCCTAGCTACAGTTATAAAGCAATAAAAAGAAATAAAGGGCATACAAATTGAAAAGGAAGAAGTATAGCTATCCCTGTTAATAGATGGTATGATCGTCTACATAAAGAACCCCAAAGATTGCACAGGAAAAATACTGGAACTAATAGAAAGATTCAGCAGACTAGCAGGATACAAGATAAACATACAAAAATCAGTTGGCTTCCTATACACAAAGAGAACTTTGAAAAGGAGATCAGGACAATACCATTTATAATAGCCCCTAAAAAGATAAAAGACTTTGGAATAAATCTAGTCAGGGAGGTAAAAGACCTATACAAATAAAACTATAAAACACTATTGCAAGAAACCAAACGAGACCTACATAAATGGAAAAACATACCATTCTAACAGATAGGAAGACTCAACATTGTGAAAATGTCAATTCCACCCAGAGTGAACCACAGATACAATGCAATCCTGATCCAAATACCAACAGCATTATTTAATGAGATGGAAAAACTAAACCTGGTAATCGTACAACAGCAGACACATAGACCATTGGAACAGAATTGAGAATGCAAATGTAAATTCACCCAGCTATGGTCAGCTGATCTTTGATAAAGCATCGAAGTTCATTAAATGGGGGAAAAGACAGTCTTTGTAACAAATGGTGCTGGCAAACCTGGATGTCCAACTGAAAAAAAAAAAAAAAATGAAACAGGACCCATACATCACACCATATACAAAAACTAGCTAAAAATAGATGAAAGACCTAAATATAAAATCTAAAACAATAAAGATCATGGAAGAAAAATAGGGACAATGCTAAGAGCCCTAATACATGGCACAAATACAATACAAACCATAACTAACAATGCACACACACTAGAAAATAAACTAGATAACTTCAAACTCCTGAAAATTGAACACTTATGCTCATCAAGGAAACCATGGTGGTGTAGTAGTTAAGAGCTACAGCTGCTAACCAAATGGTCAGCAGCTCGAATCCATCAGGTGCTCCTTGGATACCCATTGGGGCACTTCTACTCTGTGCTATAGGGTCACTATGAGTCAGAATCAACTCGACAGCAACGGGTTTTTGGTTTATTTATTTTTTATGCTCATCAAAACACTTCACCAAAAGAGCAAAAAGAAAATTTATAGGCTGGGAAAATTTTTTGGTTATGAAATATCCAACAAAGGTCTAATTTCTAAAATCTATATAATACTTCACCACCTTAACAACAAAAAGACAAAGAACCCAATTAAAAAATGGACATAGGATATGAGCAGACACTTCACCAAAGAAGACATTCAGGCACCTAACAGACACATGAGGAAATGCTCACGATCATTGGCCATTCCAAAAAACCCATTGCCGTAGAATCAATTCTGACTCATAGCAACCCTATAGGACAGAGTAGAACTGCTCCATAGGGTTTCTAAGGAGCGCCTGGAATGTCTGGTAAATTCAAACTGTTGACCTTTTGTTTAGCAGACAAACTCTTTAACCACTATACCATTAGGGTTTCCATTGGCCATTAGAGAAATCCAAATCAAAACTACAATGACATACCATCTCACACCAATATTATTGGCACTAATCAAAACAAACAAACAAACAAAAAAAACAGAAAATAACAAATGTTGGAGAGGTTGCAGGGAGACTGGAATTCTTATGAACTGCTGGTGGGAATGTAAAATGGTACAACGATATGGCACCTTCTTAAAAAGCACAACCCTATAGGACAGAGTAGAACTGCCCCATAGAGTTTCCCAGGCTTAACGAGCTAGAAATAGAAATACAATATGACCCAGCAATCCCTCTCCTAGAGAAGTAAGAGCTGTCACATGAATAGACATTACAGCATTATTCACAATAACAAGAAGACAGAAGCAACTTAAGGGCCCATCAATAGATGAAAGAATAATCAAATTATGGTAGATACACCCAATGAAATATACACATTGATAAAGAACAATGATGAATCTGCAAAACATCTCACAACATGGATGAATCTGGAGGGCATTATGCTGGGTCAAATAAGTTAGTCACAAAGGACAAATATTGTGTGAGACTACTATTATAAAAACACAAGAAATTTTTATGCACAGAAAAATTCAATCTTTGATGGTTATGAGATGGGGGTAAAAAAAAATTTTTTTTTTTTTTTTTTTTTTGGGGGTAGGGTGGGGAAATTACTAGGTAATAGACCAGTGTTAGCTTTGGCAAAGGGAAAGAACACACAAAATATAGGGAAAGTCAGTACAACTTGCACAAGGCAAAATCATAGAAGCCTCCTAGACACAATCAAACACTTTGAGGGACTGAGTTACTGGAGCTTAAGACTGGGGACCATGGTCTTGGGGGATATCTAGGTCTATTGGCATAACATAGTTCATATGAAAATGTTCTACATCCTACTTTGGTGAGTAATGTCTAGAGTCTTAAAAGCTTGTGAGCAGCCATCTAAGATACATCTATTTGTCCCATTCTATTCGAAGCAAAGGAGAATGAAGAAAACCAAAGACACAAGGAAGATATTAGTTCAAAGTAATAATGGACCACATGAACCATAGCCTCTACCAGCCTGAGCCCAGAAGTAGATGGTGTTCAGGTTCCACCACTGACCACTCTAACAGGGATTACAATAAAGTGTCCTGGACAGAGTTAGAAAAAATGTAGAACAAAATTCAAATTCACAAAAAAAGACCAGACTTACTGGTCTGACAGAGACTGGAGGATCCCCCAAGACTAGGCCCATGGACACCCTAGCTCAGAACTGAAGCCACTCCCGAAATTCACCTTTCAGCCAAAGATTGGGCAGGCTTATGAAACAAACAGTAACACATGTGAGGAATGTGCTTCTTAGTTCAGTCAAGTATACGAGACCAAGTGGGCAACAACTGTATAAGAGCAAAGACCAGAAGGAAGGAAGGGACAGAAAAACTGAACAAATAGACATGGAGAACCCAGAGAAAAGGGGAGAGTACTGACACATTGCAGGGATTGCAACCAATGTCACACACAGAACATTTTTTTTTTTTATTGTACTTTAGATGAAAGTTTACAGAACAAACTAGTTTCTCATTAAACAGTCAGTACACATAGTGTTTTATGACATTGGTTAACAATCCCATGACAGGTCAACACTCTCCCTTCTCGACCTTGGATTCCCTGTTACCAGCTTTCCTGTCCCCTCCTGCCTTCTAGTCCTTGTCCCTGGGCTGTGGTGCTCCTTTAGCCTTTTTTTTGTTTTATGGGCCTGTCTAATCTTTGGCTGAAAGGGAACCTTGGAGTGAATTCATTACTGAGCTAAAAGGGTGTCTGGGGGCCATGCTCTCAGGGTTTCTCTAGTCTCTGTCATGCCAGTAAGTCTGGTCTTTTTTGTGAGTTAGAATTTTGTTCTATATTTTTCTCCAGCTCCGACTGAGACCCTCTATTGTGATCCCTGTCAGAGCAGTCAGTGGTGGTAGCTGGGCACCATCTAGCTGTACTGGACTCAGTCTGGTGGAGGCAGTGGTAGATGTGGTCCATTGGTCCTTTGGACTAATCTTTCCCTTGTATGTTTAATTTTATTCATTCTTCCTTGGCTTCCAAAGGGGTGAGAACAGTGGAGTAGAAAGAAATATTCTTTGATGGTTACCAGGGATGGGAGGGGAAAGGTGGGAATATCACTAAGTAGAAAGTAAAAAAAAAAAAGTAGAAAGTAGACACGTGTTAACTTTGGTGAAGGGAAAGGCAATACACAATAAGGGGGAAGTCAACATGATGTGACCAAAGCAAGGGAAGACACTAAGAGGTATGCAAGAATAGAAGGAAACTACAGTAAATACTATAACATATATAATACTGCAAGGTGTGGGAAGGCATATGGGAGTATATCCATGTGCATATATAGGTTTGGCTGTGGATATGCCTATGTATATATTTGTATGTGCTGCATGAATATTCATATATATTATAGAGCACATGGGGGCACCGTCATGGAAACTTCCTAGACAGAACCAACCAACTCATGAGACTTAATTACTGGGCTTGAAGTCTAAGGACTGTAGTCTTGGGGGACATCTAGGTCAATTGGCATTACATAGTTTATAAAGACAATGGTCTATATTCTACTTTGGTGAGTAATGTCTGGGGTCTTTAAAGATTGTGAGCAGCCATCTAACATCAACTACTGATCTCTTTCCATCCAGAGCAAAGGATAGTGACGAAAACCAAAAACTCAAGGAATCAATTAGTGCAAAGGACGAATGGACCACAGGAACCACAGCCTCCACTAGACTGGGACCAGAAGGGCTAGAGGGTGCCCAACTACCACTACTGGCCACTCTGACCAGGATCACAATAGAAGGTCCTGGTTAGAGTGGGAAAAAATGTAGAACAAAACTCAAATTCATAAAAAGACCAGACTTACTGGTCCAATAGAGACTAGGGTACCCCTGAGACTGTGGCCCTTGGACAGCCTTCTAACTTGGAACTGAAGCCACTCCCGGAGATCACTTTTCAGCCAAATAATAGGCGGGCCTATAAAATAAACAATTAACACTCATGAGGAAAGTGCTCCTTAAAACAATCATCTGTATGAGACCAGAAGGGCAACATCTGCCCAAGATAGAAGATGAGAAGGCAGGAAGGGACAGGGAAATCATATGAATGGAAATGGGAAACTCAGGGTGGTAATGGGGAGAGCGCTGACACATTGTAGGGATTGCAACTAATGTCACAGAACAATCTGTATATAAATTATTGAATGAGAAACTAATTTGCTCTGTAAACCTTCACCTAAAGCACAATAAAATGTTCAAAAAATCATTTCTTTCCAAGTCTTACAGGAAGATCGAAGGCCCTTTTGATATACAGCTACACAGATTTGTCACTTAAATTTGAAATTCTGGAGAAAGTAAACCACTATTGATTTCTGAGTTTATTCACTGTTTCTCCCCTCAATGTAGATATAGGGAAGGTACATTTGTACATGGGAGGTGTGCTAAGAAGTCAGTATAGTAGGCATGTGTCGTATTTTGAGCTGTAAGATATCTAATCACAAGCTGATGTCTATTTAAGGCTCCCTGCCCCCCTCCCTCACTCTCAGGATGTGCGGTTCCTGAGAAGCTCTCTCTAACACTAGCCCCGAAAGTGGAACCTAAGAATCTTGTCTAGGAACCAATCGGCTCATTCTGTCTGTTAACACTGCATGGCCTCTGTACCATGCCAATCAGAGAGCCCTGAGCCCTCTCTGCAAGTGCTGTTATTTGACCAATTAGGGGAGTGAATTTATTCTTTTCTGCTGAATATAAACAAGTAGATGCAGGAACTGGCCCTGTTCCCACCATTTTGCTATCAGGTGGAACCTGCGACTGAAGCCAACAGAATGGAAGGCAGAGCCAGCGAAAGAGAATAAATTGAGTCCTAAAAGCGTCATCTGTTTTTCCAAAACAGAAATGTTAGAGACACTTCAGTTATGTGAGCCATGAATTCCCTCTTTATTAAGTCAGTTTGGATCAGATTTTTTTTTTTTACCTACAAACAGAAGTGACCTAACTTTCGGATTACCTGACAGTGAGATATGGGTGGGTTAAGGAAGGATACACTGAAATAATAACATCATTTGAAGTGAACCCAAAACTCATTGTGTTTACTATGCCGTGTTAAATATGCCACAATCCTTCTTTAACAAGTATAAAAACAATTGGATGATCTTTGAAGACTGATAGTAATAGAGCAGGAACGAGGTGGTTAAGAAGATTTGAGGGTGTACTGTATCATGTCAAACTTGGGAAAACTTTATTAATACAAAGAATTATCTAGATTTGTTAGGAAAGAAGGTTATGTGGCAAGAAAAAAGATTTAAAAAAAATATTGGGGAGAGAAACGCCAAGCTGATTATTCCCAAGACAGCACTAAAAACCAGAATGAGAAAGATGGGTCAAAACTAGGAAGGGAGCCTGCCCAGGACCCAGTCACTGACTTGGGAGACCCAGGACTGAACTAAGCCGGTAGCATTAAAGACCTTTTGAATTCCTATCCCAGGCTCTCAGCCCACCTACTTGACTAATACTTCCCTCGATAGTAAGTGCAAGGAGCCTGAGCAAGCTAATTGAGAGATTCATGATTTATTCAATTACTTGACAAGCATTTACTGAGCAGGGGCAGTGGTGCCTGAGCGGTAGAATCCCCTCCTTCCACAGGGAGACCCAGGTTTGATTCCCCGTGATTGCACCTCATAAGCAGCCACCACTCATCTGTCATGTTGCTATGATGCTGAATAGATTTCAACAAAGCTTTCAGACTAGGATGGACTAGGGAGAAAGGCCTGGCAAACTACTGAAAAATCACCCAGTGAAAACCCTGTGGATCACAATGGATTGATCCCATTGTACACGGGGTCCCCATGAGTCAGGGCCTGAATCGATGGCAGCTAACGGTAACAATTATTGAGGCTACTCTAGGCAGGCACTGTATTAGGTGTGGGCGATACAGTAGTGTCTTGGTTTCTTAGTGCTGCTATAACAGAAACAAGGAGCTCTGGTGGCGCAACAGTTAAGCACACGTTGCTAAACAAAAGGTTAGTACTTTGAACCCACCTAGTAGCTCTGTTCATGTAAAGATTACAGCCTAGGAAACCATTGGGGGGAAGTTCTACTCGGTTGCATGGGGTCAAAAATCGCTTGAGGGGACCTAACAACAATAGCAACAACAACAACAGCATAATAGAAACTCCACAAGTGAGTGGCTTTACTGGACAGAAATTTATTTTCCCACAGATTAAGAGACTAGAAGTCTAGATTCAGGGCAACAGCTCTGGGGGAAGGCTTTCTGTCAGCTCTAGGGGAAGGCCTTGTCTCTTTTTAGCTTCCTCAGTTCCTTGGTGATCATCCTTTGGCATGGTGTCTGTCTTCCCCCATCTGGGCCTCCTTGCTTACTTGTTTAATCTGCTTCTCAAAAAGGATTGGCTTAAAACATACCCTACACCAATATGACCTTAATAATATAACAAAGAAAATCCTATTCTCAAATAAGGTCTACCCAACCCAGTGCTGTTGAGTCGATTCTGACTCATAGCGACCCGATAGGACAGAGTAGAATTGCCCCACAGAGTTTCCAAGGAGTGCCCGGCAGATTCGAACTGCTGACCTTTTGGTTAGCACCCGTAGTGCTTAACCACTATGGCACCAGGGTTTCCAAATAAGGTATAGGAATTAGGATTTACAACAAATATTTTGGGGGACACAATTCAATCCATAATAAGTAGTAAACAAAAAAGATGGGCCCTCTCCTCTCAGAGCTTTCATTCTACCAGAGTATGCAGACAGAAAAAAATTAGAATTATTTTTTAAATGCTATAAAGTGTTCTATGGAAGATTATAACTAAAGGACATAACATATGAAGTGTCAGCAAACGCACCAGAAGAAAGTGACATTCCAGCCCTGTGTAGGAGTTAAGCATATGAAGAGGGAATCAGGAAAAGCCTTGCATCCAGAGGAAATAACATGAGTGAGATCCTGTGCCAGGAAGGAGCTGAGCATGTTTGAGAAGCTGAAGAAAGGCCAGTGTGGTTGAAATATCTCCTGGCAAAGGAAGAAGATGAGGTGGGAGAAGGCAGGGGCTAGACCAGGAGGGGCCTGACAAGATGCATTAGGGATTTAGGTCTTTATTCTTAGAGCAATAGGACTTCATTGAAGAGTTTATTTAGTGGTGTCGTATGACTTGACAGCGCCTAAGAACAATGGATGATCAGACTATAATTTTAAAATACCACTCTGTTTACATGGTGAAATATGATTAATGAAAGGATAGGTGAGAAACTGGGAGACCCATTAGGAAGCTCTCATAGTAAGCCAGGTGAAAATGGATTGAAGTTTATTTACACTTCTTGAATCTATCTGCTTGGCTTCACCCGGAAAAAGAAAAACAGAAGAATTCATGTGTTCCAACTGTGTGCTGGCAAAGAATATTGAATATACTATGGGCTGCTAGGAGAACAAACAAGTCAGCCTTAGAAGAAATACAACTAGAATGCTTCTTAGAAGCAAGGATGACAAGACTTTGGCTCACTTTGGACAGGAAAAAGCAATTGCTAGAAAAGGACATCATGTTTGGCAGAGGACCAAGAAAAACAAGGGAGACTGTCAGTGAGATGGATTAACATAATAAACTGAAACAAAACCAAACCCAGTGCCGTCGAGTCGATTGCGACTCATAGTGACCCTATAGGACAGAGTAGAACTGCCCCATAGAGTTTCCAAGGAGCGCCTGGTGGATTCAAACTGCCAACCCTTTGGTTAACAGCCGTAGCACTTAACCACCACGCCACCAGGGTTTCCGGATTAACATAACAGCCACAGTAATATGCTCAAATATACCAACTATAGTGAAGATGGTGCAGGACTGGGCAACGTTTTGTTCTGTTATACACAAGGTCACCATGAGTCAGTGCCTACTGGAAGGCAACTAACAATAACAAGGACTTAGAGCATAAGTTCACTTTCATCAGATAGAATATGAGGTATCTGAAGATGCATAGTACGGAAGTTGAGCAGGCAGTTAGATAACATGTATCTAGACCACACAGGCTTGATACTGCTACATATAGAAACTTGAAAGTAATTAATGTATAAAACAAAATTGAAGCCATGGGCATGGTGAACTAGCCTAGGAAGAAAATAGGAAATGAGAAAAGTGTCATTCAGAGATTCTGAGCTGTCCCATTCTTCTATATCAGATTTAAATGTTGAAATCTCTTTAGGGCTCCATCTTAGAGCATAGAAATGGGAAGAAGATGGAATGTCACACAGAGCAAAAGAGATATTTCAAGATGAAAGGAAAGGTTAACAGTATCAAATGCTACTGAGAGGTCAAAAATGATGTGGACTAATTAGTATCCATTTCATTTAGTTTTATGGAGGTCATTGGTGTCATTATTAAAAGCTGATGCAATAAGTGTAACCAACATAAAAACTGAAGTGGTATCTAAAAAACAAATCCTTATCTGAGATAATAATGCATGCCCTTCTCTGTTTTTAACCTAACAATGAACACATGCCAAAATGATTCACTGTGAGTCCTGATGAAACCTGTTGCTTGAGCTTGAAATGTAAATAATACTTTTTCTGTTTTGACGCGGTCCTGGTCCGGAAATAGGATCTGAGCATAAGCTGTTGCTAAATGCAGAGAGCAACACCATAATAATATTATCTTTGTGTTTCAAACACTTACCTAGCAAAGACTTCATTCTAATCAACAGTTACAGTGTTTGCAGCTAAAAATGGAGGGGGCTTGCAGCTAAAATTGGGACTACCAAATAAAGCCGGTCTACGTTATCATTTGAAAGTAATGTGTTAGTCTCTGTTTGCTGATTCAAAGGGAAACTCAGCCAAGACCTGTTTGACTAGCATGTTCTAAATAAGCAGGAGCTGAAAGATCAGTGCTGGGCTGCTTTGTTAAGTTGCCTCCTGAGATACTTTGATGTTCTCCAGAGAAAGGAAGGACTTTATGACCCATTATCCTGGGCCACTTTCTCAGTCAGTAATTTCCCAAAAGTTTTAAACAAAAATGTGGCACTTAGCAAAGTAGAGATGAGATCATTATTTGGGAGACAGGATTTATTTTAATATGACTCTTTGCAAAAGTGAGAAATGAAGCCGGCCAAACCTTCAATAATCTCTGTCAGGTGCAGCTGCCCCATGCAAGCTGTTCTTGGAGACATCTGCAGCAATAGAGCAAGCATTGCTTTTCAGACCAAGTTTCTGTCTTAAATTTAAGGGACAGCTGCTTCTATTTGGAAAAAGCAAAGAAGAGTATAAATTTCAAAACATGTGCCACAAACCCCTTTCAGAAGCTCAACAATTTTGACAGCAGGAGACACTGATCATTTTTTTTTCTTCCTTTCCCATAGTTTCCTATAAAAGTGGCGCTTTCATTCACAAAGATACTTTGGGTGTCTGTTATTTGTTAAGACAACGATAGGTACTGGCATGTAAAAATGAAAATACACAATATCCCTTGCCTCAAAAAAAAAAAAAAAATATGCACCTTGTGTCAGGCCAAGTATAAAATTAAGTATATTACAAATTGAAAGTGATAATTGCTATAAGAACACTAATATGAAAGTATTAACCTGGAATAGAATGGGAAGTGATTCACTTTACAGAGCGGGACCTCTGAAGCTAGGCTTGAAGGACAAGTATATTATTAATAGGGAGGAAGAAAGGATGGTTTATGGGCTGTGGGAACTGCATGAGCAAAGAGTTGAAAGTATAAAGAGACATGGCTCATTAAAAAACAGTTGTCTGAGTGCCAAGGAAAGGAAGACAGAATATAGCAATTGTTTCTATTCTATCCAAAGTTTAACCCATCAAAAATACTTAAAATGTTGAATTCTTTATTTTTTATAAAATGCTGGCCAGAATGAAGGGGGAGGAAAGAGGCAATATATCTTATTTTTAGGAACAGCACTTTGGAGTCAGACCATCTAGGTTTCAAGTGAGTGTCACCACTTACAAGCAGCGTGATCTTGGGCTAGTAATTTAACCTCCCTGAGCCTTGGTTTGTTGATCTATAAAACCGGGATAACAACATTACTTCCTTAACGGGATGTTTTGGTGTATTAAGTCAATGCATGCAAAATCTTTGGATATGTATCTGGCACATAGTAATTCCATATAATGTTAAACAAACAAACAAACAAAAAACTCAAACCCAGCGCCATAAAGTCGATTCCGACTCATAGCAACCCTATAGGACAGAGTAGAACTGCCCCATAGAGTTTCCAAGGAGCGCCTGGCAGATTTGAACTGCCGACCCTTTGGTTAGCAGCTGTAGCACTTAACCACTACACCTTCAGGGTTTCCATATAATATTTAGTCTTTATTTTTATCCAAAAAGCCTCAACCACTGATTATTTGATAGATTACAGCTCCACCTACTGGAGAATGGTATTATTGTCAATTTATTTACACTCAAATTGTTTTTCTGCTTATAGGCACCATGGGTTGCAGGATAGTATTTTAATTTATATATTTTTTCTTTCATTATTTTCCTTTCTTGCAGCAGGTTGCTGGCCTTACACTTCTTTGCCTTAGAGGAAAGATATGTCAGAAAATAAAGTTAAAGTCACTAGTTTTAGCTTTTGAAAAGCCAGAGTCCTTTGGAGAAGAAGTGGAACTCCCAGGTATGGAATGATTGCCTTGAAATAATCTAAAAGGAAGACACCCCTGGGGCTGAAAGAGGGGTGGTTCTATCACCTGTATTCTCTTCTTGGAAGTTCTGTTGAGGAGGCAGAAAGGGCCACAGGCAGATGGGACTTTAGGAAGGCAAGCCGAAGCCTATTTGTTTCCCAAGCATGACACAAGTCTGGTATGGCACTGTCTTCGTGGCAGTCTATGTGGCTCTAAGACAGCGGACCACAGGTCCCACCCATCATAACCATTGGTCCCTCCTTGAAGCTGGGTGAGATCCCAGCAATGACTGAGCTCCTGAGCCAGAATGGGTATTCAGAATTTGAAATTAAATGTTATATAACATAAAGAAAATAATCTTACTTGCTCATCTGAGCTTATGGCTACATACAGCTTCATACTGCCTACAACAGTAAATAAGGAATTTGAGACAAATCCAGGTAATTCTTCTATGTCCTTTGTTTTTGCTTTCTTTATCTTTTTTTTTTTTTCCACAAGGTAAAGAAAATAGAGTAGGACTGGGAAAGCCAAGTCTGAAAGGCTTACAAACTATTCTTTAATTCAGCTAAAAGAAGCCAAAAAGTTACAATATCCATCAGAAGCTAAATTTGTATAATGTTTGCCTTCATTATTTTCCCAAGTCCCATTCTGAGTCCCTTTCAGACCATCAGTTTCCTCTCCCTGGCCTTCAACATACAGATTTTGCTTTTTACCCAATCCCACCAAAAATTATCTGAAAATTCTTTCTTTTTTTTTTTTTTCCATTTCTATCACAATTTCAAATATTCATTGCTACTGTCTGGCTCTATTGATTTGATTATCTAACTAAAGCACTTAAATTTCTTTTTCCCCCTACAGGATATTTGCATTTTGTTAATACAAAGGAAATTCCAGTTATTAGAAAATACAAGAAAAATACACAAAACACAATACAATATCTTAGTCTCCTGTCTGTTTATTATAGTTTTCCAGGATCTGAAACATGTGAAGTCAGTGCTGTACCTGCAAGTCAAAATCCACCCTATCTTTGGAAGTGAAAGGACCCTTTAACCAATACCTTGGAGCCTTTACAGTCAGAACAAAATATATATTTCCAATATGCTAGCTCATTTGATCTTCCCAACAACTCTTCCTGATTGGCAAGAATGGTACCCCTTAAGTGAGCTAATACTGGTGTTCAAACGTCTTCATACCAACTTGCTCTGAACTTAAAATTTTGTGAATGATTTTTTAAACTCTCCTTTTCATTACTGTAATCATAATTATTACTTTTATATACTTTTTCTAATTTGATACTACAATGAATATTCACAGTTTAAGAGCTTTAGGTAAAATTCATTTTCCCCTGGCTCAGAAAAATAAATCAATAAAAAAAAAATTTGAATTCGAAGATCGATTAGATTAAAAGTTACTTAGAGGCTTCTCCCATCCAACCCTAGTTCTTGCTGAGTAAAAGCAAAAAAACTAGCTACCCAAAAAAAGAAAAATAGATTTTTTTTTTCTTACCCAAAAAGCTAGTGGAAAATCAAACACAAGTTATTCTTGTGTAGTTAAATGGCTGTTCAGACTCTTTTTCTTAGCTCTTCACCTCCGCAAGCCTATCTCTTGTTCATTGTTCTTTCCCTAGTGGGGGTTTATCACATATTAAAATTGTAGAACTCCAAAATACTAACCTTGAAGTCAATCTTAGAAACAGTTCAGCCCAGCTCCTATTTTTTCAGATCAGGATATCAGGAGTCTACGATCAACAAAATTAAAAGATTTCCTGCAGACCACAAATAGTTTCACGTAGAAAGCGAGCACTAGGCCTTGGTTTCTTAATTTATATTCCAAGACTGTTGCACAACCCTACACTACAGTAAGGCAGGCTAAAACCCATATATTCCTCCATTTACTCAAGCACACGCTTTTAAGCTCTTTCTTTACCTGACAGTCAGTGTTGATGTCTTTTCTCTCCCTCTTCCCCCACAATCAATCAATCCTGCCTATTACAGAAATCCACTCCCTCGTCTTAGTTATCTAGTGCTGCTGTAACAGAACGACTACAGTGGATGGCTTTAACAAACAGAAATTTATTTTTTCACAGTTTAGGAGGCTAGAAGTCTGAATTCAGAGCGCTGGCTCTAGGGGAAGGCTTTCTATCTCTGTGGGCTCTGGAGGAGGGTCCTTCAGCTTCTGCTTCCTGGTTCCTCAGAGATCTTTATGTGGGTTGGCCTCTGTCTTATAGCATCTTTCTCTCTGCTGGTTTGTTTAATCTCTTTCATATCTCAAAAGAGATAGATTGAAGGTACATCATACATTTATCCGGCCTCATTAACATAACAAAGGCAACCATTTGCAAATGAGATTATAACCACAGGCATAGAGGTTAAGATTTACAGCATATATTTTGGGGAACACAATTCAACCGATAACACTTCTTTCTACTTCCTGCTCAGTGTATTCAGGACTTCATCATCATGTTTTGTCTGTGTCCTAATTTTTCTTACCGACTCTAGTCTTATCTCACATCCTTCCCACTGCAACCTGGGCAAATATGATAAAACGCAAATTTGATCACGTCACTCGCCTTAATAAAACTTCTCGATAAAGATAACCAATGTCCTTTGTAGTCTTTAGCTAGTCCCTCGGTGGCACAAATGGTTAAGTGTTCGGCTGTTAACCAAAAGGTTGGTGGTTCACGTCCACCAGAGTCTCCTCAGAAGAAATGCATGGTGATCTACTTCTGAAAAATCAGCCACTGAAAATCCTATGGAGCACAGTTCTCCCTTGACACACGTGGGGTCCCCTTCAGTTGGAATCAGTTTGGTGGCAACCGGTGGTAGTGGTAGTCTTTAGATATATTAGCTCATTTAATCCTCCCAATTTAAATTTACAGATGAGGAAAATGTGTCATTCAAAGTTTACAAAGCTTGTTCAAGTCACAGCTAATAAGTGGCAGAGGTGAAATTCAAACTCCATAATCCAGACTCTGAGTCACTGCACTGTGTTGCCCCTGGACTCACCAGGGCTCTTAGGACAAAGTCTGAATTCCCTCCACACCGTAAGAGGTGGTTGACTATAGGGAATGTTGACATGGCATTGCTTACATCTCCTCCTTCATCTCTTGCTATTACCCTGATTCTATGAGTGTACTTAAACTAGACTGAATTCTCATAATTTCCCAATGACCAGTGCTTTCTCTTTCATCTAGGCAAGGAGAAATTAAGAAATTGAGAAACACTCATTGCTGGAAGAATATGGTATACCTCCACTTCCATGTTATTCAAAATAAGTATAACATTAAACCATTATATAAGCGTAAGGAAATGCAATAAAGTTATTTTTCTATGATAGAAAGAGATAAATTTAAAATGTGTTTCTTATTTTTTCAGACCTCTACTTTTTTGGTGCTCTAAGCATGTGCTCCTGATGGCTGCCTATCAAATAAGGTGGTCTGGGCTCCTGCGATTCCTTTCCCATCCATTCTTTATCCCTGACTAACAACAGATTTGGGGGATCCAAGAAAAATAACTTCATCTTGGAAAGGTCTTCTCTGAGACTGGAATAGCCACCTAGCCCTTGTTATGCTATGGTACTCTGCGCGTTCCTCTGATGTGGTCCATTATCATACTGCCTACTCGTTAGTCTACCTCCACAGACAGAATAACTGTGTGCTCAGTGCCTGATACAGCCCAGTAGATAAGCAGTAATCAATTTTTTCTAAATAGATTAAATAAATAAATGAGTGTTGAATCCTATTGTTGTACTGTGTTATAAAACACAACAAGATAGGAATTAGAAACCTGGATTCTAATCTCAAGCCTATGATAAAGTGCTTTGTAATCTGGGCACTGTCTCTCTATTTCCTAACCCAAAAAGTAAAAAAGTAATTTTAGGGTGTTTACCTACAACATAGGGACTTCATGACTATCTAAGGAGATAATACATATAAAAGTAATTACAAAGGAAGAATTATTGTTGGAGAAAATCCTATTATTTTTCTGATTGTAAGAATTATCAATGTATATTCTGTATCATTTTGTTTGTTGCTGTTGTTAGGTGATATCAAGTCAGCTATGACTCATAGTGACCCTATGTACAACAGAACAAAAAGATTCATAGCGACCCTATGTACATCCTCGCAATTGTTGCTATATTTGAGCTCATTGTTGCAGCCACTGGGTCAATCCATCTCATTGAGGGCCTTCCTCTTTTTCTTTGACCCTCCACTTTACCAAGCATGATGTCCTTCTCCAGGGACTGATTCCTCCTGGTAACAGGTCCAAAGCATGGGGTCTCACTATCCTCACTTCTAAGGAGCATTCTGTCTGTAATTCTTCCAAAAAAGATTTGTTTGCTCTGGCAGTCCATGGTATATTCAGTATTCTTTGCCAACACCATAATTCAAAAGCATCAATTCTTCTTCATTCTTCCTTATTCATTGTTCAGCTTCTGAGGTGATTGAAATATCATGAAAATTCCATATCATACTGAACATCAAATGGGAGGCCATGTAAATGACACCAGTATGGTGCTCATGAGTTTTTAAAACTGGAATCATAAACCAGGCTCTTGGACATGTAACACGCAGAGGGTAAGATGTGACTGAAGGCAACCACTCACATCTTACCAGTTGTAGTCAAGTTGATAAGGTTTTTAATGGCTGAATTTTAGGAAGTAGATCACCTGATTTTTCTTCTGAGGTGCCTCTGGGTAGACTCGAACTTCCAGCCTTCTGGTTAGCAATTGACAGCATTAATCGTTTGGACTACCAAGGGACTCCAACCACTTAATACGTTGAATAAAATCCATGGAGGGTTCAGGAAAACTGGCTACTCAGTTGATTTGATAGATAATAGCTATCAAACTAGATTGGATAAATAAAAGTAAAAGAAAAAATGACGGCTTTCCATAGTGAGGTGAATTCCGTGCTATCTTTTCCCTGGTGGAATCAGTTGAGAAACTGTTCTAGTTAAATGAACTTGGGAAGAATTTCTCCCGATGTGAGCTAGAGGTAGGGGTAGCATAACTCATTCTGATATAAACACCCTATCTGCATGCCCACAAATCTTTTGCTTGACAGAGCCCAGCATAGATGAATGATCTATTTGTATATACAGACACTGCTGATTTTCAAAATTCAGAGTGGTGTTTCATGTTGGAAAATATGCTATACTGTGAGAGGAGTGATCTGATGGCTACATTTCTTCCTTTAACTAGCAGTATAGCCTGAGGCAAGTTACTTAACCTCTATTTGTCTCAGATATTTTAGCTGTTTAAGTGAATAGAAAATACTAGCTACCTCTACCAACAGAATCTCCATGTGGATTAAACTCCCAAAATGGTGACAAGAATATTCTGTTGGAAGCATTCTGGGGTCTTGAGTGTTACAGAGCTTGGCCTTCGCAGGATAATAAGACCACTGATAGACACACTGGGTATTAACATTAGTCTAGTTTTCACAGTCAGAGTGTCCGTGGTACACAGACTGGTAGCTTTTCTATTAGGACAAGTTATAAGTAAGCCACAACCTCTGTAATTATTCTTTGAAGTCTGTGTCCCTAAGAAATATCTGGGGCTGGGAAAGGGGGAAATGCTTGTCAAATTGCAAATATCTGGGTCTCACCTTTAAAGGCTCTGATTCAGAAATTTTGGGATGGGTCTGAAAGCTGTATTTTTAAAGAATATTCCAGGAAATTCCATTGCAGATGGTCCAAGGATTGTGCCTCATGAAGAATTTCTTTCACCTGTGTGGTCTAAATGCATAAACAGACACTAACTGTACTGTTAACTCTTTCCAATGATGCCCCATTTATTCATCGTTATTGCAGGAGAGCTACCTCATACAGTAATTTTCCAGATACCTGAAGCTTCCTTTTCAAAATAAAAAATGTATTTTGAAAAATTTGATGAATATTGTTTTCACCAAAACTATATTACAAATATCCTTGCCTTCTTACTGAACTTCCAGGTTTAGTATTATTCCTACTATAATCAATTTTACTATGAGTCAATGCAATCAAATTCCTAAAAATGATTAAGGTAGAGCATAACGTTTATTTTTCCCTCTATGAATGACCTAGGTGGTTATGAATTTGAAATCTTGGTTAGGATTATAATTGCTGATTTTTAAAAAATAATTTATTTTGAAATAATTTCAGTTTTACAAAAAAGGAAATACATTATGAAAGAAACAAAGAAAATAAAATGCTCTCGTATCCACCCAGATTCTCCAACTGTTAAAATTCCATTTTACGATGTCTGCTCTATCACTTCTCTCTCTCACACACACACGTTTGATCATTTGTTTTTATTTGATCTACTCAAAGCAACCTACAGACATAATGTCTCCAACACAACTAAATACTTCAGTGTTTATTTTCCTAAAATTAGGAAATACTATCCTATTTAAAGGAACCATGGTGGTACAGTGGTTAAACTCTCGGCTGCTAACTGAAAGGTCAACGGTTTGAACCAACGAGCTGCTCCACAGGAGAAGATGTGCAGTCTGATTCCATAAAAATTACGGCCTTTGAAAATCTATGGGGCAATTCTACTCTGTCCTATAGGGCTGCTATAGGGTTACTATGAGTCAGAATCGACTTGAGAGCAACAGGTTTCTGTTTTGGGGTACCCTACTTAACCACCACACAATCTTGCAAGTATGTAAATCAACACTGATACAACACTACTGTCCATTCCACACACACTGTCTCCTTTTCCTTTCTGGTCTAGATTCTCAACCAAGAATTGAATTGCTATGCTAATTTAGTTTCCTCCAAGCTCCAGCAGTTCTGTAGTCTTTCCCTGTCTTTAATATCCTATACAGATTTAAAATCTATAGGTCTTACATTCTGTAGTATGACCCTCAGGGTCTTTCCAGTGTTTACTTGTGATCAGATCCAAGTCATAATTTTTTGGCAGGAATTAAAAAAAAAAAAAGGATTTTGTGCTCCAAGGGACATAAAACCCATTCCATGGTTAATGATGTTAATCATAATTATCTGGTTCTGTTGGTATCTGCCCCACTGTAGAGTCACAATTTTCCCTTTTGTAGTTGGTATTTTTTTCACATTACACCAATATTTTGTTCCTCATTAAACCTCTACCCATCAGCCTAAGCCTCTACTGTCACCTCTTACCTTAGTCAGCCACCACTATGACAGTTACCAAACGGTGACTTTCTATTTTTGTCATTTTTTTCTACATATACCGTGGTCATTCTATAGCAGGACAAGCTTTTCCTTCTCCCTTCTTACGTATTTATTCATAAATTCATATCAGTGTGAACTCATGGATTCCTATTTTATTCTGTGTGTTGCAATACCTCACTATCGTTATTTGTTTTGATGCCCTACTTGTCCCACATTTGGCCAGACAGGGAACTTTCAAGTTGGCTTTTATGTCTTTTTGACATGTTCCCAAAATTGTTTATGCACCTGACACGAGAAGATGTTCCAGACTCTTCTTGTACTTTATCTGCCACAGTCCTGGAATTTGACATTTCTCTGAAGAATGCTGATGGTATTTAGAAACCAAGATCTGGGTGTTGGGTGTGTTCATTGCTAGTGGGGTGCCCTTGCTTCTAGACTCTCTCAGAAGATTTTAAAAAAAAAAAAGTTACCATCAAGTCGATTTCTACTCATGATGACCCCATGTATTTTGGAGCTATAAAATATATGTATTTCTACGTGTACATAAGGTGCCCTGGTAGCACAGTGGTTAAGTGCTTGGTTGCTAACTGAAAGGCTGATGATTCAAACCCACCCAGTGGCTCTGCAGGAGAAGGAGCTGGACCTACTTTCATAAAGATTACAGCCAAGAAAACCCCATAGGGCAGTTGTACTCTGTCACATGGGGTACCTATGAGTCATAATTGACACAATGGCACACAACAACATACGTGCATATATATATACTTAAAATTATATATGTGTATATATACATATACACATATATAATACATAAATATATGATATAGATAGATATTTGTTTTTGTTTTGTTTTGTGTTTTTAACATGGATCATACCCACCACATGATTCCGATCAAATACCTCAGGGTCCATTCTGCCTCTTACCCTTTCTATATTTTGAAATACTTTCTTCAAAACGAGACTTGGTGGCACAGTGGTAAAGAATTATGGTTGCTAAACAAAAGGTTGGCAGTTTGAATCTGCCAGCCACTCCTTGGAAATGCCATGGGGCAGTTCTACTCTGTCCTATAGGGTCACTATGAGTCAGGATCAACTCAATTGAATTTTGTTTTGTTTTTTTCCTCCAAAAGTGAAAAACCTGGCTTTCACCATCTTCAGTGTATTTACTTATTATTTGCTCAAAATAACCAATCTGTGGACTGTAACAACCGTTTCTTTATCTCTTCCATCTGTTTCCTCTGCCTGCATACACTTCAGCACACTATATCCTAGGCTTCCTACATGCTTCTGTGTACTTCCCTGCCCCAACGGTGCTGTGCCCTCTGGTGCTAGTGAGTACACAGCCAAAGCATCTGTGTGTGGTGTCTCCTACCATGCCCAGCACCCCAAATCCTTGGATACTGGCAGGCATACTACCATTGTGCCTCAGAATGTTTTCCCCTTTCCACTTCTCATCACCAGGCAGCAACACCTCTGTCACTTGATCAACTCCTCTGCATTGTGGGAAAAGGGAAAGGAATATGAGAAGGGAAGGGACAATGAGAAGGAAAGAATTAGGATGGATTTTTAAATGTTCTTTTTCTTCTGTCAATAAGCTTACTTCTACTGCATCACTCCTACCACATCTGTGTATCTGATACTTATAAAAAAATTTTTGGCCAGAAAACTAGATATATTTAGGAGTGACTATGTTAGATTTTTTTTTTTAATGTTAGATTTATATCTAAGGAAAGTATAAAATGATCAGTATGAACATGAGTGTCAGATTAGTGAATACTTAAGGATTCAAGACCATCAGCCTCAGGACATAGGTCATGTGGTCTTTATTCTGGTTGTCCCAGAATCTTAAAGGAGGTAACAAGTTGGAGAGCAAAAGATCTTAACACAGCTGCTATCTGGGAGAAGAAACCAGTTTGCTAAGGATTCTTAGTGTCTCTGTGAATCAGCTTCCTCATCTGTATTATAGGATTATAATTATACCCAGCTCATAAAGTTGTTATGGTAAGCAAATGAATTACTGCAGGAAACATGCTTGGAACACTGCTTGTCAAATAGTGAGCACTGAATAGACACTAGTAATTGTTTCATTCCTGCCTGGGCAGTGCATTGGCACCAGAAGCCTTATTTTCAGTACACTGTGCCTTGACAAGGAACATTCAGGCAAGCGAAGTTCAGATTTCCTGGCAGATGATTGGAAGATCTGACTACAGGTACAGATTAAACAGATTAGTGCACTGAAAATGTGGTTCTGAGGAACAGGATGTAGGCCAGGGACATTTTAATTGTGGCCAAGACAAGACAGAGGAAGAGGTCACGGAGATCACAAATGCTACCCTTCACAAATAAAGTGTGATGTTTTTCAATGGGCTGGAAAAAAATGACTGTAGGAACATACTGCTTTAAACTTATACCTTTCTTCTCTTCTGTTTCCTTTTGCAGCCTAACAAAGGTGGTTAGGGTTATTCGAGGCTCTTTGTTCTGGGCCACCTGTCTTGAAATATGTTTCATGTGAAGATCAGCTTGAATCCTCTTACCCACGTTGTAATTTTTCTCTCTCCATCACCTAGAAATGGTAAATCTTTATATACACAGACTTACTTAGGAGAATGTACTAACTCCTAATCCTTCCGCCATATCCCACGTTGTTTCAATGGTGTCAAGCCAGCAGTTGAAATGACAAGCAATCTGATCCAGGTGTAAAGTTACGTAGCAGAAAATGATGCTAAATTGTGGCCGTGGTCACCCAGCTCATCGTAAGGGGCGGATAGAATTGATCATTCACCACACTGAGGGACATGGTGCTTGATTTACCATTGTTCCAGGGACTATCGTTCCTGTTACAGATAACCAGAGAAAAGATTCCTGATACAACTCACACCGCTTTCTTTATTGGTATGTTCCCGGTTGTCACCCTACGTAACAGGTTCATTCTTCCTCCTGAGATGGATGACAGAGCAGGGGCATCTCAAATAGCATTGACTAACTTCCCCCAGAGTCCTTGACCAGCCCATTCATCTCCTGAAATACATTTTTAACAGCTTCAAAACAAAGAAATCCAGCATATGGCAGTTAATTTGGATCTTAACACCCCTGTACTTTGAAAAGAGAAATGAACAGCAAGCTGTTTCAAGCCTTAACCTACAATTTAAGAGGAATTATTTATTATCCAAACAAAAACCCTTCAATTAATCCAAACTTAACGTTAAAGCCAGAACCAAGTAAGTTATGCCCAAGGCCATCGGTTGCCAGGTACACACACTCCCCTCTTTTCTACCAACACGATACTTTGTCCTATATAAGTTTAAAAACATTTTTTAAAAGTTAATTAAACTCGGACAGTGTGCTGTTCATTGAATATATCTCAATGACTCTTTTAATCAAATGCTGGCTTGAATAAAAAGCTATTAAACATTTCCCTAAAAGAGAAAGGCAGTGCATAATGAAGAATATAGCAATAGAAGCAGTTATCAATTTGTCAGGCAGAGAAATGACAGGAAAGTGAAAGTTTGACTTACTGGCAATAATGACAAAAATCCGTCTAACCTGCAGGAAAAAAAAAAAAATCATGATCCAACAGCAAGCTTTCATCATTAGATTTCTAGGCTTCCTGACAAACTGGAATTTAGTTATCTAGCAATTTTTGAAGGAGCCCTAGCGGCATAGTGGCTAAGAGATTGGCTGCTAACCAAAAGGTTGGCAGTTTGAATCTACCAAGTCTCCTTGGAAACACTATGGGGCACTTCTACTCTGCCCTACAGGGTCGCTATGAGTCGGAGTCAACACGATGACAATGGGCTTTTTGCTTTAGCAATTTTGAATATTCAGAGTACAAATAAGCCTGGGAAAGAAACAAAATCTGAAACATTTATGAACAAACAAAAACTAGAGGAGGATGATAGGGAGAACATAGAGCAAAACAAAATTATACCTGATAACAAGAAAGAAGACAGGATATTAAACAGTCAAAAGATAAAAAAAAGAAAGAAATCTGTATGTGGTATTTCCTGTAGGGATACAGGTGAGTCGGAATCGACTCCATGGCAGTGGGTTTGGTTTTTCTGGTTTGGTAGCGATACGTAGCCCTGTATATTTCAAGAGCCCCTGAAACATTATTATATTACAATTCTCGGTAATAGTGACTCAGGAATAATGTTAAATTAGGCCTACTGTCTGTAATGTAAGAAAGTAATTAGGTATGCATTGCATCCAATATCGCATAAATTTAAATGAAAATGACTTAAATGCATTCAATAAACATATTTAATAGAACCATTTGTTCCCCAAGTACACTAGTATGTTACATTTTCTTTTATTTTTTTGGTACAAAGTTAATTTGGCTAAGAACTTTAAAGAACACTTATGGTAGATGTATAGACTTAACCTGATAGATTTTTAATAGACTCCACATTAAGCCAACTTGGAAAGTAATTTTAAATAAGTGATGGGGCTGGGCTTTCTAAAAGTCCTTCACATTATGTTGTGAAGCCATTCAGTATTAGTGTTAAGATATAAGTACCTAGGAGATATGTTTAAAAAGTGTTTTTCCAAGGACTCTTTATCATAACTCTAGAGTTTCCTGAAACCTCTTGAGGTTTTAAAACCGTTTCCTTGTTTCCCCTTCCTTCTGTCTCTACCTCCCTCCTCCTTCTCTCCTCCTTCCTTCCTTCCCTCCTTCTCTCTCTTTTTTTTTTTTTTTTTCTCAACTGCTATATTATAGCTATTAAAAAAAGATTGCATCAGGTTTCCATTTCCAGTTGGGGGAAATCTAACTTTGAGAAAACAAGAACAGTTAGATAAAATTACAAAACCGAACATGGAGGAAAATCAGAGCAAAGAGAAAAATATGTTTAAATTTAAAGTTTGAAATATTGAACAGCTACAAATGCAGCAAAGAAGACAACTGGTCCTGCAGACAAGTAAAAAGAAGTGCATAGAGGTGATCCTGCATTTACAGAAAAAAAATTAAATAAAATATAAACTTTTTTGTTGTCCAGCCAGCCACTGCTATATTGGTGTATCTGTCACTTGCACCTGAAATTAATTCTAATGAGAACAGCTATTCAGTACTAGAACAGAGTTTCCAATCTATATCTGCCGATTCAAATTCAGTAATTTTTATGGCACCACATGAATGCTTGAAATTCAGACTCTTTGAGAAAGGGGTGGAGGACAAGTATATTATCAGAAAAAAGCAAAGAGCAATCCCATGAAATCATTCTGGGTTCCATTTTCTTTATCCTTCTGTGCTAGGAATTTGATTGGCTGTTTGGGCAGCTTCATGCTCATTTTCATTCTTTAGGGGAAGAAGCAGTCAATTATTGAGGATTTGCCACTAACTGGGCACAGTGGTGATTGAGTGGGAGAAGTCTCACCTTCTGTGCAGGAGACCCAGGTTTGATTCCAACCCAAGGCATCGAATGTGCAGCCACCACCCTTCCATCAGGAGAAGCTTGGGTGTTGCTATAATGTTGAACAGGTTTCAGTAGAGCTTCCAGACTAAGACAGACCAGGAAGAAAAGCCTGGCAATGTACTTCTGAAAATCAGCCAATGAAAACCCTATTGATTACAACATTTCTTTCCACTGTGCATGAAGTCACCATGAGTTGGGGGCATCTCAATGGCAGCTAACAACAACCGTCACTAAAAACAGTGGAAACAACATTGAACTTGTATTTCAGGGACTAGGTTGCAATAGCAGGCTCAGCTCCTCACTGACTGTGTAACCCTGTCAATTACTCTAACCTCCATGAGCCTGAATATTTTCATCAATTTGAGGAATCATGTAATTATATAATAGTTACTAATATCTACCCATAATTATATAACTAAAGTGAAATTATGGATATTACAGAGTTGTTAAATTTGTGATTTATTTAAAAATGCTTAACAAACGTAACCTACTAATATTATTATGTTTTCTACACTTGCGCCAAAGTTTAATGAAATTCCTCAAGGTTTTCCTTGAAGGGTTAAGAATTTTTGCACCTGTAGTCAGGCCTGTATGGGAAAGGGGACCCAGTGAACTTATTTAGAGGCTCTTCCAGTCATGTCTGAGAGATTTCTAAGATATCACCTCCATTTTCTCAGTAAGAAGTACCTGAGTCTCTGTGCCTATTTTCTCAATATGGAGACATGTAGCTACCTCTGTAACCAACGGCTCTTTATGACAGCTGTGCAGGTGAGCACTGTTGGATTTCACTGATGACAACAAGCTTCACTCTTCCTATTGGTACAGCTTTACCCTAAGCTCTGGTCCAAAGCTTAACCGTTTTATTCACGGGAGGCTATAACCTTTAGTGAGAAGTTACTGACCATTTAAGGACCACAAACTAGGAGTTCAAAGGAAAGAATCATTTGTGTCTACTGCACTGTCCCAAGATGGATCCTGGCATGATTTGATGTTATCAGGGCATCTCAACCCCACCACACACACCAGAAAACACATACTCTGTCCATGAAGTAACCTAAGCTCTCTCCACATCTCAGTACCTAGGCAAATCTCACTTTAGTTGGAAAAAACAAAGATTTCTCTTAAGTCTCGTTCCCTAAATCCTCATTTTCTGGTCCAGTATTAACTTCTTCTTAAGATGGCGGATGACCAACAGCTGTGAAATCAATTCTTTTCAGAATACTTCATCTCACTTTCAGCTGTATGCCCTGACTCTTGGGTACCAACAAAATAATCCCAATACATTCCGAGAAAGGTACGATTCCTGAAGCCTGGGTTCATTCCAGGAATTTGAACCAGTTCATTCTGGTTTGAACCCTTGCTGAGAATTTGCATTTCTAACAAGTTACCAGGCGATGCTAATGCTGCTGGTTAAGGACCAATTCTGAGAATCACTAGTAGAGCTGTGGCTCTCAAACTTTATTATATATAAGAACCACCTGGGGATTTTGTTAAACTGTAGATTCTGATTCAGTATATCAGGGGTGGATATGCAAATTCTCAGCCGGGGTTTGAACTGGAATGAACTGGTCCAAACCCCTGGTTCATTCGTACTCTTGTTAATTGTGTATATATGGGCAGGTAAAATTACAAGGTTGCTAAAACATTCACAGTGGCAAAATGATTGGATTATAGAATATCAGTTTTTGATCAGTTAGTGAAGATCCGGGGCCTGTGAGAATGAAATTGTCTTGAGATTTTCCATATGACTGGAAGAACACACACACACAGCATGAGCTCAGGGGAGTGAGGGACTCCAGCCAAGGAAAAGGGATGTAGTAACTGAATTTGTGAGCAGCAAAGAAGAATGAAGAGCTGCTGAAGATTGGCTTCCTAGTCCAGTCATCCTATTTAAGTCAACCCTGGCGGGTTAATTACTGCAGTGCTTTCTTCCAGAACATGTAGAAAGGCAAGGGAAAATAATTGGACCACCCTTAATAAAACAAACAAATGAACAACCCATTTCTGTCAAGTCGATTCCTACTCATAGGCAGTTCAAATCCACAGGTGCTCCTTGGAAATTCTATGGGGTAGTTCTACTCTGTCCTATAAGGTCGCTACGAATGGATTAACCAATCATCAAAAAAAAAAAAAAAAAAAAACAAAGCCAGTGCAGTCGAGCCAACCATAGGAAAGACTAAAGCAGGCACTTAAAGACTGTCTCAGAGACACTTCTATTTCCTTGCGAGAATTTTCTTTCAAAGGAGAAAGAGAAAAAAAAGTCCTTAAAAATAACTGGAAATCCTAAAGCTAAAAGCAGTCTTTACATGTATTCATGCCAATCTCATGTAATACATGATGAAACTAAGGCCCTTAGAGTCCATGTAACCGATCCAATGGCATAGAGTTCATTATTTCAGAACCAAGATAAGAATGTTGTCATTTAATTTGTCATGTGTTGTTTTGTTTTATTTTCCCTACCCCAGCGTCCTATAGCAGATAATGTGACTGCGTAATCTTAGTGATTTATATGAATAGACGAGGAAGGAACAGCAATGAGAAGAAATACTGATAGGGTTTGGAGCTTTCTAACTCTTCACTGAATTTTATTTTTTAAATTTTGTATTTGGTATTTAGAATCCCCAAGCCTCCCCTTCTTCCCTTTCTTTCTCCTTCCACCATCCCTTTTTCTCTCCTGCCTTTCGTCCTTCTTCTCCCTTCCTTCTGTTCCTCCCCCTCCTCTTTCTCTGTTTTTTGACTTCTCCCTCTTCTCTCTTTCTTTCTCTACTGCTTTTTTTTTCTTTTGTTTTCAAATTTGGCCTTCTTTCCCAATGAAATTTCTTGGTTGGTTTCCACATAATTTAATGATTACCGTTACCTAGGGTCAATATGAGTCAAAATTGACTTATAGATGGCACCTAACCACAACAACAACATTACCTGGACCACTTTGTTTATTTAGATCTGGTTTTCATTCAGTAACAGCTGGTTGAGAGAGGAAATTACTTAGTTGGGACAATACAATGAAAAGATTACGTGTCTATAATTATGAAATTTAATGGAAATGACATCTGTGGGTTAATATAAAAGAGCTAAACTCATTCACTAATGGAATAGTTTAATCCTCATGTAGGATTGTATGAAAAAACAAGATATCAAAGCCTGTATTAATAAGACAAATGAACTTCTCTTTTCATGCTTTTAAGCTTCATTTCATTTTTCATTATCAATTTTTTAAAAAGTTCTCATTAACCAAATAGCTCTGTTTACTTTTATTTAGTGAGCTCAAGATTCAATCATTATAGTGCCTCTTGACATTTCCTAATAGAGATATTTCAGAGCTTCTTTTTGCAATGTGGAAAAAAGTGAGAGGTTGCTAGTTAAAGGGAATATCTTGAGTTTCAGTTTCGTTGCTATAGGACCTGTTAAAGGAAATACTGTGTGCTTTGTTAAATTCGTTTGGTAATTAGCAGCTATATTTTAGTTCCTCACTAAATCCAATGCAAATGAAAAAGGATACTTGTTTTTGACAGACACAGGTAGAGACACTAGCCACTCTAGCTATAGACTTCCTTCTCTGCCACCCCCTCCTCCAGATATGGAAAACCACAGCCAAACTAGGTAGTGTCCACCTGATTCTGACTCATAACAACCCCATGTGTATGAGGATAGAACGTGCTCTACAGGGTTTTCAATGGCTGATTGTTTGGAGATAAATCTCCAGACCTTCCTTTGCAGGCACCTTTCCGTGGACACCAACATTTTATCAGCTGAGCACATTACCTGTTTACACCAAACAGGGACTCCCAGTCTCTTCTCCTCTAGCCTATTTCCCTATAAATAGGATACAACATCAAATTAATTGCAAAATCCACTAATGGGTCATAAGGACCAGTTTTTTTGTGTATTGTTTGTTTTGAATTTTATTGTGCTTTAGGTGAAAGTTTTTAGCTCAAGTTAATTTCTCATTCAAAAATTTATACGCATATTGTTTTGTGGTATTGGTTGCAACCCCCACAATGTGATAGCGTGTTCCTCCTTTCTACCAGAGTTCCCTGTGTCCATTCATCCAGTTCCTGTCCCTTCCCGCTTCTTATCTTTCTTTTGGGTGGGAGTTGCCCATTTGATCTCATATATTTGATTGAACTAATAAGCACATTCCTCATGTTTGTTATTTTTGTATTATAGGCTTGTCTAATCTTTGTCTGAGAAGTGGGCTTCAGGAGTGGTTTCAGTTCTGAGTTAGAGTGTTCATGGACCATATTCTCGGAGGTTCCTTCAGTTTCTGTCAGACCACAAAAATCTGGGCTTTTTTTGTGAAATTGAATTCTGTTTTACCTTTTTCTCCCACTCTGTCTGAGACTTTTGGTTGTCATCCCTGTCATAACATTTGGTGGTGGTAGCCAGGCACCATCTAGTTCTTCTGATCTCAGGCTGGTGGAGTTTCTAGGTCATGTGGTCCTTTAGTCCTTTGGGCTAATATTCACCTTGTGTCTTTAGTTTTCTTCATTCTTCTTAACTCCAGGCAGGATGAGAGCAATAGTAGCTTAGATGGCTGCTTACAAGCTCTTTTAATCCCAGGTGCTACTTACCAGAGTGGGATGTAGAATACTTTCTTTATGAACTATGTGATGCCAATTGACCTGGATGTCCCCTGAGACCATGGTCCACAACACCCAGCCCCAGCTACTTGGTCCTTCAAAGTGATTGGATTTGTTTAAGAAACTTCTATGCTTTTGTTTTGGTCTAGTTGTGCTGACTTCTCCTATATTGTCTGTTGTCTTTCTTTTCACCAAAGTTGACACTTATCTGCTACCTAGTTAGTGATTCTCTGTCCCCACTCTCATTACCATCAAATAATTTTTTTTCTGTGTGTAAACCTTTCCTTGAGTTCTTATAATAGTGTCTCCTACAACACTTGTCCTTTTGTGACTGACTTATTTCACTCAGTATAATGCCAGATTCATCCACATTGTGAGATATTTTGTGGATTCACCATTGTTCTTTATCATTGTGTAGTTTTCCATTGTGTGTATGTACAATAATTTGTTTATCCTTTCATCTGTTGATGAGCACTTAGATTATTTCCATCTTTTTGCTATTGTCAACAGTGCTACAATGTACATGGGTGTGCATATGTCTGTTTGCGTGAAGCCTCTTGTTTCTCTAGGGTATATTCCTAGCAGTGGAATTGCTGGATCATTTAGTATTTCTAGCTTTTTAAGAAAGCACCATATCATTTGAAAGCTGGACAATGGATGAGGAAAAAAGAAGAATTGATGCCTTTGAATTATGGTATTGATGAAGAATATTGAATGGACTGCCAGGAGAATGAAAAAATCTGTCTTGCAAGAAGTACAGCCAGAATGCTCATTAGAAGCAAGGGTGTCAGACTTGGTCTCACATACTTTGGACATGTTATCAGGAGGGACCAGCTCCTGGAGAAGGATATCATGCTTGGTAAAGTAGTGGGTCAGTGAAAAAGAGGAAGACCCTCAATGAGATGGACTGACACAGTGGCTGCAATAATGGGCTCAAATATAGCAATGATTGTGAGGATGGCACAGGACCCAGCATTGTTTTGCTCTGTTGTCCATAGGGTTGCTATGAGTTGGAATTGAATTGACAGCACCTAACAACAACATTTTCCAAAGTGGTTGTACCATTTTCCAATACCACCAGCAGTGCATAAGTGTTCCAATCTTCTTGCAACCTCTCCACCATTCATTATTTTGTGTTTTTTAGATTAGTGCCAGTATTGTTGGGGTAAGATGGTATTTTGTCATAGTTTTGATTTGCGTTTCTCTAAAGGTTAATGATAGCAAGCATTTCTTCATGTGTCTGTTGACCATCTCAACATTATTCTAACTCAAGGTACACAAATCCTACAAGAAGCAACTGGCAGAAAAATTATCTTTCTGTTAATGATATATATCTATCCTAGAAAGATATTAGTATTGTGGGAGGTAAAGGTCTTTGTCACTTTAGTAATAGGCATGCTTCGGCTAAGAAGGCATATCCAGAGCCCTACCCTCATCACAAGAAGAAATCTCTCCAAAGCAGGGAATTAACCGAGTGATGTCATTGAGTCTTCTCACCTTCTCTTGCCTGCAATCATGAAATTCCCTTGGACATTTTTCTTGTGAGGATTTAATTGTTCTGGCTTTTGAAAGCCTGGATTTCAGTTCTTTTTCTGCTCTGATAGATTTTCATCATGTCTCAAACCGATTAACTAGATGATTTTTAACTCATCCATATTAATAGACCTTTTATTCCAGGTGAAGTAATTATGACTTGACACGGACCACATGCTTTTATAAAATTTTAATTTTCTATTATTCTTATGCAGGTAGATAGGATGGGTCTCCTTTGAGAAATTGGTATTTGAGGAACATGCTGAAAGAATTTGTCTTAAGATATAAATGTACATGTCTTTCTGGTCAATACTAGGCCCTTGTGTGTGTATGAACCTTCTATTATAGTATGTATTGCACTCTATTATTATTTATTTATATCTCTATATATCTGCTATATAAAATCCATGCTTCTCTTATCATATTAGCTTTGGGATACAAATAAGAGTCATAGTAACTTTAATAAATAGCATTGCTGTGAATTTCTTCCCATCTGCCAGTGCATCTCCTCTATCCTTTTAAATCTTTCCAAGTATTCTGGGGATATCCAGAGTGGCTTCTGCCACCTTAAGATTTTTGTCATTTTCTTCCTTTCCTACTCTGGGGCTAATTGATGAACAGCTCTATCTAAGAAGCCACAAACTGTTTCCACTCTGCAGCCTGAGTTCTCCCAGAAAGCGGTCCCTGGACGCTGCCACTGAGCATCAGGTCCTCTGTTGCTCCAGTCTGAAATGCTGCTAATGCCCCAGGTGCTTGAAGCCCACTCACCACTCTCAGTTGCCGTGGAGTCAATTCTGATTCATGGTGACTGCAGGTGTGTCAGAACAGAACTGTACTCCATAGGGTTTTCATTGGTTGATTGTTTGGAAGTAGATCAGCCGGCCTTTCTTCCAAGGTGCCTCTGGGTGTACTCTACTCTCCAACCCTTCAGTTAGCAGCCAAGAGCATTTACTATTTGTGCCTCCCAGGAAATCTTCAATATGCCTAACACACACTGTGTCTGTGCAAGTGTGGAGAAGATGGAGATGTACATTTTTAACTAGTCTCCCAAAAATCCTGTAAAATATTGATTTTGCTTAGGGGTAATTTTCTCCGTAAGAGTCAAACACTAAACCTGGCTGGAATACATGTGAAAGATGCACATGGTGCTCTAAAAGCAATTTAAATTGTTCTTGGGCCAGTGTTTTCTCTGACTCCTTCTCCCTTCAAAATATTTTTTCAGTATTTTACCAAATTCTCTTTGTTCCTCTTTGATTTATTCAAATGATATGATCTTTTTCACTAGTATGCCAGTTGCTTTGAGAAATATCTAAATCCCAGCTATTGACACAATTCACAGTCAAGCTAGGATACCCTTATATGTATAGATGTTTACATACCTGTATTCTTCCCAAGAAAAGAAAGATGTCTTATTTATATTATCAGCAGGGTGTCTGGCACATAGAGGTTATTTAATTAATATTTGGTTTTTGAGACAATCTGAAGAATAGATAGGAGTGGTTTTAATTAATTATTTTCATTCACATCAATTTATAGAAGTGACATTCAGGACCCTTGCTAATTAATCAAGTAGGAAATTCTTTTTTCAAATTTACTAGCTGATTTGCAGTATGAAAAAACTGGGAAGGTTACTGGCTATATAATAAGGAGTGCTGGTTTTATTATTTCTGCTACATGTTTTCTGTGTGAATTATGCAACACATATTTTCCCTTCTCTGGACCTATTTAGAAGTCCCTGGGTGGTGCAAACAGTTAAGCACTGAACTAACCAAAAAGTTGATGGTTCAAATCTACCCAGAGGCACCTCGGGAGAAAGGCCAGCAATCTGCTTCCAAAAGGTCACAGCCATGAAACCTCTATGAAGGACAGTTCTACTATGATACACATGGGGTCTCCATGAGTTGGAATCAATTTGATGGCAACTGGTTTGGTTTTGGTTTGCTGTTGTTGTTAGATACCCTTGAGTTGGTTCCAAATCATAGCAACACTATGTACAAAAGAAGAAAACATTGCCTGGTCCTATGTTTGAGCCCATTGTTCCTGTCGCTGTGTCAATCCATCTTCTTGAGGGTCTTTCTCTTTTTCACTGACTCTCTACCTTACAAAGTACAATGTCTTCCTCCAGGGACTGGTTCCTCCTGAAAACATGTCCAAAGTACATGAGAGGAAGTCTTACCATCCTCGCTTCCAAGGAGCACCCTGGCTTTACTTATTCCAAGACTGACTTGTTTGTTCTTTTGTCAGTCCATGCTATATTCAATATTCTTTGTCAACATCATGATTCAAAGGCATAAATTCTTCTTCAGCCTTCCTTATTCATCGTTCAGCTTTTGCATGCTTATGAGGCAATTGAAAATATCACGGCTTGGGACAGGTGACCTTAATTCTCAAAGTGACACCTTTGCCTTTCAACATTTTAACAGCAGGTTTTCCCAATGCAATATGTCATTTCATTTCTTGACTGCTGTTTCCATGGATATTCATTGTGGATCCTAGTAAAATGAAACCCTTGACAACTTCGATCTTTTTTCCATTTGTGATGATGTTACTTATTGGCCCAGTTGTGAGGATTTTTATTTCCTTTATGTTGAGGTGTAATTCAGACTGAAGGCTGTGGTCTTTGATCTTCAATAGTAAGTGCTTCAAGTCCTCTTCGCTTTCAGCAAGCAAGGTTGTGTCATCTGTATATCACAGGTTGGTAATGAGTTTTCCACAAATTCTGATACCACGTTCTTCTTCATATAGCCCTGCTTCTCAGATTATTTGCTCAGCATACAGATTGAATAAGTATGGTGAAAGGATACAACCCTGACATACATCTTTCCTGATTTTAAAACACGCATTATCCCCTTGTTCTGTTCGAACTACTGCCTCTTGGTCTATGTACAGGTTCCTCATGAGCACAATTAAGTGTTGTAGCATTCCCATTCTTTGTAATGTTATCTATAATTTGTTATGATCCACACAGTTGAATTCATTTGCATAGTTGATAAAACACAGGTAAACATCTTTCTGGTATTCTCTGCTTACAGTCAAGATCCATCTGACATCTACCATGTTATCCCTCATTCCACATCCTCTTCTGAATCTGGCTTGAATTTCTAGCAGTTCTCTACTGATGTACTGCTGCAAAATTTTACTTGTGTGTGATATTAATGATATTGTTTGATAATTTCCGCATTTTGTTGAATCACTTTTCTTCAGGATAGGAATAAATATGGATCTCTTCCAGTCTTTTGGCCAGGTAGCTGTCTTCCTAATTTCTTGGCATAGAGGAGTGAGCACTTTCAGCGCTGCATCCGTTTGTTGAGACATCTCAGTTGGTACTCTGTCAATTCCTGGAGCTTTGTTTTTCACCAATGCCTTCAGTGAAGCTTGAGCTTCTTCCTTCAGTTCCACAGGTTCTTTATCATATGCAACCTCCTGAAATGATTGAACATCAACAAATTCTTTGTGATACACTCACTCTGTGCATTCATTCCATCTTCTTTTCATGCTTCCTGCATTGTTCAGTTTTGATTTAGACTTATTTAATTTTTCGTTAAATAGAGCAGTTGGATAAAATAATTTATAAAGAATTTTCCAATTCTATAAGTCTGTGAATATATATTGTTCTTTAAGTGACAAGTTTCTTTTTGTAGATTTCCTAGGATTTATTTGACCTGTACTTGAAGCTACTTCTTTTCCCTGAATAAAATTGCTTCAAATTAAAATTAATAGTTCTGGAATATCCAGTGGTATGAAATCCATAGCTGAAACCTTACACAATTCACATCATTTAAGTCCCAAATCTGTGTCTGACTCATTCAGTCTAACTAAATGCATAAAGGATATGGATACTTAGAAACCATTCATGAATTTTGTTTCTTTCTATTTCTATAAATAGGACCTAGGTCTATAGTGGGTGATCGGTTAATGATTTTTAAAGTAAACTTGATGTTTCAAACTTTAAAATTTCCCTCTCTTACTACAACTTCTCCCTTTCTCTCTCCTTCTCTCTCTCTCACACACACATGTACACTCGTGCACACATACATAGGAACCAAGACACACACAACCAGTAATGTCTATCTTTTACAAAACCAAAAGTAAACATTTCCGCAGTAACAAACAAAAATGCTTGTAAACTACAAAATTCTAGTATAAATTTGAATAACAACAATCTCTTCATGTTAAAAATAAACATTCTCTTATGTAAGCATTCCGTGAAGGAGCAAGAAATAAAGTAATAATAAACTATTTTAAAAAATATTAAAAATGAAAGCACCACATATCAAAATCTATGCAATTTTACCAAAGCAACCTCCAGAGGAAAATAAACCACTTTATAATATATTATCATTTTAAAATAATGTAAAAGAGAAAAATATTAAACTTTAAATTAAATATTAAAAAGAATATACAAAAACACAAAAGAAATGCCAGGGGAAAGAAGCAATAAAGTTAAGAGAAAGTAAATAATTATATATTAAAACACATCTAATTTATAAATTCAAAATTAATTCCTTAAAAATAACTAGGAAACTGAGGAGGTGAAGCCAAGATGGCAGAATAGACAGACGCTTCTGTCGAGCCCTCTTTACAATAAAGACCCGAAAAAACGAGTGAACCAAGTATATTTGTGACAAGCTGGAATCCCTGAGCATCAAAGGCAAGCTTAGACAACGAACTGAGGGGCAGAGGGAGGAAGAGGCTGTTCAGAAGTGGAGAGGAGTTACCGGACCTGAATCGCAGGAAGCCCTCAGGCACCATTCCAGGAGCTGTGGCGGTGGCGGCAGAGGCAGCAGGCTGGTAATAGTGTTCAGCCGCAGTTTCCTCAGGGAGAAGCAGCCAGTCACACAGCCCACTCACAGCTCCGGAACCTGAGCAGAAGGGTGCTCTCGACAAAAGCTAAGTACTTGTGTATATTTTATCGTGCCCCTCCACCACCCCCAAGCCAGCTTCAGTGGCTGAATCCCTGGGCTTGAGATAGACCCTGGTGAGCACCTAGAGCCATCCTCCCAGCCTTGGGGAAGGAAAAAATTTGCATTTGGGGGAAAAAGATAATTTGCTAGCTCCATTAACTGGGGGAGCTCAGGACAGAAGAGGCTCCTGTCCAGGCATAAACCATCCATAGATCTTGAGCACCTTTCCTTTCTGCATGGACCTGTGTGGGCCTATTTCAGGAGAATAGGCCCTAGCTGGCAAACTCCAACCATTTCAGCTGCGTGGTAGAGAGGTGGGTGTTTGATGTTTGACATTGGTTTGCCTATTAAACATGGTCCTCACCTACCCACAGCAGGGACCTAAGGACTGGTAGCTCCACTCACATCACCCAGCCACCCACGAAAGGGGTCCAAAGATAACTGGCACCTCCCAGTACTTAAAACCAAAAATTTTGGGTGCCCATGGTCCCTCTGCAGAACTCACCCACCAGCATGCTCTAGGGAACAGAGGCACGTTTTCCTCAGAGACACTCGAGGGTCCGTCTTCAGCCCCCTGCCTTGTTCTGAGCGTGACCCCCTGCTGCAATCAGATACCGGTATATATGCCAATCACCCCTGCCCCTCTAAGACTGTAGGACAGAGCATGTACCACACACTTGATATCAGCTACCTGGAAACCTGAGCTGAATTCATACAAGAAAACTGAATGGACTCCTAGACTGATATACCTGATAACAGCTCTAGCCAGCTGGGGACAGGATATCAGAGCTCCAAAGGCAAAAATAATCAAGCTAGTTCACTCAAGCAACCTGTAGAGGTATACCAAAACAAAACAAAGCAAGCAGCTAAGACACAGTAAGCAAGCATAAATTAAATACAGTAACTTATAGATGGCTCGGAGACAACAGTCAATATCAAGTCACATAAAGAAACAGACCATGATCACCTCAACAGGCTCTCAAAACAAAGAATCTAGGGATTTTCTAGATGAAAGTGCATTCCTGGAATTACCAGATGCAGAATATGAAAGTTTAATACACAGAATCCTTCAAGACATCAGGAAGGAAATTAGGTAATACACAGAACAAGCCAAGGAACACACAGATAAAGCAACTGAAGAAATTACAAAGATTATTCAGGAACATAATGAAAAGTTTAATAAGCTGGAAAAATCCATAGACAGACTAAAAAAAAAAAAATTTTTTTTTTTTTTTAGACAGACAGCAATCAGAAATTCAGAAGATTAACAATAAAATTACAGAATTAGACAACTCAATAGAAAGTCAGAGGAGCAGAATTGAGCAAGTAGAAGCTAGAATTTCTGAACTCGAAGATAAACCACTTGGCACTAATATATTTGAAGAAAAATCAGATAAAAGAATTAAAAAAAAGAAGAAACCTTAAGAATCATGTGGGACTCTATCAAGAGAAATAACCTACGAATGATTGGAGTACCAAAACAGGGAGGGATAACAGAAAATACAGAGAAAATTGTTGAAGATTTGTTGGCAGAAAACTTCCCTGATATTGTGAAAGATGAGAAGATATCTCTCCAAGATGCTCATTGAACTCCACATAAGGCAAATCTTAAAAGAAAGTCACCAAGACATATTATAATCAAGCTTGCCAAAACCAAAGCAAAAGAGACAATTATAAGAGCAGTGAGGGATAAACGAAAAGTCATCTACAAAGGAGAGCCAATAAGAATAAGCTTGGACTACTTGGCAGAAACCATGCAGGCAAGAAGGCAATGGGATGACATATTTAAAAAATTGAAGTAAAAAAATTGCCTGCCAAGAATCATATATCCATCAAAACTGTCTCTTAAATATGAAGGTGAAATTAAGACATTTTCAGATAAACACAAGTTGAGGGAATTCATAAAAGCCGAACCAAAACTACAAGAAATACTAAAGGGAGTTCTTTGGTTAGAAAATCAATAATATCAGGTATCGATTGCTAACCTTTTGGTTCAACCAAGAGCTTAACCATTGCACCACCAGGACTCTATATTAATTATAATTAAGTTTATCTTACCCATCTTCAATCTCTCTAGTGGTGATTATGAGGTATTACAATATCTCTTTTGGTTTAATATGTTTGTTGTTGTTGTTGGTTGCCATTGAGTCAGCTCTGACTCATGATGTCCCCCATGTACAGCAAAGGAAAAATTGCACAGTCCTGCACCAAATTGCTGGTATGCTTGAGTCTGTTGTTGTAGTTATTTCTCCTTTCTCAAGCAGTCCTACTTCCTTCCTCTTTCCAAATACCCTGTCTGAGTGAAGCTTATTTATCCTCCCAGACATGGAGTGAGTGGCAGCTTTTTCTCATGCAACTGTTGGGGTCCTCACTAGACTCCCCCAAAGTAGACTTCATTCCACCTGGACGGGGCAATTAAGACCTGAATATTATGAAAGACAAAAATTCTTTGATATAATATCTCAAAAATATTACATGTATTGTACTTACAATGTTAATTTCTATGAATTATTATTGTTATATTGGAATCTGATAGAAGTATCCAGACAGGCATTAAGATAACTTACCACGGCCATTTGAAGAACCTGTAGGAAAATACTTGGGAGGCATAAATTCACTTAACCAACAGGAAAAAAAAAAAAAGTTTCTTAGTAGTTGTTTTCAATTTATTCATGCTCTAAAATTGACAGGCTCCCTTTCCTATGGGCCGTTTGAATCTTGAAAACTGCTTTATATGTACAGAACTGAAGACATCAGACTGCAGGCTCTATTGACCTTTCTATGGATTTAAATGCTTTGGATTGGAATGACATCCTTGATATGGTTTGAGAAAGAGGAATGTAAACTTCTCACAGGACATTAGAGATGGGCAGTCTCTGAAGCTGTGATTCATGGCCCTGTTCATTCAGCTTGTGAAATGCTAGTTTATGACTTCAAGTTAATGCTTGTTAACATCTTGTAACATGGATTCATGATCATTAAATTTTAACCCAAACTTAAATCTAATTGACCCTCAGCGGAGCTTTATTCAAAACAACATGCTGATTTTAACAGGAAGTCTGCAGACTCAGCAGGGTAAAATGAGCAGATGTATTCCAAGGCATTCTTCTGAAAAATCAATGTACAATATGCATGATGTTAGGTTTCATTTGGACAAGTCAATAAGTTCTGGATGTACGTGGCTTTGTGATTCTTGTGGTTACCTTCCGGAAGAATATAATACGATCTATTTTTTCACATTTATCTAAAATGTGAAAAATGTTCACCTTAATTTAAAATTCCATTACTTAAGCTATTTCTGTAATCCCTGGAGATTCTTTAATGTGAACGCAATGTCGTGAAAAGAACTTTCTGATCTTGGAGTCTGAAAACCTTGTTTTCAAACACAGTTCCGCCACTAGCTCTGCCATTAGTTACTGAACTTACAGACACACAACTTTACTTTCATAAACGTGTTACTTTATTTTCTTCATGTATTTGTTATTAATGATTTTTTTAATGAATAACACATGCCCTTTGTACAAAAGTCAAAAGGTACAGAAATTTTTACAAAGTCAAATGTCAGCCTACTCTCTGTCTGTCAGCAAGTTGCCTTCCCAGAGAAAACCATGGTTCAGACTTTCTTACATATCCCTGTAGTGACGTTCTATATGCATCAACATACATATAAAGCTGAATACATATCTCTTGAACTCTGTAAAGGTAATGCCTTACTAAGCACTGTTCCACACCTTTTTTTTTGTTTGTTTGTTTAAGTTATGCTATTTTGAAGATTCTAGCTATGATCCGAGTGTGTTCTTCCCTTTTGGCTTTCCATCTCCAGCTCTTTGCACATGTCATTATAATACTTTACTTTGTCTTCTTGAGAGGCCCTTTGAAATCTTCTGCTCAGTTCTTTTACTTCATCAATTCTTCCTTTTGCTTTAGCTGCTTGACACTCAAGAGCAAGTTTCAGAGTCTCCTCTGACATCCACCTTGGTCTTTTCTTTCTTTCCTGTCTTTTCAATGACCTCTTGCTTTCTTCATGTATGATGTCCTTCCACTATTCGTCTGGCCTTCGGTCACTATTGTTCAATGCAGCAAATCCATTCTTCAGATGATCTTTAAATTCAGGTGGGATAGACTCAAGGTCTTATTTTGGCAGTCGTGGACTTGCTCTGATTTTCTTCAGTTTCAGCTTGAACTTGCATATGAGCAACTGATGGCCTGTTCCACAATCGGCCCCTGGCCTTGTTCTGACTGATAATATTGAGCTTTTCCATTGTCTTTTTCCACAGATGTAGTCAATTTGATTTCTGTGTGTTCCATCTGGGGAGGTCCATGTATATAGTCCCTGTTTACGTTGGTGAAAGAAGGTATTTGCAATTAAGAAGTCATTGGTCTTGGAAAATTCTATCATTCGATCTCTGGCATTGTTTCTATCACCAAGGCCATATTTTCCAACTACTGATCCTTCTTCTTTGTTTCCAACTTTTGCATTCCAAGCGCCAGTAATTATCAATGCATCTTGATTTCATGTTGGATCAATTTCAGACTGCAGCAGCTGATAAAAATCTTCTATTTCTTCATCTTTGGTCCTAGTGGTTGGAATGTAAATTTGAATAATAGTCGTATTCACTGGTCTTCCTTGTAGGCATATGTATATTATCCTATCACTGACAGTGTTGTCCTTCAGGATAGATCTAGAAATGTTCTTTTTGACAATGAATGCAACACAATTCCTCTTCTAGCTGTCATTCCCAGCATAGTGAACTATACGATTGCCTGATTCAAAATGGCCAATACCAGTCCATTTCAGCTCACTAATGCCTAGGATTTCTATGTTTATGCATTCCATTTCATTTTTGACAATTTCCAATTTTCCTAGATTTATACTTTGCACATTCCAGGCTCCGATTATTAATGGATGTTTGCAGCTGTTTCTTCTCATTTTGAGTCGTGCCATATCAGCGAATGAAGGTCCCAAAAGCTTTACTCCATCCACGTCATTAAGGTCAACTCTACTTTGAGAAGGCAGCTCTTCCCCAGTCATCTTTTGAGTGCCTTCCAACCTGGGGGACTCATCTTCCAGCACTATATCAGCCAATGTTCCACTGCTGCTATTCATAAGGTTTTCACTGGCTAATGCTTTTCAAAAGTAGACTGCCAGGTCCTTTGGTGTTTCTCAAGCTGAAAGAACTAAAAAAAAAAAAAAAAAATTCAAGCCTCGAGTTGCAATAGCGAAGGATTCCATGGGGAAAATATTAAACGATGCAGGAAGCATCAAAAGAAGATGGAAGGAATACACAGAGTCATTATAACAAAAAGAATTAGTTGATATTCAACCATTTCAAGAGGTGGCATATGATCAGGAACCAATGGTACTGAAGGAAGAAGTCTAAGCTGCTCTGAAGGCATTGGTGAAAAACAAGGCTCCAGGAATTGATGGAATATCAACTGAGATGTTTCAACAAACAAATGCAGCGCTGGATGTGCTCGCTCGTCTATGCCAAGAAATGTGGAAGACAGCTTCCTGGCCAACTGACTGGAAGAGATTAACATTTATGCCTATTCCCAAGAAAGATGATCCAACCGAATGTGGAAATTATAGAACAATATCTTTAATATCACATGCAAGCAAAATTTTGCTGAAGATCATTCAAAAATGGCTGCATCAGTATATCGACAGGGAACTGCCAGAAATTCAGGCTGGTTTCAGAAGAAGACGTGGAACCAGGGATATCATTGCTGATGTCAGATGGATCCTGACTGAAAGCAGAGAATACCAGAAGGATGTTTACCTGTGTTTTATTGACTATGCAAAGGCATTCGACTGCATGGATCATAACAAACTTTGGATAAGATTGCTAAGAATGGGAATTCCAGAACACTTAATTGTGCTCATGGCGAACCTTTACATAGGTCAAGAGGCAGTTGTTTGGACAGAACAAGGGAATACTGATTGGTTTAAAGTCAGGAAAGGTGTGGGTCAGGGTTGTATTCTTTCACCATACCTATTCAATCTGTATTCTGAGCAAATAATATGAAAAGCTGGACTATATGAAGAAAAATGGGGCATCAGGATTGAAGGCAGACTCATTAACAACCTGCATTATGCAGATGACACAGCCTTGCTTGCTGAAAGTGAAGAGGACTTGAAGCACTTACTAATGAAGATCAAAGACCACAGCCTTCAGTATGGATTGCACATCAAAACAAAAAGAAAACAAAAATCCTCACAACTGGACCAGTGAGCAACATCATGATAAACGGAGAAAAGATTGAAATTGTCAAGGGTTTCATTTTACTTGGATCCACAATCAACAGCCATGGAAGCAGCAGTCAAGAAACCAAAAGACACATTGCATTGGGTAAATCTGCTGCAAAGGACCTCTTCAAAGTGTTGAAGAGCAAAAGATGTCACCCTGAAGACTAAGGTGCACCTGACCCAAGCTATGGTATTTTCAATTGCGTCACATGGGTGGACAATGAATAAGGAAGGCCGAAGAAGAATTGATGCCTTTGAATTGTGGTGTTGGCAAAGAATATTAAATATACCATGGACTGCCAAAAGAATGGACAAATCTGTCTTGGAAGAAGTATAACCAGAATGCTCCTTAGAGGTAAAGATGGCAGGACTGCTTCTTACATACTTTGTACGTGTTGTCAGGAGGGATGAGTCCCTGGAAAAGGACATCATGCTTGGCAGAGTACAGAGTCAGCGGAAGAGAGGAAGGCCCTCAAGGAGGTGGATTGACACAGTGGCTGCAACAATGAGCTCAAGCATAACAACGATTATAAGAATGGTTCAGGACAGGGCAGTGTTTTGATCTATGGTGCATAGGGTCGCTATGAGTTGGATCGGACTCAATGGCACCTAACAACAACAACATCTGTGAGGCAGAATTGAGTCCATGGCAGTGGATTTGGTTTGGATTTTTTGGATCTCAGCGTTCTCATTGACTATAATCCTAATTCTGAGACAATGTATGGTAGTTACCGTAATTTATTTAACCAGTTCCACATCAACAGACATTTATGTTATTTCTATAGACCACAATTCTACTCTGAAACATGTGCAGTTGCCATGAATTGGAATCGATTTGATGGCTACAGGTTTGGTTTTTTGTTTTAGGTTGTTTCTAATCTTTTTCTATATTAGGCAGTGTTACAATGAATATCCTTATGTATACCTTTGGGGGGGTTACTGGTGTTATATTAGGTGCGTGAATTCTAAAAAATTGAGTGTTGAGTGCAAGCACATATAAAAATTTGATGGCTAGGCCAAAATTCCTTCACAGAATTTGAACTAATTTATACTTCCTTCAATAATGTTTGATAGTGCCAGTCTTCCTCACCACTCTAAAACAGCATGGGATCAGATGTTTTTATCAAATATTTGAAAAAAAAATCTTATGACTATTGTATACATATATCTTATGATAAATAATTTTGGCCATTTCTTCTGTTTAAAAGGCTATTAGAAATACTCTTTTTTTGCTGTTGAAATAACTGTTTATATCCAGTCTTCAATTAAGACGCTGTTGTTTTTGCTCTTTTCTCATTTTTTCTATGAGGTTTTTATATATTAAAGAAATTAGGTCTTTTTGATATGTGTTGAAAATATTTTCACCAGTTTTTCATTTTTTTAAATTTTGCTTTGTTTTTCATTCAGATTTATTTTTAATGTAATCACAGCTATCATCATTGATTTATGTGTTTGAGTTGTGTGCCAAAATTTTAAGGCCTTCTCCATTATAGGATTTAGTTAAAAATTAACATATGCTCCTAAGATATTTTTATTAATTTGATTTTTACATTTAAAGCTTGGCTCTATTTAGAAAGATATCGTGGGACTCTCACATACAATGTTGCTTTTCTATTTGAGGGCAATTGATGAATAGATCTTGAATTGGTATATTCTTTTTCAAATATTTGGTTCAGGAAAAGTGAATTTTGTCAGGATATGCAGCCTCCAAAAAACCAACACAAATGTGAAATTATTTATAAAGCCTAAGATATATCCTGTACTCTTCAGAATTCTTGTTTGTAAGCAGTAGAATCCAGTCTATTTTAAGCAGAAAAATAATTCCTGAAAAAGAGTATTAATTAGCTCAAAGAGCCACAAAGAAAACCAGTGATCCTGGTTCTGGACCTACCTAGACAGGGATATGCCCAATCACATTATGGCAGCCACTTTAATGAAAACACCGCTTCATCACTGCTTGGCACCAATGAAGTGTGGACTGGTTACCAGGGGTTCCACTACTGCCACCTCTAAAAAAGAGATTCCCCTGGAACAGCCCTTTTTGACTACCTCACATGAAGCCACTTTCTAATATAGTTCATTTCCAGGTCTTTCAGAGACACAACTGTTTTGTGGAAGCTAAATCATATAAGAAAAAAAAAGAGACTCTGAATGAGAGTTTTCAGTTTTCCTCCCTGAAACATAGGAAATGTAAGGAGGGTGTCCAAAAACATCACAAATGTTCATTTCATATCCATTAGTTTAATCCTCACCACAACCTTGTGCAGTAGGGGGGCTTTATAATATTGCCTCCATTTTACAGATGAGGAAACAAGAGTCCAGAGAGAAAGTAAGAAATTAACATTTATTTGTCATCCACTGTTCTAGATATTTCACATTTTCCCATTTAATCCTTACTAGTCGATGAGTAGAAACCCTGGTGGCATAGTGGTTAAGACCTTCACCTGCTAACCAAAACATCAGCAGTTTGAATCCACCACGCGCTCCTTGGAAACTCTGTGGGGTAGTTCCACTCTGTCCTATAGGGTCACGGTGAGTCGGAATCAACTTGATGGCAGTGGGTTTTAGGCAATGAGTAGGAGCCCTGGAGGCACAGTGATTAAGTGCTCAGCTGCTAATCAAAAGGCTGGCAGCTCAAGTCCACCAAGCACACATTGGAAACTCTATGGGGCAGTTCTACTCTGTCCTATAGGGTTGCTATCAGTTGGAACCGAATCCATGACAACAGGTTTTCTTCTTTTTTTTTTAATCAATGAGTAAGATGCCCTGGTGGCACAGTTGTTAAGTGCTCGGCTGCTAATCCAAAGGTTGGCAGTTCAAACCTACCAGACACTGCGCAGGAGAAAGATGTGACAGTCCACTTCCATATAGATTTACAGCCTCGGAAACCCTATGGGACAGTACTACTCTGTCCTATAGGGTCACTATGAGTCCACAGGAACTCAATGGCAATGGGTGGGTTTAATCAAGAAGTAAGTTATTTATCCTAATGCTATAGATAATGTAATTGTGTCCAAAGTGATCATGAGAATTGTTTATGATAGAATGCTAGTAAATTACAGAACGAAGGTTAAAATCTAGTCACTTGACTCTGGAACCAGCATTCTTTTCAATACACTAAGTTGCCTTAATAAAAATAAAGTATTATAGACAAGAGAAGTAAACCATCTGAATGTCAACTCATCTCTTAAAAACTGTGGTTGCATCTCTTATAAATTATCAGTTTAGATTACAAAGTATGTATGCAAAGTACTTATATAGGTTAGATAAACAATGGAAATTTAAATTCAAATATATTTAATGTTATTGCTCTTTATACAATATTATTAAATTATTGAAATATTAAATATTATCCTGATCTTTTGTTCTAATAAAGAAACCTCTTTTATAACCCACTAATCTGGGATTAGTGATGTTGAATCAGACACTGATCCTTCAGCTATTTAGCACTGCGAAGACAAGCTATCTGAGTTATTAACTATACTGTAAGTTGCACTGTTTTGAGGTTTTAGGATATAGCACACCCCGGGTATAAGTTAGACTATTTCAGTGTTTAGGGGATACAATAAAGATTAGTTAGGAATCCATGTCAGGATATTCTGATGTGTCTCCTATATTGAGAATCACTTTTTTAAATTTTTCTAAAATGCTTATTTGGCTTACCCTGGGAAAATTCATTTTGTAAGAAATGCCAACCCAGAGCTGATCCCTGCAAATATTATCTTCCCTCCTTCAGGAGCCTGTTTTATCTTCTTCCTGTCCACAGTATATTAACTTGTACTCAATCTCAAAGAACATGAATTCTTATGATGAGACTTTGTATGTAAAACTGCCTTTAAAATGACGAAATTCAACGAAATGTCTTCTGCTATTTATTTTTATAAACGTTGTAAGTATTCTGGCTTCCCTTGTTTCTTCTCTCACCCTGACTGCTACAGCAGAGCCACACATTTCCCGAGTGCAAACCAGACAACCCACTGTATCTTGGGGCATCTTCAACACAGTAATGCTTAAATGCACAAATCAAATTTCCCATTAACCACTCTGTGCATCTATCTGACACTTCCCTCCTCTTCTGCTTCATTCTCCTGAGAAGCATTTTGGTTTTGGTTTTCTTTTTGTTACAGCAGTCTATGAGTCTTGTCCTCTGCAATACCTTCATTTTTGCTAGGTTCTGCCATCATGCTGTTGCCCCAACAGGGTGACTGGCCTGCTGCTCCTCTTAGAGCCTTCTCTCTGTATCCGCTGACTCTATTGACTTCTGGCTCACACGGATGCCTTGGTTGGGCCTGAAGCCTATGCTGTTGCAAACCTATTCAGTAGTCAATGATAAAGTATGGAAAATGCTGCCCTTTTTTGCCACACTCTATAAAAGAACCACTACAATATTACCACCTGGGGTCCTAATATCATACTTCCTTGCTTAGGTCCACAGATTCTAATACCAGAGAACTTGTAGTCTCTGGAACTCAGCGTCATTGGCCTCACCTGGGCAAAACTACCTACTGAATCAGAATCTGCATTTTGACAAGATACTTAGAGGATTCACATGCATGTTAAAATTTGAGAATCTCTGCCTTAAAAGATTTGGCTAAATGTAGATCTTTTGTTTGTGATTCTGTGATTTCTCTCTCTCCTCACAAGTCAAAATGGTCTACACCAGGACATTCTCCTGTGCCTCCTAGGTTGAGAATCTCTTAAGTTTTCTAAAATGCTTACTCTAGGCAAATTCAGTTTATGAACTTAACCAGTTCTTAGCAAGCTTCATTAACGCCAATTAACTGTCTGACAGGTTAATTTGTTAATATCCCTTATTAAAGGATGCTAAATGTACATTAATCTGCTTACAATTGGAGAAGATTTTCTCAGAATCTTCAAGTCTGGTATTCATTTTGGCTAGCTTTGTGCCTTAGCAAATGTATTAACCCTTTAGCAGCTAGCAATGATGCCTTTGGATTTCATTTTAATTAGCCCAACACTTTTGTTACCTTCCAAATCCTAATACTCATTCAACATCCTGTAAAAAGAACACAAGTGTGTAACTAAACCAAAACACACCATCCTGTCTTATTTCATGGAACCCTGGTTGCACAGTGGTTAAGAGCTCAGCTGCTAACCAAAAGGCTGGCAATTCGAATCCACCAGCCACTCTTTGGAAACCCTAAGGGGCACTCCTGCTTCATCCTACAGGGTCTTATGAGTTGGAATCGACTCAACAGCAACAGGTTTGTTTTTTCAATCTTATCTCAGGTCTATGTTCATCCATCATCATCATCATTAGATTGTGTTCACCCTTTAACTATTTCTTCAGAGCCCTGATGGAAATTCTGAGCCTGGTCATTCCATCTCTTATCTGTAAAAGAATAGGTTAGTCAGGCACTTTATTTGTGTATTCTAGTGTTGCTCATAGTAACTATCTTGGTGACTCAAAGAGGCAATATTAAAAAATAAAGGATCTACCTAATTAAAAAAAATTAAAAAAAGCTAATCTCACAGAATACAAGCTGTATTTATTTATTTTAATATCATCTTGTAAATGCACACCAGGGTACTGATCAAACAAATGGCATAGCTGCAACAGTTTAAACTGTGCTCCGGAATACTACACTGAGGATGCGCCTTCTGAAGTCTCCATGTAACCAGCAATCCAAATAGGCTCAATGAACAAAAACCACAGGACTGGTTATACAACTGCTACTGCAGAAGAAGCCTTGTGATCTTTTCTGATTGTCAAAGGTAGAAAATAAAGGATCAAAGGATACACTGTAAAGGGAGGCTATTAAATGACTTATAATTCCTGTCACCATATAATGCTTTCATTATTACAAATTATCATCTCTTTGTTTCTTATGATGTTGGCCTTAAACTTGGTTTCAAATTATCAGTTGTATGTGGATGCAAGTCTAGAATTAATTTATTTTAAATAGGTTATGCTGAATTGACAGGCCACTAATTGAAATGGGTTAATTCTGGACACAGTTTCTCACAACCGGAGGGAGCAAAGGAGCGCTAAGGAGCTAAGCTGAGCAATAAAGGGTATTACCTCAGCATCACTTCAAATGTTCAGCTACAGAGAGGCCTGGGCCATGAAGCTAAAAGGGAGAGATGTCAGCATATTCCCAATGGGCCCATTGATCAGTAAGTGTAAGTACAGCTCAAAAGAAAATAAAGAAGGATGATTGAAGCAAAAGAAGTATCTAGAAGTGCCCAAACCTTGGTCGTAAGATAAAGTCACATGGATAAATTTGAGGCACTGTAATGGAATTTTGTCACTAGTAAGTTACTAGCTTTTGTCTACTGTACAGATTAATCAATCCTGAATATTTATTGAGTATTTATGTGCAAGGCACATGGCTTTAAGCAGTTTTAAAGAATTTTTTTTTTTTTTTTAAATATTGGGTACAGGGAGTGTCTTCAATAAATGCCCAGTCTAGCTAGGAAGAAGAAGCTAGCAAAGGTAAAAATAAAAGTAAATCTTAGAATTAAGAAAGAATGCTAAATACAATAATTCTAGCTACTGCATTAACCTCTTCTACATCATGAATCTCTTATGCAATATTTCTAAAATATTGTATGATTTGTTCTTAATCACCACCGTGACAAAGAATTTACTGATTCTTAAAGATTTATGGCAATATATTCAGACCATTCTAATAACCTAGAAAGTTCTGCTCTCTATTGAATCAATCTATGTCTTCATAATTTTCTATTTATTGGTCTTTGCTATGCCTCTCATCAGTTTCATATTGTCTATCTAATTCTCTTTTCCAAGACAAAATTCCAAAAATATGATGAGGCTTATCAGGTCCTTTCTAGATTTTTAGTTGTTTCATTTTTAGTTAACTCGCAGTTCCTTTCAGTCAACTCTTCCTCATATAACGTGGTGGTTCCAAGGGCTCCAACCTCTGGGGTATTTCACTCTCCACTGAACTCCCATCCTTCACTGTTCTGTTTGAAGTGAGTTCTGAGGTCAGTGATACTTACGGCAAAAATAACAGTTTTCTTGTGTGCTTCAATTTGCTACTTCTCAAGCCAAAGGTAAAATATTCTGGTTTATCAACTTTATTCACATACTTATTTTTATGAGGTGCCCTGGTGGCGCAATGGTTAAGTGATATGGCTGCTAACCAAAAAGTCGGCAGTTGGAGTCCACCAGCCACTCCTTGTAAACACTATGGGGAGCTTCTACTTTGTCCTACAGGGTTGCTATGTGTCCGACTCAACTCGGTGGCAATGGGTTTGGTTTTTTGTTTTTGTTTCATTTTGTTGTTATTAAACTTTTACTCAATTGAGTATTGAGTAGTTTTTCTTTTCTACATGTGGTTTTTCTCTGCTTCAAAATTTTTAAGTGTGAGACATTTACATTTATTTCTATCAAAGTTATCATGGATATTCAGAGACACTATTGCTACATAATCTCCTCGTTTTACCAGTAAACTAAGCTTCTTAAAATTATGAAAACTGTGACCGTATAATGTGAATGGTTGAATTAGAGAAGAACCATGATGGATTCAAGTGGATGGAGCAAGTTTATTATAGGTGGAATAGGAGTTATTTTAGTGGAAAGGAGATCAGTGTGCGTACTGGACAAGGCACAAAATATGAGGAGGAAATGAGCAAAATGAAAAAGACCTTAAAGAAACAAGGATTATTAGTTATAATATAAGAGAAAACTAAATTCCATGTCACTGCTAACTCAAGACTTTTTTGCTTTGGTTTTTAGGAAAGTTTTGGAAATCAGGGAAAGGAATTGCACATGGAGTGGTCATTTGCTAGACAATCTGGGACTCAGTAGTTCTAAAATTAGAGGAGGCAACATAACTATCACTGTGTTCCTTTCTGGAGTCTCTAAGTGTAAATAGTTAACACAATCGGCTGCTAATCAAAAGGTTGGAAGTTTGAGTTCACCCAGAAGTGCCTCAGAAGACAGACTTGGTGATCTTCTTCTGAAAAATCAGCCATTGAAAACCCTATGCAGCACAGTTCTACTCTGACACACATGGTGTCACCAGGAGCCGAAGTCAACTCAATGACAACCGGTATTCTCTTTCTGCTTTGCACATAAGGAATGCAGAGATGTTCAGCAAGAGGGTGGGGTATAACACTGCTGATAGCAATGATATCTACACAAGAACAAATCAATTTGATTTTATTTTTGTCTATTAACTGGATTGACCAGTGCTCTAGTCCTCATGGACTCAGACTGAAACACGTGGTGGTTCCAATAAGTCACGATGCATCAAGTAATTTGCATGTCACATCTGTCCTTTCTTCTGAGTCCTACCTATAAAAGATACATGCCAGTTCACAAGAACTGGCTATGATCGGCATATATTTAAATACCTTTGTAGTTTTAGATATTCCCAAATAGCAGTTTGTTAGTTGGGATTATCGAGGAAATGTCTTAATTGACAAGTATGTTAATTCTGGCTGAAAATCCCATCTGAAAACTAACAATATAAATCAGTGGCTACAATCTGTGATAGTTAAGGACCAATACTATTGTTTCTGTGAGTTAAGATTAAACAGTAAGGACAACGATAGAAAACAAACAAACAAACAAAAAAGGGGTGTATGTATGGTCATTCCCAGGAACCCCTGAGTTAAAAACAAAGTAGTAATCTACCTGGGTTCCACCCTACACTCTAGGTTCTGATATTGATATATCAACTAGCAGGTCAACAAAAAACAAAGACAACATTTGTTTTCTAAAATGTGTATAGGAAATGTGTTTTCTAACATCCAATGAAGTTTCCAAGTTCTGTCGGATTTGGGATCATATAATTTAAAAATTGGGGAGAAAATAACTCAAGCTAATGATGTGCCCTTAATTACTGTCTGTTTCTCTCTTAAGCCTGTTTGCACTACTTTTGAGTTCTTTTTGGGTCTTCCTACATTCCCATATATTTGACCCTAAACTCCATTTACTGAAGCATCTTGAATGTACTGCTATCCTTTACCAGGTAAATGAGCCTAACTAATGTCTCCAGAGGGCAGAGGGCAGAAAGCAGTGAGCTGTATTGATTCATGGACAGCACTTCTCCTTGGCCATGCAGAACATAATATTAGCATTGTTGATGCTCAGCACTGTGTAGAGCAAACAGGCCTATATATTTCACAATGTCCTTGGTTCTTTGTTATTGATGTTGATTCCATTTAGGCTGAAGCAGAGATAAGGAGAGAGGAATGTTTTGGAAGCTCTGTTCAGGAATTAAGTAAGGTCCTGTCATGACATTTAAGCCAGAATGGCATGATTGGGTGTAAAATGTTTGAACAGGTCACAAATGACAGGAACCAGAACCAGAATCATGAAAAGATGCATCCAAGTCAGTTTTAGACCTATGTAAACAGACACATAGGTTCTGTGCACCTTGACATTTCAAAGAAAGGATTGCATTTGTATCTTTTCCTCAATGAACTTGAATTATTGTACAATAAGAAAGTCTACTATATACTGTAATTATTAAGTAATATAAATTATGTAGAAATGTAATTTTAAAGCTGTATTCAGTAGTATGCCATTTTTTCTCTCTGTCTCTCCCCATAGGCAACCAAAATAGGTAACAGATGTTGGTGTAAATTTAAGTCATAATAATATGTGGTAATCTTAATCAGGTATTTCTTAACAATGCTAAGACATAATGAGCTTTGACTAATATTCTGATGACTAATGTATATCACATCAAATGACTGACCAATTTCAATGACTTAGGAAGGAGGGAGGGAAGAAGGAAAGACAAATTTAGATTCTTTTACAAGTATACTTAATTTTTTATTGTTGCAAAAATACAGATAACACATTTGCCAAATCAACATTTTTCACATGTAAAATTCAGTGATACCAATTATATCAATCACATTGTGCAACCATCGCCAATTATTATTTGGCTGGTAGATGCCAATGATAAGTTTAAAATCATCGAAATGTTTAATCCGGTGTCTCAGTGTAGACACGGTCCTCAGTGAGGGTCTCAAAAAGCATGAAGCAGAGGAAAATGTACATGAGATGAAATCAGCTGGCTAGGGTATTGATCTGTTTCTGCTGCTCAAGACCTGGGGATTTTTAAGGAAGTCAGTTGACTTCTCAATTTAAATAAGTTAGATAAGAAGATAGATGAATGGATCAAGGCTAGTGATTTATATTCTACTGCCCCAGAGAAATTAGTGAGAATATGAGATATTTATTTTTAAAATATCTTGAAAAGATAAAAGGCAGGGTAGTATTATTGCTTTTGTAGACAGAATTTGGGATTCTAGAAGTAATTACACCTGACTATTTTTTTAAAAAAAAAAATATAAAAAATATATATTTTTTTTTTGGCACTAGTTTTTTTTTTTTTTTTTTTTGACTATTTTTTTAGTATGCCAGTAGACTTAGCCAATAGGATAACAAATAAATGGAGATTTATATCACTGGAGCATAAATGACTGGATCAAGAGGTTTCGCATCTGATTTGAACTCCAAATCAATTCATTAATGTAAACCATGAACCAAAGGCCATAATCCCTGAGGCTGGTGTTAAGGCAGACTCACATATAAGCCAAAGGGGCTGAACAACAAATAGATCAAAGTTGGAGAAACCTGAGAGCATCTGTGACTGGGCACAAAGACAGCTGGCTTAGCACCAGAAATCAGGATGAACGGGCACAGAGCCAAAAGTTAATACCAGAAGTAAGGCACAGACACCTGACTTTGCCTAGAAGTTAAGCTACATTATACTCAATAAATATTTATTGACTCCCTGACTGAATGACTGAACGTTGATAAGGAGTTATCCAGCTAAGTTTATCCATGCAATAAAGGGCTTCCGCATTGATGGAGAGGATGAAGTAATATTTTAAATTATATAATTCATAAATCAGGATAGTCAATTTAACAATAACTGAGGCTACTCCTACTAGTAGTGATAATAATGCATGATTCTGATTTACTGGGAGTTGCTGGGTGGTGCAAACAGTTAAGCTCTCAGCTAATAACTGAATGGTTGGGGGTTCAAACCCACACAGAGTCACCTCTGAAGGCCTGGTGATCTGCTTCCAAAGGTCACAGGCATAAAAAGTCTATGGATTGCAGTTCTACTCTGCAACACATGCAGTTGCCATGAGTTGAAATTGACTTGACGAGCTCTTAACTACTGTGCCACCAGGGTGCTGAACCACAGGTATAGGGGTTAGGATTTACAACACGTATTTCGGATCCTTGGTGGCGCAGTGGTTAAGAGCTTGATTATAACCAAAAGGGCGGCAGTTCAAATCCACCAGCCACTCCTTGAAAACCCTACAGGGCAGTTCTACACTGTCCTATAGGGTCGCTATGAGTTGGAATCGACTTGACGATATTACCAGATTCAGGTCCATGCCCTGGAGCAGTCGAGCCAGTGAAACATACTTCAAGTCAGAAAGAGTGAGAAAGTTTATTCAGGAGATGTATACATCACTGGGGACCTGGCACCAACACAGGCTGCCTCTATGGAGTCCCAAAGAGCAATTTTTACATCAGAGCTTATACATAATTTTGCCAAGCATTACCTAATGTTTCTAAGCATGTAGCCCACAGATGGTCATATACATCACAAAACTACAAGAAACTCTTTATTAAACTAAAGATATGCATGTCTGACATCTGGACTCTAATCTGTATGTTTGTAACAGGCTGAAAAAAATTTACATAAAAATCTCTCTGCTAGTGGAACTGGCCTGCCAAGTCTGCTCTGACTGAGATAAGGAGCAAGAAAGAAAGTTGCAGATCAGAAGCCCCAGGAAGCCTTCCTAGCTTCTGTCTTGCAAGCTGAAGGCCATTTCTCAAGAGAACAAAGAAGAAGAGAGAGACCAAGACCACAGGAACCGGGAGGGCCCCACACTCCTTTGGAAGAGATCAGTGCAGCTGGTGTTTACAGATTACTTAGGGCATCATTATGGTGTCAGTTATGTCAAGCTCTCAATAACCCATTTTGAATAGGAGAAAACATGTTGCAAGGTATTAGGGTCACAACAGCAATGTGTTTGGTTTCGGTTTATTATTGTTGTTGTTGCTAGGTGCTGTTGAGTCGGTTCCTACTCATAGCGACCCTATGCACAACTGACAGAAACACTGCACTGTCCTGAGCCATCCTTACAATCGTTATGCTTGAGCTCATTGTTGCAGCCACTGTGTCAATCTACCTCCTTGAGGGTCTTCCTCTTTTCCGCTGACCCTGTACTCTGCCAAGCATGATGTCCTTCTCCAGGGACCGATCCGTCCTGACAACATGTCCAAAGTATGTAAGACACAGTCTCACCATCCTTGCTTCTAAGGAGCATCCTGGTTGTACTTCTTCCAAGAGAGATTTGTTTGTTTTTTTGGCAGTTCATAGTATATTCAATATTCTTTGCCAACACCACAATTCAAAGGCATCAATTCTTCTTTGGCCTTCCTTATTCATTGTCCAGCTTTCACATGCATATGATGTGATTGAAAATACCATGGCTTGGGTCAGGCACACCTTAGTCTTCAGGGTGACATCTTTTGCTCTTCAACATTTTGAAGAGGTCCTTTGCAGCAGATTTACCCAATGCAATGCGTCTTTTGATTTCTTGACTGCTGCTTCCGTGGCTGTTGATTGTGGATCCAAGTAAAATGAAATCCTTGACAATTCAATCTTTTCTCCATTTATCATGATGTTGCTCATTGGTCCAGTTGTGAGGATTTTTGTTTTCTTTATGTTGATGAGAAATCCATACTGAAAGCTGTGGTCTTTGATCTTCATTAGTAAGTGCTTCAAGTCTTCTTCACTTTCAGCAAACAAGGTTGTGTCATATTTATGCCTATTCCCAAGAAAGATGATCCAACCGAATGTGGAAATTATAGAACAATCTCATTAATATCACACACAAGCAAAAATTTTGCTGAAGATCATTCAAAAATGGCTGCATCAGTATATCGACAAGGAACTGCCAGAAATTCAGGCTGGTTTTAGAAGAGGACGTGGAACCAGGGATATCATTGCTGATGTCACATGGATCCTGGCTGAAAGCAGAGAATACCAGAAGGATGTTTACCTGTGTTTTATCGACTAGGCAAAGGCATTTGACTGTGTGGATCATAACAAACTATGGGTAACATTGAGAAGAATGGGAATTCCAGAACACTTAATTGTGCTCATGGCGAATCTTTACATAGGCCAAGAGGCAGTTGTTCGGACAGAACAACGTGATACTGATTGGTTTAAAGTCAGGAAAGGTGTGGGTCAGGGTTGTATTCTTTCACCATACTTATTTAATCTGTATGCTGAGCAAATAATATGAGAAGCTAGACTATATGAAGAAGAACGGGGCCTCAGGATTGGAGGAAGACTCATTAACAACCTGCGTTATCAGATGACACAACTCTGCTTGCTGAAAGTGAAGAGGACTTGGTTTATTATAGGCAGACACAATTCCAGACACATATACTCAAAAGGAACAGTGTGAAAGTATTAGGATCTCAGATTTGCTGTTAATAAAAAAGAAGTTGAGGAACGGGTTCATGAAGAGGAAATGAAATTTGTAGAGGACAAATATAAATGCTTTTAAAAGCTCTACACATGTTATAAAATCCAGATCGATCAATAGCCATGCTAAAAGCTTATCCTTGTAATATTCCTATCCGCAATGCACAAAACTATGGAAAAAAGCATATATCTGGGCATGAAATTCCATCAGCAGAATATAGTGCATATTCAGATGTCCCTTAATTCTTACCTTTGAAGCCATTCACTGATTTTTTTCTAATTGCAATCAGAATATGTATTGAAGAGTTCAACCATTATTTGTAGAAATATAGCGACTAAAAAAGTAATTTTCCATTATTACAAGTTTTTTTTGTAATGACTGAATTGGTGAGAAATCATGGAAACCTTCAGAAAGGGTGGAACTTCATGACCGTGCACTCAGCAATATCTCGTTAGTTAGTTGACTTTCACAAAAATTACATTTTTATCTAATGAAAAAATGAATACAAAGTACCAGTAAGAACTGTGAAAACTTCACAAATATTATCCGTTACCTTACTATATGCATTCTAGCTATTGTATAAAAGAGGTTGGCAACTGTCTTAGTCATCTAGTGCTGCTATAACAAAAAAACTGCAAGTGGATGGCTTTAACAAACAGAAATTTATTTTCTCACTGTCTAGGACGCTAGAAGTCCGAATGCAGGTTGCCAGCTCCAGGGGAAGGTTTTCTGTCTTTGTTGGCTCTGGGGGAAGATCTTTGTTATCAATCTTCCCCATCAAGGAGCTTCTCCACACAGGAACCTTGGGTCCAAAGGACACATTCTGCTCCCAGCGCTACTTTCTTTGTGGTATGAAGTCCCCAACTCTCTGCTCTCTTCCCTTTCCTTTTATCTCTTGTAAGACAAAAGGTGATGCAGGCCACAACCCAGGGAAACTCCCCTTACATTGGATCAAGGATGTGACCTGAGTTACATCTCACCCTAATCCTCTTTAACATAATCTGATCTTGCCTCATTAACCACAGGCAGAGATTATGATTTACAACATGTAGGAAAATCACATCAATCACAAAATGAAGGACAACCACACAATACTGGAAATCATGGCATAACCAAGTTGAGACATAGGTTTGGGGGACACAATTCAATTCATGACAATAACCTATTACACAAATGACAAAATCAGTTAGAAAGTGATTCCCAGAATTATGTGTTGGTTACTACTGTCATTCTCTTTCTTCTTGGAGTACATTTATGTAAAAGTAAAATGCAAAATAAAAGTATGATTTGTGTGTATAAATATACGTGTAAATGCATAGATGTCAGTCATAAAAGATCCATACCCAACTTGTGGCTTTCTCTAGGGTTGCAAATGGGATAGAAGCAGAGTTTAGACTGAAGAAAAACTTCCATCTACATGGTATTTCAGTTTTACGTGAAACATTTACAATGAGAATATTTTCATGAATTATTTGTATAATTATTTATAATCATTTATGATTACAAGGTAAACAAACAGCTAAATTTATATATTTTCTAGGGTAAGGAAGCTCTTCCTAGGGTAAGGAAGCTCTTTCTAGGGTAAGGAAGCATGACACCAAAGACAGAAATAAGTTAAAAAAAATTACATATTTACTGCATAGAAATATAAGGTTCTTATGTGTTCAAAACACCTTAAGTAATGTTAAGCAGTAAATAAACTGAGGAAATGATTACAAAATATTTTGCAGACCAAGGGTCAGCCTCCATACTTATAAACCATTTAAATATTAATAAAAAGGGCAACACCCCAGAATTACCCTATGGGAAAGAACTTTAAGAGGCAATTCACAAAAGTATAAATACAAATGAAATAAACTTTTAAAATAATGCTGAACCACATTAGTAATAACAACAACAACAAAAAAAACACATTTTAAAGCAAAATTACAATATTTTCTTTATGAGATTGACAAACATTAAAAGTAATGATAATCCCCAGTGTTGTCATGTGGGAGGGAAATTGGCAGAAACTCAAAGTGCTATTGGCAAGAGAAAGTAAAAATGAAGAAAAACAAAAAACCTTGAAGCCAATTTGGCAATATATATCAAAACCAATGTTTATCACTTGGCATAGAAATTCTGCTTCTATCTGGAATCTGCTTCTGTCTTCTATCTGCTTCTAGGAGTAAGTCTTAAGGGTATACTTGCTTGTGTACTATCTTAATTATCTAGTGCTGCTATAACAGAAATACCACAAGTGGATGACTTTCACAAACAGATATTTATTTTTTCACAGTTTAGGAGCCTAGGAGTCCAAATTCAGAGTGCTGGCTCTAGAGGAAGGCTTTCTGTCTCTGTCAACTCTGGAAGAAGTGCCTTGTCTCTTCAGCTTCTGCTTCCTGGTTCCTTGAAGATCTGCACGTGTCTTGGCGTCTCTCTTACACCATCTATCTTCTTTCACTTGCTAGTTTAATCTGTTTTATAGCTCAAAAGTGATTAAGTCAAGATACACCCTATGCTAATCCTGTCTTATTGCCATAACAAAGACAACTCATTGCCAAATGGGATTATAACCACAGGTATAGAGGTTAGGATAAACAATACATATTTTGAGGGGACATAATTCAATCCATAACATTCCACCCTTTTGCTCAAAAATTGATGTCCTTGCCACATGCAAAACACATTCACCCCACCACATCATCCCAAAAGTCTTAAATTGACTCCAACTCCAAAATCTCTTCTTCTGAATCATTTAAATCAAATATGGCTGAGATGTGAGACCTATGCCATCCTGGGACAAAATCCCTCTTCATCTGAGAATCTGTGAGATCTAGAATACGGGCCATATGCTTCCGAAGTACAATGGTGGAACAGGCACAAGGTATACATTTCTATTCAAATGGGAGAAATTATAGGGCAAGAAGGAATAACAGGCAGCAAGCCAGTCTAATACCCAGCAGAAAATTTTGCATTAGTTCTCAAGGCTTAAAAATAATCTTCTGTTCTTTGAGACCATCTAGGCAATGGCCCTGCTCTCTAGACTCTGGGTGTTGGCTATGCTCTCTGGGCTCTAAGTAGAGAACCCTTGGCCCTGGGCTTTAGCTTTTCCTTCTAGGCCCACTGGGGCAGCAACTCTGCTTCCTTGGCTTTGGGCAGCCCCATTATTCTAGTCCATCTGAGTGACCACCCCACCTCCTCAGTCCTGCCAGTCCCTGTTCTTCTGCCCTTCGGCCATGGCAGCCCCTCTTCTTCAGCTTTGGGTGGTGATCGCATCCCCACTGGAACACCTTAATGGCAGCCCACACTCCAGAACCCAGTTGGTGAAGATCTGAATCTTTGAAATTTGAAGGCTGCTGCCTTAACCTTCGAGATCCAGGAGACCGTGGCTCCACCTGTTGAAATTGAGAAAGCCCTGCTTCTGGTGCTCCTTCCAACAGTTTGCTAATCTCTGAGCTGCTCCAGGGATGGTTCTTTTCTTTGCTTGGAGGACAATAGATGTAGCTCCTTTGGCCTGTTTCTGCCTGTAGAATCCCAAGAGGCACATTGTGTTCATTCCTTTCATTCTTTCTCTGTCCCCTTCAGTGAAAGCTGACGGATTTTTTGCAGTGGTAGTTGGTTAGATCCATCACTCACAGGCTTAATCTCTTTAACAAAAGATTGTATAGCTATGTCCTTGGTGAACATTCTAGGACATGTATTCTTTGTACAACGGAATTTTTCAATTCTTTGTTTTGTTTTCATTTTGCACAGTTCATTTTTAAGTCCATTTCTTTACTCTCACATTTAACTAGAAGCAGAAAGAAGAAACAACATGACCCCTTTAAGATCTTGCTAAAAATGTTTCTCAGCCAAATATCCAGATTCATCACTTACAAGTTCTACTTTCTACCAAACATTTTAAGACAATTCACACAAGTTTTGCCACTACATAAAAGGTATCACCCTACGAATCACATATTCAATCACATGTTTGTTGTTTTCTTTTAAAGTCTCACCGGAAGCACATTTCACATCCACTTTTCTAGCAACATTCTGTTGATGGAGCCATATGTATTCACTAAGATGATAGAGATTTTCTCTATTGCTCTCCTCACTTCCTTCTGAGCCCTCACCAGAATTGCCTTTGATGTCCATAATTCTACCAACAGTCTTTTCAAGTCAGTCTAGGCTTTTACAATTAACCCATTACCATCAAATCAATTCTGACTGATAGTGACCCTATAGGACAGAGTAGAACTGCCCCATATGGTTTCCAAGAAGTACCTGGTGGATTCGAACTGCCAACCTTCTGGTTAGCAGCCATAGCTCTTAACCACTATGCAACCAAGTTTTACTATTAGGCACCTTAAAACTCTTCCAGTCTTTACTCATTACCCAATTCCAAAACTACTTCCACGTTTCAGGTATCTGTAAGAGCAGCACTCCCACTTCTAGGTACCAAATTCTTAGTCATCTAGTGCTGTTATAGCAGAAATACCACAAATAGGTGGCTTTAACAAGTAGAAATTTGTTTCCTCACATTTTAGGAGGCTAGAAGTACAAATTCAGAGTACCAGCTGTAGGGCAAGTCTTTATGTCTCTGTTGAGTCTGGAGGAAGGGCCTTGTCTCTTCAGTTTCTGCTCCCTGGTTCCTTGGAGATCTCCACGTGCCTTGGCATCTATCTTACTCCATCTCTCCTCTTTCACTTGCTTGTTTAATTTCTTTTATATCTTCAAAGAGAGTGACTCAAGATATACCCTACACTAATCCTGTCTTATTAATGTAACAAAGACAATCCATTCCCAAATGGGATTATAACCACAGGTATAGAGGTTAGGATTTACAATACATATTTTGGGGGTATATAATTCAATCCATAACATGTACAGAAATTAATATACATGTCTGCCCATCATAGTGTTGTTTAAAAAGATATATTTTAACACATTTTTAATACCCAATAATTTGGAACTTAAATAACTACAACAGAGTACTGTGGGAATACTGTGAGAATATTAAAGATGAGATTGTATTTACTATCATAGGAACAAGTAGTGCTAAATTTTTTAAAATATTTTATTGTATTTTAAGTGAAAGTTTACACAGCAAATTAGGTTCCCATTTAACAATTTTTATACAAATTGTTTTGTGACATTGGTTACAATTTTTACAATGTGTCAACATTCTCATTATTTCCATTCCGTTTGTTCTGTTTCCATTGATCTAGCTTTCCTGCTTCTTCTTGCCTTCTCATCTTTGCTTTTGGGTAAAAATGTTGACAGTTTGGTTTCATATAGTTGCTTATTTAAGAGAGCACATTATTCATGGGTGATACTGTTTATAAGACAACCTATTATTTGGCTGAAAGGCAACCTCTGGGAATGGCTTCGGTTCCAAGGTCAAAGGGCATCTTAGGGTAATAGTCTCAGGAATTCCTCTAGTCTCTATTGGTCCAGTAAGTTTGGCCTTTGTTTAGTAATTTGATTTTTTTCCTGCATTTTTCTCCCATTCTACCTGGGGCCTTCTACTGTGTCTCTGGTCAGAATGGTTGGTAGTGGTAGCAAGGCACCATATAGTTCTTCAGGTCAAGGCTAGAAGAGGCCATGGTTCATGTGGGATATTAGTCTTGTGGACTAGCTTCTTCTTTGAGTCTTTTGTTTCCTTCATTCTCTTTCGCTCCTGACAAGCAGAGACCAATAGTTGTATTTTAGATGACCACTCTCAAGCTTTTAAGACCCCAGAAGCTACTCACCAAATTAGGATGTAGGATATTATCTTTATGAACTATGTTATGCCAACTGACTGAGTTGTCCCACAAGACTGTGGTCCCAAAGTAGTGTTAGTTTTAAACATAAATTTACGTCAACAAGATGCATATCATAATTATATTGTTGTTTAGTATGCTGTACATATGAGGGATAAATAACAATATTTTATAGACAGTTGTCTCTCCATAGTGTGACTATAAAAACCAAAGGGGGGGTGGAAACCAGTTGCTGTGGAGTCCGTTCCAATACATCACAACCTCGTGCATGTCAGAACATAACTGTTCTTCATAAGGTTTTCAGTGGATGGTTTTTTGGAAATAGATCTGTAGGCCTTTCTTCTGGGGCGACTCTGGGTGTACTCAGACCTCCAGTCTTTGGGTTAGCAGCCAAGCATATTAACTGTTTGCACCACCCAGGGACAGGGTGAGTACAGGTGATTTTATTTTCTCCCATTTGCTTATTTTTTTATAATAAACATTGATTATGTGTTCAATAAAAAGTGTGTTAAAAATGACTTTATTAACTCAACTCGTAAATCACTTACAATGCACAGGTTGATTACAGCCAGATTTGGAGTCTTTTATCTTCAGCCAAGAATACAAATAAGGATTAATCTTTCAAGATTCCAGTTGTAGTTCTTTTTGAGTTCGGCTGAAGTTTAAAAGTCATTTAATCCCCAATCTTGACAGGATTCAGTGGGTGGCCAATTTAACATGGATTGACATCAAAATGTCAGCTTTAGAAATTTAATCCAAAAGGGATATATATATATATATATATATATATATACATATTTTTTTTTTCCCCCCAGAGAAGATGAAATGAGATAACATGAGGGGATGAGAATGGGAAAAAAAAAAAAAAAAAAAAAGAGCATTTAATTGAAAAAAAACAAGTCAATGTTGGTTTCAGGATTTCCAGTGCTGGATTGTGCTTTCAGGGAGGAAAGAGACCTTATGAAATTGGTAGCTGGATACATCTCCAGTGTCCCTCCAACCTCCTCAAGAGTTGGCATTTCTCTAGCAGCTTTATGAAATCAATTTACTCATTGAAATTTTACCTGTTCAACTTTATAGTTTGAATTTAGTCTAGACCCTTAGATATTTTCCAAAAGTTTGATTAGTAAGGAGCCCTGGTGACACATTGTTTGAGAGCCTGGATGCTAACAAAAGGCCAGCAGTTCAAATCCACCAGCTGCTCCTTGGAAACACTAGGGGGCCATTCTACTCTGTCCTATAGAGTTGCTATGAGTTGGAATCAACTCGAGAGCAAAGGATTTGGCTTTTTGTTGATTAGTAAAGAACTTTAAAGAAAATAAAAATAGTTTGGGATAGTACAAAATACAATAATATAAAACAATAATTGTTGGCATTCATGGCAATTTAGAAATTATAAATCATTTCCACATACATCGCTTAATTTATTCCACATAACAACATGTTTAAGGTAGATATTATTAATCCCATATTTATAGATGGAGAATTTGTCCTCATCAGGTAGTCATACAGGTCATCCTAGCAATCATAATAACAACGTAAAAATAACAAGTAACATTTTTTGAGTGGGCCTACCCTATTAGTACTTTCATATTTTATCTCTAGTCTTTATAATAGACGTAGGAGGTACATATCATCATTCCCATACTAAAGATTTGGAAACTACAGCCCACAAATATTAATTTACATAAACTCATCAGACTAGTAATTAGCAGTTCCCACTCCCCTAGATTACATTTCTGATGAACACTTGTACAAGTTCTTGTTTGTGTATATATTTTACATCCGCTACATGGGAAGAAAACAGACTGGATTAAAATTCAGACCATTTGGGAATTTATGAGCCAAGACAGCAAGCCTTTTCAGGTGCAAAGGAGAAAACTATAACCTTTGTGATCCAGTTTAAGGGAGGCCAGAGCAGAACACTTAGATCTGCCTTTTCATCATTCTTGCCTTTGTTTTTATAGCCTCAGGGTCTTGAGAAGTGGATGAAATCTGCAAAGTAAAAGGAAATAAGAAGCACAAGATGCAAACAGGTAGAGAAAAGAGTCAAAAGTACTACTAGAAAAAAAAAAGCTATGTAAAATGAGCTAGTATACAGAAAAATTAATTCCAGTATTTTACGGGTTCCCCTGCCCCCTCTGGAACAACTAAGAACATGTTAGGAGGCATAACCACCTGGAAAATATTTAGGGCACAGGGAAATTATTAAGGTTTAAGAAGACACACCTGAGTCCAAAGCAAAGTCAGATACTTGCTTTCTCCAAGATCCTCCCCTGGCTGTTAACTTTCAACCATATATAAATTGGATCATACGGACGCACATGGGGAACATATTGAACTGTGAGTTTTATTTATTATACTTCTAGATAGCTTAATTAAAAATGTTTGTTTCCTCAGAGGAAAGAAACTCATTACAAGAATAAAAGAAACTTGAAATAGGAACAAGGCTGTTGCCTAGTTCTTTACATTGTAATATATTTTTTAAAGGAAATGGTTATGTCTTTAGAAAAAAAACTAAATGTTTTAGTCTGGAAATTTAATTTTCATAAACTCTAAAATAGTGATGAATTGGACAATATGTATACTTAATTTAGCACAATACAAAAATTATATTAGATCAGATTAGATTAGAGTCAATTAGATTACTAGGAACCTAGACTCGCATAGGTGTTCCTGGGTGGGCCAGATGGTTAAATGCTTGACTACTAACCAAAAGTTTGGTGGTTCAATCCTGCCAAGAAGCACTTCCAAAGCAAGGCCTGGCAATAAGTTTCCAAAAGGTTATAGAAAACCCTAAAGAGTTCAATTCTACTCTGACACATATGAGATCCTTAATATTTGCAAGTTAAGCTCCCCTACTCTGAGAATGCTTTAAAGATGTCTTATCTATTCATCTATTCACACTGGAATCTTTCAGATAGGTTCAATAACAGCAACACTGAGCAGCTTTTGACCTTAAAACTTTCTTAGAGATATACTTGATTTTATCATTAGAGCAGTGTTTTCCAAACTTGACTTTACATGAAATACCCTAGAGAGCTTTACAAAATCCTATTGTCTGGGACTCTCCCCCAGAGCTCCTAATTAAATTGGTCCGGGGCACGGCCCAGGCAGCAGGAATTTTAAAAGCGCCCCAGAGCATTGTAATGTATGAGAACACTGGTTTGGAGGAAAATAGATTTCGGCAAACTCTTTATTTCTGCCTAGCACTGGCTGGCATGAATTAAACCAGGCACAATCCACAGCCCACCGGAGGAATAAGAAAGAGCCAGAAAGTGTTCATTCCATGTGTTCCCTGAAAATACGACTGTTTTATGCTCATTAGTACTATGCCTTTATGGCAACAACAAAACAATAAAAGTGTTCTCTCTTAAATATGGTAAATATGTTGGGGGTGTGAGAAACTCAGTTAAGAGAAGACCACTGCAAAGAGATCTGAACTCTACCTGCATTTGCTATAGAATCCTTAGGATTCTTTTTAGGTTTTATTTAGATTTTTGATCCCTTTACCTAAATATAAAACCTAAAATGATAAAGATCATGGAACAAAAAATAGGGACAATGCTAGGGGCCCTAATACAAGGTGTAAATACAAGGCAAACCATAACTAACGATGCACAAACAGCAGAGGAGAAACTAGATAACTGGGGAGCTCCTAAAAATTAAACACTTAGGCTCGTTGAAAGACTTCACCAAAAGAGTAAATGGACTACAGACTGATAAAAAAAATTTGTTTACAGCATATCCAACAGGAGTCTAATATTTAAAGTCTACAAAATACTTCAACACCTCAAAACAAAAAGATGATAATCCAATTAGAAAATGGGCAAAGGATATGACCAGACAATTCACCAAAGAAGACATTCAGGTTGTTAGCAGACACATGAAGAAATGCTTGATATCGTTAGCCACTAAAAACAAAACAAAACAAAACAAAAAAAACCTATTGCTGTGGAGTGGAGAAATGCAAATCAAGACTACAATGAGATACCATCTCATCCTTACAATACTGACACTAATAGTAATAATAGAGTGAAAGTAATCAACGTTGAAGAGATTTCAAGGAGATTGGAACTCTTATGCACTGCTAGTGGAAATGCAAAATGGTACAGCCACTTTGGAAAACGATTTAGCACTTCCTTAAAAAGCTAGAAGTAGAAGTACTATACAATCCAGCAATCCCACTTCTTGGAATATATCCTAGAGAAATAAGAGTCATCATACAGATAGACTTATGCACACCCATGTTCACTGGAGTACTATTCAAAATAGCAAAAAGATAGAAACAACCTAAGTGCCCATCAACAGATGAATAGATAAATTACGGTACATACACACGATCGGGTATATACAATGCAACGATAAAAAACAATGAGTACGAGAAACATCTCACAACATGGATGAATATGGAAGACATTATGCTGAGTAAAATGAGTCAATAACAAAAGGAAGAATATTGTATGAGGTCACTATTATTAAAATTCAAGGAAAGGTTTACACACAGAAAAAATAAAAAATTCTCTCATGGTTACAAGGTGGGGTGAGGATGGGAACAGAAAATCACTAAGTAAATAGTAGACAAGTGTCAACTTTGGTGAAGGGAAAGACAACACACAATATAGGGGAAGTCAGCACAACTTGACCAAGGCAAAGTCATAGAAGTTTTCTAGACACACCCAAACACTTAGAGGGACCAAGTTGCTAAGGCTGAGGACTGGGGAGCATAGTCTCAGAGGACATAGGTCAATTGGCATAACATAGCTCATAAAGAAAATGTTCTACATCCTACTTTGGTGAGCAGTGGCCGGGTTCTTAAAAGCCTGCAAGCGGCCATCTAAGATACATCTATTGGTCCCATCCTATCTGGAGCAAAGGAGAATGAAGAAAATCAAAGACACAAGGAAAATACTAGCCTGAAGGACTAAAGAGCCACATGAAGCACAGCCTCCACCAGCCTGAGCCCAGAAGAACTAGATGGTGCCTGGTTACCACCACCAAGAATTCTGACAGGGTTCACTATTTATTGAGAATAAACAGTGAAATCTGTAAGAAGAATGAATGTAGAGCAAGAGAAAAATGTAGAACAAATTTCAAATTCACAAAAAATGATTAGATTCACTGGTCTGACAGAGACTGAAGGAACCCCCAAGACTATTCCCCTCAGACATCCTGCTAACTCAGAACTGAAGGCACTCCTGAACCCCACTTTTCAAAGATTAGGTAGATTCATAAAACAAACAAAACACAAGTGAGGAATGTGCTTCTTAGTTTTAGCAAATATACAAGACCAAATGGGCAATGCTTGCCCAAAAGCGAGACAAAAAGTCAGGAAAGGGCATGAAAACTGGACAAATGGACAGGAGAAACCCAAGGTGAAAAGAGGGGAGTGCTGTCACATTGCAGGGATTGCAACCAATGTCACAAAACAATATGTGTATAAATTTTTGATTGAAAAAAATAACCTGAGCTGTAAACTTTCACCTAAAGCATGATAAAATTAAAAAAAAAAAAAAAGAATCCTTAGGATTCTTTCTGATACAGCTTGCCTACTTTGGCCACCCTTTCATACAAAAATTATTTAGGAGTACTAGCTATGTACTAAGAATAAAAAACAAGTGCATTGTCGTTGAGTTGACTATAGCTCACAGTCACCCTATAGGACAGAGTAGAGGTTTCCATGGAGCAGCTAGTGGATTCAAACTGCCAAACTGCTGACCTTTTGGTTAGCAGCCATAGCTCTTAATCACTATGCCATCGGGGCTCCAGGTACTAAGAATGGTGGATTAAAAAAAAGAAAAGAGCAATATATGAGCCTTGCTGCAGGCATATACAGGTAGTCCTCAACTTACAGGATACCCTTCCAATGACTGTCATAAGTCGGTTCTGATATAAGTTGAATATCTCATTTTTTTTTCTTTTTCCACTATTATTACTTTTTACTATCAGTATCTTGATAAATCCAATCTTTATTTGTCTTTGGAGGTTGGAAACATTATATTTAAACTTATAAATATGATGACATCACAAATTACATGCTGCAACATTGTATGTAGTACATATTACTAACAGTAAAAACCCAAACCCCATGGAAACTCCATAGATACATCCAAACTCCCTGAGGGATGGAATTACTGGGCTGATAGCTGTGGAGACCATGGTCTCGGGAAACATCTAGCTCAAATGGCATAACATAGTTTATTAAGAAAATGTTGTACATTCTACTTCAGTGAGTAGTATCTGAGGCCTTAAAATCCTGTTAGTGGCCATCTAAGATACTCCACTGGTCTCACACCTCTGGGAGCAAAGAATAATGAAGAAAACTAAAGACACAGGCAAAGATAAGCCCAAAGGACAAGTGGACCACATCTACCACTGCCTCCACTAGACCAAGTCCAGTACAACTAGATGGTGCCCAGTTACCACCACTGACTGCTCCGAAAGGGATCACAACAGAGGGTCCCAGACAGAGCTGGAGAAAAATGTAGAACAAAATTCTAACTCAAAAAGAAAGACCAGACTTGATGGACTGACAGAAACTGGAGAAACCTTGAGAATATGGCCCCCAGACACCCTTTTTAGCTCAGTAATGAAGTCACTCCTGATGTTCACACTTTAGTGAAAGATTGGACAGCCCAATAAAACAAAATGAGACTAAAGGGGCACACCAGCCTGGGACAAGGACTAGAAGGCAGGAGGGAAGAGGAAAGTGGGTAATAGGGAACCAAGGGTTGAGAAGGGAGAGTGTTGACATGTCGTGGGGTTGTTAACCAATGTCATAAAACAATATGTGTATTAACTGTTTAATAAGAAGCTAGTTTGTTCTGTAAACCTTCCTCTAAAGTACAATAAAAAAAAAAAAATGCTTACAGTAAACATGGGAAAAAAAAAAAGAAAACCAAACCCACTGCCATTGAGTTGATTCCAACTCGTAGTGACCCTATAGGACAGAGTAGGACTTTCTCATAGGGTTTCCAAGGAGCACCTTATGGATTTGAACTGTCGACCTTTTGGTTAGCAGCGGAATGCTTAACCACTATACCGCCAAGGCTTTAAGATGTTCCAAAAAAAAAAAAAAAAGGTTGGTTGTAAGTGTGGTTCATAGTAATTCGAGTACGTCATAAGTACCTGGTCTCATAAAACCATTGCAATCAAGTAGATTCTGACTTATGGAGACCTCATGCATTATAGTGTAGAACTGAGCTCCATAAGTTTTCTTGGTTATAATATTCATGGAAACATCACCAGACCTGACTCCATGGAGAAGATGGGTGAGTTTAAATCGCCAAGCTTTAGGTTAGTAGTGGACCCCAAATCACCCAGAGACTGTATGCAGTCATGCATCACTTAATGTCTATAATAAGTTTTGTGAAATAGAATATTATTGGATTTGGACGTTATGCAAACATGCCTAAATTGCGAGCAATAGCATTCATTGATTTTCCTCCTTTGTGTTGTTTAATGACCTTTTGTTTCACTTCCAAATAGATATTTCTCTTTTGCTTCTAGCTGCTGGTATCACTAGCACTGTCTTTGCTGCATTTGAGTGCCATGGTGTACTTCACAGTAATATTTTCCAAAGAAAATCAAACAGAGAGATAACACTACAACACTCAAGAGATGCCTTAATAGATTGGATGCTGCTGACACAAGTTGAAGCATACATTGTTATACAGTAAACATTTTATTTGTAAGTAGGGAAAGTTCACATTAAGGTAATGATAGAAAGTACAGTACGGTACATACATAAGCTAATAATATAGGCATTTATTATGACTATCAAGACATTTATTATAGGTCATACATGTACTGTACCACTATATGCCTGGCAGCGCAATGGCTTTGTATACAAGAGACATGAGATACACATGTTGTGTGCAGGAAGCCATTGTGTTTGCTATATCCAGTTATGTCTACTACATTTGATTATGTTCACTACATCCCGTTCTCCAATATCTGAACTCTACTATAAATTTTTGGAGCCCTCGTGGTGGTAAGATCAGCAATTCTAATCTACAAGCCACTCCTTGAAAACCCTATAGGGTAATTCTACTTTGTCTTATAGGGTTGCTGTGAATCAGCATTGACTTGACTGTAATTTTTTTTTTTTTTTTTTGGTTCTATTATAACCTTTTAAAATGCTGAAAAGTGAAGATGTCACTATGAGCACTAAGGTGCACCTGATCTAAGCCATGATATTTTCATTTGCCTCATATGCATGTGAAAGCTGAACAGTGAATAAAGAAGACTGAAGAAGAATTTATGTCTTTGAATTATGGTGTTGGCGAAGATTACTGATATAGCATGAACTGCCAGAAGAATGAACAACTCTGTCTTGGAAGAAATACAATCTGACTGCTCCTTGGAAGTGAGGATGGTGAGACTTTGTCTCACATACTTTGGACATGTTATCAGGAGGGACAAGTCCCTAGGGAAAGACATCATGACTGGTAAAATAGAGGGTCAGTGAAAAAGACGAAGATCCTCAAAGAAATGGACTGACACAGTGGCTGCAACATTGGGCTCAAGGATAGCAATGATTGTGAGGATGGCCCAGGTCCGGGCAGTGTTTTGTTCTGTTGTACATAGTGTTGCTATGAGTTTGAAAAAACTCAATGACACCTAACAACACCAATTATAACTTTATGGGACCACAGATGTATATGCGGCAGGATTTTGCCTGAATGGATGTTATGTGGAGGTGCCTGAAATTTACAACTATTAACTGTTGTTATTGTTGTTGCTCTACATTAGCACTGTAGCTTTTCTACTGTTGGAAACAAATGAATTATTTTTACTAGTCTGAAATGAAAACAACACAAGGACCCTGAAGGACAAACTCTCCCTAGACTGTGGGGATGAGAATCACAACATTGCAGCACAGGGACCAAGCCTGGAATCTGCTGTTAGTAATGAAACCTCAAGTCTTTCTTGTTCAAGGAAACTGCTGATTCTCTGTCCATGTGTGCAGAGCTTCCAGCCTGAGAGCTATCTAATACTTCCCAGCTCCTCCTCTCCCAGCTCCCTCAGCCTCCTCCTCTCAGCCCACTTATACCATCTCTGCCCTGGAGTTACTGTGCCTGCAGCTTCTCTCCTGATGCTGTTAAGAGACCAAACAAGGAAGATGAGGTGCATGTAGAAAAGCCCCCTGACCCACTGTCCTCCTGATTAACGTTTAGGGAAGTGCTGATGCTTTGAGCATGAATGACTCAGCTTTCCATCAGTCCTGTCTGAGGCGATCAGAGGAAAGCATTTACTTCCTTAGGAAAATAAAGAAAAAAAGACTGTTCAAACTAGAATGAAAAAAAGCATGAAAGAACCAGAAGACTTAAGGTTCTCAAATATAATATGCAAAAGAAAAAAATATTGGATCGAACAGTTAAATAAGAGCACTTCTAAGAAGAACATGTCTAATGCTGTGGTTGGACCGATAACGTCGTGGTAAACGGAAAAAAAAAATTGAAATTGTCGGTGATCTCATTTTACTTGGATCAACGATCAACATCCATAGAAGAAGGAGTCAAGAAATCAAATGACTTATTGCGCTAGGTAAATCTATGACAAGGACCTCTTTAAAGTTTTGAAAAACAAAGATGTCACTTTGATGATTAAGGTGCTTCTGACCCAGGCTATGGTCTTTTTAAGCGCCTTATATGCATACAAAAGTTGGATAGTAAAAAAGGAAGATAGAAGAAGGATTATTGCATTTGAACTGTTGTGTTGGTGAAGAATATTGAATATACCATGGACTGCCAAAACAACAAACAAGTCAGTCTTAGTAGAAATAAAACCAGAATGTTCCTCAGAAGCGAGAATGGGGAGACTTTGACTCGCTTGCATTGGACACCACATTAGGAAAGACCAATTGCTAGAAAAAGACATCATTATTTGGTAAAGTAGAGGACCGACCAGTGATAATGAGGGAAACCCTCAAGGTGAATTGACGTAATAGCCACAACAATGAAATCAACATACCAATGATCATGAATACGGTACAGGACTGGGCAAAATTTTGTTCTGTTATACATAAGGTCTCCATGAGTAGACTCGATGGCAATTAACAGCAACAACAGTACGGTAGTCCCTGACTTGCCATATTTGAGTTACCTGTATATAGTTTTTTGTATATAGTTGGGTTGCCATGTATTTCTATCTAGATTGCCAGTTCATAATCAAATTATTTTTCACCTTTATAACATGTTCTTTCTCCTCAGCTAAACTAAACCCCTTAAAGGTGGAGAAATGTCTCATATATTTTTATATCCTTGTTTGGAATTCATTTTTCATCTCCTAAGAGATCTGTGTTGTTCTGGTGGATTTGGAAGACTGACCTTGTACTTCTTTGTAATTTTTCTTGTGGTAGTTTGAAAAACCCCTGCCAGCTCTTCATGGTTTACAAGAACAGTACTAAAACATCACTGCAAGCGTTACTTTCGTATTTCTTCCAGGGCTCTCCAAATTTTAGGCTCTTTTGAATTTCTATAGCAAGAAGACCCATATTTTAATAAATATCTGAATAGGTCCTCTACTTTTTAGATTGGCTGCTTCTGCTGTCTGCTAATTCACTATATTTTTTGGAATAATTCTACTGTTCTTTGTTGCCAAATTCATGGTAGGAAGACTTAGCTACCACATTATCAAAGCTTTTTACAAATGTGTGAATTTCAGTTTTTCTAAACCACCTCATTAACTTGTATATTTTTACTACTTTCAATCTGTTTTCAAATTTCTTGTTTTTAACTGATCTGCATTCCTAATAAATGAATAAATAATTATCTCTACTTTCAAAAGAGACATTTAAAAATTACTCCCATATCATGAAAATTTTAGAAACATTGCACTACCAGAGAACTCAAGTGGCATTAAGCATAAGTAAGTGGTTGCAAATAAAATGACTGATTGAGTCATTGATATGTAAATTGAGCTTATTTAGTGAGAATCAATGATTTTTGTTTAATCAGCAGGAAAACAACCACCACTCATTGGTTCTTGATAAGACTTTTTTTTTTTTAAGCTAACTCTGTGGACTGTGAGAGAGCCCTAGCCTCTTAGTCAGTGAAATTGAGCTCTCAGTCACCGCACTGGGGCACCTGATCAATCTGCTGTGACTGCAGCATTCAAATGACCAACTTCCCTCACCACAGATTAAAGGATAAAATTGTCAATTTGTCACTGCATGTTTCAAAGGAAAAACTCATTATTTTTACAAAAAGAAACAAGCCAACAATGAGACAAAAAGACCCGGATGATCCAGAGGAGTTACAGACTTGTTTAAGCTAATTAAAGCAACCCCTGCAATCACAACGGCAACCGGCATTAAAATGAGCTCCCTATCCTATGGCTACCAAAGTGGAAAAGTGGTAAGAAGCTACATGTTTTTTTTTAATTGTTTTTATTGTGCTTTAAGTGAAAGTTTACAAATCAAGTCAGTCTCTCACACAAAAACCCATATACACCTTGTTACACACTCCCAATTACTCTCCCCCTAATGAGACAGCCCGCTCTCTCCCTCCACTCTCTCTTTTCTTGTCCATTTCATCAGCTTCTAACCCCCTCCACCCTCTCATCTCCCCTCTAGGCAGGAGATGCCAAAATAGTCTCAAGTGTCCACCTGATCCAAGAAGCTCACTCCTTACCAGCATCCCTCTCCAACCCATTGTCCACTCCAATCTATGTCTGAAGAGTTGGCTTCAGGAATGGTTCCTGTCCTGGGCCAACAGAAGGTTTGGGGGCCATGACCACCGGGGTCCCTCCAGTCTCAGTCAGACCATTAAGTCTGGTCTTATGAGAATTTGGGGTCTGCATCCCACTGCTCACCTGTTCCCTCAGGGGTTCTCTGTTGTGTTCCCTGTCAGGGCAGTTATGGTTTGTAGCTGGGCACCATCTAGTTCTTCTGGTCTCAGGATGATGTAGTCGCTGGTTCATGTGGCCCTTTCTATCTCTTGGGCTCATAATCGCCTTGTATCCTTGGTGTTCTTCATTCTCCTTTGATCCAGGTGGGTTGAGACCAATTGGCGCATCTTAGATGGCTGCTTGCTAGCGTTTAAGACCCCAGACTCCACTCTTCAAAGTGGGATGCAGAAGGTTTTCTTAATAGATTTTATTATGCCAATTGACTTAGATGTCCCCTGAAACCATGGTCCCCAGACCCCTGCTCCTGCTACACTGGCCTTCGAAGCATTTAGTTTATTCAGGAAACTTCTTTGGTTTTGGTTTAGTCCAGTTGTGCTAACCTCCCTTGCATTGTGTGCTGTCTTTCCCTTCACCTAAAGTAGTTCTTATCTACTATCTAATTAGTGAATGTCCCTCTCCCAACCCCCCTCGCTCCCCCCTCTCGTAAACACAAAAGAATGTTTTCTTCTCAGTTTAAACTATTTCTCAAGTTCTTATGATAGTGGTCTTATACAATATTTGTCCTTTTGCAACTGACTAATTTCACTCAGCATAATGCCTTCCAGGTTCCTCCATGTTATGAAATGTTTCACAGATTCCTCACTGTTCTTTATCGATGTGTAGAATTCCATTGTGTGAATATACCATAATTTATTTATCCATTTATCCATCGGTGGGCACCTTGGTTGCTTCCATGTTTTTGCTATTGTAAACAGTGCTGCAATAAACATGGGTGTGCATATATCTGTTCGTGTAAAGGCTCTTATTTCTCTAGGATATATTCCAAGGAGTGGGATTGCTGGATCATATGGTAGTTCTATTTCTAGCCTTTTAAGGAAGAGCCAAATCGATTTCCAAAGTGGTTGTATCATTTGACATTCCCACCAGCAGTGTATAAGTGTTCCAGTCTCTCCACAACCTCTCCAACATTAATTATTTCGTGTTTTTTGGATTAATGCCAGCCTTGTTGGAGTGAGATGAAATCTCGTTATAGTTTTGATCTGCATTTCTCTAAGGGCTAATGATCATGAACATTTCCTCATATATCTGTTAGCTACGTGAATGTCTTCTTTAGTGAAGTGTCTATTCATATCTTTTGCCCATTTTTTATTTGGGTTATTTGTCCTTTTACAGTTGAGTTTTTGCAGTATCATGTAGATTTTAGAGATCAGGCACTGATCAGAAATGTCATAGCCAAAAACTCTTTCCCAATCTATAGGTAGTCTTTTTTACTCTTTTGGTAAAGTCTTTGGATGAGCATAGGTGTTTGATTTTTAGGAGCTCCCAGTTACCTAGTTTTTTTTCTATATTCTTTATGATGTTTTGTATACTGTTTATGCCATGTATTAGGGCTCATAATGTTGTCCCTATTTTTTCTTGATCTTTACCATTTTAGATTTGATATTTAGGTCTTTTATTATCCATTTTCAGTTAGTTTTTGTGCATGGAGTGAGGTATGGGTCTTGTTTCATTTTTTGCAGATGGATATCCAGTTATGCCAGCACCATTTGCTAAAAAGACTGTCTTTTCCCCATTTAACTGTTTTGGGCCTTTGTCAAATATCAACTGCTCATATATAGATGGACTTATGTCCGGATTCTTAATTCTGTTCCATTGGTTCATGTATCTGTTGTTGTACCAGTACCAGGCTGTTTTGACTACTGTGGTGGTATAATAGGTTCTAAAATCAGGTAAAGTAAGGCCTCCCACTTTGTTCTTCTTTTTCAGTAGTGCCTTATTTATCCAGGGCCTCTTTGCCTTCCATATGGAGTTGGTGATTTGTTTCTGCATCTCATTAAAGAATGCCGTTGGGATTTGGATCGGAATCGCATTAAATGTATAGATCGCTTTTGGTAGAATAGACATTTTTATAATGTTAAGTCTTCCTATCCACGAGTAAGGTATGTTCTTCCACTTATGTAAGTCTGTTTTGGTGTCTTGCCGAAGCATAATGTAGTTTTCTTTGTATAAGTGTTTTACATCTCTGGTAAGATTTTTTCCTAAGTATTTTATCTTCTTGGGGGCTACTGTAAATGGCATTGATTTGGTGATTTCCTCTTCGATGTTCTTTTTGTTGGTGTAGAGGAATCCAACTGATTTCTGTATGTTTATCTTGTAACCCGATACTCTGCTGAACTCTTCTATTAGTTTCAGTAGTTTTCTGGAGGATTCCTTAGGGTTTTTTGTGTATAAGATCATGTCATCTGCAAATAGAGATACTTTGACTTCTTCCTTGCCAATCTGGATGCCCTTTATTTCTTTATCTAGCCTAATTGCTCTGGCTAAGACTTCCAGCACAATGTTGAACAAGAGTGGTGATAAAGGGCATCCTTGTCTGGTACTCGATCTCAGTGGGAATGTTTTCAGGCTGTCTCCATTTAGGGTGGTGATGGCTGTTGGCTTTGTATAAATGCCCTTTATTATGCTGAGGAATTTTCCTTCTATTCCTATTTTGCTGAGAGTTTTTATCTTGAATGGGTGTTGGACTTTGTCAAATGCCTTTTCTGCATCAATTGATAAAATCATGTGATCTTGTCTTTTATTTATGTGGTGGATTACATTAATTGTTTTTCTAATGTTGAACCATCCCTGCATACCTGGTATGAATCCCACTTGGTCATGGTGAATTATTTTTTGATACGTTGTTGAATTCTATTGGCTAGAATTTTGCTGAGGATTTTTGCATCTACATTCATGAGGGATATAGGTCTATAATTTTCTTTTCTTGTGGTGTCTTTACCTGGCTTTGGTATCAGGGATATGGTGGCTTCATAGAATGAGTTTGGTAGTACTCCATCCTTTTCTATGCTCTGAAATACCTTTAGTAGTAATGGTGTTAAATCTTCTCTGAATGTTTGGTAGAACTCTGCAGTGAAACCATCTGGATCAGGGCTTTGTTTGGTTGGGAGTTTTTTGATTACCTTTTCAATCTCTTCTTTTGTTATGGTTCTATTTAGTTGTTCTATCTCTGTTTGTGTTAGTTTAGGTAGGTAGTGTGTTTCTAGGAATTCATCCATTTCTTCTAAGTTTTCAAATTTGAGTATAGTTTTTCGTAGTAATCTGATATGATTCTTTTAATTTCAGTTGGGTCTGTTGTAATATTGCCCCTCTCATTTCTTATTCAGGTTATTTGCTTCCTCTCCTGTTTTTCTTTTGTCAGTTTGGCCAGCAGTTTATCAATTTTGTTGATTTTTTCAAAAAACCAGCTTTAGGTCTTGTTAATTCTTTCAATTGTTTTTCTGTTTTCTATTTCATTTAGTTCAACTCTAATTTTTATTATTTGTTTTCTTCTGGTGCCTGTGGGTTCCTTTTGTTGCTCTCTTTCCATTTGTTCAAGTTGTAGGGATAATTCTTTGATTTTGACCCTTTCTTCTTTTTGGATGTGTGCATTTATTGGTATAAATTGGCCTCTGAGCACCACTTTTGCTGTGTCCCAAAGGTTCTGAAAAGAAGTGTTTTCATGCTCATTGGATTCTCTGAATTTCTTTATTCTATCCTTAATGTCTTCTAGAATCCAGTCTTTTTTGAGCAGGGTATTGTTCAGTTTCCCAGTGTTTGATTTCTTTTCCCGTTATTGATTTCCACTTTTACGGCCTTATGGTCAGAGAAGATGCTTTGTAATATTTCAGTGTTTTGGATTCTGCTAAGGCTTGCTTTATGACCTAATATGTGGTCTATTATAGAGAATATTCCATGTGCACTAGAAAAGAAAGTATACTTGGTTGCTGTTGGGTGGAGTGTTCTGTATATGTCTACGAGGTCAAGTTGGTTGATTGTGGCATTTAGATCTTCCATGTCTTTATTGAGCTTCTTTCTGGATGTCCTGTCCTTCACTGAAAGTGGTGTGTTGAAGTCTCCTACTATTATTGTGGAGCTGTCTATCTCACTTTTCAATGCTGATAGAGTTTGTTTTATGTATCTTGCAGCCCTATCATTGGGTACATAAATATTTAATATGGTTATATCTTCTTGGTGGATTGTCCCTTTAATCATTATATAGTGTCCTTCCTTATCCTTTCTGATGGATTTAACTTTAAAGTCTATTTTGTCCGAAATTAATATTCCCACTTCTGCTCTTTTTTGGTTGTTTGCTTGATATATTTTTTCCATCCTTTGAGTTTTAGTTTGTTTGTGTCTCTAAGTCTAAGGTGTGTCTCTTGTAGGCAGCACATAGACGGATCTTGTTTTTTAATCCATTCAGCCACTCTCTGTCTCTTTATTGGTGCATTAAGTCCATTTACATTCAGGGTAATTATGGATATGTATGAATTTAATGAGATCATTTTGATGTCTTTTTTTGTGTGTTGTTGACAGTTTATTTTTTCCACTTGATTTTATGTGCTTAGTAGATTTTCTTTATGTA